>NC_081411.1:563116530-564316530 GCF_030272615.1 Cryptomeria japonica | reverse complement strand
GTCAAGAAGCCATTTACGATCTCCCTGCCAGTCTTTCCAAGACAGAGAAGTTGTTTAAGTGTCTGAAGGTATTAAAGGTTAGATGGTAAGCATAGGGAGACTACCCATCTAGCAAGGGGGTTAGAAGCAACCAGCCCTTGGATTTGGTAGACCAGCAGTCCCTTGCTCTCCTTTCAGCCTATACTATTTTCCTTCCGCCTGCATGTTAGTTTTATTAAATTAGGCTAGCCCTTAATACGTATATGCTGTAGGAATTGTGTGTGTCATTCTTGTGGTTGCAGGGTTATCCATAATCCGGTTATCAGCTACTGGTTAAGGTATGATCTCACTTATGTAAATCATGCATGATAAATAATTAATGTGGTCAATGATTAATATGTGGTTATATTCTTAGATGTAATTAGAATGATCCCCTTAAAGTAGAATTGGTAGACACTATAACCATATTGAATAGGATTATTACTATGTATAAGGCATAGTATACTGGTAGGGGACATTACACTCAAGCTCAAGGAGCAATCTTTGGTGGCAGGTGTTTACTAGTTGACCTTCAAATCAATAAATTAGATCCTTTCGACCTTTTGTCAAATCAAATAACTAAATCCTATCACCTAAATCTACTGCAGAATCGCTTCTTCTTTTTTTCTTTAAATCATGTATCCTCGAGTATATCTTGGGGCATAACTAACACTTAAGTGGCGCCCGTTACTCATTTGTCACAAAAATTGAACCTCCACAAGCTCAAGGAGCAATCCTTAGTGGCAGGTGTTAACTAGTTGCTCTGATCATTTTCACCAAGCGGATCCATTTTTTGATAGAAGTAGAACAGACACTTAATGAGGTTGCTTCGGGTAAACCAGTTTTCCTCCCTAAATCCTCTCAAAGGTTCCTTAAAATGTGTTTCCTTTGCCTCCTTTTACATAGCAAATACTAACTTTTCACTTGAGAGAATTGGTTGAACAAGTTTTCTAAAGGAACAAGGCCATGTTAGTGTTTACTATATTTCTATACTGAATTAGTTTGCAAATTTGCACATCAAAGTTAGAAGCAATTTCCAGCAGCTTTACAAACAAAATTAAGGCAAAAATGGAAGGCAAATAAATAAAATAAGCCTGCATAATGTTTCATGCTCATATTTTCGATGATATAAAATTTCATGCAAAGTATATTGACAGTGTAGACTTTTTGAGAGAGACAAACAGTTGTATGACTGATTTCATATCATTGTAATGTCTACGGAGAAATTATCTTTACTATTTATTGTTCTCGTATGACTGATTTACTATTCTTGTTTTGAAAGTTCTATGTTATGATATTTTTTGGAAATATTAAATTATATTAGAAAAATGGCATCTCCAAGTACCCCCTCTCCTATATTTGAAAATTAGCCGCACTGATACCGGTACTAATCCTTCGTGTCTCCGAGTACCCCCATCTCTTGGTAAGTATGATAGCACCAAAACACATTAACGAAGTACTTTAATATTACAATAAACACAACCAGTCATGGGAAATTGTAAGCCAAATAATCGCAGGGCATTTTAATGTTACTGGATACCCTAGAATATGATCGGCAGCCTGCACTCCCAAAGCCACATGAACAAGAAATGACATTCTGCTCTGCCTCAAGCCTCTTCTCCATCCCTACCATTCTTTAGTACTGATTGAAAACATTGTATCCAATTTCCTGTGGGGTGTTTGGACAACATGAGAGTTTGGACCCAAAAAAAAAAAATAGCCCTCCTGATACTACCATGTCTGCACCTGTATGTCGCATCTAGATCTAAAAAAGATTTTTTTTAGAAATACAAAAACAAATAAATAAAAAACTTGCCTTTTTTCTGCGGATTCACTTTGGGTATGTTTGGCTTTAGAGAAATTCCTTCTAGTTTCATTCAGAACAAACCCACTTATGAGCCTATTTTAATGAGTTTTTCATTTAGCTTAATAGACCTTTATTCCCTAAATTAATATAGTCTTTTACTTTAGAAACCATGATACTTTCTAAGTGTTTTTAGAAATACAAAAACAAATAAATAAAAAACCTTGCATTTTTCCTGCGGATTCACTTTGGGTATGTTTGGGTTTAGAGAAATTCCTTCTAGTTTCATTCAGAACAAACCCACTTATGAGCCTATTTTAATGACTTTTTCATTTAGCTTAATAGACCTTTATTCCCTAAATTACTATAGTCTTTTACTTTAGAAACCACGATACTTTCTTAGTGTTAAGACTATTTGACTAAGTTGCCAGGTTCGCCTGTTTGAGGCCCCTAACATGAACCAGGTTCACGTGGGTCCTGGTTCATGTTGGGTCCATGCCTGGTTCAGCCAGGGTTCACCCCAGGGACCCTGGGTTCGTGAACTGGGTGAACCCTGGCCAAACCCAGGCGCAAACCCAGCCGATCAGCTAGGTTAAGTCACATCAAAGTGACTTTTAAACATTAAAAAATTATTTCTTTTGCCTTTTTAAATATTTCTTTAAATTTTTGCATACATGCATACATACATACATACATATATATATATATGCCTTTTGGATTTGCGGGTTGGGTTCGTCTGTATACACGTGTGTGTGTGTGTGTGTGTGTGTGCGCGGACGAACCCAACCCATGAACCCAAAAGGCAAATATCCGACCGGGTTCACATCCTCAAACCCGCTCCTGAACCCGAACCAGTAACTTAGCATTTGATAAGTAATGAGCAAGTTTACTTGTGAATGTTAGATATAACACATGCATAATTATATATAAAAACATGATGGAATTTAGTAATTATTGTTATGGAGAATGTTTCTAGGGACTGACATGTTATTGTAGCAAAAATGGTCAAAACTTCATGTGGATTTCATGCAGCCGGGTAGCTGCAGAAACAGCAGATGTTCCTACAGCCAAGAAGAATGGGGTGCAGAATGGACATTCAAGTGATGAGGTAGCTATCCAATGACATCATAAGACTCCTACTATAGCAGACCTCTTCAGCTCATTGGATACTTCCACCATAACCGTTATCATCAATTTTTGTTACATTTTCACTATGGTTATTAAAGTTCTTCGTTATGACTAGTTATACAATTTCATTAGGACTCCGTTTTCTATTATGTTTCCTAGATTCAATAATCCTCTTCCTATATATCAGGAATGAGTGATTGCTTAGGATTACTTTGTTAGATCAAGTAAGTCTATAATTGTACTATGGAAGAAGAATTAAAGATCGACACTTTTGTAAAAGCTTTTTGTTTCCAAAAAATTATCATTTTTTGTATGTGGTTAATTTCATAAATGAATGAATAAATGAGTGTATGAGAAGATCTTGATTGTATTTTCTGTATGTGGTTAATTTCATGAATGAATGAACAAATGAGTGTATGTGAAGATCTTGATTGTAGCAGCCTTATGTGGTTGATTTTATGAATGAATGAATAAATGTGTATAAGAAGATCTTGATTGTAGCATTTTCTGTATGTGGTTAATTTCATGAATGAATGAACAAATGAGTGTATGTGAAGATCTTGATTGTAGCAGCCTTATGTGGTTGATTTTATGAATGAATGAATAAATGTGTATGAGAAGATCTTGATTGTAGCAGCCTTAATCAAGGCAGTATAAGAGTGCACCTACCTAGGTCAGGGCCCACTTGAGGTAAAGTGTTACTCTGTAGATTACTTAGTATTTCTGCAATTTGCCTTGATAGTTAGTTTACTCAGTATTTTTATGATTATGTAGATAAGTTAGTTTCATGCTTCTTAAATTCCTGCAGTAATTAGTTGAACTGTCTCATGAGAACAAGTTTCGTATTGATATATCAATTACCTTTCATTACAACCAATAGCTGTTTTGACTGTAATAAGTCTTTTATTTGTGAAGGCAATTTCATATTCCAATTAGACTGTACTTGCCTTTTAAATAAAAGCTGCAAGTTAATTGATTTCTAGACTTCAACACAACTTAGGCACCTCAAAGTGACACCTAGCACTGGCCCATCCAAGTTTACGAACCTGGCTCACAAATTAACATACCCTATACCCACTTAATGGTTGCTTAGTATAGGATGACCTTATCTCTGAGTTGTAAAGCTAATCTAATTGGCCTGAATGCATCAAACACCCACAGTAAAAAAACTATACCCCGCCAGAACCCCCACCTGGATCGACCCAGAATCCAAGACAGGTTCAAACCAGACCACATCCAGGGCCCGTAGAGCAGGATCCTGCTACATATAGAAGACTTGAGACTGGATGAGGCCAAAAAAATAAGTTGCAGCATTAACATTATAATGTGTTAAAAGAAGCCAAGGCAGACAAGGATAAGGCCGCTAATGAAAACGTAGAATGGAAAGCAAAAACTGAAATTCCAGAGGCAGGATCTGAACAGGAAAGAAATTAAAAGAAGGCAACGATACAGGCTCTTTAAAACTCTCTTAGACAAGTGATACTTAGACAGACAAGCTTAAATACAAGTCTGACAAAGACTTCACAGCGAGGTACATTGACAATGAAATTTAGGTTAAATTATGATTTTTGATTGCACCTTTAAATTCTATTGACACCTTATCTTCTGCTTAGATGCCACAACTGATGGGCGTCTATTTTGTTATGAACAACCAGGCAAGCAAATAGCCTTGATTATTAAGGCATCTGCATCTATGGACTGTAAAAGTCAACGGGACTTTCAACAGGTATCAGATATGAACCATGACAGTTTTTACTCAGATTGACTGCCTTAAACATGGATCGCATATCTTTTGGGATTTGATCAAGGTACAGATATGTCCAGCTCATTGATTAACCAACAACCAGATTGAAGAGGTTGAAAGTTCTTGAAACAAATCTGATAATGTGTCAGTAAGCAGATTATTCATAAGGTAGAAATCATTGAAATTAGTCATTCAATCAAGCACCCAAACAAAGATCAGAACCATATGCATCTCTACAACCTCAGAAGATCTGCCACTAAATCATACAAGTAGAAATGACTGCAGTCTATAGATGATCTAAAGGAACGTATCATGCAAACATTATGAAGTAGAACTATTGCAGACAAATGATTCCATATTAATAACAGGTACACTAAGCATTTAGTGAAAGAGCTTTTACTTTTGAGACCAATCAAATTCAGTAACCTTCTGTGTCTGTAAAGATTCAAATGCTAATTTTACTTTGAAGGTCTGCCTACCTCAATCCATGAGATCCATGTTGAATTATATAAGCCAATTAAGAAAAATAAAGTATTTTATTCAGGCATTTTACATTTTAGTTCCTCCAGACACATTCTCATTATGAAGGTATGTATTTGCTCTTAAATGGCAATCATACATTAACGAATAACTTTCTCCAGCAACACATAAACCTAATTTTAGAATATTCTTTGTGCTTAAAATTGATGCAATAACCTGCAATAATTCACATGTTCTTATAGGACTATGCGAAGGAGATAGTTAGGCCTGTCAATCTAAATATGCAGGAAGTTGTACCATCTCCGACTCAGGTTGGAATAAACAATTGTTGTATATTTCACAACATTTTTTCAAAAATAATCTATCACACGTAGATTAGAAGAATTGTAAGTACAATGTGCGCTTGTCATATGCCAGTAAAATCATCATCATATTTCAATTACATCCTATGAGTACATGGTACATGACAAGATAAATAGTTTCCACTGATCCAAAGCTTTAAAATAGTATATTGTTTTGACGTAATAAGTACCATGTTCTATAATATCAGGAGCGCAAAGGACCATCTTTTGTAATCTTTGTTTCAAATTTCAGTGATTTTAATATGCCACTTTCAAGTTTCAACATTATTTATAAAGCATAACTTAAGCATCTTCTTACTTTACAAACAAGGCTACATTAAAATGAGCAGACTTAATTCTTCAATATCTGAGCATTATTTATCACTTGAGAGCTTGGCATGAAATTGTACCTGATACTATTATAAAGGAAAAGAATAGCAAAAACCATGAATTGCTACGTTGAACAGTTGACAGAATTGGAGCTAGAATTCAAGATAGCTTTGAAAGAATGAGTACAGAATCGATTTTCGAAGAGTGGTGAATATTTTATAAGTATCCGACAAATATTATCCTAATAATAGAGAAAAGCTTAGAATTTACTAAAGACACTAGTAAATTTTGGGCAATATAGTAAATTTAGGTAAACTTTTTAGTGAAACGTATCTAGTGTTTATTAAATTGGCCAGTTAGCAAAATAAACAAGTTCATAAAGATTCCTCTCATTAGATTCTCAAGAGAGTAAAAAGAAAGAGCAAATAAAACGTATGTTCATATCGAAAATACAAGAAAAATAACTCCTTCAGAAACCTATTTATAATTTGCTGACTTCTTTCAGAAACAGATCAAATGTGAGCTGTTGCACCACGCTACAAATTCCTGACTAAGTGCTCCTGACACATACAACCTGCACTGATCTTCACATATTGTACAAAGCTACCAGTTTTTCTAAAAGCCTACAAAAAACTTTCAATACTATTAAGAAAAGCTGAAACTTTTCCTGAGCAATTCAACAAAATATATATACAAAGGTAATTTATAGGTTACTGTCAAGCCACAAAGAAAATTTGGCACAAGAGGGCAGCTTATGGAAAGGGGTCACAATAAATTTCTTCTTTTTTGACCCTGTGACGAAGCTCTAAGTGTTAACTGAACCTTGCAAACCATTTACCATGCACGGCGGCCACAAATTAATATCTTCCCAGAAGCTATTAAATAACAAGAAATCCATTTGGATTTTGTTTCTAATCAATTTGAGTTTTACGGGTTATACAGAACGTTATACAAACCCTTACCTTAATTAGCTCCACTCATTGGCGACTGCAGGGTTTCACAACAATGGTGGTTGCAATTTCAAATTCCACGGAATTCGAAATCATGATCAAAATTTACCCTCAAAAACCTTGGCGCAGACCGTGATAGACAATAATCTATCCCAAGACAAAATCTTGGGCCGAATAATACTGCAAGTATTGGTAACCTATAATTTAAATACTTGTCATGCAATTCGTATAGGTTATAGCAATTACCAGTTCATTTAGCTGAATATAAGAGAGGGGAAATTGAACATACCTCAGGAAGAGATGGAATGCGTATGAATACGGTGACTATTCGACGATTTAGAATTGAGGATTATGTTTACAGCATAGGTTAATAACAAATGGCAGTACGATCTTGTTATGAAAGAGGTATTTGTACGCATCTGGCATGTTTCTATTTATAGACGCATTCTAGCCTTGGGCTTTCTTGCCAGTAATTTATTCGGCCAGGAGATTTTTTATTTTTATTAATGGCCAGAAGATTCTTGCCTTGCTAAGCTTTCAAAAGTTGTAAGCAAAAATTGCTTATATGAACCTTTGTAGCACCTACAAATAGGCCTTTTGGTTTAATAAATGTTACACACTCCCATACTCTTTTGCTATGCAATCTTCTTCTTTTTTTTTTTGGATTTTTTTTGATGTTGTGTGATCTATTTTATATTTAGTTTTCCAAAACCAAAATATATTAGTTTCATATTTTTGTTTGTAATTTTTTTTCATTTCTATAATAATTTTAACTTTTGATATTAATATTTAATTCAATTTACGTTTTTATGTTACATAATAAAAGTGAAAAATATAAAGAAATAATATAATAAATGGGTTTGTCTTTAGTCTAAATGGTTGGTAAGGTACTGCTAAGGATTTGGGTTCTTCCTATGTAGGTCCAAGGTTCAACTCTCGTTGGTCGAGTTAGCCCGATGGGTGTGGCTTGTGGGTTGCTACAGCGATCACTAGTGGACTAGTCTTGCATCATCTTGCCCCATTGGTCCCCCAACTTGACAATAAATAAGTAAGACCAAGGTAAGGTCTGGTGGGACATTGGGATGAGACGTGAGGATACCTCTAGCGTATCAAAAATAATAATAATATATTAAACAACAAATAATAATAGGCATAAGCATAATGTAGTAAAAGTTAATAATCCACCTTCATAGCTACATTTGCACACGTGCATTTGTGATTAATTACTCTACACATTTCTCAAGGACAATCATTATCTATTTTTTCATTGTTCAATCAAGATATTGAACTCTTGTTACATATGCTAAAAAAGTGCAAAGTATAAAGATGTGACCAGTGTCATATAGACACCATTACTACAAATGAGACAAAATCATATGCAATTGCATCATAAGAGCATGAAGATAGTGGATAAAGAAGACAAAGAAATGATGACTCAAATTAGTAATAGCAACTTATTATCCATTGCATTCAAAGTTGAACCAAAATAGAATGACACCAACCTTACAAACAATAAGCTTTTATAGCCTTATCCTTTGCCTTTTTATTCTACAAGCAAATTTTATCTCTTTATTTTAAAATTGAATATATCTCAAATGCTTTTGGACACTTTTTAATCAAGCTGAGAATAAGGAACATTTTGGTGAAGATAAAGCTTTCACACTTCTTCCTTCAAATTCCTCTACTTGTTTCATCATTGAGGCTTGCATTTTTTTTATTTTGTATAACCTATATTCAAACTTAGAAATTCATTTCTACATTTTATTTCAAACTATCTTTTACATGTGATGATAATACCCTTTCCTCCATTATCACCCTTTATGGAAATGTTTATAATGCATCCTATACCAATGATTGTATAACATCATTTTTTTTATTCTTCATATCTCTCTTCTCAATCTTTGCGAAACACACATTCTTTAAAATTCTTACTCAAATCTACTCCTACTTTTTTAACATAAATATTCTTTAAGGAATTTATGCACATTTAATTTTCTACTTAATTTCATAATGGCACAATTAATTATAATTTTATAGAGTCTGTCCATGTTTATTTACTTATGTATTATTATTTAAAGCATGCATGTGCGATTGGATTTATGAATGCAATCTATAATGTATCACCCCACACTTGTTTTAAAAACTTATATAATGGATGTTCATCCCACACTCCATTCTACTACTCTATGCCACATGATTCAAGTCATTGTATCTATAATATGTAGTCTTGGTGACACTTATTTTGACATTATTAAAAAGGAATGGGATCACACTCTTTACCAAAATGGTGTAGGAGAATATAAGGGATTCAACAAACGTGCATCAACTAAAAGAATTTTTCTATGTTGTTTACATGTTGCTCGATTATTATGTATTGAAGTATGTGTCAAGAGTTTTGCTTTGCAATTTTCCATGTGTCAGTTCAAAAATATACCATGAAGGTTATATTATATGAAGCATTGGTGTTCACAAGGAAAATAGGGAACAACAATAGGTTATGATTTTTAAATAACTAAGTATTGTGATATTATCCATACCAAAGTGATTATTTTGGTAGTTTTGTGCTATTATTGGTTTGAAAGGGGTGATTTACCTAGCAAGTTCATCACCTAGGCCCTATTCACACTTGTTACTTAAGTTTACTTAAGGCACACATAGTATAGTTATCGCTTTATGTCTCAAGTCATAAGATTAAGACACATATCATAATCTTATGCAAATTCACGTTCACCTTGGCCTATATAACCAAGGGATTTCCTTTGTAATCTTAATTCATTTGTGTAAGTAATCTATCATTTGCATCCTTTGATATGGTAGTATTATTTTCTCATAGCTAATCTCTCTTGTGCTTTCATAGAAGTTCCTAGATATTGGATGGCTACAATCTTGAACCAAATCATGCATGGTATAAAGCACTATACCAACTCTATCAGAACTTGTGGAATTTCTTATGTGTGTGTGTGTGTATACATATATACATACATACATCTGTATATACACACACATATAGATATATACACATATATACATATATATGTATATATGCATATATATACATATGTACATATACATATACATATGTATGTATATATACATATATATGTATATATGTGTGTATTTACATGTATATATGTACATGTATGTATGTATGTATGTATGTATGTATGTATGTATGTATGCATGTGTGTGTGTGCGTGTATGCATATATGTATGTATATGTGTGTGTGTGTGTGTGTGTGTGTGTGTGTATATATATATATATATATGTACATATGTGTGTTTACATATGTATGTATCTATATGTGTGTGTGTGTGTATATATATATATGTATGTATGTATGTATATATATATATATATATATATATATATATGTATGTATATATATATATATATATGTATGTATATATATATATATGTATGTATATATATGTATATATATGTATTTATATATATATGTGTGTGTGTGTGTGTGTATATGTATGTATATATATATATGTATATATATGTATATATACATACATATGCATATGCATACATATACATATACATATATATGTATGTATGAATATATATATATACATATATATCTGTATATACACATATATACACACAATTATATATATATATATGCATACATATCTACACACACACTCACATATACACATACACACACAGACATATATATATATATATACGTGCATGCATACATACATACATACATACGTGTATATATATATAGTGAATCCTAGTAGATCTTGAAATTTTGAATATGCCCTTCTATTGCATCAAATGATGATTTGGAGAATTAGAAAAAAATGATAGATATACCATGTTTGGTGGGTCTCTTTATTTCTTTGAATTGTATGTTCATATTAGAGCTTGTTGATGCATATCTAAGCTCACTATTGATTTTAGCGAGTGGGTCCAATAAAGTTAAAATTTTACCTTTTATTTCTCCCAAATCAAACAGTGCCAAATCTATGAGGGTTTGAAGTTACGAAATGACTGCCATATCTAGAAGGAAGCTACAATTTTTTAGATCTATGCAGGCTCTACACAGTCATACAATCAAGCAATAAAAGAAAAATAAATTAATTTCTATTTTTTATTAGTCTTTCAAAAATTAAATAAAAAATCAATGTATGCATAGACCTGAACAATTTGCAGTACTACACAGGCCATAGTGTATGGCCTAACATAGTAGGCACCAAGTGGCCAAGTCAAGCCCCACCACATATCCCAAGTTTATAATGTTCAATGGTTTTAAAAAATGAGTTGGAATTCAAAAAGATTGACAAAATATTGTGTCAAATATTTCAAGATGTCATGAAAAATATTTTTTAGCTTGCATTAAAGGAATCCCAATGAAGCATATTCCATCACCAATCAACACTAATTAAAAACTCATAAAAAAAAATCTTTCCTTGACATCTCAAAGAGTTCAACACTAAATCTGTCATGAATAAAGCATTCCAATAATTGGAAAGAATATTCTGACCATTGACATAACCTTTCCACAATTTACATCATCAAATGGCAATAGTCAACTGACATTATCAAACCATCAACTAATGTGAATAATTTGTATGTTGACATTATCAATCCATCTATTGCCATTAGTAGGGCAACCCCTTATTTGCGCCCCCCCCTTCCCCACACACACCATTTGCATTTTCAAATTTGTAGTTAAACTTTGAAGACTTAGAACCTCCATTTTTTTTAGCAATCTTTTTATTTGAAAAAAATTGCAGGCTATTTACAATGGTGCAATCATTTTTTTAATTTTCATGCATAGTTTTTTCTATAAATTGCATATTCTCATAAGTGTTGTTGAATCATTCTCATTTTGAAAACTTGTAAGGCTCTGTTCTCACTCCTACAATAACATTTTTGGGTGTAGTTTTTAAAAAAGTGCATAATTTTTTTATGCACTTTATAGTTGTCTGATCAGATTGATCTCATTACATGTAAAAATTATACTTTGATTACATGGTCTAATTTGGCATCTATGAGCACTTTAAGGTCAAGTCTAGTTTGTTATTATTGTCATCTAGCACTTGTAATTGCATTAAGCATAAAGTGCCATCATATATTGTTGGGGGGTGGGGGGTTCTTGATTAAGTAATTTGGGGGGTAATCGTGTGGTTGATTGTACTCATTTACTTCTTGTGTTCTCATGCAATGAGGAAATCTCAAATTGAAGTCCTAACCATATATAATTATGCCTCATGGAGAAAATCAGTATGGAATTATTCATGGGAAAGGGTTATCTCGGCTATCTAAAAAAAAACATTTCTCGGCCTACTAATTCTAATGAATTGGCAAAGTGGAAGATCAAACATGAGAAAACACATGGATGCATATGTTCATTAGCCTCTTTTGATTTACAATTATATCTCAAATAGTGTAAAACACCTAAGGAGGCTTGGGAGACTTTTGAAAAATAGTATGGTAAAATTAATAATATTAGGGGATATCAAATTGATAATGATTTGATGAATCTTGATCCAAAAGGTTTTCGACCACATCCAAGACTATATCTCCAAGATTAAGAAACTAAGAACACAACTAAACGATTGTAATAATGTTAAGGAGGATTTGTAGTTGATTCTTAATGTGTTATCCATGATTGGTCCTAAGTATTCAGTATTTATTTCTAGCTTTTATACACATGTAATTTATATGGGAGCATCACATGTTGGTCCTAGTTTTGACGACTTTGCAAATCTCCTTATCCAAGAGGAAGAAAAGTTACTTCAAATGAGTCCCATCAAGTCTTCTAAACCACAAGCTTTAGTAGCAAGTGAGTCAAAGGTACAAGAAGAAGAAAGAGAATCACGAAAATAAGCAAAAGAACAAGGTACACAAAGATTTTGAATCCTCTCCCTCTCAAGGGGAATCATGTAAGAAGGAGAAGCTTAAGTGTGCATATTGCAAGAAAACAGGACATGATGAACATTAATGTTATTCAAAATAGATTGATGAGTTCAAGCATCTTCTTAAGAAAAATCAAATCAACTTGCCTTCAACAATGTTGGGGGATTCATCTTCTTCATCATCATCAAAGTTAGAGAGACATAAGGGGCGAGCTTTTGTTGCAGTTATAAATTTTGATTTAGATAAGTAGATACTTGATTTTGGAGCTTCACATCATATAGCTTCATCGCAAAGTATGTTCTCTTCATTTAAGTCTTGTTTATCACCAAACATCATGATACCTAATAATACATAATATGTGTGTTTGTGGAAAAGGATCTATTGACATGGATGATGAAGAATTTAATGATGTTCTTTGTGTGATTTCATTATCAATCGATATTCTTTCTACCTCTCAGATCATACATGGTGGAGCATGAAAGAGTGTTAAGTTCACACTAGATTTTATCAGATCTCCATGATTTGCATAGAAAATATATAATTTTAGTTGGGGGTTGATCATCAAACCAATGTATATACATTCTCACATTTTGCTCTAATTATTTCTTCAACTGATGTACACGTGCTATGACATCTAGTCTAGACACTTTTAAGGAGATTAAGTATGGTCATTTTAATCTTAGAGTTCTTTCATATATTAAGGTTCTAGAGACATGTTGATATTCCATCTCATTAATCTAATGTTGTATTTGATGATTCTTTTGTTGCTACATCCATGTCTTTTTGTGTAATGCCTCTATTGTTTGTAGTTTTGAGATGTGCTTATCTCAGTGATGTTCTGGCTTTATGCCTAGAGATGCATGGATTGCAGGTGTGTTTTTCTCTTGAATGTTATTTTTATGTTTTGTTTCAGTGTGTGTATGGTGCTCTTTATGACTCATGATGTGTTCGGACCATCGATCATTGTTGTAATTGCATTGAGATGCATGTGTGTATTATTATGTCAAGTTTCTTAGGGGGACCTAATGTGCTTTTGGGTGATGATAATATATATGATGTGTGTGAACTGATATTTGTAGACACTAAAAAATGGTCAATGCCTACGTCACTACATGTTAACATGTTCGTGTTACCTTCTTTTAAGTTTTTGCGCTTATTAACACTTTCTCTATGTTATACATTTGGTCTTTATCATTTGTCAACATCGTGTCATTCTTTTGATTTCTCTTCCTATTTGATCCTATTTAGTCATTTCAATTTGGATCTTATCGATGTCAATCTCAATTGTCATTTCATGGTAATGGTTGGCTATCAATGTCATTTAATCATCATTTTAACCCTAATCAATGTCAATGAACATCAACCTCAATTGATTCTAATGAATTCTCAATGTCATATCATCAATTATTATCAATCAATTGTCCTTTATCAATCATCAACCGATTTTCCATCAATCATTTATATTTGTCAATTATCCTTGTCATTTCAATCATTATGATCAATCTTGAGCATTTATTTCAATCAATTTTAGATAATTTGTCAATCATTAAATCCTTATCCTGATCATGTTAATTGTTTCATGACATCATCTTGACTTATGTCTCTCTCTCCTAGGGTTAAATAATTCTTTAAATTTTAATCCCTTACTAACATCTCTCTTTAGGTTAAACGAATTCATTTCATTTATCCTAGGTCTTGTGTCACAATTAAATATTTTATTTAATTGGCTAATTTCCCTTTTGTGGGATAATTAATAAATAAAAAGTTATTAATTATTCTGACATTTCTCTCCCTAAATTTTCTCCTAATTTTGTCATATTTTTTCATCCTTAATTTCATGCTTCCCATTTCCTATAATTTCTCCCCCCATTTTCTCCACTAAATTCCTCAAATCAACAAGCTACAATTGCTCCCAATTTGTCATAATTATGAAGATAAACATTTTATTCAATTTGTCATAATCATGTCATATCAATTTGTTATTTTCAAATCAATCATGTCTTTGTCACATTCCTTGATTTTCTCATGTCATTTTGATGAAGAATTTCTACATAGATGGAGCTCATTTTTCAATGTATTGGATCTTGATTTCGATAACTATATGCTACTAATTTGTCAAGTCAAACTTATACTTTGAATATTGTCCCCTAGCCTTGATTTCAATACACTTGAAATAGCTTTGAGAGCAACATTTGCATTTGATTAGAGAAGAAAGAAGGACAATGGAGAGGATCGTTTCGAGCATATGAAGGATGGTTTGCATTTTATTATGTTATTCCCTTGTTTATGCTTTGTTTTTGTACCTTCATTGATGTGGGATTTATGGATTTCATTGAATGCCTAACTTTTCCTCTCACATTTTCTGGTGAACCCAACATGAACAAGCCTCATTTCTGATCACATTTTGCAGATTTAATATGGTTTATGTGTCTTGATTTGATCCATATTTTCATGTCAAACCTAGCTTAGCATCCAAGCAATAGGTGAGACGTTGTCCTTTTGTCCTATCATTTTGTTCTTTGTCAATTAAGGTCTCGACTTCATTTCTATTTCCAAAGGTTACATCTTTAGGTTTGCATTCCTAAAAATTTTCCAAATCTTCAAAAACAATAAAAACATAGGTTGCATTTTTGTCCTTTAGGATTGCATCTTGTCATTCCTTAGTCTAATTTGTCAAAAACTTCAAAAACATAGATTGCATTATCATTCTCGAAGATCGCACTTAGTTGCATCTCATTATCATCCCAAAACTTAAAAGTCCAAAAACATAAGTTGCATCTTTACTTTTAGGTTGCATTTGTCATTCCTTTAGTTGCATTGTATCCTAAAAATCCAAAAATCCCAAAAATACTGCATAGTGACATGTCGGTTGAAATGAGATCCCAAGTTTCTTGGAGGCAACAAGATTCGACATACCAACCCATGTTTATTCCAATGGATGATACCTAGTTGAGACAATCACAATTCAATATGACCCAACAATAAGGCAATACCATGCAACCAAGTCTTAATCCAAATGTGGATCCATTTATAAACACACAATCAGAATATGGCATTGTTCAATTAGGGCCTGTTAGCACCCCTTCCATTTTTAAAGTCACAAATGTCCAATTTTATTTTTATTGGTTGCACCTTAATTAGTAAAATCTTAATATGCCATAACCATTTTTCAAAGTTCCTAAGTTCTAATTTGATCTGATATTATGATTCCAAAGGAAGAGCCACTGTTTATCAGACAATCGGGCGACAATAAAAAATTTACACTATTCAAAGATTATTGTTTCTTCCCGATGACCGATACTACCTTATAGACCGATGTCAGATATCAGAGAATTCAAAATCTCTTGTTTTGTGCTTCGTAAGTTCCCAAGTCAACCATTGTTGTACATTACACAACTCCCAAGGGACAAATTAAATGAATATTTGCAAGTACCTTGATTAATGGTTTATTAAATAGCTAAAGGCACATAAAGGTGGCAGCATGATTCATAGCATTTGATATTGTCACCTTTTGCAGATGAAATTTAATAAATCATCTTTTGAAGCTAGCCAAAGTAACACATGCTATCATGAGTTTCCTTTGTTAGGATGGTTTTGCCTTGTGATAACCAGTTGTTCATTGTTGATCCTAACCTAAATTGGTCGGAAAGCGAACAAGGGAATATTATCCAAAGGTTGCATTTCCTTGCATGGAAACAACGGACTGATTTCATAGGATATAGAAAGACAATCACCTTATTAGGTAAAATTGTGGAGCATGCCGAAAATCATGAACAACGATTGCAAGAAGATATAATTGTGAGAAGAAACCATGGTAATTAGCTCTTCAGACAATAAGGAAGATGGTGCTCAAAGGGAAAGCTTCGGTGATACAACCAAATATTGAGTATATGCAAGATGACATCCTCTTCGATTTGACCGAATTTGCTCAAGAATACATACATGATGAAGACGAATTTGCAACGGTTCTCTAGGTATTGATTGAAGAAGAGATGAAGGCTGATATGATTGTGTAGACACATAAGTTTGGCTAATTAATTTAATCAAATTTAAATCCTATTCTTCTTATTAACTAATCTAATTAATTAATTTCCCTATCCCTTCCTATCTTATTAATTAATTTCTAATTAATTAATCCCCCAATCCTATTCTTCCAATTAATTAATTCCCCAATCCCATCATCCTAATTAATTAATTATCCTTGTTCTTCCCCCTTTTGATTAATCACTTTAATTAATTAAATATCCCCTTTCCATGCCCATGGATTAATTAATTTGGTTCAAATTCCTATTTGAGCACGTGGCTCCTAACTTTTCTCCCTAACCTCCTTACAATCTTATCCTAACCAACCCTATCCTTCCAACCTTATTCCCTAGCCTAGTCATCCCTCCAACCAACCTTATCATATCCCTTCTAACCTCCCACACGTGTGCACATCCTAACCAATTCCTAATTTTGGGGAAAATATCCTATTTTGGGTGGCCTTTTCCAAAATGGACATGTGTCCCATGTCACTCTTCCTATTTTTGGGTGGCTTTGCCCAAAATAGACATGTGTCCTCATGGACACATGTCATTCATTTTCCATCTAGTTGAGCCACTTGTCCTTTTTTGGAGGACAAGTATCTCCTCTTCACCTCCCCTTCCCTTCCTCATCTTACCTATTTAATCCCTCCATTTTTAGACAAAATTGGCTCTCTGATCCACTTTTCACACATCATATCGTTACTCTACCAAAATCATTATTCAACCTAGCCATTATCATTTCCATCCATAAATCTATTATCATTTGCATTTGCTATCATGGAGCAATATCGAACATCTGAAGCTACGTCATGAGCACACATCCAATCACAGAATAATCAAATCAAAGTGAGCATTTGGTTTGCATTTGTGTTATTGTTTTCATGCTTGTTTTGATTTTATCATTCTAATCTTGAGGTGTATTGTGCATTGTGTTTGTTTGGTTAATTAGCTTTCTTTTTAGCCCTTAGTTTAGCATGCACATTTTTCATCACACATTTTCTGACACGCCCGATGGGACCCACTTCATAGATCATTTTAATGTTTTTTGTTGTTGTTTGAGTTTGTTTTTGACAAATTTTGAGCACTTGTAGGCAGAAAAGCAGAATTACACTCAGATTTCTGCCACGACGGAAGTCTATTTTATCAATCCCGAGGTTTCGTGAAATAGCAAGAACACGCTCCGAATCAGTGAGAACACAAACTGTGAGAACACTACCTAAAACAACGAGTTCACATTCCTGCAACCAAATGGAAGGTATAAATCTCCATTTTAAGTTTTAGGATTTTTGTAAATGATTTTGGCATTTTTTTCTGCGTAGTAGCGGGAATGCACAAAGTAGTGGGAATGCGCTAAAAAGTGGGAAGGCACCCTGAAACTAGGGGAATGCATCCTGAAACTGTGAGAACACAACATAAACTAATAGGTTTGCATTTTAGCTATTTTCATAAAATTTACAGTTTTTGTCTAATCAAAATTTGCAAGTTAAGTTGTAGTTTGAAATAGCGGGTTTGCACTATGAAACGACGAGTTCACCCATTATCATTTACATAATTTTCTAGAATGTTGTTTTCCTACTAATCTTTTAACTTGTATGTTGGATGACTTAATTTTTGCAAGTTTACACTCTTGTACAATGGGAATGTGAAACAACGGGAACACACAAAATAGCAAGAACGTGCCCTAAACCAGTGGGAATACGACTTGAAACAACAGGTTTGCATTGTGAAACTGTGGGTTCACCCATTATCATTTACATAATTTTCCAGAATGCTATTTTAGTACTAATCAACTCACTTGTGTGTCTTTTGATGGTATTTTGCTAATGTTTGTGCAACAAATCGAGCGATAAGAAGACCCCATGCTTTTTAAACATTAACAATTGATTGCAGAACTGCTAAAGAGGGGTTTTCCGAAGATAATATTTCCTTTATTGATTTCATTTTTGCATTTATGTCTTTTGTTTAATCTAGGCACACTTCAATTCAACTAAGGAAATGGACACACTATGTCTTCTGAGTAATTAGGCACACTTCAATTCAAGTAAAGGAATGAGCCATGTGTCTTTCGTGTCTTGCATGTTTGTGCATATGTAGAGTGGTCCTACTGCTAACACACACTATCCTCTCCCTTTGGCTCTCGTGGTCATAGGTGCAAGAGAAAAGTATTAGCGATGCTCGATTTTTACTTTCTAAGTAGGAGGGTTTTTCCCTCTGAGTAGCCTATAAGTTCGGGTGAGGGGAGAACGACCCAATTAGTTTTTTCTTTCGGTCTACTATATAAATATTTGTGATTTTAGCAAAAGCTATAAATCAACTTGTAACGTTGTGTTATACCGATGGTTTCCCTTAGTATCATTATAAAAATACCTTTGTGGTCTTGATGCAAGTCAAAATCCCCTAGTGCTTGTGTGGTAGATGTGTAAAATCTGTATTCTATGGGTTGGGATATCTCTTAAATAAGTTCCCCCACTACGAGCCAACTGTTTTTAGTAGCCAAAAATCCTTCTTTGTGTTAACTCAGGTGTTGTGATACACACATACCAAAGAAACTCCTCATGTACCCCCCAATTCGAGATAGAAAATTCACTGGGAAGTGATTACCTAGAAATTCAAAGCTTGGCATACCCGAGAAGTGTGTGTCAAGGGTGGAGCCAGTGTTGTTAGGCTTCTATCTATCTAGTTGGATGTGGTATTTTGGGCAAGGAGATTTAACACATATTGTCATTTGACTATCCATAGGGGTATACTTAACTGATTTTTATCTGTTTTATGGTTAGATCTTCATGCTTGTTGTGTTTTGTGTCAAGTCTTTTGTTGAAATATTAATCTAGTCGGTTTGAAAGTTCTAGCGGGTTCATGGTCTAGGGTAGCGGGTTTGCAGTTGTATTCTAGTGGGAATGCTATTAATTTTGAGCCAAAAGTGATACACTTAGCATAGTCATTGTCACTCTATCAACTAGCGGGTTCACATTTCAAACCCATGGGTTTGCTTCCAGGAGCAACGGGTTCGCTCTTTAGTGTTCGTCACCCTATTCTAGCAGCTTTGCACCCTAAAGCAGCGGGCTTGAGTTTTTGGTGCTTTTATGCTAATTCAAGCATTTTCTAGTCAGTTTCAAAGCTTTCCAATCTTCTCCTAGTGTCTTTGCACATTGTTCTAGTGGATTCACACCTTGTTTTGGCGAATTTGTGGCCTATTATAGCGATTTTTCCTTATCTTGTCATGATTTGTCAGTTTAGTCTCGTTATGTTGTCAAATTTATGTTTCATAAATTTGTGATCTTATGTTTCCCCAGCAGTTAGGGTCTATCTTTGGTGATCTCAGTCTTCGACGTCTGTTGCACTATCATTATGTTGTCTGGATTACATTATACACTTCTTGATATCTTGGCAGTTTGCGTCTATCTTTTATGGTCTTGGTCTTAGATGTTGTTATGTTGTCAAAGTGTTATCCGTGTCGTGTCATATTTTCCTTGGGTTATCAGAATTCAGAGTTCACCTTGTTTGACCTTGGTCTCAAATGTTGTTACATTGTCGTTATGTTGTTTGCATTGCATTAGACATTTCTTGATCTTTCAGCAGTTACAACTTATCTTTCGTGGTCTTGTCCTTAGAAGTGATAGCATTGTTGTTATGGTATCTACATTGTCTTAAAAACTGCTTGATCTACCAGCTTTCAGGATCTATCTTTTATGATCTTGGTCTTTCGATGTTGTTACACTTTCATTATATTGTTCCCATTATGGTAGAAATATTTAGATTATCAGTAGTTGATATCTTTATCCATGCATTTCTCTGGTCCTAGATGTCCTTGGTCTAGGCGTTTATTATACATGAGTCTCTAGATTCTTGTTTGATTAGTATCCTTTGGTTCTTGGCTCACATGATGTTTGGTCATTGTGTCCCTTTTGCATCTAGATGCTGCCGATTTTTTGTTAGATCACTTTATGTCTCATATCTCCTAGCATCGGGATTATCATCCATCATCATATCTTGTCTCCCAATTCGCATCATCATTTCATCCTCTTTCCAACTTCTTCAAAGTCAGTCCCCATCTCATCTTGGTCTTTGGTATATCATCCTTTCTCATCTTTCATCTCTCCAACTCATCAACTAATCATCATGTCACATTTTTATTATGATGAATTTGATCGTCCCTCATCTTCTTCCACTTCACCCTATGTCGATGGTGACAAGGGTATGGTTGATCAATCTGATGAGATGAATGTCCAAGTCATGTCTCAATTTTATTATGATGAGTTAGGTCGTCCTTCATTTTCTTCCACTTCACCCTATGTCGATGATGATGAGGATATGGTTGATCAACTTGATGAGACAAATCTCCAAGTCACGTCACCATCTTATCTCACTTCTCCATCCAATTCTAATCTTCCATCCTATCTTAATTCTCCATCCAGTTCTAATCTTCCATCCTATCTCAATTCTCCATCCAGTTCTAATCTTCCATCTTATCTATATTATCCATCCAGCTCTAATCTCCCATCTTATCTTACTTCTCCATCTAATTCTAATCTCCCATCTTATCTCACTTCTTCATCCAGTTCTAATCTCCCATCTTATCTCACTTCTCTATCCAGTTCTAATCTTCCATCTTATCCAAATTCTCCATCTGATTCTAATATTTCATCCTATCTCAATCCTTCATCTAATCCTAATCCACCATCATTTTGTCACACAAGCTATGACTGGGGGCATGAATTACACAATGTCATTATCATTTGTGCCCCCACCCATCCAATCAGTGCCACAAGTGGTTAGTGCTCCACAATATCAATCTCAAGTAACATTAGAACCTATTGTTTCAAAACCACGATTCAATTATCTATAGGCACCACCTTCACACATTGTTGTGATGAACATTCATGAATAAGCATGTGGCACCAGTCACAATCCTTCATCTTACCTCAACCCTTGACCATCCACTTCCTCCTATGTCAATCCACCATCCACCACATCTTATCTCAATCAACCAGCTTCCCTTCCAATTCCCACATTTATCATTCCTCTCCCACTTCCTAACACCATTGAAAACCTTTCATCCATTAAGATCGTCCACCCACAATCCCTGTCACCTACCCTTACCATCATTCATACTCAAGCTAAGGAACCTCTCATTCTTCCATCCAGTCCATCCATCCAATTCATTGATCATCTTGTCCTTCCATCCACTCCATCTCTCCCAGTTGATGAATCTCTCATCCTTCCATCCACTCTATCTCCCCCAACAGAAGAACCTCTCATCCTTCCATCCATTCCATCTCTCCCAGTTGATGAATCTCTCATCATTCCATCCATTCCATCTCTCCCAGTTGATGAATCTCCCATCCTTTTATCCACTCCATCTCTCCCATTTGAAGAAGCTCTTGTCCTTCCATCCACTCCATCTCCCCCAATTAAAGAACCTCTCATCCTTCCATCCACTCTAGCTATCCCAATTGAAGAACCTTTCCTCCTTCCATCCACTTCATCTACCCAAGTCATTGAATCTCCCATCCTTCCATCCATTCCATCTGAAGAGTCTACCCACTCACCCCTCATCACACCATCCATACCAATTCCCTCATGCCAAAATCTTGTTCTAGATCATGTTCAAAGCATTATTGATCCAAGTCAAGATCCTACCATTCCATCTCCTCCATCTCAAGATCCCTTATCATCCCCTCTTTCAAGTCAATATCCTACCATTCCATCTCCTCCATCTCAAGACCCCTTATCATCTCCTCTTCCAAGTCAAGATCCTACCATTCTATCCCCTTCATCTCAAGATCCCCTATCATCCCCTATTCCAAGTCAAGATCATCTCGTCCCATATACTCCACCTCTTGATCCTCCATCTCCTCCTATCCAAACTATCCCAACACCATCACTCTATCCCCTTGGTTCTCTTACATTCATCCATGGTATGTCACTCGCAGCATAAGAACATCTCATATACACCACCCATTCTCCTCCATCTGATAAAGGACTCGCATCTTGTTACCCAGAGAACAAGTATCCTACTTCAAATAAAATGCTAAAAAAAAAGAACTATCAATGATAAGGCTTAGGCCTACATGAGAAAGGTACTTTAGAGCCCATCCATGTCAAAGTACATCAAGGATCTCATGGTCTTGGTTACATATCCCAAGGCACTTCAAATAAAAATATTTGTACAACTAATGCAAAATCCAAGTATACTTCCAAACACACCATTGCATCTCCCCATCATTCCTCCAAATCATTTATTGTCATCCCCCCTCCTCCATCATATAAAGCTAAAACAACCATCCATCTTTCGCTTCATCCTCTAAATCCATTTTGGGTCCCTATATCCCAAATTCTACCTTCATATATCCCCCACATGCTAAATCTATTTTGGGCCCTTATATCCCAAAATCTCGTCCTCCATCTTTTCCTACTCGTCCCTCCATACATAAATCCACTATCTCCATCACCCATCATAAACATCCTATTCCTTTCATTTCTAGTCAGGATCAACAAAGGCACATGTCCTCACTTTCCATCCAACAACCTACCTCCATCACTTCACCCATATTCCCTCCATCTCCTACACCTCTGCACACTCCTTCCAAGGCTACTAGCAAAAATTTGGATGCCAAATAAAAAATGTATAAAGATAAACATCCACATCAATATTAAGATGATCTTATCCTCTAAAAAGACATGTTCCAACAGTGCAAAAGCTGATACAAAAATGCAATGAATCCCAAAGGTCGCAAAGGCCCAATAAAGTGAAAACAAAAACAATGTGGATTCCAAAGCAAATAGAAGCAGTACATCCAAAAGAAGAACCTGCAATGGCATCCAAAGTTGTTAGTCCACCAGCTAAACATTCTCCCCCTCCATCTCCTAATCTATTTTGGGTCCCTGTGTCCCAAAGCTACCTATCATAATGCCTACATCATATTCACATGCTACATCCACCTCTCCTTTGCTCATCCCACATCCCCCACAACATGTGCCAATGTTCGTCCTGACAACATCCCCCATTCACAATCACTTTCCCTCCTTCCATTTGAACACTTGCCACCACCATCTCCCTTACATTCCCCATCAAAACCATCTAATCCAAGCTTTTGCATAATTCCCTCATTCCTAATAAAGTTGTACCAATATCTAGTGATCACTCCAAATGGGCTCCTACAACCTTGATATTGAACTTGATGCTTGAGTCCTCCATCTGTCTATCTACATCCATGAATTTCCTCCCAAAAATTTAAAAACACTAAAAAAAATCAAAAAATCAAAATATTCCCAAAAAAGAAAAAAATATATAGTAAAGAGAAAAATATGTCCAATGGTGAAAACTTGGCAAACAAGCGCCTTGGAAAAGTACCATGATGAAAACATGGCAAACAAGCATCATGTGTAATTCCCCTCATCCTTCTGCTCTCCACGCTTGGGGGCAAGTCCTTTTGGCCATGTAGCCATTCCCTCTTCCATTTCCATCTGCCTACCATACTCATCATATCCCATCCATTTCACTTCCTCCATCCTCCTTTGGATCTTGATAAAAAGAAAAGGCCAGTATGTATACATGCTTTGGACACCTCTTGGCTTCCATTTCTCTATCACACTTTTCCTTCATAGTCCTTATTTACCCATCACCCTATCTTTCATTCATTTCCCTCAATATTCCTATCCTTCGCTCAGTTATCTTATCATATCCATCCATCCACCAATCATTGGATCTCCCATTTCCTCAATCCCTTCATCCATACCATGCATAATTCTTCCATATCCAAATCCTTTTCATCCTATCCTCCATCCTTTCATCCCTCCTCTGATGCAGGAGCATCCCCAGATCACAACAATCTTGCATCAACCAAAAACATTTTCCTTTTTGTTTTGATTTTTGTTTACAGTTTTAGTTTTCCTTTCTATGTGTCTCGGTTTTGGCTCACTAAATCATGTGGAGTTGGATTATACTTGAAGACTTGCTCATCTTTCTTTCTTTCAGACCGCATCACATTTGGATCACTTTTCGGCAAGATATCGCTACCGGTTTCCATGATATTTTCTTGTAACCGGTTGCCTGAGACCTATTATGGTGATCTACAGGAACCCATTTCAAAGCTTGCACAGCCCTGGGCGTTGATTTCAATGTTCCTTAGCATGTGGCTGGCCTTCTTATGTTTCATCCTTTGGATTTTACAGAGGAATCTCTTGTCAAAGGCCGACCTTTGTTATTTTCATGATAGGTCTTGTTCTTTAGGTTTTGATCCCTTTTGGGCCGACTGGATCCTTTGGATCAATATATATATTTGTAATTATGCTTTAGAATGCAAATGAATCGGAGAATCAGATAGCTAAACTGTACATAAAAGATAGATCTTTTGATTCAAGGTCCCGGTTGTGACCTATTCTACTAGGCTTGAGAGCCGCCATGTTGTAACCCGATTGTAACCGGTTGGATGTAATCAAATTTCATGAAATTAATCAATATATTAGGCATTGCCTCCATCATATCTTTGAGTTTCCATTGTGTTTACTCTTGCTAGCCTGTCCAGATTGATCTCTTTGAGGTCCCTCCTCACCGGTGACTGCTTCAAGTGGTATCAGAGCGAAGTTTCATTCTGGAGGTTGCGTGTTCTAAATTTTTGTTGTAGGGTGGTGGATTGCAGATCCGACCTACAATTGCAAAGGACTAGCATGAATCGATGGCACAAAGAGGAACTAGGAATGGTGGAGCGCATGGGAATATAGACCCTGTTGTGACGGAGATGTTGCGAGGAATAGCAACCCAATTAGAAGACATGGAGACAACCCAGAGAAGAGGCTAACATATTGAAGATGTAAGTGAAGATGAAGGAGAAGAAGCCCCGATAGAACAAGTAAACCTACCAGCGATTGATCCGAATGAAGAAAGGTTTTTAAGAGTTTTGAGTAGGGCGAACACTAAACCTCTTTTTACCCCACCAGAATATGATGGGAAGTTATATTCGAATAAATTGATGGATTGGATCTCAGAGGTGGAGAAGTATTTCGATTTTGAAAACATTGCAGAAGAGAGGAAGGTGAAATATGCCTGTAACTAGTTGAAAGGTCATGAATCTCTTTGGTGGGAGCATTTGCAAGTTGACAAATAGAGAAGAGGTAAAGAGAAGATTAAGATGTGGGATAGGATGATTGCTAAGTTGAAATCAAAGTTTTTGCTAGCGAATTATCAAGTGGATTTGTTCAGGAAGTTGAAGAATCTGAGACAGAAGGAATCTAGTGTGAAGGAGTACACCGAAGCATTTTACAAGTTGAACATCATATCTGGACATGTTGATGATGAAGTTGAACAAATTGCAAGATATTTGAATGGATTGCATATGTCTATACAAGATGAGCTCAGTATGATCAAATTGGAGAGTGTTGAAGAGGCTTACCAATATGCCCTAAAGGCTGAAGAGAAATTTAACAAAAGACATGAGCAAAGATGGAGAGGTAGAGGTGGAAGGTTTACCAAAGGAATATTTCAAGGAGGAAGAGGATATACTAGAGGAAGAGGAACCAACACAGATCAAAACAAGGACAAGCAAGTGAGCAAAGAAGGTAATTCATACCAGAAGGATGATAGAAATTTCTACGGAAGGAAAGAATCAGATGGTTATTAGAATAAGAACTTTGGAAGACAAGACAAGAGGACATTCAAAGGAACTTTCTTTAAGTGTGGAGGAGAAAGACACTATGCATTAGAATGTAAGAAGACAGAGGCTACCAGAAGAGCAGTAGTGGTGGAAGAAAACCCCACTGGATCAGATAATAAACTGGAAGATGGAGAAGTGTTGATGATGAGGAAAGATTTGTGTCATACCAAAGGAGATGAAGAGCCCTTGCAGAGGAAGAATCTATTCAAGACCAGATATAAGGTATCTGGTAAGTGTTGTAAAGTTGTTATTGATAGTGGTAGTTCAGATAATCTCGTTTTAGAGGAGATGGTGAATAAGTTGAAATTGGAGAGATTGAAACACCCTAAACCTTACCGGATAGCATGGATTCAGGATGAACATAAGTTGTTAGTAAGTGAACAATGTTTGGTGAAATTAAAAATTGAGAATTATCATGATGAAGTTTTGCATGATATTATGCCTATGGATATTTGTCATCTTTTGTTGGGTAGACCTTGGCAGTTTGATAGACAGGCAATACATGATGGAAGGAAGAATACATACACTATTGTGGTCAATGGGATGAAGCAAACCTTGTTACCTTTGGAGGAAGCTTGGAAGAATTAAGTCTATACGAATGCCATAATCTATTTAGTAGATGGAAGGAAATTCATGGATGGATTGAGACATGAGAATATGTGTTTTTCCTTAATTCCTAAGAAGACTAAGAGACCAGAATCAGAAGGAGAACACTCGAAAGAGATAAGAGATTTGCTGACAGAATATGAGGACATCATTTTAGATAATATACCTGATGGATTGCCACTTGTTAGAAGTATTAGTCATTGCATGGACTTGGTTCTCGGAGCTAGTTTGCCTAACAAAGTTGCACACCGGTTGACATCGGCAAAGAATGAAGAACTGGTTGGACAAGTGCGGGAGCTTTTGAAGAAAGGTTTGATCTAGGAGAATCTGATCCCTTGTGCAGTACCAATAGTATTAGCACCTAAGAAGAATGGAGAATGAAGGATGTGTACCAATTCAAGAGAAATAAACAAGATCATAGTGAAATATCAATTTCCTTTGCCTAGGATGAATGACATAATGGACTGTTTGAGTGGAGAAAAATACTTTCCAAAGATAGATTTGAAGAGTGGATATCATCAAATCAGGATCAGAGAAGGTGATGAGTGGAAGACCGCATTTAAGACAAATGAAGGACTATATGAATGGTTGGTGATGACTTTTGGATTGACTAATGCACCGAGTACTTTTAGGAGGCTAATGAATGAGGTATTGAAGAAATTATTGGGTAAGTTTGTTATTGTGTATTTGGATGACATTTTGATTTTTAGTAAGACAAAAGAGGAGCATTTGTTGCAGTTAAAACAAGTTTTGCAGAGCTTGAGAGAAGAAAAGTTGCTGATCAATATTAAGAAGCGTACTTTCATGAGGATGAGTTAGTCTATTTAGGATTTGTGATATCTAAGGATGGTTTGAAGATTGACCCTGAGAAAGTGAAAGCCATTGTTGAGTGGCCTACACCGGAAAGCATTGGGGAGGTAAGATCATTTCATGGGTTGGCTAGTTTTTACCAAAAGTTTATCAGAAATTTTAATTCAGGTTGTAACCCTATGACTGAGACCATGAGAGAATATCAGAAGGAATCCAAGTGGATCACCAGAGCAAACAAAAGTTTTGAACTGTTAAAGCAGAAAGTGAATGAGTAAACTATATTAGCTTTACCATATTTCAATAAAGTATTTCAAGTGGATTGTGATGCAAGTGGAACAACAATAGGAGCACTCTTGAGTCAAGAAGGGAGAGCAATAGCCTATTTCAATGATAAATTGAATGATGCCCAGAGGAGATATTCAATGTATGATCAAGAGTGTGATGCCATAGTTCAAGCTTTGAAGAAATGGAGACATTACTTGTTGGCTAAGGAGTTCGTGTTGTATACAGATCATCAAGCTTTGCAGTATTTGAATAGTCAGAGTAAGTTGAATCAAAGACATATAAGATGGGTAGAATTATTGCAGAGTTGCACCTTTGTGTTGAAGCATAGAAGTGAGAAATCTAACAAATTTGTTGGTGCATTGAGTAGGAAAAGGAATTTGCTGACATAGATGAGAGTGACAGTATTAGGTTTTGAAGATTTGAAGACCTTGTATGATGAAGACCTAGATTTTGCAGAACCTTGGAAATCATGTAGAGAATCAATTAGGGTTGACAGAAGCAAATGGTTGGATTATTTCATTCAGGATGGAATGTTTTTCAAGGGATTTCGGTTGTGCATACCTAAGAGTTCCATGAGAGAGAACCTGATAAAGGAGAAACATAGTGGAGGACTAGCTGGACATTTTGGCATTGAAAAAACAATTGCATTGGTGAGTGAGCAGTACTTTTGGCCCCAAATTTAGAAGGATGTTAAGAGATATGTCCAGAGTTGTAGAGTTTTTCAAGTTGCAAAAGGTAGTAGTCAGAATGTGGGATTGTATAAACCTTTGATAGTACCGGTAAGACCTTGGGAGGATATAAGTGTGTATTTTGTAATTGGGTTGCCTAAGACACCAAGAAGGAATGATTCTATATTTGTGGTAGTGGATAAAATTTTGAAGATGGCTCATTTCATACCTTGTAAGAAGACATCAGATGCATTACATGTAGCAAAACTATTTTTCAAGGAAGTGGTGAGATTGCATGGATTACCTAAGAGGATAGTTTCAGATAGAGACACTAAGTTTGTTGGCTATTTTTGGAGAACACTTTGGAATAAGATGAAGACATATTTGAAGTTCAGTTCTACTTTTCACCCACAGACTGATGGGCAGACAAAAGTTGTTAACCAAAGTTTGGGAAACTTGTTGAGATGTTTAGTGGGAGATAAAACCAAAAGTTGGGATTTAATCATTGCATACTTTGCCTACAACAATTCAGTGAATAGAAGTACTAGAAAAACACCTTTTGAAATTGTTACCGGAGTGCACCCTAGTGGTATAGGAGAATTGAGAGACATTAGTAGTGAAGACCAGAAGAGTTCAGAAGCAAAAGATTTTGCATATCACATGGCAGCATTACATATTCAGGTTAAACAACATTTGGAAGACATGAACATCAAATATAAGGAGAATGCAGATGAGAAGAGGAGACATAAGGAATTTGAAGTTAGCGATGAAGTGATGGTATATTTGAGAAAAGAGAGATTCTCGTTTGGAACTTATAATAAGTTGCAGATGAAGAAGTTTGGAACTTGTAAGATTTTGAGGAAGCTCGGTTCTGGAAATGCATATGAAGTGGAGCTACAGGACAGTCTAAGTATTTCACCCATATTCAACATTGTAGATCTTCATGAGTACCATGAACCAGAATTCAACAAGGACAATGAACACCTTGGTTTTCCTCTGACCCCAGCAAAGTGAGAGGCTCACTTTTTCAATAACCTCAGATGTCTGATGCAGGAGCATCCCTGGATCACAACAATCTTGCATCAACCAAAAATATTTTCCTTTGTGTTTTGCTTTCTGTTTGCAGTTTCAATTTTCCTTTCTATGTGTCCCACTCATCGGATCTTGTGGAGTTGGATTCTACTTGAAGACTTGATCATATTTCTTGCTTTCAGACTGCATCACATTTAGATCACTTTCCAATAAGACATCGCTACCGATTTCCATGACAGTTTCTTGTTACTAGTTCCTTGAGACCTATTCTGGTGATATACCAGAACCCATTCCAAATCTTGCGGAGCCCTGAGCGTTGATTTCGATGTTCCTTGGCGTGTGGCCGACCTTCTATGTTTCATCCTTTGGATTTTCCAAAGGAATCTCTTGGCAGAGGCCTACCTTTGTTATTTTCATGATAGGTCTTGTTCTTCAGGTTTTTATCCCTTTTGGGCTAATTGGATCCTTTGGATCGATATATATATTTGTAATTATGAGTTGGAATGCAATGAATTAGAGAATCAAATAGCTAGATTGTACATAAAAGATAGATCTTTCGATTCAAGGTCCAAGTTGTGACCTATTCTACCAGGCCTGAGAGTCGGTATGTTGTAACTCGGTTATAACCGGTTGGATGTAATCAAATTTCATGCAATTAATCAATCTGTTCTACATTGTCTCCATCATATCTTTGAGTTTCTGTTGTGTTTACTCTTGTATGCCAGTCCGGATTTATCTCTTTGAGATCCCTCCTCACTGGTGACTGCTTCATCCTCTCATATTATTACATTGCCTCTTGCATCCCTTCTCATTGGCATCTAGCTCTAGGATACCCCCACGCAATCCAATGCCATCCATCCAATCAACTCGACTGCATATCCATTGCATCCACCTTTTCTCTGCGCAGTATCCCATGGTAGTTGCATTCCAATCGATTTGTCTGCTCCTTGCAATCCACCATCACGCGAATCTTATCCATCTTCCTCATCTATCCAAGGTCAAATGCTAATAAAATTATCCAAACATATCCTTGGTCCCGTTCCCAGCGTTGTTGCAAGCCTTGATCACAGTCCACTCATCATGATCGGGATGTATCCTTCCCAATCATCATCATTTATCTCTCATGGCTTTTCATCTTGATTGGGGCAACATCGTGCCTATCCTCAGGTCTTCTTCCATCATCCATATCTCTTGTACATCTTGTATATAGGTGTCATTGTACATAGGCATCTGTCGGTCCTATCCTTTGAGATCAAGTCCTATTAGTTGGTTCTTCAACAATCATGTTTGAGCATATTTGTCATCGTGATCGTATTAGATACCTTTTGTTGTCTGATTATCAATATTTTATCTTGGTGTTGTTCTGAGATGTATCCTTCTCACCAACACCCATCATCTGTTTGCACTGGATGCATCCTTCCTCAAGTCAGATGTCATCAAATTCTCATCCAATCAATCATCCTTTTGGCAAAAGATATTTGAGGCCCTCGTGTTGGCTTTGATTCTTTTTTATTTTTGTTTATCTTTTTAAGCTCCCGAGGGCTCTGTTTCCTCTTGGTTGCCATGATCTTTTATATCATGGTGCACTAGGAATAACAAGGCTTGGGATGTGATCTTGTTACTTTTGGTTTTTCTTGGTGTGTCTTTTGGATGTATCCCTTGTTTTACCCTCATGAGGTCTTTGTCATCTCATGTTACATTGGGGCATATCTTTTTCTTGGGGTTCTTCTAGCACTGTTGCTTGCAGAGTCTCTGTAACTCTATGCGGTGCTATATTATCCTATGTGTCAATTGATGCATTGGCTATGAAATTCCACCCTGGTTCTTTATACCTTGGTGACTCACAGACATTGCTAAATCAAAATAAGTGCTCACTACATGGCGTCCCATTTTATGTGGATGTTCGCACTCCATCATCTTCCTCATCTTCATTGCATCTCTATTTATGCTCACTTCCCTCCCTTCCTTCTTGGAATGTGCACACGTTCCCTTACCCATTTCCCTTCGCTTTCCTTTTCGGTGACTCACCTTTTCTTCTCTCTTTCCTCCTAATTAATTAATTATTCCCTTTATTCCAATTAATTAATTTTTTCCTTTTTTCTTCCCCCTCCTTTGGGTGGGAGCACCATCCTACCACAGTGGGTGGACGATCATGCCTTCCCCCGGTTTGGGTGGGAACTCCATCCCACCTTGGATGGCGTTTTTGCCTTCTGCTTTTGTTTCTTGTCCCCTTTTTCTCTGTCCACTGGGGCACTGTTTCTTTTGAGACATTGCTCAGGCTCCCGCTTTCCCATGCACCCTCTCGAGGGGACACCCCTTCCCTCATCCTTCATTCTCAGTCAGGCCTAGGGCATTTTTCGCTTCCTCATTCTCAAGTGTTTTATTTTTTCTTCGCACCAATGCTATTTTAGCGCCACCACAAAGAGGGGCAAAATGTAGACACCTAAATTTGGCTAATTAATTTAATCAAATTTAAATCCTATTCTTCCAATTAATTAATTTCCCTATCCCTTCCTATCCTATTAATTAATTTCTAATTAATTAATCCCCCAATCTTATTCTTCCAATTAATTAATTCCCCAATCCCATCCTCCTAATTAATTAACCTAATTAATTAATTATCCTTGTTCTTCCCCCCTTTTGATTAATCACTTTAATTAATTAAATATCCCCTTTCCAAGCCCATGGATTAATTAATTTGGTTCAAATTCCTATTTGAGCACATGACTCCTAACTTTTCTTCCTAACCTCCTTCCAATCCTATCCTAGCCAACCCTATCCTTCCAACCTTATTCCCTAGCCTAATCATCTCTTCAACCAACCTTATCCTATCCCTTCTAACCTCCCACACATGTGTGCACATCCTAACCAATTCCTAATTTTGGGGAAAATATCCTATTTTGGGTGGCCTTTTCCAAAATAGACATGTGCCACTATGGACACATGTTATGCTTCCTATTTTTGGGTGGCTTTGCCTAAAATATACATGTGTCCTCATGGACACATTTCATTCCTTTTCAATCTAGTTGAGTCACTTGTCCTTTTTTGGAGGACAAGTGTCTCTTCTTCACCCCCCCTTCACTTTCCCATCTTGCCTATTTAATCCCTCCATTTTCAGACCAAACCAACTCTTTGGTCCACTTTTCACACATCAAACTATTACTCTGCTAAAATAATTATTGAAAGTTGATGGTATGATGAAAGAATAAGTATCCGATGGAATATTGAGAGGCGAGGGGGGGGGGGCATGAATTAGTATACTAAAAAATTGATACAAAGTTCCCAAACTCAAATTCAATCACATAAAGTAAACATATCTCAGTCAAGATCAATATTCATAAGAATACTTGACATCAACCGGTTTGACTATTATGACAACTTAATAGTAAACAACTTCAATCTTGTAGACATCAACAATGCTTAATTATAACTTAACATATTCATCTCTCAATGCTTCTAGTTATCATGCCTTATCAGAAGTTAATCAAATCAACTAATAAGATCATAACCACAAAAACATTCACCACTTGACACAAATGTTAATACGTGGAAAACCCAAATAGGTAAAAACCATGGTGAGATGAGACTCACAAGGATAGCTATCAGAACTCTTTTGAAGCTCACCCTGTTAGGAGCCAAGCCTGTTAAAGCTTTACAATAAGTCTTGTTATGAAGTAATTCCGGTTAGGAATCACCTGGTTAAGGGATTTACTAATATGCCTTGATGAAAAGCACAATACCCTATTAGGAGTAACCTCACTGGAGGATTTAAGAATCCAAGCTAATGGACCACCTTGTTAGAGGATTTAATAAGTAACCAAGCTTGTTAGAGCTTACCCGGTTAAGGGATTTCACTTTTGCTGTAATTGTTAGAAAACAACAGGATTTCTTGATCTATCTGAATAGCACTACATTTGCTTGATCAGATCCTTTTAAGCTTCAATCTGCCTTACTCAAAGTGTAGATCCATTCACTGGTTAGGCAACAACACACTCAACAGGTTTCTGCCAATCTTGCCAACAACTTTTTCAAGCAACTTCATCGACCTTAAACACAAATCAATTAGGTCGGTAACATAGCAAAAACATAACTCTCATCATTGAGATTACAAACAAGTCGGTACAATCTTGACCATTATAAATCATGACAATCTCTTCACATTCTTCAAGAAAATTCCAACCGCTCCATGATCACCGCTCCATCGGACTTTGTAACTCATCACACATTGTGCATTAGTTGCAATCCACTTTGCTCCTTCCCTAGACAATAAACAAACATGCCAAAACAATTTGAACTTATCCTTATACAATGATCACATGTGTCTCCATCATTACCGTTCATCAGATAATAAACCAACAAACTTGATTGGTTAGGGTTTAACAGCTAATAGGGTTTACCGGTTACATTGCATAGAAAGGTTTAACCATTTGCACCGGTTTACCAGTTTAAATCACAAACTTAACATATCAGTTTACAACATCTTCCACAAATCTCTTCTTACCGTTTACTAGACAATATCAAAAACAACAATATTAGCAATAACATGAATACCATTACCGGATCAATTGACATCAATGACAACATATCATTAATGCAATCTCTATGCAAAATGCCAACAAACATTCACCACTTGACACAAATGTTAATACGTGGAAAACCCAAATAGGTAAAAACCATGGTGAGATGAGACTCACAAGGATAGCTATCGAAACTCTTATGAAGCTCACCCTGTTAGGAGCCAAGCTTGTTAAAGCTTTACAATAAGTCTTGTTATGAAGTAATTCCGGTTAGGAATCACCTGGTTAAGGGATTTACTAATATGCCTTGATGAAAAGCACAATACCCTGTTAGGAGTAACCTCGCTGGAGGATTTAAGAATCCAAGCTAATGGACCACCTTGTTAGAGGATTTAATAAGTAACCAAGCTTGTTAGAGCTTACCCAGTTAAGGGATTTCACTTTTGCTATAATTGTTAGAAAACAATAGGATTTCTTGATCTGTCTGAATAGCACTACATTTGCTTGATCAGATCCTTTTAAGCTTTAATCTGCCTTATTCAAAGTGTAGATCCATTCACTGGTTAGGCAACAACACACTCAACAGATTTCTGCCAATCTTGCCAACAACTTTTTCAAGCAATTTCATCAACCTTAAATACAAATCAATTAGGTCGGTAACACAACAAAAACCTAACTCTCATCATCGAGATTACAAACAAGTCGGTACAATCTTGACCATTAGAAATCATGACAATCTCTTCACATTCTTCAAGAAAATTCCAACCGCTCCATCGGACTTTGTAACTCATCACGCGTTGTGCATTAGATGCAATCCACTTTGCTCCTTCCCTAGACAATAAACAAACATGCCAAAACAATTTGAACTTATCCTTATACAATGATCACACGTGTCTCCATCATTATCGTTCATCAGATAATAAACCAACAAACTTGATCGGTTAGGGTTTAACAGCTAATAGGGTTTACCGGTTACATTGCATAGAAAGGTGTAAAGCGGAAAATCGCGATCGAACCCTAGTTGTTCTCCCCTCTTCCAACTCCGAGGAGAGAGAAGGGAGGTTCGCTAGGATTTGATGGTTTTCACTTAGGGGGAGAGACTTTACATTCAAAAGAGGGGTTGAAACTCATAAGATCCAATCCCACACAATGTAAAATTGGATGCTAAATGAATTTCAAGGGTTAGGAAAGCAAGGCTACCCTCTTTTGTAAAGAATGTTGTTAAGGAAATTAAGCTAAGAATACATAGAAAGTCATAAAGATTCGCTTATAAACTGAGTTCGAGTTATAGGATGAAGCTGCGGACCTGGAATTAGCAGTAGAATGTCGATACGGCGCTGTCCTACAAATTTGAGCAAAAGTTGTCGGGACGATGGCGCCCGGCGCCACGGTCCTCCGAAAAATCCGCGAAACGAAGGGGGATCTGTTCGTCTCTGCACAAGGATTCCAGATCTTCAATTTCAGCCGCGTACCTGCAACCTACACACAGAAAAGCGAAGACGATTGGGGGGTTAGGGATTGGGGGTTTGCCTTTAGGTCAAACCCCGGTTTTGGAATTAACCAAGAAATGAGCAAGAGCTGTAAATGTAAATGACTGTAAAACAAGTACTAATACCTTGTTCTAAGGATGTTTGTATCCTTATGTGCGAAGGTATAGATGTTGTATGTTGTATGTTGTAGCATGTAGTATGTGATCTCCTCTTCAATGGTTGAATCCTTGACTTGAATGCAACACTTAGCCTTGAATGGAGACTTGAAATGATCAATTGCTTGAAGGAATGCTTGAATGCTTGAATGCTTGAATGTTTGAGTATAGTTTCCACGCTTTTTTCCCTCATGTCTCTCTTCTCATCCATTTGAGAGAGAAAAATGTAGTTTATATACTTGTCATTTAGGGCTGATAGACTGATTTTCCCGACCTTAGGCCGACCAGGAAATGTAATTTCCAAATTGCAAACAAAAAGACCCGAGCCCCTTAGGAGACCGGGCCCAAAATAGGACCCAGGGACCAGGGCGCTGGGTGCTCTGGTCCCACCTCCCGGGACAGCAGGGTGCAAGGAGGTTCAGGCCAGGGTGCTTGAAAATTGCAGTTTTCAGTGTCGTGAGCAAGTTTCAGGGTCTCCATTCAGGTTGCGTGTTGCGTCGCCATCATGAAGACCGAAATGCAGTCGAAATTGCAAGTGTCGCAATTTTAGGACGCTACATTTAGCCCCCACTTTAGTGGGAGTATGTATGCTCATACTTCCGGTAAAGTACAAGGAAACAACATTGAAAGACTTTCACCACGTCAAGGAGGCAAGATACACCAAGCCCCCAGTGGACTAAGGATCTTACGACTTCGATTGACAAAGTAAAAGGGAAGATCATGAGGGAGAACCATGATTGTCAGTAGTAAGATTCCCTCACTATGAGTCATGCAAGAAAGATATCAAAAATTTTCAAGGCAAGGTTAAATTTACCAAGAAATTTTCAAGTATCTTGAAAAGATATGAACGGGATGTATGCCCCCCTACGTTAAAGCGATCGCACACGCCTCACCGGGGGTGATTGCTTTAAGGTAGTGATACATATAAGAAATGAGAAAGGAGCACGTTATCACAAGGATTTAGCCCCCAAGTGTGAGATAAACCCAAGGATAATAGACACAAAACACAAAGCACAAGGTGACTTCGCTTTCCTCGGGGTCAGTATGCTGTATGATAATTCATGTATATATATCATATGTATGTATGCATAATTATTCTTCATTCCCCAATCAAGGAAGGTCACCTAGAAGAAGGGAACACATGTGTCTTTTGAGTCAACATGAGAGAGACCGAGGGATCTCAATGCTTTGCATCGTCCTCAAGTAGACAACACCAAGGACAACAAATAGAAGAATGAGAATAACATATAGAAGAAGTAACAAAAGAGAGGGGGAGAGAATCTGCTATGCTAATGTAACTAGTCTAGCACGTCATCTACCCCCCGATCTTGCTGATCAATGTTTCGGGAAGGCAGGGAACACGCTAGAGGAGGAACATCCAACACAGCAGATGGAGCTATCACAAGATCCAAACAAGGGCTATGTTCATGTTCCGAGCCACATTGTTCTTGTCTAGGAGCTAGGATAAGTGCTTTAGAAAAATCATTAGATAAATGGTTATCAACATCAACAAGTTCATATTCACTATCAGAAGCAAGAGGAGTAACATTTTCATCTATATCGTCATCAAGATTTATAAAAATAGGATCTTTAACTCACATAGGATCAAGATCATCATGCATCTTATGTTTAGGAGATTTAGGCTCAATGTCCGGCTGAGGAGAAAATGGAATAATGCTTGTTGAAGGTGTTTTTGGAGATTGCAAAGTTTGAGAAGCAGCTGCCTGAGCTCTAAGACGACGCTTTCGTTGGCGTTCACGTGCAGAATGATTTCGTCTAGTCTTAGTAGGAAGTGGAGAAGATTGAGGAGGGGGAATGTTCTCATCCTTAGCACTTGGGTGTTTAGGTTGTGGTCTCTTAGGCTGGATAATAGGAGAAGAAGAAGGTCTCTTCTTTCTATAAAAAGAAGATGGAGGAACTGCTCCATATAAAGGAGGAATTTTTGGTTTAGGGAGAAGACCAAGTCCATCATGACGAGGAGGTATAGGTCTACTCTTAGGAAGTTTATTAGGCATAGACATAGTCACATCCATAGGGATGGGTTGGGAATCTTCTTGAGGAAAGACATTAGTTTTATCTTTCAAAGGAAAAACTTCCTTCTCAAGAATGATAGGAATGTCAAGTTTAGGTGTTCTAGGTTCACTTAGAGATAAGATCATATCTGTTTTCCACTTTTGATAAGATTTGAAAAGATGATCACTTCGCGGAGGAAGAGATTGGAATTGTTTAGGCCAAAAGTAGTCTATAGGAACACTAGAAGTTCTTTCAGCTGGTTTAAAGAGACTATGATTGACAGTAGCAACTTCACCATTATGGGGAAATTTCAAACACTTATGAATAGGAGAAGCAATAGCTTTCATGGAAGATAGCCAAGGATAGCCAAGCTTCACACGAAATTGTTTGGAAGATGGAATAATAGCAAAGTTCACATCAAGGGATTTGTTATGGACCTCAATAGGCAATGTAATAGAACCAATTGCGGGAGAAGAAAATGCATCAAATAATTTCACAATCACATCTGTTTTGTCATAGATCACTTGATTCAATTGCAAAGTAAAAAGAAATTCTTCAGTAATAACATTAACCATGCACGAAGGATCAATAAGCACTCCACGACAAGGTGTATTCTTGACTTTTGCAACTATGTATAAAGGACCATCAGGTGCCCTAATGGTTTCACTGGAATCAAATGTGATGGAAGGTTCTTCAGGGATTTCTTGCTGCTCTACAAAGTTAATCACATTCGGGGTCATAGACACAAGACCATCAGATGAAAGAGAGGAATCATTAGCCTCAATTGCATTAGAGGTATGAGAAGGCAATGGATCAGTGAAAATCTGAAGATTTTGGTTAGGAGGAGCTACAGATGTGTTGCCTTTATCATTCACTCCAGAAATAGAAATAGTATTATTATCAATCAAATCCTGAATTTTACCCTTTAAAGAAAAACATTTTTCAGTATCATGACCAGGCTGACGATGAAATTGACAAAAGGCTTTGTTATCAAAATAAGGTGAAGTAATCTTTGTAGGATCAATTTGTCTTATAGGAGGAAGAGTAAGCACATTTTGTTCCAATAACTTATTCATAATACTATGCAATGATTCATTCAAAGGAGTATACTTTCTTTCTCTCTTGAAAAATTTAGAAATAGGAGGCACACCTGATGTTGCATTCACATTGTTGTTGATGATGTTTTCATTGAATTTGATGGAATCTCTGTTCGGTTTAAACTTCCCAAATGGTTGTTGACTGCTATCACCCTTATCACTCGAAGCCATAGGATGTGATTGTTCTATTTGACTCACAGTCAGTTGATAATTGTGAAGAATTGCACACAACTGTTGGAAAGAAGTAAACTCAGAAAACAGAAGTTTGTCTCGAATATCTTTTTGTAAATTAGAAATAAAGATTCTTTGAATATCATTGTCAGGCACTGGAAAAGAAATTTGAGCATACAAATGCTTATATCTGCCAATGAAATCAGTCACTTTTTCTTTAACACCTTGTTTACAATGCATTAAATCAATCAAAGTAAGTTTAGGACTTATATTGTTTTGAAATTGTTGAATGAAAGCATTTGCAAGTTGTTCGAAAGAAGTAATAGAATAAGAAGGCAACGAGCAATACCATTGTAGGGCTTTGTCTCTTAATGTTCTAGTAAACAGTTTTGCAAGCAACCTTTGGTCATAAGCAAAATCAGTACAAATTGTTTGAAAAGTCTTAACATGTGTTAGAGGATCTCCTTTACCATTATAAAGCTCCAAATGCGGGATTTCAACATGTTTAGGAGGGATAGCTCGAACAATGTCAAGAGAAAGTGGGCTCGCAACATCAAATGTGGGCACACTGAACTTAGATTGATTCATAGAGGCAATTTGTTGCTGTAAAGAAGAGACAGTTTGTGCTAGATTGTTAATGGTCGCTTCAGTCGAAGAATTCATATTAGATGTGTTAGATTGAGATGGAGGTGTTATGTTATTGAAAGAAGGTAAAGAGTAAGGTGGTGGGACTCTATGATAATTAGTCATAGGAGATGATTGGACAAGAGGAACACTACAAGGAGGAATGGAATGGTTAAATGAATTGCCCCCTTGCGTCATGTTCATTTGTGAAGATGTAATAGGAACACTCGTTGGAGGAATGAATGAAGAAGTCGGATTGAATGAAGGAAGAGGGTTAATTGAAGAAGAAGGGTTGCCCCCATGACTGGTGATCATAGGAGGAATGTCTTGTGTTGAATTAGTCATTATGTTTGATGTAAAAGTAGGTATACTAGCAATAGGAGTCGTCAAAGGAATAGAATGATTGTCTTGGGTAGGAGGTTGTGTATAACCTAACGTTTCGGCACAACTCTTCATAGGCATCACATTTGAATCCACAATGTGTGCAATACCACGCAAAATATCAATTCCATTCTTATCACTTTGAAGCATACGTTTTAGACCCTCAATTAAAGGAAGAGCTTGACTATCAGGGTATTCTTGAGACATCCATTATCGAAAATCGTCAAATTGGTTATCCAATTTCGAAAGTTGTTCTACAGAAACCTCATGGAGAGCTTCTTCATCATTAGGAGGATTAGAGGAATTACCCATGTCCTCGTTAAAAAGGCTATTCAAATTAGGTTCCATCTCCTCAGCAGTTAAACCTCGAAAATACTTAATTCTACGGCTTCGTCTAACGGGAATAGTGTAAGTAGGGCTTATTGTTGTAAAACTCATGCACTAGAAAGAGAGAGAAGATTTTGAATTTAGAGGTAGCAATTTTCAGTAAAATCAGCCAATCTTCTGGATTTAAGCTGTTAAATGCAATCACAACAGTCTCCAGAAATTTTGGAAAAAATGTCCGGGACCGTGGCGCCCAGAGTGCAACACGGTCCTTGCAACTTTTTTTGAAATTTGCAGGGATGAAAGGTATGATGATTTTAGAGCTAATCTGAAAAAATTGAGTGATTTTACGATCTGTAGATAGGCCAAATTAAAGTTGCAAATTCAAAATTGAACCCTATCAAGATTGTCGAAAAATGCAAAATTTGAATTTTGAAAAAGAGAGGGAAACTGAAATTTTGAATTTTATGATTTTAGAGGGAATGTCAAGAGCAATGCAAATTTTGAAATTTGAAAATTGACTCAATTTCACGTAAAATTCAATTTTGAAAGCGGAAATCAAAGTTGTTGTAATTAAACACTTAATTTCAAAAGTCACAAAATGCAAGAATTTGAATAAAGCACTGAAATTTCGAATGAATGCAAACACAATTTTCAGATTTATGATAATAAAAATGCAATTTTGACACAAAATTTTAATTTCAATGATTTTTGAATGATTAGAAGCCTTAGACCAAGCAATCGCAAGACCAACTTTGACTGTAATTTTGAAAGTGTTATAATTGACAAAATCAGCCAAAATTCTGGATTTTAGCAGGAAAATACAGCAAGATCTCGCTCCCGAAATTTTGGAAAAAATGTCGGGGACGATGGCACTCGGAGTGCAACACGGTCCTCGCAACTTTTTTCCAAATTTTCAGGGATGAAGGATATTGTGATTTTATTGCAGAATCCAAAGTTACAGCTGATTTGGAGATGTTTTGATTGGTCAAATTGTCGGACAAAGGTTGAATTAAGAGGGTTTCAAAAATTAGGGTTTTGACATTTAACCACTTAATTTTCAGAATTAAAGCATAAATATGAATTGAAAATTTGTAATAGAAGGGCAGATCTGAAACAGGCATTAACATTTAGACATTTCGCAAGTTCAATTACTAAAAAGAAAATTTAGGGTTTTTATGCAATCACCTCTAAAATTTTGCAAAAGATCAAACATGGAAATGTAATCAATTTTTTCAGATCTAAGCATGAAAAATCAGAAAGGATGTTCACGTCGGGTTCACCAAAATGTAAAGTGGAAAATCGCGATCGAACCCTAGTTGTTCTCCCCTCTTCCAACTCCGAGGAGAGAGAAGGGAGGTTCGCTAGGATTCGATGGTTTTCACTTAGGGGAGAGACTTTACATTCAAAAGAGGGGTTGAAACTCATAAGATCCAATCCCACACAATGTAAAATTGGATGCTAAATGAATTTCAAGGGTTAGGAAAGCAAGGCTACCCTCTTTTGTAAAGAATGTTGTTAAGGAAATTAAGCTAAGAATACATAGAAAGTCATAAAGATTCGCTTATAAACTGAGTTCGGGTTATAGGATGAAGCTGCGGACCTGGAATTAGCAGTAGAATGTCGATACGGCGCTGTCCTGCAAATTTGAGCAAAATTTGTCGGGACGATGGCGCCTGACGCCACGGTCCTCCAAAAAATCCGCGAAACGAAGGGGGATCTGTTCGTCTCTGCACAAGGATTCCAGATCTTCAATTTCAGCCGCGTACCTGCAACCTACACACAGAAAAGCGAAGACGATTGGGGGGTTAGGGATTGGGGGTTTGCCTTTAGGTCAAACCCCGGTTTTGGAATTAACCAAGAAATGAGCAAGAGCTGTAAATGTAAATGACTGTAAAACAAGTACTAATACCTTGTTCTAAGGATGTTTGTATCCTTATGTGCGAAGGTATAGATGTTGTATGTTGTATGTTGTAGCATGTAGTATGTGATCTCCTCTTCAATGGTTGAATCCTTGACTTGAATGCAACACTTAGCCTTGAATGGAGACTTGAAATGATCAATTGCTTGAAGGAATGCTTGAATGCTTGAATGCTTGAATGTTTGAGTATAGTTTCCACACTTTTTTCCCTCATGTCTCTCTTCTCATCCATTTGAGAGAGAAAAATGTAGTTTATATACTTGTCATTTAGGGCTGATAGACTGATTTTCCCGACCTTAGGCCGACCAGGAAATGTAATTTCCAAATTGCAAACAAAAAGACCTGAGCCCCTTAGGAGACCGGGCCCAAAATAGGACCCAGGGACCAGGGCGCTGGGCGCCCTGGTCCTGAAGGACCAGGGCACTGGGTGCTCTGGTCCCACCTCCCGGGACAGCAGGGTGCAAGGAGGTTCAAGCCAGGGTGCTTGAAAATTGCAGTTTTCAGTGTCGTGAGCAAGTTTCAGGGTCTCCATTCAGGTTGCGTGTTGCGTCGCCATCGTGAAGACCGAAATGCAGTCAAAATTTCAAGTGTCGCAATTTTAGGATGCTACAAAAGGTTTAACCATTTACACCGGTTTACCGGTTTAAATCACAAACTTAACATATCGGTTCACAACATCTTCCACAAATCTCTTCTTACCGTTTACTAGACAATATCAAAAACAACAATATTAGCAATAACATGAATACCATTACCAAATCAATTGACATCAATGACAACATATCATTAATGCAATCTCTATGCAAAATGCCAACAAACTCAAAATGCCAAAAAAAAATATCCATTATCATTTTCATCCATGAATCCATTGTCATTTTCATTTGCTTTCATGGGGCAATATTGAACATCTGAAGCTACGTCATGAGCACACATCTAATCCCAGAATAATCAAATTGAAGAGGGCATTTGGCTTGCATTTGTGTTATTGTTTTCATGCTTGTTTTTGATTTTATCATTCTAATCTTGAGGTGTATGATGCATTGTGTTTTTTCAGTTAATTAGCTTTCTTTTTAGCCCTTAGTTTAGTACGCACATTTTTCATCGTACAGATTGAAAATCAAATAGCAAGTAGGAAAATAGTACTTGATGAAGGAATAGAGAATTAGGATTATTTATGGTATGGGTTTAATATTAATAATACTTTTTGGTGAGTTCTTCTTTACATAGGGTAGTCTTTGAAATATTCATTTTCAAGACTATTACCCTCCCAAAAACTGTTATTTTGAAACAACAAATGGATATTAGTTATAAAAAGGGGTAGAAGGTAGATAGAAAGGACGGAGGTTTTTCAGAAATGTAAACTTTGCTTTGTTTTTTGAAAAATGTGGATTTAGTTAATTTTGTTTCTTTGATTTCAAGTAAGGGAGATTTTTAACAGTTTATTTGACGTGACTAGACTTTGTGCTACAATGGATAAATTTGCATTCTTCTTATGTGGGTGCTTTTCTATTTGGATTTTTGTACTCTGAGTTGTTTTTGATTAAGGAAAATCAAATTTTAAGGGACCAGAAACCCACTTACAAAATGAGAAGATAAGCATAAAAGAAACTAGAGAGAACAGGACATAGAAAGAAAAGTTGCAAAAGACCAGCAGAGAAAACAACAATTAAGGAAAAGAACAACAAAAAGCCAATGAGAGACTGGCAACCAAAGACCTGATTACATGTCAGATAAAAAACTTTATAGACTCTTCCACATCCTTAACCAACATCATCATAGCATTAGCTGCTTCTTTCAGGTCTTTGTTTTCCTGCATCTGATGGGTGTCTTTAGTCTTCATCTCTAGATCATTGGTAGTTTTCCTTGTTCTTCATTTGGAGGAGTGAGGAGTAGAACTGGTGGCCGACACATCATCAATGATCACCATCTCTTTGTTCTGCTTGTTCTTCTCTAGACAAGCAACCAGAGCATTCATGTTTTGAGATGACACCTTCAAAACCTCAAGGCTACGCTCCATCAATTTATTCAAGGCTTTCTCGGTTTTAGTAATCTGATTGATAATAATTTCATTATCAACCTCTCCCTTTTCTTTGATGTTTCTAATCACATCTTCAAGATGCTTCAGATCTTGCTTAATCATATCTTTTTCTGGCCAATCTTGCATTTCTTCTTCGTCCTCTGCCTCACTGGTATCCACCACCACATCCTATTTACCTTTAGTATTGGTTTCCTTAATCAAATTCTGAATTTTATTATCCAAATCTCTCTATTTATTCTGAATACTGGAGATATTTTCACTCACCCATTTCTGGAAGTTGAAAATTTCCAGAGTACTATTTCTGGCAGCGTTCAAAATGGCATCCGCGGTCTCCATAACCGCAATAGAGATCACAGACCTAGGGTTTACCTCCTCCATAGTGTGATGAGCTTCATTCCTACTATCCAAGACATAAGGGTAATTATTTGCTTCCGGCTCTTCAACATACTCTTTTCTCTGCACCTTCTCTTCCTCGCCCTCAACCTCTTTCTTCTCACTCTCCGCCTCATCATCAACCGCCTTCCCCTATTCCTCCTCTGACCCAGCCATGTCCATGTCATCTGTAGTTTCATCACCAACCCTCACTTTCTTATGCAAAGGAATATTAGCCAAATCTTCATTAGACTCGGAGCCATCATGACCCTTAGAAATGTGGACATTTTCCACCAAAGGATCTTCCCTATTAGCCCTGGCTTTAACCTTCAAATGCTCATAAATTAACACTATAAGGCCTTGGTGAGCAATGGGATAGGATTTAGGTTTTTTTGATGGTCAGCCAGGCTATCATTAAGGGAAGAAGCTAAATAAAAAGGAAAAGAGATCTTTGAGCCATGGCGAAAATGGATTAGGATGACAAAATGGTAATTGTAAACCTTCAAAAACCTACCATCAACTGTTAGGTATTCCATTAAAACTCTTAACATCTTCTGCCAGAAAGATTTTACCTGATGAGGGAGGTAGTAGGACACATTTTCCTTCTTAGCAAGTCGAACCCTCTCTTCATCACTTTTAGGGAAGTTCTTGGTAGCTTCCACCGAGAACTTGCGGTCTCTGTAGAATTTGGTACCATCCTTTTGTAAACCTGTAACCTCCACCACCAAATCTTCATCCAGCTTCCAAGTCTGTCCGAACAGAGTGACTTTATTATTGCTCCATCCCTTGGTGAAACCATGAGACACCCACTTTTTACTCCTGTGTAGTTTTTCCATGTAATCAATGAAACCATATCTGTGCAACCTTCACCATATTTTCCGTTCACTTTTCCAGTTATCACAGCTGGAAGGCTCATTTCGATTAAGATTACCCCCATAATGTGATTCAGGTCGAAACCCTCAACAGAGCATGCGATACTCAAATGCCAAAGAAAAACTGGATTTAAGCTCAGAATCTATAGCAAGATGCTGTAATAAAAAAATAGGGCAATTTCCTTGTTATTCAAATAGTATTTTAAAACATTCAAAATGAACTAGCACTTAATATGATTAGCCCCATCACAGCGGTTATCATAATCACAATGCCTTAAATAGGTCATCAGCTAACACTTCACATAACTCCAATATCTATCTTTGATATCCAATCCCATAAAAGTAATAATGAACTTAACTTGTACCATGGACTCTATCAAATAATAATTGCTCACAAGCTCCCTTCTTACAAGAAACTTCTCCGATTTAATTAGTGTCCCCCTCTAAATAAAACCCCTCATTAGCTAATAAGTCAGCTACCTTGTTACCTTCCATTAGAATATGAGAAATGAACACACTATCATAGGCATCTAATAATTTTTTAGAACTCTCAATGATATTATAAATGTTCCAAGAGGGTGAACTAGTCCCTTTGATAGCCTGAATAATATTGAGAGAGTCCCCTTCCAGCCATATTTTTTAAAAGTTAAAACTCTGAGCAAGCTAGAGGCATTTTAACATTACATGAGCTTCTGCCACATGATTGTTTTGAACTCTAAAGGGAGAGGCAATTGCAACAACACAAAAACCATAAGAATTTCTGATGACTCCTCCCCCTCTAGCCTTCCTGGGACTGCCTTTAGCTGCACCATCAAAATTCACCTTAACCGAATCATGAAAAGGAAATATTCAAACAACATTTTCTCTCCTACTCTTTATATCAGATTTGTAGACCTTGTGAATCAAATTCCATTCAGTGAGGATTCTTTTCTCATTATCAGTCATATTAAGATAGCTCCATTGCTTGTTGTTTTTGTGAAGAGTGTTTATATTTTCTTTAATTGCCCTACACATATTTTCAAAAACCACCCGAGTCGAACACTTAGCCTCCCTGAAAATTCTATTGTTTCTCTCCTTCCAGATGTACCAATAGGTCATAGGAAGGATAAAGGACCAGAGGGTCTTAATGAGAGGAAAATTGGTAGGGAAGATCCATTGCAAGATGACTTCCTTAAGACTATTGTGCATAATGGAATCAACTTTCCATTGCATCCAAACTTTACTCCAAATTCCTCAAGTAAAAGAACAATGGATAAACAAATGATCCACAAATTATGCCTCTTTCTGACATAACTCACACCTGTTAAGAAACATGAATCCTCTATGAGCCAAGTTATCAATGGTAAGAATCTTGTTGTGAGCTGCAAGCCAAAAAAACATGTTAACTTTAGGAATGGGGAATCTATTCCAGATTTTAGTCCATATTGGGTTGCAGACCTGAGTAACGGTTTATTTATAAGCAGAGGCAACAGTGAAGTTACCCCTGGGATTGCTCTTCCAAAGGAACACACCATCATAATCTTTACTAACAGAAAAGGACAACAGATCCTGCTGGAGCAGTGAAAAACTAGCATAAATAACATCAAGTCTAACCCATTTATTCTCCTTCCAATAATTACAAACCATAGAACCATACCTCCTTTTGCATTCATCAATGAATTGGATGTAATCCTGATTAAAGAGAGGTTCAACTTTAATCCAAATATCCTCCCAGAACCTGATTTTATCACCTTTGCCAAGTACCCATCCAACTCCAGCTTTAGCAACTTTTATAGATTTGATCATACTATTCCATATGAAAGAGAGCCAACAAGGATATCTTCAGAGTAGAGAAGAGAGTGAATTGGCTGGTTATGAATATATTTATCAAACCACACCCTACTCCAATCTTTCTTAATACCAAAAGCCCTCCAAATCTGTTTAGCAAGCAAGGCTTTGTTAAAGTTTTAAGAACTTTAATACCTAATCCCCCCTTGCACTTAAAATTACAAACTTTGTCCTAGGAAACCAAAGCTATCCTTTTCTTGTCTTCTACCCCTGACCAAAGAAATCTTTTCCGAATCCTTTCTAAAGCTTCAACAAATTTAACCGGTATACTACACAAGCTAAGAGCATAAACATGAAGATTCTGAAGAGTAGCTTGAAGAAGTTGAAGCTTACCAGCTTGAGATAGCATAGATCCTTTCCAACCTGCCAATTTCTTGTTGAGTTTGTCAATTAACGAGTTCCAGAAAGAGTTTGGAGGAACCAAACCAAGAGGGACTCTGAGCTGTTAAAGTATTTGTTTCTCCTCCATTTATCACCGTTGTATAGTGTTTATCTTTGAATAAATATTGAATAACGGTGACATTTGTTGATGATTAGTTGGAAAAAAATCTTCAATTATTCATATGTTAGTTCTTCCCCTTTTTCTTCTCCTTTAAGGCTTTCCAATTAAAATTCTTACCTTTCCTGCTTTCTAGTTAGAAGCATACCCCAAAAAACCTAAAATTATATCATAAGAGGGAGTTGTACCTCTCAAAATTCAGAGGAAAGTTGTAGAAACAATTGCAACTTCTCCAACTATTGTTAATAGTTTGTTCTCTTGTCTAGGCTAAGGGTCAATATTGTCACATTTTGGAGAGAACAAAATCTGTTAACCAACATATTTTTGGCAACTCTACTGGGGATAAAGAAAACAAATTTTAATGAAGATTTTAAATAAGGAAGATTAAATGTCGCCCTATCCTGGGAATTAAAAGATTGGTGTCTTGTTTATTATGTTATCCATATTGCCCCACCTGTAATGGAGGCTAACAACTCCACTTAATTAAGGATCTTAGAAAATGGTTCAATACCAGACCAATCAAAGAAATCAGTCCAAATCCAGAAGAAGAACTGTAGCAACATTTGAGGAGATATGGGCTGAAGATGATAAAATACTTTAGTCATTGTGGAAATATTTTAGATAAAGCATAAGTGAAGCTGAAAAGAAAAGAATACATCCATCAGAACATTATAGATCTATATTATTGCTGAGAAGAGTGCATCACATATTTCATATACTAAAAGATCTTGTAGGTAAAAATCATCAGTCGCAAAGGGGATTTGAAAAGTTAAGATCGCTCAAGGAAAGGCCAGAATGTGAAGATCGGGTCTCTTATAACTTTTTTGTTCTTGATGAGTAAGATTTTGCGCAAATATGGATTGAGCCTAACAACTCATTGATACCATGGAATAATACCCAAGTTGAAGATAAAAGATTAAAAGCTTTCTTGACATGCATGAAGACCAGTGAAATCGAGTCATCTTTCATTTCTACTGAGGAAGAAGCATTGCCAGGCAAAAATAATATTGTCTTTAATCCATATTGGTGCTTGAAGGGCTCATATGACGACTTCCAGTGTGGAGCTATAGATAAAAATAGTCACATTACTAAAGTTGAAATAAATACATTCACTGGTGACCTCCATAACATATAAAAAGGTATGGATGACACAATATCTATGCTTTCTTTTCCTCCTAAATTTGAAGCTTTTACCTTTGATACTAATGAAGTGGGTCAAAAGGTAGAAGATATTTCTGAAGAGGTTGAAAGAGGGTTTTTGAATCATGATTTAGAAATGGAAGTTTTTATTTTTGATGATTCAAGAATTGATGATATTCATTCAACATACAATAAAGTTGAGGAAAATTTAAGAAATCCAGTAACTGAAGGGGAAATGGAATAATCAAATCTTTGCACAGTGGCATATATGCAACCTGAATATTTATATTTTAGATTTCTGGATGAGAAACATGAGAAGTTACAAAAAGAGGTAAATTCTTTTTCTAGGAGAGATGTCATACAATCCTACTTGTTTTCTTTCCAAAATCCTATTAACTATGATGCTAATCCAATAGTTAAAGCATGTATGTGTGGGGATAAAATTGAAAGGATTGATAGTTTAATTGTTGGACCTAATGAAGCTATTGGTGAACCGCTTCCTCAATGTGTTATTACACCCAATGATGATTTTATTTGTACAAAGAAAGAAGAAGCCATTGCTATCAAATTCGATCCTATGCTTGTAGAATGCAATGTTTGAAAACTGCAATCAACAGTAACATGGTCAAAAGTTGATTCAGCCTACAACTTGCAAGAAGAGTGTTTGGTTTTAGATACTTCCTTTACATGTTCGAAGGAAGTCAAGGAAGCAATAATTAATAACGAGCTAGTTTTTCCTATTAGTCTTCAGGAAGAGAAGTGGGATTCAGAGGTGTCTTTGATAAAGAATGGATTTTTGGGCTCCAATGTGTATTCAAGAAATTACTGCATTCCACTAGTTTAAAATGTGGAGTCCCAACAGTCATGATATGGCTATTTTTTTCATGCTTATCACATGGCCATATCTCACCTTTTCATAGAGGGTCATATTTATCCCAACCTCTTAATGTCTTTGCATGAATCATCTGGGGCTTTATTGAGGTAAGGGGCTCCAACCCCTATACATATTTGTAAATATTGTTTGAAGTGTTGTAGTGCTAGTTGGTTTGGACGTGTTCATTTTTTTCGTTTGCTCTGTTTTCCTTTGTTCCTCCGCAAGAAACTCTCTATTCTCCTGCTATTCTTTTGACTCTGTAGCCCAATGGATATTACACTGGCTTTGCTTGAAATTTTGGGTCATTTACCACATCCTCCTAGTCCTTGTCCCTAGTCAGAGCTAGTTGTTAGCACCCCTTCCATTTTTAAACTCACAAATGCTTGCTTTCATTTTTATCGATTGCAACTTAACTGGTAAAACCTTAATACTCCAAAACCATGTTTCAAAGTTCCTAAGTTCTAATTTGATCTGATACCACGATTCCAAAGGAAGAGCCATTGTCTATTGGATGATCGAGTGACAATTAAAAATCTGCACTATTCAAAGATTCTTTTTTCTTCCCGATGACTGATACTAGCTTATAGACCAATGTCGGGTATCAGAGAATTCAAAATCTCTTGTTTTGTGCTTCATAAGTTCCCAGGTCAATCAATTGTCATACATTATACAAATCCCAAGGGACAAATAAAATGAAGATTTGCAAGTACCCTGATTAATGGTTGATTAAACGGCCAAAGGTACGTAAAGGTGGCAACATGAGTTATAGCATTTGGCATTGTCACCTTTTGTAGATGAAATTTAATAAAACATCCTTTGAAGTTGGCCAAAGTAACACATGCTATCATGAGTTTCCTTTGTCAGAATAGTTTTGCCTTCTGATAACCAATTATTGGTTGTTGATCCTGACCTAAATTGGTCAGAAAATGAACAAAGGAATATTATCCAAGGGTTGCATGCCCTTGCATGGAAACACCATATTGATTTCACAGGATATAGAAAGACAATCACCTTATTAGGTAAAATTGTAGAGCAAGCCAAAAATCACGAACGACGATTTTAAGAAGAAATAATTGTGAGAAGAAACCCTGGTAATTAGCTCTTCAAATGAGAAGGAAGATGGTGCTCAAAGGGAAAGCTCTGGTGATACAACTAGATGTTGAGTATATGCAGGACGACATCCTCTTCAATCTGACTAACTTTTCTCGAGAATACATATGGGATGAAGACAAATTTGCAGTGGTTCTCTAGGTATTGATTGAAGAAGAGATGAAGGCCGAGATGATCAAAAATAAAATTGCAGGTAGGAATCTAGTACCCGACGAAGGAATATAGAATTAGGATTATTTTTGGTATGGGTTTAATGTTAATAATACTTTTTGGCGAGTTCTACTTTACCTAGGGTAATCTTTAAAATGGTCATTTTCAAGACCGTTTCCCTCTCAAAAACCATTAGTTTGAAATGAAAAATGGATATTAGTTATAAAAAGGGGTAGAAGGTAGATAGAAAGTGGGGAGATTTTTGAAAAATCTAGATTTAGTTAATTTTGTTGCTTTGATTTTATGTAAGGGAGCTTTTGAACAGTTTATCTGATGTGACTAGACTTTGTGTTACAATGGATAAATTTGCATTCTTCTTATGTGGATTCTTTTCTGTTTGGATTTTTGTACTTTGAGTTGTAAAAGTATTTGTTTCTCATTCATTGATCACTATTGTATAGTGTTTATCTTTGAATAAATATTGAATAATGGTGACATTCATTGATGATTAGTTGGAAAAAATTCTTCCATTATTCGTATGTTATTTCTTCCCCTTTTTCTTCTCCTTTAAGGCTTTCCAATTAAAAGTCTTACCTTTCCTGCTTTATGGTTAAAAGCATACCTAGAAAAAACCTAAAATTAAATCATAAGAGGGAGTTGTACCTCTACAAATTCAGAGCGAAGTTGTCGAAATAATTGCAACTTCTCCAACTGTTGTTAATAGTTTGTTCTCTTGTCTGGGCTAAGGGTCAATATTGTCAGATTTTGTAGAGAACAAAATCAATTAACCAACAGGACCACCACTAGATTTTGAACCAATTTTCATCCTATGTAACTAGGATTTGGTAGTGTTCAAGCTAGATCACCCTCAAACCAAACAATCATTCAAAACCAAACCTCAAGTTTGCATCCAAAACATCAAAATCCTTGTTTGAACAAGACTAGTCCTAGCCCATATTTGTTTTGGTTAGAGAAAATTATGAGGGAAGTTAAAGCCTTAATACCACGAATCATAAGACAAATCAGACTGAGAATGAGAATGAGAATTGGAATTTGAATCATACCAACCTTCATTTTCTTATGAGGCTAGACAAACATATCAACCTTCATATTCCAATCAAAACATTTCTCCTCCAATTAAATCAACATTAGAGTCATACCAACCTTCATGTTCTTATGAGACTCAACCTTCACAAATAGACTATCCTTCCTACCAGTCCAACTTACAAATGGCTAAAAACTATCCAATCTCCATGTTCCCATCATCCCAACCTCAAACACAAAATTTGCAATTCACACATCCTTTCCACCAACCTCAACAAGAGAACATCTCAGACCAATTCAACCAAGTCCAAATTCAAATCCCAATCAACCAAAAGAAAATTTCAAACATGTCAGACCAATTCAACCAAGTCCAAAACCAAAATGTAAAACCAAACCAAAACCAAATCCCTTTCAAATAAATCCAAAATCAAAACCCAACCATGTAAAAACCTCGTAATGATTCAAATATCTCTCCAAAGAAAGATAACTCTCTAAAACATCTCCTAGATATTATCCAAGGCAATTCTTCCAAGAAAGATCAAAATCGTGCATCCATGTCTAGCAATGGCTTGTCCTCCCATAAAAAATATGTCCCTCAAGTAGCCTCTATTTCTCCCACCATTCAGTCACCCCTAAAGTCTCACAAGAGAAAACTACACCATCTACATCAAATGTAATATCGAATTATGAAACCTCCCAAGGCCTATCCACAACAGATCTCTATGCTAATCCAATTTATGATGCAAGTCCCTACAGTACTTAAAAAATGCTAGAACCAATTCTATCATGTGGTTCATTTCCCATAAAACTTATATCAGAGGATCTCATTCAAAGTCCATCTCCCTCATGTCAAAACATTGATTCCTTCCTAGAATCCCCCACGCATATTCAAAATCATACCCCATGTCAAGAGGGTTCTTCAAAGCATGAAGATCAAGATACCAAGAACGAACAATCCCATTCATCTATTGACCAAGATCTTATTTCCTTTGATGATCCCACCATCCCAATCCATCCTATCCCAAATGACCCCCTTTCATTTCATGAGAAAAATGTCCTTTTAAATCCCATTGACATTCCACTTTCTAAGCAAGATCAAGATATCCCTTCCATCCTTTTCAATGATCCCATTGAAATTTAAGAGTAGATGACCCTTAAAGTGGAATTTGATGATCCCCCTCCTTGTCAAGATCAAATTATCCCTTCACTTTCATATCCTCCACGAGATTCCATCATCCCTTTAGATCCTCCACAAGATTCTACCATTTATTCATCTCCATGTCCACCACATGATCCTATCATGTCAAATGATCTCGTCATTCCTCCTGATCCCCCTCAAGAAACTATTATTCCTCCCAATCCTCCTCATGATCCCAACATGTCTATGCAAGTTGTTCATGAACCCCTTGCACATCAAATGAGTTCTTCCACACAAAATGGACTCACTTCTTTCTCCCAAAGCAACAAGTATACCATTGGGTGAAATATTTATCAAGGCAAAGGGGTCGACCTCCACAAGAAAGGTATCTTAGAACCCCTCAATATCAAAATAAATCCTAATTGTCATGACCTTGTTTACATAGCTCACTCTCTAGGCGTTGGTACCCCTGCTAAATCCCACATCCCTCCATCAAAATCCAAACGTGCACCTAGCCCTTCATTCCTTCCATCCATCTTCGGTCCTTATATCCCTATGTCCCCTATTCAAGGTTAGCAAAGGAACACATCTTTGAGAACCTTCCATCCATCCAAAATACCTTCATATCATTCATATCCATACATTTATTATTTTCCCCCTCCAAGCAATTTGGATGCTAAGAATAAAGTTCACAAGTCCAACAATCCACATACATTCAAGAATCAACATGTCCAATCTAGTTGACATGTCAAAACAAAGAAAAATATGATCCAAAAGGAAAAAGAAATATCCAAAAGGCCACAAAGGCCAATTGCTCAAAAATAAAATTCAAAATATATATGGGTTACCAAATCCCTTGTGCAAGCAATGCATTCCAAGGAGCCACAAAAGCATGAAAAATAAAAAACATTGTGGATTCCCAAGTGACTCATAGAAGCACAAAAAGAAGCATCAAAATTGGCATCCAAACTTGCTACTCCTCTATCCAAACCTTTCAAATCTATTCCTCAATCACCTCCTTCATCCATTTTGGGTCCTTATGTCCCAAAATCCCTAGCTATTCCTCCATCAAAATCTCAATGTCCAAAATCCATTTTTCCTCCATCACTCAACTACCCCTCAAGGTGTGTGCCAATGTTGATCTTGCCTACATTCCCATCCACTTAAAATGAATTCTTCTTCCACTCCCTCAATTATCCAACACCTCTTTTCCATCCTTTCATCCATCCTATCCAATCCTTTGCCTAAATCCTTGTCCTATTTCTTCCAATCATACATTTCATCTTTTCTCTATTATCCTGCCAAAGACTTTGAGCATACTTTTAATAGTCACGGTCCATTTTTCAATGCTACTATCCATACAACAAAATGCTTGAGTCCTTCCTTCGTTTCCTACCAGGCATCCATTATCTTTCAAAAAAAAGAGAGAAAAAAAAAAAAGAAAAAAAGAAAGAGAAAAAAGAAGAAAAATAATCCATCCACTAGTGAAAACTTGGCAAACAGGCGCCTTAGGCAAGAACCATGATGAAAACCTAGCAGACATGTGTCATGTTTAATCCTTCATCTCCTTGCATTCACACTTGGGGGTAGGTTTTGTCCATGTTATCCTATTGCATCCTCAATCACCTGTCATCCTCCATTATCCATTATCCATTATTTATATCCCTTATTTCACCTTTGATCATGACAAGGTGAGGTATTTTATATGAGCATCATACATCTTATAGGCTTCACCTTGTTTGTATCCCTTATCCTATTCATGTCCTTTATCCATTTTTGATCTTGCTTATCCTATCCATATCTTATCACCGCCCATACACACTTTTCTATCCCTTGATCTTGATCCGACATGAGGACGTAAAATGCAAAACATGGTTTCAATTTAACCTCTTGACATGTCCCTCATGCCCTGCCATTGCTTTACATTGTCATATCCAGTCCCTTATCCCATTGCATGATAACTCTTGGAAATTGAATCTTCTCTATCTCCATAATAAATGGCCTCTATCTTCCCTCTATCCACCAACATTTTAGCAAGCTTATTTATCCATTCATCATATTCCTTGCCTTGCTAGACACTGGGGGGAAATTAGTGAAAAAATCTTAAAAATCAAATAAAGTGAAAAAATGCATAAAAATAAAATAAAGTCCTAAAAAAATTCATAAAATATCAAATAAAGTTTTGATAAAAATCCATAAAATATTTGAAAAATGTCTTGAAATAATCCAAAAACATTCGTAAAATGTCATGAAAAAAGTACAAAAAATCAAATATATTAAAAAACCCTAAAAAATTGAAAACAATAAAAAATTCAAAAGCAATCAATTTTATTTCATCTTGTTAATAAATTGTCCCTCTTGTACATATACATACATTTTAATGGACATTCAACAAAAAAAACATGGCAAACACTGTGCTTAACAAATCATGCATCAACAGATGAACTATTCAATCAACTAAGCATTGAAACCAATCGAAATTGTCATATCAATCAAACAATATTAACATTATTGGTCCTTTGTCAATTATAATGTGTCTTATATAGGGTGTGGTATAATTGAAACCAGACCGTGTCTTATCTTAGACATGGTACTGCATTCCCTGAAACTAGGCAGCATGATTGGCCTTTCATCAAACAAACATTATCAATTTTTGACAACAAGATCAAAATAGTTGTTTGACTTGTTTGGATTTGTGAGTATTATCTTTCATTGATTTTTCCTTGATCATGTTCCTATGTTGCTCGATGATATCACTAAGTGATTTAGAGTGGTTGGGATGGTTCATGTTCTTTTTGTTTTGTCTTCTATTTGTGGGATGTTTCATAACATTTTGGGGAAAGTATGTCTTGGGTGTTTGTGTTGGTACACTCACTTCATGACTATCACACATATCTCAACCCTTTGATACACAAAATGACTCAAGATGGTTGAACCATTCTTTGTCTGCAACATGTTTGTTTTACCCAAAAGGGTGGCATTATTACCTTGTCTTTCCATGCCATGGTGCGCTGACTCCAGTTTTGCCATATCAAATAAAGGCTCTCGGCTACATTGTTCATTTGTGAAAGCAAGATTTATTCATATTTTCTTCATCTAATTTCCTCTTACTAACATTTATTTCATCAGTCCTTGCAATCATCTTGGTTTAGTGTTGGTGTTGTTTTCAACAAATTGACATATTTTCTAAATTTTTTGCCTAATTTCTTGTGGGGGCACCCTTGTAACCCATCATTGTCAAGGCAATGTTTAATGCGATTTTTCTTTACTATTCTTTGAAATAATTCTCAAAATCACATTGTCTCAAAGAGGGGCAAAATGTAGACACTAAAAAATGGTCAACGCATGTGTTGTTGCATGTTAACATGTTCGAGTTGCCTTCTTTTAGGTTTTCATGCTTACTAACATTTCCTCTATGTTGCATATTTGGTCTTTATCATTTATCAACATCATGTCATTCTTCTGCTTTCTCTTTGTATTTGATCTTATTCAGTCATTTCAATTTGGATCTTATCAATGTCAATCTCAATTGTCATTTCATGATCATGGTTAGCTATCAATGTCATTTAATCATTATTTTAACCCTAATCAATATCGATTAGCATCAACCTCAATCGATTCCAATCAATTCTCAATGTCCTATCATCAATCATTATCAATCAATTGTCCTTTATCAATCCTTTATCAATCATCAATCATTTATCTTTGTCAATTGTCCTTGTCATTTCAATCGTTATGATCAATCTTGAGCATTGATTTCAATCAATTTTAGTTAATTTGTCAATCATCATATCAACCAATCATTAAATCCTTACCATGATCATGTTAATTTTTTGATGACACCATCTTGACATATGTATCTCTCCTAGGGTTAAATAATTCTTTAATTATTAATCCCTTACTGACATCTCTCTTTAGGTTAAATGAGTTCATTTGATTTATCCTAGGTCTTGTGTCACAATTAAATATTTTATTTAATTGGCTAATTTCCCTTTTGTGGGATAATTAATAAATGAAAAGATTAATTATTCCCACATTTCTCTCCCTAAATTTTCTCCTAATTTTGTCATCCCTAATTTTATGCTCCTCATTTCCTATAATTTCTCCCCCCATTTTCTCCACTAATTCCTCAAATCAGCATGCTACATTTGCTCCCAATTTGTCATAATCATGTCATATCAATTTGCTATTTTGGAATCAATCATGCCTTTGTCACATTCCTTGATTTTCTCATGTCATTTTTATGAAGAATTTCTCTATAAATGGAGCTCATTTTTCAAGGTATTGGATCCCGATTCCAATAACTATAAGTCGATAATCTTCTCGCCTAGCCTTTCTTTCAATACACTTGGAATAGCGTTCAGAGCCACATTTCCATTTGATTAGAGAAGCAAGAAGGACAATGGAGGGGATCATTTCGAGCATATAAAGGATGGTTCGCATTTGTTTATGTTATTTCCTTGTTTGTGCTTTGTTTTCGTACCTTCATTGATGTGGGATTCATGGATTTCAATGAATGCCTAACTTTTCCTCTCACAATATTATGCTTAATGAAATCGTGATCAATCTAAGGATGTTCAAGATGTTAGTTGAATATGGATTTAATGTGATTGTGACATTGATATGTGCGATGAGAATGTAATGATGGTTTATTCTGTTGAGATATTAATATTGATGTTAAAATTAAATGATAATGTGTTTTAAATTAGTTATATGCAATAGATTAATATATATGATATTTGACCCTGTTCGATGAAATTGCATGTGCTTCAACTATATATATATATATATATTTACCCGTGATGTGTGTTGAGTGGTTGCCAATACTGGGTATCAAATTCACTTGGCCACATGGATTTGAGCGTACCTTGATGGATTTGAGCGTACCTTGATGGTGATTATGAGGAGATGTCAAATTAGCCTATATGTTAGCCCTAACCTGTCATACTCAATTAAAGTACAATTTCCATGTTATGAGTGTACTAAACCTTGGATATCCTATTGAAAATGTTATGAAAATACCCAAATCCACAATGTGATTGACCTGTAAAGAGTGTCTAGACATTTGTGTCATTTTGTGTTTTTCATTAAATTTAATGTTGAAATGATTTTTATGAATTTTTATAGTTATTTAATGTTTTTGAGGGTTTGATTGTGTCTTATTTGTACTCATTTTGGTCACATTTTATTATTGGGGTTAAATTTATATTTTTTGAGAATTTAAGTTTTAATTATTGATTTATTTAATGTTTATATGATGTTTGGTGGTTTAATGATTATTTAATATTTTAAGAATATTTTTATGGATTTATACTCATTTTAATGTGTTTTGTTGGGGTAATTTTATGAATGTGGGAATCAAAGTTTTATTTAACTAATTTATTTTCTAAAATCCAACTTAGTTTATATGGGAAAAGTGCTAATTTTCTACACTCAGCTTAATTTTATTTTGGGAATTTTGGAGAGCACAAAACCCTCCCTATATTCAAATTTTTAGATGGTGATTGCAGAGTAATGGATGGGAGACATTTTGTGGGTATGTTTGTATTTGATTAGGAATGGGAGGATTTTTATGCTGCTCAAAGGATTCATCGATTTATTTGATGTGTGAGATGCATTTCGTGTTTGAAGTTCTGGGTCAATTTTGAGGTATAAGAGGTATGATCCTTATTTCTTCCTTGTTTTTAATTATTATTTTTTGTTCTAAATGATTGAAAATAGATTGAATTATGTTTTGATGCATTTCTTTAGTTGAAATCAATTTAAGTGAATGAGTGGATTAATTAATTCAATCAACTTTTATGAACTTTGCATTTAAAAATGTTACCATGCCAAAGTTTTAATTGAATGGACAATTTGATGATTTTATTATGAAAAAGGGGGTGTTGGTCACCTAAATTTCAAAAGGGTATTCTTAGATTTCTTATTTTTAGTTTTTGAATTTTCGTGGTTTTTGAAGCTACTTTCATGGTGGAAAAACACTATTCACCCAATTTTTTGTTAAAAGTTGGAATTTTGTTTTAAGTGAAATTTTGATGGGATGTTATGTAGAATGATGGATTTAGTATATGAAATTTTATTTTGTATCAAATTCGATCTCGTTTCATGATGTTATTGTAAATTTGGCTCATTTTGTGAATAGTTGTGAAAATGGGAAGTTTGGTATCTTTTGAATTTGGTTTTGATTTTAGTTTTGATGATCCTAGGGTTGGTATTAGAGTCAATGATGGTAGTGGCGATCAATGGGGGTCAGGGTGCAAAGGGGCCACCGGGACAACCCATTGGGACACTTTGTAATCAAGTAAAAACTAATGAAACACGGGTAATAAAAGTAACTAAGACATATGGATGCCCCTCTCACACCTTTAGTGCTCATGAATACTAAGGGTGACTTGGGAATACCTGACAATTTGTGGGGTATTGATCTGGTAAAATCTAGTCTCCTTGTCTGTTGGAGAGGACTGCTTGGTTCCACATGAGCTATCCATTCGAGATACACGATGGCACTCCCCGTTCTTGCTCTCTAGCATCTAGCCTTGTAGATTGAGTAGCACTTAGAAGATGGATATGCCTTCCCTATTAGTGTTAATGTATGGATGTCATTATGATTTTCATGTATGTTTCCTATGATGTTGTGATACCTGTGTGCTTGGATGTTGTGTATCATGCATTGATGCTTTGTACTCTTCATGTTTGGATGGAATGTTGTATCTCCCTTTTTGGTGTCTTGTGTGTGTGACTATATGTGGCCTTTCTGACTATCTCCTAACACAAAGTGAGTGGACCTTTTTGGTTTCATGTGGTCAAGTGACATGTATACCATCGTTAGAGTTTAGGGGATAGTAGACCAAGCATGCTTAGTGGTTTCTTTTCATGCATTTTCTTCAGGCTTCTTTTAGTTTCAATTTGTGCAAATGTATAATTCAAGGATGTTGGAGTCCTATGTAATGCAATGTAATGTATTCATTGGACATCGTATTGAGGGGTACATAAACATTTCTGGGGTCCTTTTTCCCCTGACAATTCCTCTGTAATTGCTCCCCATGAAGGTGCTACATCTTGATTTTTGTTTGCATAAACCTAACATTAATAATAAATGAAAAACTAGATGAGACCATTGGAACAATTGCCTTAAGTTATTTGATGCATTGATAAATGCGTGTCTATGTGTGAATCATAATTAGATGTGATTACAAAAAATACATGAAATTAAGATTTAAATGATATTTTTGCAAGTTCTTTCAATTATGATTGTGGATTTATGTACTATTGTATTTGTTGGCAAGAGACACTGCATTGATGATCAAATGTTGTCTTTGATGGTAACTTGAGTTAGATATTCAATCCGCAGCTCATGATTTATTCATACTGGAAGAGAGATTGAGGTCCGATGAGGTTTGGTGAGAAGAATAGGTCATCTACAGAGTGTACAGTGTTGTGGTTGGCGATTCAATTGTATTGAGTAATTTATGTTGCAGATCTCGATGATGCATTGTGGACGTGTAATATGCCTTATTCCAGGATTATGGTCTCTAGTGTTAAGTCTTGAGTGAGTTGGAAGATCCTGTAGACAATTTTCTGGTTGTAACAATGTTCATCAGTTGTAATGTGTGAAGATTCATTGTGCGGATCGTGTAGAGTGATTTTGGTGATTGGTTGTGTGTTCAAGGTTAGTAAGTTGACATTTGAGAAGCGTGTGGACAATTTCTTTTGGTCCGCTTGGTTGTTTTGGATAGGATTGAGCCAACTTGGATAACATGTTTCATTTGTGTGTTATGCGGTTTTTTGGACGACATGATGAGGACCTAATTTGATGTTGTGGATATATTAGACTAATTGATTTGATCATTTTTTATATTGATGGTGGTGTGGAAAGTGTGTATTAGCGATTGTGCATAGTTTTACATGTGTGGTTGAAATATTTATGCTCTGGTATACTACAAAATATCAGAAGAGAGCAGAGTAGGGTGTGATCATGAGTTTTGTACTTAACCAGAACTATACTCGGGCATTTGTTGATACTATTCAATAGTTCAAACCTTCTTGTAATCCTTTGTAATCAATTTGTAAGGTAGTGATCCTTCCGTGATGTAGCCCTCATTATAATTTAAGCACTGAGCTCTAGGCAGTGTGCTTGAATGCATGTGCATTCCTATTATATAATATATTTATACGTCTAACAATGTATATTAATATTGTGGGTTTGAATCCTGTCGTGGTTTTTCTCTTAATCGGGTTTCCACATAAAATATCTCAGTGTTGTGGTGTTGTTAAACTTTGCTTTGTGTTTCTGCACTTTACTTTTCTTCATTTGCATTAAGTGGTTGAAAGATCAGGTTAATAAAGGTAAACATTGCAGATCATTGATTCACCAGCCCCACTCTCAATGTTCCTTGATTCCAATAATTGGTATCAAAGCCTAGTTCCTTAGAAGTAGCCTAATAGCTTGAGGAAGATTTGGGAAGGTGTTTTAATGGATTATAGTGGTCTTAGACAACAACTACTTGTTGCACTCGATTATCTTGATTAATCCAAAGACGAAGTCTGGGAATTGAAAACAAATCTTAAGGATGCTAAAAATTTCATTTAGTCATTAAAGGAGCAACTAAATAAGTCTAAGGAAAAGAGAAAGGAGCTTGTTGGTTAGTTTCAACATAAAGAGAGTCTAAGCATTGATGAAGAAGCCCTAAAGGAAAAGACTAAAGAATGTGAGAAGCTTGCCAGAGACAATGCAATTCAAAAGAATGAGATGGAAGCCATTATGATGAAACTGACAAGAGAGATTGAAGAAAGGAAGAAGAATGAGGAAAAACTTGCTTAGTCTTTGAAATACAAATCTGAAGAATGTTGCAGACTTGAGAATAAGAATGGACAGTTGGTGAGTGACCTTCAAGATGCTAGAGAACATGAGGAAGATCTTGGAAAGAAGGTCCTACTTCCTAAGTTTGATCTTGAAGCTGTAAATGACTACAAGGAGAAGTTTTGGATCAGCTCAACCAGTCTAGATGAGATGCTTGCAAGTCACAAGAATCCCAATGATACACAAGGTCTTGGATTTGAGAAGGGTGAAAGCTCCAAATCAACACAATAAAATAACAACTCAAGAAAGCCTCTAATAAGGCAGCCTAATGCTCACAAATTCAATGGTGACTATTTTTTTTGCAATAAATTTGGTCATATGGCTAGTCAATGCAGAAATAGGATGAACAATAACGGTCCATCTTTTACCAGTCAATGTTTCAAATGTAATAAGTATGATCATAAGGAAAATGTATACAAAAGTGTGATGTATAACCTTCGGAATAGGAGAAATGTCAGATGTTATGCATGTGGTAGGTTTGGACATGTTGCTAATCAATGCAAATCAAGAGGAAATCAGATGAAATTCAGGCTAGACATGAAATATTGTTTTCTATGCTTGCAACAAATCCGGTCACATTGCTAAGTATTAGAGAAGCAAAAATGTGAAAATGAGAGTTCTGGAAGATAAGAACAAAAATGATAAGTTAGATGAGAAGGGTAAATCAAAAGTTGAAGAGATCAGAGAACAAATGAAGAGACTTGGGTGAAGAAGAGTGATGATAATGTAGTGAATGGGTCCGCACTTGATTTTAGTGCTAGAACCTCATCCGATAACTAAGCTAAGGCATTCGGCCTTAGGGGGAGGTTTTCATGAAAATATTTCGAACCCCCTGTTGGAGATCTGTACCTGGTTTTGGCAGGTTGCAGAAGATGTGTGCGATGGTCTCAGAAGAATTTTTAAAAGTTTCTTTTCAGATTTGATGATCCACAAATGATCTTTTGGGAGAACTTTGTAAATGCAGGGTATCTAAAAGAGTTAGGGTTAAGTGCATTTATTATACATAAAATTTAAATATGCAGAAGATGAAAAGAAAATTAACCTTTCATTTCTCATTTTTGCATTCAAAGAGAGAGAGAGCAGAAAAGCGTAGTGAAGCATAAATTCCAAAGATTCAGAGCGAAAAGAAGATTTGCCGTGTGATCTTGCATCTGGTTGGAAGGTATTTATTGGTTGATTTTTTTTCAATTTGAAGCTTAATTTTTTGGATATAGAATCGTTTAGTATTGCAATCCCATTGGTAGTAGATGTCATTGATAGGGCAAGGTCTAATTTCAAGAAACATCCATATAAGTCGATGGTATGGAAGGTTACCCAAGTGACACATTTTCATTAGTCCCTTATGATGTATTGCATGTGGAAGATATTAGGGCTTACATTCATTGTAACATTGAGGAGCTTAGAAGTTCTCAAATGATAAAGCTATACACTCAACATATGATTGACAAGATGGGTAGCCTGAAACACGAATTTAAGTCGATTGAGGAGAAGGGTTTCGCAGAGTCCATCAACTTTTTGGTGTTCGATGAACCTAAGTGGGTCTGGTAAATTCTGAGTAGAATGCACGATGAATTCATGTTGCTTGATAAACCCCACAAGATTACCAAAATGCAATTAAGGTGGTAACATGTTTGAGCTTAGTTGGTGGGGTAGCTGCCTTGAGGAATGTGAAGAACCAAACAGTAACAGAAGCTACCGGTTCTCAATTTGACTAAAGGTCAATGACAATCAGTGATATTATTGAATATGATGTCAGATTTTCATCAATGGTGATGGGATACAAGATATATCACTCTAGTTGAGATAATTCAGTATCTAATACAACTATCTATGCAACCTATCAGATATTGAAGGAAGTTAAGAAATACAATTTGTGTGAAGTGCTTCAGAGTGAGCTATTAAGCAATTTGAAGAAAATCAAACAAGATAAGAACCATGTATTCAAATTTGGAACTTTGATCATATGTTTGTACTTCTACTTTATGAATGAGATTCTTAGAGGGGGAAAATTTCAATGGGCCTATGACAGACCGGTGGCAATGCAAATAAATGAAACACTTCATGGCCTTGGAGATTCTATAGTCTGGAATGACATTCTTTGGGGATACTTCAAAACATTGCAAAGCAGGGAGAGAATTCCTAAGGAGATAGTGGAGAAGTATGAAGACACAGTCTGTTTTATGGTTGATATTGACCAATGTCTTATGGAAGATGTGGACCCAAGAACTTCATGGATCATGCCCATGGGGTATTAGGTGGAAGGATACATTCTTGATGCATATGCTCAGCGCTTATTGAGAAAACTGGTGGATAAGTTTGAAGAAAGGTTTGGAACTTACAAAGAGAAGATCTTGGACTTACACTCTAAGTTCAAGAAGCCAGAGATTCAAAAGAAGGTGAGGAAGGAGGTAGAGCAGCTGACAGAAAGCATGGGGATCACCAAAGAGGTGGTTCGGAGAGCTAGAGAGCAAAACATTTTGAAGGAAAAAGATATGGTCAAGCAAAAGAAAGCTAAACTAGAAGGCCCTACCCTTAAGCCTAAGCAATCAAAGAGTTGTGCACCCTCCTCCAGTGGTCAAAAATCTATTGGTTCACCTAAGCCTCAAGCCAAACCATCTAGAAAAGGAAAGAGGAAGAGAGGGAAAGCTAGAGTTCGTTGTTGTTGATGAAGAGGAAATAGAGTCAGATGAAGCAGTCAAGGAGGTCAAAGAAAAAGTTGCTAAGGTCAGAAAGATCTCAAAGGAGAAATTGACCAGTGGACCTAAATCTGTAAGAAATCAAAAGTTGAATTTGATATGGCTTTAAAAAAAGGTAAAATTGAAGTTAAGACTCCCATGTCGTTGAATGAGATTGTTAATGAGGTTGTCAAGAATGGGAGTTCAAAGCCATTAGAAGATTGGTATGAAAATTTTGATGAATCTGACAAAAGAACTCTAAAGGAAGCTAGTGTAGAATATCTAAATGTATATAGAAAAGCTCTAATAGAATTAATGACAGTCATACCCAAGAGTTTGTATGCCATTTTGGATGCTAGGAGACATTAGTAAATATGTATTAGAATTTGAAGGAATATGTATTAGAAAATCTCTATTTAGTTATTTCTAAGGACGATATAGATATATTACTTCAATTAGCAAATAATGAATTCAAAAGCAAGCACATAGTAAATAAGATCATGTTTGGTAAAATTGATGAAGTTGCTAAGGAAATTGAGAAGATTTTGACAAAATTCTTGTCATATAACCAATATCAAGTAAATCAGGTAAAAGGACAAGGTGATATTTATCCAAAAGTACAGACAATGGATGATAATTTTGCCCCAAATGTTTATACTGTTGAGCTGGTAGAAGTCAAAGCTGAAGATGTAGTTGACAAGGGTGGAGAGGATGCAGGAAAAGAATATGAGAGTAAGGACATGAGTGATAACCCTCCAATCCTTGGAAAAGAAGCAGACATAGAGAAGGATGTTGAAGAGAAACATGTAGAGGTGAAGGCTGAGGTTGAGGAAAGAGACACTGAGAAATCAGTGAAGGGGAAGCAGATCCATGTAGAGGATCCAAAATTCATTCAAGGCTCCATAAAACTAGCTTCTTTGTCCCCTGTCTAGGCACTCAAATTGGCAACATTTGCTCAGCCAAAGCTAGTGAGGACTTGATAAAATCTCACACAAAGGATAGTGATTTTCTTACAATAGCATCCAATGTACTGGAGAAAATCATGCCTTCATTTTAGAAGGACTTATTAGACACTCCATCCGGGAAATTGAAAAGATTAATTAACTCCGTGGACAATCACTTTCAATCCTTTGAAAAATATGTTGAAGAGAAGGTCTGGATTGAGTTCAATACAAGAAAGCTCCAGACACTAAAGAAGATGATTATTTATGATAGAGTTACTCTGGATACATGTGTAAAGGGAATTTAGGATGCACTATCTGAGGGTGGAAATATCTACAAATCATGCCTAACACAGTCTCAGTTCACCGGGGATATTGATAAAAAGGCTAAAGAACATGATGATCAACTTGCATAGATGTCTCAATCATTTGATCCATTATCAGTCTCCTTGAGAAGTCATGAAGACCAAGTGATATATTTGCTGAAGAAAATCAAGAATTTGAGTCAGGAAAAAGAGAAAATAATTGGCAGAGTTTGTGAACTTAGGAGTCTCATTACTCCCAAGTTGGATATCATGCTTAGTGGTCTGGAAGATGCCCAAAGTGTCATGAGATCCACAGAGCAGACAAATCTCAAGTCAGCAGAGGCACTTGCATACTTGTTTAGTGGGCTTATAATAGGTTGGGAGAGCCCGAAGAAGGGTTGGGATAGCCACCTAAATTCATTGAAGAATTCTCTTGCAGACATCTTCTAATTTCTGTGAGTATAAAAGGATTGTGTTTGCATATGTAAATAGCATTTTTGGCTTGAATTTTTGGTTTCCAAAATCCTACCTTTTCCATTGATGTCAAAGGGGGAGAGTAGAGGAGTGAAAAATATTTATCTTAGGGGGAGTTGTTAAGTTTTGGAGTCCGGTAGTTAGATTCATGTTGTAGTGTATATATTTTGGTTTTGGTCCGACACTCAGTCATTTTTCACTAATGTTGCCATCAATGCCAAAGGGGGAGATTGTTGGCAAGAGACACTACATTGATGATCAAATGTTGTCATTGATGGCAACTTGAGTTAGATATTCAATCCATAGCTCATGATTCATTCATATTGGAAGAGAGATTGAGGTTCGATGAGGTCCGGTGAGAAGAACAGGTCATCCAACAAAGTGTATAGTGTTGTGGTTGGCAATTCAATTGTGTTGAGTATTTTATGTTTCAGATCTCATTGATGCATTTTGGACGTGTAATATACCTTATTCCAAGATTATGGTATCCGATGTTAAGTCTTGAGTGAGTTGGAAGATCCAGTGGATACTTTTCTGGTTAGAACAATGTTCATCAGCTGTAACGTGTGAAGATTCATTGTGTGGATCATGCAGAGTGATTTTGGAAATTGGATGTGTGTTCGAGGTTAGTAAGACATCATTTGGGAAGTGTGTGGCCAATTTATTTTGGTCCGCTTGGTTTTTTTGGATTGGATTAAGTCAACTTGGGTAACACGTTTCATTTATGTGTTATGCGGTTTTTTGGCCAACATGATGAAGACCTAATTTGATGTTGCGGATATATTAGACTAATTGATTTGATCATTTTTGATGTCGATGGTGGTGTGGAAAGTGTGTATGAGTGATTGTGCATAGTTTCACGTATGCAGTTGAAATATTTGTGCTTCGATATAATGCAGAATATCATAACAGAGTAGAGTAGCAGAGCAAAGTGTGATCATGTGTTTTGTACTTAACCGAAACTATACTCAGTCATTTGTTGATGCTATTCAATAGTTCAAACCTTCTTGTAATCCTTTGTAATCATTTTGTAAGACAATGAGTCTTTTGGGTGGTAGTCCTCATTTTAATTTGAGCAGTGTGCTCTAGGTAGTGTTCCTGAATGCATGTGCATTCCCCTTATGTAATATTTTTATACTTCTAACATAGTATATTAATATTATGGGTCTAAATCCCACCATAGTTTTTCCCTTAACTGAGTTTTCACATAAAAAATCGGTGTTGTGGTGTTATTGATCTTTTCTTTTTGTTTCTGCACTTTACTTTTCTTCATTTGCATTAAGTGGTTGAAAGATCAAGTTAATAAAGGTAAATATTAAAGAACACTGATTCACCCCCCCTCTAAGTGTTCCTTGATTCCAACATTATTGACCAAAATTTGTGTTTAAATGAGTGTAGTGAACATGTTGAAGACAATAACATGGTTGAGGTAGAGGTAATCTAGCCATTTGGTAATGGTTGGCAAGATGAAATCACAAACACATGCACATAAATACATTCATCTTGCATAAAGATTGATTTCTAACATGAATATGTTGTGCATTGTGTCTTATCATACGTTAAATTGTGTAATATGTCTTATGATTGGTTGATTGGTGATTATGCAACATGATTGATTAAATTGAAAAAATTATTAATATGAATTTTTTAATGACTATTTAATTGCAAAAAAAATTATATAATTAAAAAAATAAAAGATTTTATTTTATTTTGTATATCTACTAACAATATATACATATATAAATATATCTACTATATAAAGCAAAATCATTTTAAATAAAGAGTTAAATTTGAAAATACAAACATTATGAATGCTAGTCCATTTCTTTCCACTTACAACTATTATTGTGAGCTAGGAATAAATATTCTTTGTAGTTAGATTTGTTTAGTATATGTCAATAGATCTCTTAGCTAGCTTTAAACCATTAATCCTAATTATCTAGTTTGAATCTTCTCCCTATGGGTAAATCAAATGAAGGATATCGCTACAACAACCTAATTGATAATTTAATGCAAGCAAAGCACTATAGGTTAGTTACATTATGTGAATGATTTAAGATGATTTGTCACATGATACTTGACATTCAAACTCATCATTATATATATATATATATATATATATATATATATATATATATATATATATATATATATATATATATATATATATATATATATATATATATATATATATATATATATATATATATATATATATATATATATATCAATTCAGAACTTATTATAGGCATCTTTGATATATGAAAGATTAGGAGAATTATACAATAATATAAATATGCTTTTAGTTGATAGATTTAGATAAAGAAATTTATGCAAAATAAAATCATGAAATTGAAAAGCGTTTATGTGATGTGAATATAATTATGTTGGTAAAACATGAAATAATGATAACATATTGTTTCTCCAGTTTTTAAACACTCAAAATTCATTATCTAGCTCATCTAAGATATGTACTTGTCAAAAGTTCTCAGGCAATGCAATTATGTGGTCTCCTTTCAAGGTCATCATCTTCGAGTCCTGTCATGCATTGGCCGGAGCAACTAAATTTTGAAAATTATGAGACGGCAAGGAAAACCATCATATGGACATTTTTTTAGTACCATTTTGATTCATAGGGCCAATTTTCACAGCTATTCACCTCACCATTCATGAGATTTTATTATTTACATTTTTACAAGCCAATTTTTTAAAATAATTAAAATATCATTATTAATACTTTGTTATGAATAAATTTTGTGGGTTATGGTCACCTCATCCCTATTGATGTCTAGTTGAAGTTTCAAAGTAAAATACGTCTTTAGTCAAAAGTTATGATCAAATCTCCAAAAAGGGTAGAAGGAAGTGAAGGAGTGATGTGGGAGCATCCACAGGAGTGAATTGCAATCCTACATCTCTACTTTGGTAGCTTGCATATTTCATCGATGTGACATGTTGCATCGGTGAGACAATTTCCATGTCTCACTGATGGTATTCTATCTCTTTGATGATATCCTTATGCATCACTAACTCTTGTCAGCATTTGCATCGAGGAGACTATGGTGTGTTGGAGAGACAACTTTCTTGTCTCTTCGATGATGTGATATCTCTTCGATGTGTGGGGTGTGTGTGTGTTGGCATTATGGGCCCAAGAAACACGATGGTGTGTCTTACCTCATCGACAAGACTGTGAGGCATTGATGAGACCTTTGTTAGGTCTCCCTGACTCTTATGTGTCTCATCAATGATGGGGATTAGTGGGAGGTAGTGGATTGCTCCATCAGCTAGACATGGTGGCGTTGGCAAGACCCGGTGGGGCGTCCCATTGATCGTTTATGTTTTCTCGATGTGGATTTGTGTTGTAACCAAGGTTGGTTGGTTGAACACAGGTGGGGAAAACATTAATGGGACCAGACTTGGGGTAGTTGGATGGAGGATTAAGAACAAAGGAGAGGACACAGAGAATTTAGAAAGGAGGGAGATTTTTTTTCTTTAGGGTGGACAACCTTTGGAAAAAGGGGAGATATCGAAGAAGAAAGAACATGGGAAACAAGTGTGGAGGGAGGATAGTTATTGATCAAAGAGAAGAAAATAGGAGAAGACAATATGCAAGTAAGGCGCATTCTCTTAAAGCCAACTAGTATATCTGTAACAACCCAATGAATTCGAAAATGTGAATGTAATATTTTGAATCATAATAATACTATTGTTTGGGCATTTCCCGCTCTTTGTATATTTCTTGGCTTTCTGTGTGAGGGTATTGTAAGACTTGGTTTGATTACTTTTGTGTTGCTTTCGCATCTCCCTATCCTCTTGTTAGTGGTATTTGAGTAGGTTGTCCTAAGCGTGTGAACAGAGCATCGAGAAGAGGAAGTTCATACCATGACTTATGAGTGTGGGTTGAGTGTGTGGGAATGCTGCCAAGAAGAGGTCTTAGAGGTCCCAACAGAGGCAGAGGCAGGGGTGAAAGTAGAAATCATCCTGATGTCGAAGATTTTAATGCTCTTAGGAGATAAGTAGAACCGTTACAAGAGGAACTATGCAGAGGTGTTGGGGACAAAAGAAAGGATTACAAAAGTGAAGAAGAGGATGAATCAAGCCTCGAGTCAGTCAAGTAGTGACCAAGAGAAAGCAGTAGTGGCAAATGACCCATTGATTAGGGCAATTTCAAGAATAGGAAAGAGACCTCTGATGGATGTCTCTCCTTTTAGTGGTAGTCTGAACCCATAAAAACTTATAGATTGGATCAAAGATTTAGAAGAGTACTTTGAGTTTGAGGAAATTGAAGACCCAGATATAGTGAGGTATGCTAAGACCAAGGTGAAAGGTCATGCAAGGATTTGGTGGAGAGAAATACAGTTTGAGATGAGAAAAAGAGGAAAAGATCAGATTCATAGATGGTATAGAATGGTAGACAAGATGTGTTAAATATCCGGACAACTGATAGGGGGGTTGAATTAGTTTTCAATTAAACTTTTTAATTATTCCACAGATATGAAATAACCAACTAATTGATTAATTAACCTGAATAGATGTAATCATGAAAGCACACACATACACAATGAAAACCGGATATGACATAGAAAACACAAGAAGGGAAAAACCATGAAGAATGTTAGTTCTTAATATATAACACCTATTCAGGTGACACCAACTAAGGTGATTTTTACAAAGGTGGCTCACATCTAGAATGCTCACTGCAAGAGGGCTCATTGCCCAGAAAGGCTCACTACCATAAGAGAACAAAAGAAAAGAAAATCCACCACGATGACCCAACTATCACTAACTACAATGATAGAACTGCCTTCGGTGCCTAACAACACTCTACACACCTTCGCACAACTTCTCACATCAAACATCCGTCGGATTTAGATTTTCAATCCCACGTATCTTCCATACATCATTCATTCTGATCATTCTTTACTTATACTATTCTCTTGACTACATAACCTTCTAGGTTGACCAAACATAATTTAAAATAGGTCTACACTAAACATTACTGTGGTGGAAAGGAATGAGAAGTGGACCACACCATAACATACTTCATCGGTTAGATCAACACATTACACATCTATTACAAATATTGGAGCAAAAACAAGACTCATACACTAGACAAATGTTGTTACACAATCTCCAATTCTGGATCAAACCAGACCCAAAATAACACTTCTCAACTTAGCAAAACAAGAATGGAACCAACATAAACATGAATCTAAGCAATCAACATCATATCCAGAAAATAAAGGAAATCGAATCACAAATAACACTATCAATCACCAGTCAACATTAAACCATCTAGAGTACCAAACAATTCGGGAAACACATTTTGGATCACCAACTTAGAAAAAAACCAATACCAATACAGTATGTTGACATCAATGACAACCATATTAGCACCATCAACATCATATTTTCAATAATCTCCCCCTTTGCCATTGATGGAAACATCCATCAACAAAAAACAAACAAAAAACTTGCGTCACCATTTCTCTACATCTCTCCCCCTTTAACATCAAGGACAAAGGCGGGCACATCTCTCCCTATAAAACTTACTCTTCTCTCCCTAAGAGGAAGCCCCCAAAAATTAGTCTAGACAAGAATGTTCATGTAATTCATTAGACCAATGCACATCCAAATGCACACCAGTTCAAACTAGGAAGGGGTAATACCCCTAACTTCTTCTAGAGATACTCAAAAGTATCTTTACATAACGCCTTTGTGAAAATATTTTCAATCTTCTTTTTCATAGGTACATGTGCAAGCCTTACTTCATTATCCAACACCTTTTCCTTCAGGAAGTGATACCAAATAGATATATGCTTTGTTCTAGAGTGTTGTACTGGATTATTAGAAATGTTTATTGCATTGGTGTTATTACACATAATTGAGATGGCTTCATAAAACAACACACCAATATCCTTCAGTCTGTTTCATCCAAAGTACCTATGTGCAACATGAAGATGTTGCAATATATTTAGCTTCAGTACTGGATAGACACAAAATCCCACTTCTTACTTGAACAAGCAACTAACAAGGAGCTAAGGAAAAATGCTCCATCACATGTACTTTTTCTGCCATCTCTTCTTGCCCAATCAACATTTGTATAAGCTATTAAAGTGAAATATGAACCTCTGGGATACCATAATCCAAACTCTTATGTTCCCTTCAAATATCTGAAAATTATTTTTACCACAACAACATGTGATTCTTTTGGTTCTTGTTGAAATCTAGCTGCTAAATAAACAACATACAAGATATCTAGTTTGGTTGCAGTAAGATATAATAGTCCTCCAATCATTGATCTGTACTTACTTGCATCATCCTTAGGAGATTTATCATCTTTTTTTAACTTGCATTTGGTGGTCATAGATGTACACATTGATTTAGAATTCTCCAACCCAAACTTCTTCAACAATTCTTTGACATATTTAGACTAAGAAATGAAAATTCATGTGCTATATTGATTCACTTGCAATGCAAACAAGAAATTTAACTCACCGATCATGGACATCTCAAATTTCTTCTACATCTCACCAACAAACCTTCTGCACATACCATCATTTTATCCAAATATTATGTCATCAACATACACTACAACAATTAAGATTATACTTGAATCAACTTTGAAATAAGGATTACTATCTGCAGATCCCTTTTGAAAACCTTGACCAATCAAATACTTGTGTAGCCTTCCATACCAAGCTCTAGGAGCTTGTTTTAATCCATACAAAGCCTTCTTCAACTTGCAAACAATATCTAGATCATATCTCAACTTAAATCCTTCTGGTTGTTGAATATAAACTTCTTCTTTCAGTTCTCCATTCAAAAATGTTGATTTTACATCCATATGATAAACTTTAAAATCCTTAAAAGCTACAAAGGCCAAAAACATCCTAATAGTTTCCATCTGAGCAACTAGAGCATATGTTTCCTCAAAGTCAATGCCTTCAACCTGAGTGTAGCCCTTGCAAGCCAACCTTGCTTTGTTTCTTACAACCTTTCCATCTTCATCCAACTTGTTTTAGAATACCCACTTTGTTCCAAATGCAATTTTATTTGTCGATCTGTGTACAAGTTCCCATGTCTGATTTTTCTCAACCGTGTCTAGTTCTTCTCTCATTGCCTTCATTCAATTTTGATCATTACAAGCTTCTTCTACTGACTTTAGTTTAGTCTAAGAAAGTAAAGATAAAAAAACTTGTTCTTGAGCCATCTTATTTCTTGTGATAATTCCTCTATTCTTATCTCCAATAATCTGATCCTCAGAGTGATTCCTCTGTATATACCTCAGTGTCTTTGATGTAGTTGCCAGAGCATCCCGAGTTTCATTTTCCTTTTCTTCTTCCTTATTTTCCTATTCCCTTCTTCTGTCAAAGGACTCATCTGATTCATATCCCACTAATTTATCAGCGTCTTTAGAAATGTCTTCATCAACCTTCACATTTGCACTTTCAACAATTTTGCTTAGTCTTTTGTTGTAACACTGGTATGCCTTGCTCCTTGTAGAGTATCCTAGGAACATGCCTTCATTTTCTCTACTATCAAATTTTCCAAGATTATCTTCATTTCTCTAGATATAACATCTGCTTCCAAATACCTTTAAATACTTCACTATCAGAATGCTTCCATGTCATAGTTGATATGATGTCTTCCCATATCATTTTTGGAATAAAATTCTATTAAGGGTGTATACTACTGTGTGTATAGATTCTCTCTAGTAAACCTCTGGTAGTCCTGCATATTTGATCATTGTTCTAGTTGCCTCTTGTATAGTTCTACTCATTATTTCCACTACACAATTCTGTTGTGGTGTCCTAGGGGCGGATAATTGTCTTCTAATTCCATGTTTCTCACAAAGTTGTTAAACTCATCAGAAATAAATTATCCTCCTTTGTCAGACCTCAAACACTTAATTCTTCTATCAACTTCATTCTCAACTTGTGCCTTGAATATCTTGATTTTTTCTAATGCTTCTAATTTGTCTTTTAAAAAATCAACCCATGTCATTTTAGAATGATCATCAATTAAGAGCATGAAATACCTCTCACCTTGTATACTCCTTGTTCTGGTAGGACCGCATAAGTTTGTGTGCACTAAGTCCAACAGTCTAGTAGAATATTGTCCCTTTCCTCTAAATGTTCATTTTGTGATGCAACCAAGGTAGGGAGATCCAATTAAGGACATCCCCACCTTGCAACCTATAACATAAAACACCATGCAAGATACTGACAACTGGTAATAGATCACAAGATATAACCGATAAGCAACCCTAACCGGTAGAAGCAACACAAGATATAACTAATAACAGATAAATCCATCATTACAACCATTTAAAGAATTACATAAGCCTTCAATGACTACACATGCTCCACCGCAACCTAGGATAACAAAACAATCCATACAACACAAATCTAAGATCCACAGATCTTGTGCTCGATGAATAAACCTCCGGTAATAGTCTACACTATTATGCACTAATTCGGACCTTAGTCCCTTCGAACTTTAGTCCCCCCAGACAAGAATCTCGGTCTTCGAAAACTACATCTTCGCTCGGTCTCTACTTCCTCGGACCTCTGTCCCCTAAAATGAATCTCTAAGATTTCCCTTTATACCATCTGCGAGCAATAACAACTTGATCAAGCCGGCCAAAGACCAACTAGTTCATGATGAAATAACATGTCGGCCCAAATCACCAAGAACATCTTCAAATGCATAAAAATCCACACGGTCCTCTGAAAACATTAGACAAGGCCCAAAACAACATCTCTCAATGATCTGCAAGTTACGAAAACCACCCGCAACCCGATTCATCTTCGCCCCATACACTGCAACACCAACCAGTAAGAACATACCAATATTGGGCCAATACCGGGATCAAATCCAAATGTCGGTTTGAACTACTCTGGTGCTCCTTCATCAGACTCTCAGGGTTAATTGAAAAGTGAGTCCCATCACTCGATCTAGTTTGATGATTTGTCCCTAGGTACTTGCAACTACCTCAGGGGTTTGGTGGTTTGACTACAGGTTCCGATTGCCTCTCCTCGGTGATCTATCGGTCCACCCTGTAGCCTGCCTTGGTTCGACGATATATTCAATTCTCCACCCACTAACTACCTCAAGCTCAAGCTATAGGCTCGATGGTCTCCTTGCAAGCCTTGAACTGCCTCAGGTTCGGCAAATTAAACAAGTCTACAAGCTACCTCAACTTCCTTTCCAACCAACCAGTACATAACTGGGTCTTCTTCGATCAACAGGTTCACAAACCAGCTTTGATACCACTTGACACAACCAAGGTAGGGAGATCCAATGAAGGACATCCCCGCCTTGCAACCTATAACACAAAACACCGTGCAAGATAACGACAACCGGTTACAGATCACAAGATATAACCGGTAAGAAACCCTAATCGGTAGAAGCAACAAAAGATATAACCGATAACAAATAAATCTATCATTACAACCATTTAAAGAATTACATAAGCCTTCAGTGGCTACACATGCTGGACCGCAGTCCAAGATTACAAAACAATCCATACAACACAAATCTAAGATCCACAGATCTTCTGCTCGACGAATAAGCCTCCGATAACAGTTTGCACTATTCTACACTAATTTGGACCTCAGTCCCTCCAAACTTCAGTCCCCTCGGACCAGAATCTCGGTCTCTAGAAACTACATCTTTGCTTGGTCTCTACTTCCTCAAAATTCTATCCCCTAAACTGAATCTCTAAGATTTCCCTTTATACCATCCGCAAGCAATAACAACTCGATCATGTCGGCCAAAGACCAACCGATTCACGATGAAACGTGTAAATGATAACATGTTGACCCAAATCACCAAGAACATCTTCAAATGCATAAAACTCCACGTGGTCATTCGAAAACATCAAACAAGGCCCAAAACAACATTGCTCAATGATCCGCAAGTTATGGAAAACACCTGCAACCCGATTCATCTTTGCTCGATACATTGCAAAATCAACTGGTAAGAACATACCAATACTGGGGCAATACCGAGATCGATATCTCATCGAGATCAAATCCAAATGCCGGTTTGACCTACTTCGGTGGTCCTGCATCATTTTGTCTGCTTTCCCTCTTTACATTCTTTGCAAGTATTGTTATTTTGGTCAACCTTGGTAAATCTCTTATTGCACTTGTTGAACTAATCTTCACAAAATTGTCAAAGTTGATATGACACATCCTTTTGTGCTAGAGCCATCTATTATTGGATTGAGATAATAAATAGTGTCTTGTAGGCCTTTCTACCTGATACATGTTTCTACCAATCCTTTTCCCTGCAACAATAATAGTTTCTGGTCTCTTTTGGATCTCACAACCACCATCCTAAAAAACAACATTGTAGCCATTTTGCACATTTGACCAACACTTAGGAGATTATGATGCAAACCCTTCATATAGTTAACATTGTCAGGATTGTGTTTTCCATCAAAGGTAATAGATTCAATTCCCACAATTTGTGTTGTCTGATAATCTTTGAACCTAACAGAACATCCATCATATTTTTCAAGTTTTACAAACTTACTCCTATAATTGGTCATATGACTTGAATATCCACTATCAATCAACTATTCATTTCTATCTCTTCTAGCATGTAAAGCAGTAGCAACATTTTTAACAATATCTAGAGATAACATGTTAGAAACATTAGTCTTAGGTACATCCTTTTCTACCAAAAATAAACAGTCACCTTTTTCATAGTCTAATTCATCATCTGATATACCAATTTCATATTTAACATAATAGGCTTTCTTATTAAACTTCCCTTTAATTTCTCTAAATTTTTGTCTTGTTTCTTTTTCCGAACATCTAGTAGCTATGTGACCAGTCTTTCCACATCTAAAACATTTAAGAGGTAACATACCTTTATATTTGTCGGCACCTTTCTTTAGCTTCCTCACAAATTTTAGTTCCATCTCATCCAAGCTTTCATCATCCAGGTCTTCCTCAGTAGCTTTAAAGACTATCTTAGATTTAGCTTTGTCTTTTCCAAACTTCCTCATCTGAAACGTGGTCAGGGTGCCATATAGTTGTTCTCTAGTGAACTTGTTCGAATCATAGACTTCTGCAATAGTAGAGATCTTATCATTGTAGTTTTCTGGTAGGGTCATCAAAATCTTCTCCATTATGTCTTCATCATTTAAGGTGTTGCCAAGTTCTCTGATTTCATTTACTGCACTATCAACCTTCCGAAAATAACTTGTTATATCCTCTTCTTGCATTCTCAAGTTCTCATATCCGTGCTTAACAGCCAACTTCTTTGATAATTCAACTCTGTCATTTCCTTCATAGATTTCCGTTAACTTTTCCCAAACTTCATGAGCAGTATTTAATGAAATAACTTTTGTTAATTCAGTTTTTGATAAAGCACTAAATATGACATACCTTGATTTTTCATTCTCTTCATAATCCCGAATCTCATCTGGAGTAGTAAGACCATTTGCCGACGATACATACTTAGTCTCCACCGCTTTCCAAGTGTTGTCACCCAAGGATATTAGGTAACCTCTTATATTCACTTTCCAGAATCCATAGGCAGATCCCTCAAAGATAGGAATAGTTAGTTTATGTGCCATCGGATCTACCTCAAGCGGTTAAGTTCTTTTCCAAGGAACCAAAGCTCTGATACCAATTGTTGAATGTCCAGACAACCGAGAGGGGGGGTGAATCAGTTATCAATTAAATTTTTTAATTCTTTGACAGATCTAGAATAACCAACTTATTGATTAATTAACGTGAACAAATGTAATCATGAAAGCACACACACACACAAAGAAATAATACACAATGAACACCGGATATGATGTGGAAAACCCAAGAAGAGAAAAACCACGAAGAATGTTAGTTCTCAATATATAACACTTGCTAGGGTGACATTGGTTAAGGTGATTTTTACATAGGTGGCTCACTACCAGAATGCTCACTGCCCATAAAGGCTCATTGCTGGAAGAGAAAAAAAGAAAAGAAAATCCATCGCGGTGACCTAGTTGCCACTAACTGCAATGCCAGAACTGCCTTCGGTGTCTAACAACACTCTACACACCTTTGCACAACTTCTCACATCAAACATCAGATAGATTTAGCTTTTCAATCCCGCATATCTTCCATACATAATTCATTATGATCATCCTTTACTTATACTATCCTCCCGATTACATAACCTTCCAAGTTGGCCAAACATAATTTAAAACAGGTCTGCACTAAACATTCCTGTGGTGGAAAGGAATGAGAAGTGGACCACACCACAACATACTTTATCGGTCAGATCAACACGTTACACATCCATTACAAATATTGGAGCCAAAATAAGACTCATATGCTACACAAATTTCATTACACAATCTCCAATTTTGGATTGAACTGGACCCAAAATAATACTTATCAACTTAGAAAAATAAGAGCGGAACCAAGATAAACATGAATCCAAGCAATCAACACCATATTTAGAAAACAAAGAAATCCATATCACAAACAACACTATCAATTACCAATCAACACTAAACATCATCCAGAGCACCAAACAATTCGAGAAACATAATCTAGATCACCAACTCAGAAAAACCAATACCAATTCAATATGTTAACATCAATGACAACCATACCAACACCATCAACATCACATTTGCAACAAGATGAAGATACAATTTATCCCTAGAGACTATGAGTTGGACATGTTCAAGAAGATGCAAAACCTGAAGCAAGGAAGTAAAAGTGTCAAGAAATACACTAAGGAATTTCATAAAGTCCTAACTAGAATGGGACATACAAAAAACAACAAGGAGAAGGTATCTCATTACATCAATGGACTGAGGTCAAGCATACAAGAAGAGTTAAGTCTAGTAAGAATATACAACATTGAGGATGCATATCAATTTCCACTCAAGGTGTAAGAGAAGTTGAACTGAAGGTTTGAGAGTAAGCAAAGAGGAAGAGGGCAAGGCCAAAAGCCTAGTGAAAGACCTTATGAAAATTGGTCTGAAGATTCAAACTAGAAAAGATAGAAGGGTGAGAAATATGATTATAGTTAGGGACAAAAGGGTAGTGATTCATATATAGACCTCATGACCAAAATCCAAGAGGAACGGGTAAGGACAACAAATGAGCTAGAAGAGGTGGCTTCCAAGGTACTTGTTTCAAATGTGGAGAGTAGGGTCACCGTGCTTATGAGCGTCCAAATCAACAGAGGGGTAATAGTATAAGGAATGACCGCTAGGAAAGGACAACAAATGTGAATGAGGAAGGAGCTGAGTCATTACATTTTGAGGATGCAGAAAGACAAGAAGCTTTGATAACCAGAAGAGTGCTAGTGAATGAAGACAATATTTAGGCTTAAAGGAAGAATTTATTTAGAACAAGATGCAAGAGAGAAGGAAAAGTGTGTAATATTATAATTGAAAGTGGCAGTATAGACAATCTTGTGTTTGAGGAGATGGTAACCAAGTTACAATTAAAGAGGAGAAAGCACCCACATCCATACATGATTGCATGGATCCAAGATGATCAGAAGTTGCTAGTCTGTGAATAGAGCCTAGTGAAATTCAAGATTGGAAACTACAAGGATGAATTTGTGTGTGACATCATTCCCATGGACGCTTGTCACATGTTGTTAGAAAGACCATGATAATTTGATAGGAGAGAAATCCATGATGGGTATGCATATACCTATTCATTGACCCAAAATGGTGTGTGACATAAGCTAAAGCCATTAAAAGAGAAGATGGGAAAGGTATGCAACAATGCTAGGATTTATTTGGTTGAAACCAAGAAATTTTTGAATGGCATAAAGCATGAAAGTATTTGCTTTGCACTAATTCTGAAAGTGAATCAAGAAGTAGGAGAAATTCCGAAAGAAGTTGTAGATCTGATACACGGGTTTGAAGATATTGTTTCAGATAATGTTCCAGATGGACTACCGCCTGTGAGGAAGATAAGTCATCAAATTGACTTGATATCAGGAGCAAGTTTATCCAACAAGGCACAACACATCATGACTCCAATATAAACTGAGGAGTTGAATAGACAAATTGACAAATTGTTGAAAAAGGGTCTGATTAGAGAAAGTTTAATTCCTTGTGTTGTGCTTGCAATTTTGGTACCCAAGGAAGGAGGTGAATGTCAGATTTGTACAAACTCAAGGGTTGTCAGTAAGATAACAATCAATTATAGATTTCCATTGCCAAGAATGGATGATATCATGGACTGTCTAAGTGGAGTAGAATACTTCACAAGGGTTGATTTGAAGAGTGGATATCATCAAATTCAAATAAGAGAAGGAGACGAGTGGAAGAACACATTTAAGACAAGGAAGGTTTATACGAGTGGTTGGTGATGCCTTTCATATTGATGAATGCATTCAACACACTTATGTGGCTAATGAATGAGGTATCAAAAGAAATTTTAGGTAGATTCATAATTGTTTATCTTGATGATATTCTAATTTTTAGTAGGACACTAGAAGAGAACTTGATGCACAGAAGGAAAGTTTTTGAGAAACTAATAGAAGAGAAGTTGCTCATAAATATGAAGAAGTGAAGCTTTGTCAAGACGAAATTGGTATTTGTTGTTTTAGGAAAGGGGCTGAGAATGGATCCGGAAAAAGTTAGAGACATAATTGAGTGGCCAACACCAAGGAGTGCAACAAAAGTGAGATCCTTCCATGGATTAGCAAGCTTTTATAGGAAGTTTATAAGAGGATTCAATAGTATTTGTGCTCCATTAATCGAAACCATGAGAGGAGACAAGAAGGAATTTAAATGGACTACCGGAGACGCAAGAATCTTTGAGTTGTTGAAGGCAAAGGTGACTGAACAACTTATTTTAGCACTACCAAATTTCAACAAGGTGTTTCAAGTGGACTATGATGCAAGTGGCAACACTATTGGGATAGTTTTAAGTCAAGGTAAGCCCATTGCCTACTTTAGTGAAAAGTTAAATGATGCAAAGATAAAGTATTTAGTTTATGGTCAAGAATTCTATGCTATTGTTCAAGCATTGAAGAAGTGGAGGCATCACCTCTTACCAAAGGAATTTGTTTTATTTACTGACCATCAAGATTTGCAATACTTAAATAGTCAGGGGAAACTAAATCAAAGGCACATGAAATGGGTGGAATTTCTACAAAGTTACACATTTGTTTTAAAACATAGAATTGGGAGCTCTAACAGAGTTGTTTATGCATTAAGTAGAAGACAAAATTTGCTCACTAAAATGCAGGTGTAATTGGATTCTAGGAGATGAAGGGATTGTACATGAGGCAGATCTAGATTTTGAAGAAGTTTGGAGAGCTTGTAAGGAGCCTGCAGTAGGAGACTGAACCGAGTGGATGAATTATTTGATTCAAGATGGTATGTTGTTTAAGAATAATCAACTTTGTATTTCTAGGAGCTCTATGAGATTAAATCTTATCAAGGAAAAATATAGTGGGGGACTTGCTAGACATTTCAGTGTAAACAAAACCATTGCATCAGTTGCTGAAAGTTATTATTCGCCTTAGCTACAATAGGATGTGAAAAGGTATGTTCAAAGTTGTGGAGTTTGCCGAGTAACTAAAGGAATCAATCATAACACTGGATTATATCAACCATTACCTGTACCTGAGAGACTATGACAAGATATTAGTATGGATTTCGTGCTTGGATTGCCTTGGACTCAAAGGGGCCATGATTACGTCTTTGTGGTTGTGGACAAATTTTCTAAAATGGCACATTTCATCCCATGTAAGAAAACCAATGATGTTGTGCATGTAGCAGAAATATTCTTCAAGGAAGTAGTGAGATTACATGGTTTTCCCATGAGTATAGTTTCAAGTAGAGATATGAAGTTTGTGGTTATTTTTGGAAGACATTGTGAAAGAAATTGAAAATAGTTTTGAAATTTTGCTCAGCTTACCATTTGTAGATTGATGGATAAATAGAAGTAGTGAATATGAGTTTGAGCAATTTGTTGAGATGCTTAGTTGGGGACACGCCAAAGGGTTGGGATTTAGTGTTGCCCCAGACAAAATTTGCATACAACAATTCGGTGAACAAAAGTACGGGCAAGACACCTTTTCAGATTGTTTATGGTAGAAACCCAAGGAATGTTTCAGAACTAATAAAGATGGATGGTGAAGAAATGAAGAGTTTTGAAGCTGAAGATTTCGCCGAGCACTTGAAGAACTTACATGAAGAGGTGACAAAACACATTGAAAGGGTGAATTTTCAATACAAAGCTGGGCCTGATCAAAAGAGGAGATATAAAGAGTTCTAGGTTGGGGATGAAGTTATGGTGCACTTGCAGAAGGAAAGATTTCCATTTGGAACCTACAACAAACTAGAGATGAGAAAATCTGGACCTTGTTAGATTATTCACAGGCATGAATCTGGAAATGCATATGAGATTGACTTGCTAGATGATTTGAATATCTCACCAATATTTAACATTGCTGATTTAATAGAAGTACCAGGAGAATGAGAATTAGAAAGGGCCTACATGAACACCATTGAATATTCTAGTATCTATTATAGAGAAGGAGCAAATCGAGTCAATCTTGGATAATAATGTGAGCAAAAGCACCAGGAACAAGTAGTATTACAAGTATCTGGTCAAATGGTGTGGTAAGTCGATGGAAGAATCAACATGGTTGTCAGAAGCTAAGGTTAGTCGCCTTGGCTTTCACCTCCCAAAGTGACAGAGAACTTTCTTTCTCTATCTCGGGTGTTTGATGCAAGAGCATCCACACGAGTGAATTGTAATCCTGCACCCCTACTTTGGTAGTTTGGCAGCTTGCATGTTTCATCTATTGTATTGGTGAGACAATTTCCATGTCTCACCAATGGTATTTTCTCTCTTTGATGATATCCTTATGCATCACCGACTCTTGTTGGCATTTGTGTCAAGGAGACGATGGTGTGTCAGAGAGATAACTTTCATGTCTCTCTGATGATGTGATCTCTCTTCGATGTGTAGGGTATGTGTGTCTCGACACTGTGGGCTCGGGAAGCGGGGCAATTTGTCTTACCTCATCAACAATACTGTGAGGCATCGATGCGACCTTTGTCAGGTCTCCCCGACTCTTGTGTGTCTCATCGATGATGGGGATCCGTGGGAGGTTTTGGGCGGCAACAGATTGCTCCGTCGGCTAGACATAATGGCATCAACAAGGCCCAGTGGGAAGTCCCACCGATATGTCTACTTAATGTGGAGTTGTGTTGTAATCGAAGATGGCTGGTTGAACACGGGTGGGGAAAACATTAATGGGACCAGTGAGGTAGTTGGACAGAGGATCGAGAATGAAGGAGAGGATGCAGAGAATTAAAAAAGGAGGGAGATTTTTTTTCTGAGGGGGACAACCTTTGGCAAAAGTGGGAGATCTCAAAGAAGGAAGAACGAGGGAAACATGTGTGGAGGGAGGATAGTTGTTGATCAAGGAGAAGAAGAGAGGAGAAGACAACAAGCCAATAAGGCTCAATCTTTGTAAAGCCAACTAGTATGTCTGTAATAGCCCAATGAATTCAAAACTATGAATGTAATCTTTTGAATCATAATAAATACTATTGTTTGGGCATTTCCTTTTCTCTGTACATTTCTTGTCTTTCTATGCGAGGGTGTTTGTAAGACTTGGTTTGCTACTTAAATGGTGTTTCTTTCTTGTCTCCCTATCCTCTTATCAAGGAGTTAAAATAAAATCAAAATTTAATTTAATAAATTCATTTCTAAAAATCAGAACCCTTTTGAAAATTGAATGTAAAGAAGTTGTGAGTTTGAAAATTTGAAAGCCAAAGGTTATGCAATCCAATTTGAAGTTGTGAGTTTGAGAACGTAGTACGTTGTGAATTTCAAAAAGTGAACACACGTAAGTTGTGAAAGGTGAAAAGAGGATGCAAGTAAGTTGTGAATAGTAAAAAACGATTGTGGAATTAGTTGTAAGTTGTGAAATCAAAAACCATAACTAGTTGTGAATTATGAATTTTGAATGCGAATTAGTTGCAAGTCATGAAAGTGAATGTGATTATGACTTGGTTGTCCGTTTGGGCTGAGATTTGACGTGGAGGTGTATCGTGAGGAGTTTTTTGGATGGTCAACCTAGTTCAGTTGGACCTCGGTTTAATCAATTTTTCAAGGCCAGATTTTTTTTTGAGATTTTTTAAATCTTATTTTTGTAGTAACTTTTTATTCATGCATGTAATCTCTTAGGGAGCAGACTTATAGTGTCATACAAGATAACTTTCAATAATTGGAAATTTTCATAGTAATCATAATAGAATTAAAAATGATCAAAAATGACAAAAAACTGATTTTGTGAAAATCTGCCAAAAAAAGGTAATTTTCAGATTATAGTTAAAATGATGTTTTCTTCTCATTGTAACAACAAAGTAGTTGAAAAATAATTAAGAACTGTTAATCTAAGTTTGTCCTGGTTCTGCCCCTTTCTTATGAATCTGTTAATGGTGAATGTCTCGTTGTGAATTGATTACATTAGAATGCAAAAATGATTAAAAAAGTAAAATCATAGATTGTGAAAGTGAACACAGTTAAGTTATGGATCATGAAAAGTGAATGTAATGAATTGTGGATTATGAAAATCAAATTGAAAAGGGTTGTTAGTTTTGAAATTTAAAAAACATAACTAAAGTAGTTATGTCAACTCCGAGGAAACCTAATTCTTTAAAAGATTATTAATTGCTGTGAAATTCATTTTTCTCAGTTCCTACGGGCATGCTCTGTGCTCCTGCATCAAGATAGATTGTTTCAAAGGGATTTTATCTGGAAGAATGAATTGTTCTTCCATTGTAATGATTGCACAATATGGAGAAAATGAAATTGGTGAAAAGGTTTTAAAAGGTTTGAAGCAAATGTAATGGACTGGTTATGTATATTCGTTGGAGTTCAATGGAGAGGTTTTCATTAATTTAAAAGAGAGGTCATAAGTTCAAATTTCACAGGAGGTAAGGGATGTTCATTTCGTTTGTAGTTCAGTTAGATACCTCTCTCAAGAAATATAAAGTAATCTCATATTGCTCTAACCAATTTGTAAACCCATGTACCGATTACTGACATCGTGGACTATAAAGGATCTTTCCCTTTCCTTTTCTATCAAGTATTACAAGTGAGCAGAAGTGAGAAATAGACAACTCAAGTGAACTCTCGGACCAAAGCCTCCCCAAAGAAATGTTGTTTCGATGCAATGGATGAGAGCTTCGAATAAGTTATGAGTAGCCATTAAAATACAGGGGAATTTCATTAGATGTTGCTTTCGTAACCACCAGGGTAGACATGCATGCAAGCTGGAAAGAATACACAGGAGACACGTACTTTTGATAGAATCCCTCAAAGAAATGAGTCTAATAATGGAAAATGTGAAAGTACAGACATCGCATACGAAATGTTTGATGAAATACCTTGAATGAGAAGTAATCTAGTAGATGAAATGCTTGCAGATTTGATTAATATATATGCATTAAAAATGGCTTTGGAAACATTCGAGCAAATGCAATTGGCAGGTTAAAAGCCAAATTCCACAACCACTGCTAATTTTCTTCACTGTCCATATTAGAAGGGGTGCTAATTTTCTTCACTGTCCATATTAGAAGGGATGTTCATTTCGTTTGTAGTTCAGTTAGATACCTCTCTCAAGAAATATAAAGTAATCTCATATTGCTCTAACCAATTTGTAAACCCATGTACCGATTACTGACATCGTGGACTATAAAGGATCTTTCCCTTTCCTTTTCTATCAAGTATTACAAGTGAGCAGAAGTGAGAAATAGACAACTCAAGTGAACTCTCGAACCAAAGCCTCCCCAAAGAAATGTTGTTTCGATGCAATGGATGAGAGCTTCGAATAAGTTATGAGTAGCCATTAAAATACAGGGGAATTTCATTAGATGTTGCTTTCGTAACCACCAGGGTAGACATGCATGCAAGCTGGAAAGAATACACAGGAGACACGTACTTTTGATAGAATCCCTCAAAGAAATGAGTCTAATAATGGAAAATGTGAAAGTACAGACATCGCATACGAAATGTTTGATGAAATACCTTGAATGAGAAGTAATCTAGTAGATGAAATGCTTGCAGATTTGATTAATATATATGCATTAAAAATGGCTTTGGAAACATTCGAGCAAATGCAATTGGCAGGTTAAAAGCCAAATTCCACAACCACTGCTAATTTTCTTCACTGTCCATATTAGAAGGGGTGCTAATTTTCTTCACTGTCCATATTAGAAGGGGTAATTTTATTAAATGTCGTAGGTGCAACAACCCTTGATAGACATACATAGAAAAATGGGAAGCATGAACAAGGCGCTAGAACTGTTCGCAAGAATGACTCAATGGAACGGGACCTCATGAAATGCAATGGCCAAAAAATATGTAGAAGATGGATTTATTGAAAAGGCTATAGAAACTTTGAAACAAACACAATAAACAGATGTAAAATTTAAATCGAAGCCTCTGCCAACATCCTATCCCTATATGTGCCAGAATAGAAGGTTAAGATCAGATTACAGATATCCATCAAGCAGTAATGGAGACATGAAACCCGACTTCAAAGCTTGAATGATCATCTTTGTAGATTGTGCCAAAATGGGAACTTTAAGGCAACAAATTGACATTTATAAAAGCACAAAGGATAACGAAATTTAGTCAGATATGTTTATATCTTTGTGGGGGAAATGCATGCAAAATGTGGAAGCATACACAAGGCATGCGAAATATTTGACAGAATACCTCTTGAGATGGCTCGCAATGACAGAAGGAAATGCACCAGAATTTATTTGTTAAATAGGCTTTATAAACTTTCAAGCAAACAGATGTTGCAGTTGTAAAGCCAATTTATATAAAAGCATATTTTGTGCCCTTTACCACCATCCTTCTTGCTTGTATCAAATGGAAATATGTATGCATAGATGGCGCATGAACTCTTTACCAAAATTCCTCGAAAAGATGCCATCTACAGGAATGAAAACGATCGCAGAATGTCCACAAAATGGATTTGGCAAGGAAGCTCTCAAGATCTTTGAATTAATGAAATTCTCTGGACACATCCTTAACATTGTAAGCTTTGTTTGGAATGAGGACATCCTAAATATTATTATTAAGATGCCTTTATACTGCGATGGTTGTGTGGACGTGTTTTCTTGAAGTGTGTAGGCGCGGTGAGGTTCCTCTCATATGGTGAGGAAATTGATGAAAACACCAGAATCAAAATGATGTCTCCATATAATTGGATTGAAGATTATAACATGATATATTCTTTTTGCATAGGTGTTTAAGATGGAAAGTTTACCATATGTGAAGTTGCATAGGAATGTAAAAGGGAGAGCCCACGACGTTGTTAAGATCATGCAATAGTTAAAAGGCTAATTTGAGTAACATATTTACTTGAATATGGAACCAGGCACTCTTGAAAGTCTTGCATAATGAGAGTCTCAAGGTAAAGGATATAACAATTCTAAAAGCTCAATCAACAATTAATGATAGCTATCATGTGAGCTTTAGGGGTCCTAGTTTGTCCCAACAAAATTCACTCGATACAATCATTTGAGATTTATTGTGTATCTTTTCATGGGAACTTTTCTTTTCTTTTCATCATAATTATTGTCTTTTAGTAACAATTTATTGAAACGAGACAATTCAAGGGTTTCAATTAGGCAATTATTTTTAGAACATGATGGTACATTTTGCTATATATTGAGTTGGTGAATTGGGAAGAAGGAAGGTATTTAACAACTAAATTTCTAATTACACGAGGAAAGATTATTGTTGGTGGACCAAAAGAGAGCAAGTGGAGCAAATTTCAAATGTTAAGGAAAAAGATAAAGGATAGTTGGAAAATGATTTATTTCACAACCAATTATGCCCTTGATAAATGCATTTCAATTGATGAAGATTATCAAAGGATTAAGTCTATTTACAAAACTCATAGTCCTCACATGTACTTTGACATGATAAAAAGGACACAAATCAAATTTCTTCACATGTCCAAGAATTTAAAGAGGACATTGAGCATGGTCTATCAAAGTTCAAACTAAGCAATGTGCCAACTTCAACTATGAGATGAAGAGGACAAGATAGATAATGATCAGTACCAAGAATGTTTTCAAAATATATTAGAGATGAAATAGATGGAGATGAAGAAGTGTCTCAACATCACCAATAGCTTGTTCCTTCTCAAAAGTTATAAGTTTTAGGTTATCGTTCTAAAAAAGTGACATTATGCCACAAGGTTAGAAAATGAACCTTATTTGTGTAAAAATGATGAAAATCTTGTTTAAATAAGGTTTATTGTTTTCAAAAAGTAGTTATCAAGGTAGTTATAAGTGGTTACCAAGAGGAAAGCCTATATATACAAGGTTATTTGTATATAAAAGTGAGAGACTCTTGGATAGAGGGAAAACTTTGGAGAAATTTTTAGTGATATTTTGAAAATCTTTTATGTTTACACTATGTACAAAAGGATTTTGGAATTTTATAATTTCAAAGATAATGAAGAATGCAGTTTGGTTCACGTGTTCTAAATGTGTTCCTATGTTATCATTGCTAATTTCTTGTATGTTAAGTTGGTAACCCTTTCATGTACATGTGTAGAACATTGATTATTTGTGTGATTGAGGTGATAAAACAAGATCAAGCTTTGCTATCTTGGTTTGGATGTGCTAGAGTTACCCATTTCTTTGTATGTTGAGATCTGTCACCCTTCTTTCATCATCATTGCAAATCAAAACGTATTTTGTGCTCAAACTCCCTTGTAATTTCTTATCATTTGTGAAATCCTATTTGGTATTCGTATACATCTACTATCGGGGTTTCTGTTATCCACTTTGTTTAGTTTTGTCTTTCTTCCTTTATGTACTTTTAGGTTAAAAGTAATAAAAAACCCCAAGTACCCCTATCATATGAGGGAGCTACCCCTCTCTAATGTAGAGGAAGTTTGTGGTTTTCTTGCAATCTCTCCAACTATTGGTCTGGCTGTCATTGTTCTTCGGGTGAACAAGGTCATTTTTGAAGGTGAATTCACAGTGAAAAATCTTACCAATACATAAATTTGCATGAAAGTATTAATAGCATAGTAGAAATTGACTTGCACAAAATATAAATAGATGTTTAATTAATTTTTTTGTATGAAAAGAATAAAGATTTATTTTGAATATTTAAACCACGCATGTTGTGTTTTCATTAGATTAAGGAAATTAGCTTTCTTTGTTTATGTGGTTGTGGCTTTGCATTTCCTGGACAAGTGTCGGATATGGACTAGTAGAGGAGGGTATATCTTCTTTTCAAGATCTACCTAATGATAGTCAATTAAAATGCTTTGGCCAAAGGTATGTGTATCATTCCAATAGATGATTATTTTTTATTCTCCCTTTTCCATATCATGATAGTCCGACATAACATCTTCATATGTGAAAGGTATGTAGATATATCATATTGCACCATATTTATCATGTTTGTCGATTCTAGGTTGCTAGGCATCTCATGCAAGGTCATGTATTCTTTGAATTAGGAAGAATTTTGGGGAAGCATAAGCTTCATGGTTGAGCGAAAAAGAGCCTAATCTGGATGTTCTTGTCTCTTAGTTAGTGGATGAGGTTTAGACTTGTGGCAGTTAGAGACTCTAATGTTTTTTTTTTATTATTTGCATTAATGTGACCAAATGGGCTTGAGAGCCTAAGTCACATACTTTGTAAAATATGTATCTTGTATTCCATATTCTTGACTAAACACTTATTCATGTGAGATTTATTATGTATGCAAATATAGGTGATGTATAATTTATTATCTTATTACATATGAATTTTGTGATATCGTTTTGGGATATGTCCCTTATATTTGGTTTCAAACCTTCGATCTCTATAGTATGCCCTTGAGTTAACTATATTGAGTTGTGATGATTGATCACAAAATCCTCTAATCAAATAAGTTCTTAGTCCATGTTGTGTAAGTGTAGTTTTATGAGTCAATAGTTGGATTAGTGTGGATCAACTAGAATAGTGAGTAAGAGAGCCTCCTATTTATTGATTATAGCTGATAGGAAGGGAAGGTGTCTCTTCCTGGAAACCCTTATATTTATAAGAGTGTAGTGTGTGACGAGATGAGCATGATGCCTAGGTCACACGATTTAGATGGGTTATGTTTGATGGAATTAAGGTAGACAACTGAGAGGGGATTAATTAGTTGTCACAAAAACTTACACAAATTAATTTTATTCTCAAATCTCATGATTAACAATGAAAGCATGAATCAACAACACAACATGAACACACATAACACCAAGATTTTTGACGTGGAAAACCCGATCAAAGGAAAAACCATAGTGGGAACCTACCCACAATATGATGATACTCTGTTAGAAGTATTAGAAATATCACAATGGGGAATGCACATGCATTTAGGCACATTGCCTAGAGCTCACTGCTCAAAATCAACAAAGGCTACAACCTAGGGAAGACTCACTGTCTTACAAACAGATTTGGATCACATCCAGAAGATCATGAACTGAAGAATAACATCTCCTAATGCCTGGTTACAGTTTTGGTTAAGCACATAACAACTTCCTCTTCACTCTTCTCTGTCTCTGAAAGATTAATACATTATTCACACATACATTTGATTCTCATCCATACACAACACCACACAATTATAAAGACATTACATTTATTTATACATGACATCAACCTTGTGAGGATCAACAAGGTCGGCTCCACTCATCACCTAATTACAAAAATATACCATACATGCTACAATATCACATGCAGACCAAGCAATGTCGGCCAAGACATAACACATATCCATAACATACACCTCGAATACGAAACACCTCCTTATGCATCAGACATCTGCAACATGCTACAAGCATCTGGTCAGCCCAAAATATGAAAAACACTAACACACTGAAGAAAAACATCAATTACACACTTAACGATCAATGTAGACCACCAACACAAAAGGCACACGATCTAGAAACATCCACAAGCATCATGAATTACTACCACAACATCCGTATCAACACAAATTACTAGAAACACATCATCATTATATCGAACATCAAGAACATTAACTGCAATGACTGTCAACTTGGAAAAATCACTTGTGGAGCTCCAAACCACAAACCACTTGAATTTAAGATACACATCAACGTCGCAAACATTCCTCCAAATCCACAGATAAAGATATTACAATGCGAAGCAATGCCGATCAAATTACTGACACTCTATCACCATTTAACAATTGAAAAACCAGCCACAACACAGATAACCATAACTCACTCAAATATTCATGCGAACCTCTAAAAAATTACACTGAATTATTTATACACAATACTTTACAAACCCTTTAATCTACAAACTCTGATCATCAACATGTTGAACAAACCAACTTACTGATCTTCACTTCAACATTATCACATACAGAGAAATATGTTGACATCAATGACAACACATCTCTCAGATATCTCTTAAGCACATATTTGAAACATACTTACAAAAATCTCCCCCTTTGGCATTGGTGACAACACATGATGTGAATAACAATCAATGACAAAGAAATGGACAACTCTCTCTTAGACCTTTCATATTACTCTCTCTCCCTGAATCACTTCATAATTTTTCACATGAATCTCTCCCCCTTTCATATCAATGGCAAAGACATATATTTGCAATCAAAACACAAAGCTAACTCACAAAACTGACTTACTGAGTACTCCCCCTGAGTAGAAGCCTCCACTCATCAATCTGAATCACAAGGTATGACTATGAAATGCACCAAATGCATCTTAGTTCTGATCAAGAGGGGCAATCACCCCTAACTTCTCTCTGAGATACTCAAAAGTATCTTTAGGCAAGGACTTCGTGAAAATGTATGCAATTTGTTCCTTTGTAGGCACATACTCCAATATGACTTCCTTCTCATTTACCTTGTCTCTCAAAAAGTGAAACTTGATTGATATATGCTTGGTATTGAAATGCAACACTGGATTCTTAGAAATGTTAATTGCATTTGAATTGTCACAGTAGATAGCAATAGGCTCATCATACACTACTATGATATCTTTCAACATCTACTTCATCCATAATACCTGAGTACAATTGTTAGCAGCAGCAATAGATTCTATCTCTGTAGTAGATAGGGAAATATAATTCTTTTTTCTGCTCTACCAAGAAACCAACCTTTTTCCCAATAAAAATGCACTATCACTAGTACTCTTCCGGTCATCTACATCTCCCGCCCAATCAACATTAGTAAAATCATCATCTTTAGGATACCATAAATTAAAATCAACAATTCCTTTCAAATATCTAAAAATTCTTTTAACATCTAAAACATGAGCTTCCTTAGGATTAAATTGAAATCTAGCAACAAGACAAACAACATTCATGATATTAGGTCTAGTCCGAGTCAAATAAAGCTATCCGCCAATCATAGATCTGTATTTGGTCTGATTTGCTTTAGGGGAATCATTATCCTTAGTCAACTTACATCCAATCACCATAGGAGTTTCAAATGGCTTTGTATCTTTCAAACCAAACTTCTTCAATAAATCTTTCACATATTTGGACTAAGATATAAAGATCTGTAATGTCCACCCTTGATTTGACTTATTTTGACTAGAGTTGACTTTTATGTTATGCTTGATAGACTTATCTAGACTATATTTGATGATTTGGATGATGATTACTCATGTGATTTGAAGATATATGTACTTGATGGATTCGATATACTCACTATGTGATGGATTATTGATATATTAGATTTATCATGGTTTTGATGATGATTACGATTACACTAACCCTACTTCATGATTACATGTGATGAGATGTGTTTGACTATTGTTTGACTGTCTTCATGATAGAGACAATTCCACATCATTCATTGCAAGCGAGATGTGTCATCACGATTCTCTATCACTTGCTTGTTCTATATATGTATATGTATATGTTGTATTGTCATTTTGTGGTTGCAGGACTTTGCAGGTACCAGACATCGATTCCACCAGGTTTCACAGGTCTAAGCATGTCTTTAGTTCCCATGACTTATGTGGTTTAGAGATGGCACAAGTTTCCCCTCACATACTCTAGGTCTAAGTTGTTCACCGTGAGTAGTCAATGTCTTGGCATAATTCACCATGTTAGTTAGTAAGCTTGGTCTTTTGGTATTGCGAGTTCGGTTTATGTCGGTTGATTTACTTGATTATGTTATATTAATAATGTGGCTCTTGATGTGTGGTTTTATATTTAGTAATGTTTATTTTAATGTATTTTAATTTATTAGTTTTGAATATTTAATTATTTGATATTTATATTTATTTGATAATTAACGTTTATTGATTTTATGATTATTTATTTGATAAGCTTTATTGTTGTTTAATATTTATTTTATATTTGTGGTTTAATCTTTAATGGTATTTGATTATTTAATTATCTATTTGATTTTCTATGGTTTAGTATTTATGTGATATCTTATATTCATTTGGTTCTTTAATTTATTTAATTAGCTTTTGGTTTATTTAATTTTAATCCCATTTGGATTATTTATTTACAACTTATGTTTATTTAATAGTTTGACTTTTATTTCCTAAGTGGGGTGTATGAACACATTGAATTAAAATAATAATAAAACATTTCCACTTAGCTAGATAAGTATATTTTATATTTACAATACCTACCCTTTACTCTCATTGGTTAAATTCAAAATGGGAGAATAAATTATAATATATGGTGGGCTAGTAAAATATATTTCAAAATGTAATATTTTGATTGGCCGAGATTGAGGCTAGGGTTTTGGGATTATTATTGCTTTTTATTTTCATTCCCGTGAGGTTTTTCGGGTTGGCTATTCTCTGGAAAATTTTCCAGCAAGCTTTCTTCCTTGGGTTTGGATTTCTTCACTCTTAATTTTGGCTGGAGCTTGGTTGGATTTTGGTTTGGCTTTGTGGAAGCTCTTCTTTAGCTTCATTCCATTACTTTAGGTTGCAAGTTGGAGTTCTTTCACTTTGCATTTTGACTTCAATGGCTTCTCTAAGTATGCATTGTGTCTGCAAATGTTTTGGGCTTGGGTTGAAGTATTATGTTATTCTAGAGTTTTATTATTGTTGAAGATTAATATTTGGGGAGGAAACCTTATATTATTTGGGTGTTTATATATATATATATATATATATATATATATATGGTTCTTCCTGTGTATGTCGTTTCTCGGCTTTGTGGTTCTGTGAATTTCTTGTGGAAATCTCTGGTGATAAATCTTTGTTTTGGTATGGGAGTTTGAATGAATGGTTTTCCCCTTTCAATTTGTGAGTGTTTGGTTTTGGTTCCATTGGATTCTCTATGAGTTTTGCAGTGGTTATGTATGTTTTATGCTGTGAAGACATTTGATTGAATCTTGGCTTATAGTCTGAGTTGTTTTATTTCGTTTTCACTTATGTATTGCTTGTTTCTGGGCGTCTCTTTTCATGTATTTTTTTGAGCCCTTTGGTGAAGTTTGGATTTTATTATTTTACCCGAAAGTTTTCTGAGTTTTTCGTGAGATTTGTGTAAATGCACTGTTTCTGTAAAAGCGTCGTTCTAATGCATAAAAGTGTTATTATGTTTTGTATTTGCGTTGCTCTGCGCAGCATAAGAGTTGTTTCAGAAAGCATAAGCATAAATCTGGGTATAAATGCGTTGTCTCAGGATATGTATGCACAATTCTGGAAATGAAAGTGCTATTCTATGGAATGAAAGCACTGTTCTTCTTGACAGAAGCATTGTTCTATGGGACAAAAGCGCTAAACTGTCTGTGTTCTGTGTTTTCTCAGTTTTGGTCATTTTTGAGGTTTTATCCCAAGTTGATTTTTGTACCAGAGGCTTTACTTGAGGTTTGCTAATATTTTCCAGTTTTGGGTTTGATCAGTTTTGATGGTTTTGAGTATATTTGCCTTCTATGTATGGTGGATACTTCAGACTCTCTTCCATGTTGATAGGCCATGGATGTTTGAGACGATTATTATGTTGTTTTGCACCAGCAAGTGGGTAGGCCTTGCTGTGATGTTATATTTTATTTGATGGCTTGATATGCCTTTGTTTATTGCTAGCCAAGAGGCTCATTTTTGCTATATTGATGTTGTTGTAGCCTTGCATATGTTGTGAGACCATGTGTGGAAGTTTTTGGCTGCACTGAGTATTATTTTCATGTATTTATGTTGGTAGAACCTCTTGCGATTTATTGTTGGGCCATGTTAGGAGGAGTGGGCTTCCTTGTGATGACTGGGGTCACAATAGATAAGCTTGCATGAGGTTCCTTGTAAGGATGCATGAAGTTTAGACCACCAGGGCACATTGGAGTTTTTCATGATTGTAAATAAGTGATAACATAATAATTGATGGGTTGGGTAGTTAGATTAATTAATAAGATGATAAATTGATTTGTGCCTCATGACTTAGTCCTAGGGAGGATTTTTTAGGATAAGCATGAGAAGGCCATGAAGACAATAAGCTAATCTCCCTTAGTCTCTCATAGGTTTAGATGGCTCCACATGTTCATCAGGATAGTACCTTGTGTTATTATGTTATTATGTTATGAGGATGGCATGTGATGACACTCTACTCCTACATGTGTTTCCCCTTTATAATTTATGATCATGTTTATTGGATGCATTTATGTCTTGACGAGTTTTATGCCTTTGGGAGTTCATTCTTGTTGTATTGTGTGAGTTCTTTCTTGAGAGTCCTTGTGTGGTTAGTCTCTTTGGTTGTAGGTGCTAGTTTAGGTTTAGAGTGTGTGTTGGGACCTTGTGTCATCTCCCAGCACGGGGGGTGGTTCCTTTGGTTCCACATGGTCGGGAGGTTGGTGCTTTTTAGCCATTGGGATGTTCTCTTGTATTCTTCTTGCGTGTATGTGGATTCTTCTTCATGATGTACTATGGATGTACATGGTAGCAGATTTATGTAGTGAATAAGATGGAATGTATGCAATGTAATATTTTAATATAGAGTAGATAGATTCTTGTGGTATAAAGAGCTATGCTCATGATGTATTTAATGTATCTGTATTTGTAAGATGTATTGTAGTTGAAATTAGAATTAAGGCATATTTGTAATTGTACTATTGTAGAGATGTGATCTTATGAATCATGGATAGAAGTGGATTATAGTTGGAATAGAATGGATTTGCATTATGGATCAATTGTATTATTTCATGGAATGTTAGGAAGCAAGTTAGAATGTTAAATAATCTTGAAAGAGGAATATTCGTAGACTAATAAATGAATATGTTAGAAGGTGTTAATTGTATCTAGTAAAGATGGATGAATTCCCATAGATGCATTGGTAGAAAGGAAATTATGCATATCATGAGGAATAAGTAAAGTTGTAGGTTGCATGTCTCATGGTTAGGAAATTAGAATATGGTGCATTAATGAAGATGAAATATACCTCTCATGTGTGTAGTATGTTATTGTGGTAATGAATTAAGTAATGATGTTGAAGTACCCTAGAGAAAGGTTAATGATGTTGTGTATTTCCGCTTGCATTATTTGATGACATGAGCAATGATGTATGTTCATATTGGTTAATTGATTAATGAATGTAAATAGATGGAGTTGATATGTGTTGCATTAGTTGTTATTAGATGTTAATTAAGAAAAATTTCATCTCCATTTGCATATTCTTGTTTAGTTTCTTTAGGGTATTTTGGCAGGCATTACAACTTGGTATCAGAACCCATATTCAACACTGGGTACTCTGGTTTCGATTGAGCCCATTGTGCATTTTAGCATTTGGCATGGGGTAGCCTAGTGGTTTTATCCCCTCTATTTATTTTCTTGTTATAGTTCCTTTAGATGCCTAGCTTATAGTCTCCTTTGCGTTTTTCTTAGATAAGATGCCTGTTAGGGGTAGATATTGTCGTCGTGCCGATCGCATGGGTACTTGTAGGAACCCTCATCCTGATGTTTCTGAAGAGTCACACCATGAGGAGCAGGAGAAGGAACAACCTAGAGACGATGCAATTCCATAGTTGGTGAACGTGCTTCAGGAGCTTCTTGGTCGCCTAGGATCGAGATAGGAGGAGAACCAGCAGGAGGGATCTCGTCATTCAGAGCATCGAGAGAGAGTGTTTGCGTTCTCCTAGGAGGAGAATTGAGGTGGATCAGGAGGCACTTGTAGCTAGTCACATCAACGATCTGAATAAGACTCATCCTCCTACTTTTGATAGCTTAGGCAGTGGCGTGGAGGCAGAGACATGGTTATTGGACTTAGGTAGGTGTTCTTCTATGCATTAGTGTAGCAGTAACACCAAGGCGAGATGTGCGATTTTGCAATGACATGGTGGCACATGGAGGAACATAAGTTGCATTTGGACATAGCAATGATATCTTGGGAGTTATTCTTGGAGCGGTTTCATGCTAGATTTCTTTCAGATCATTGGAGGTAGAGGAAGACTGATGAGTTCCACGATTTGAGACAACAGAGGATGACTGTGGAGCAGTATGAGCACAGATTTTTTGAGCTTCGATAGTATGCTGGATATGCAGATGATGAGCCGATGTTGATTCAACACTTTGTGAGAGGTCTTAGTGATCGTATTAGTGGAGAGGTTCAGATGCACAGAACTAAGACCTTGGAGGCAGCTGTGGAGAAGGTGAGGCTAGCAGAGGAGAATCTTTCATTAGTATCAGAAGGAGCGACTGGAGGGCAAACAATTAGTGCACCTGTTACAGGATCTATGGTGAGAGGACCACAGCAACAGTCTTCAGGATGTGCTAGGAGCCATCCTTCTTCTTTCCGTGGTGGTCAACAGTTCAGGAAGAGGTTTTCTCAGGGGTAGAGCTTTTCATGAGGTGCCAGATTTCAGGTTGATAAGAGTCACAATCGCCAGCGTGACAGGAGACCTCCTTCTTAGCCAATGCAGAGTTCTCAACCAGCTTCTAGTAGAAGCACTATTCAACAGTCGAGTACAACACTAGGTAGTAGAGTGTTTGTCAGGAGATATTGCTTCACATGTGGACAGCTAGGTCATATTGTTGTTAATTGTCCTTAGTGTACTTCTCATATGTCAGGGTAGCAGAAGCTAGCTACTTCTAAGCCTACAGTTGGAGAATGAGACAGGTCTCATCGTGTTTTTGCGGTGGTTGATAACCGTCAGGTTGAGCATCATGCCATTGTTGTAGAGACATCAGGTGTGATAGGTGGTATCTGTTGTTCAGTGTTATTTGATTATGGAGTGTCAGACTCTTTCATTTTTCCTTTTCTAGTAGAGCGATGCAGGCTTGCTATGGAAAAGCAAGACGATAGGTGGCAGGTAGAGTTAGCTATGAGGTTTGAAGTGGTAGTGGATTCCCTTGTGCTCAGTTGTCCTTTAGTTTTAGGAGATTGCCATACTTCTGTGGATCTTTGTGTTATGTCTTTGGGATCTTATGATGTGGTTCTTGGTATGGATTGGATTGGATCTCACCAAGCGCAGATAGATTATAGAGGTAAGAGAGTGGAGTGGATGGATGATAGTGGAAAGAGTGTGGAGATTGTAGGTATTCAAAGACCTATCTCCCTTCGTAGGATTTTCACTATGCAGATGAAGAGGTGTGCGCGTAAGGGTTTCCAATTATTTGCGGTCAAAGTGAAGGATGTGGATGAGGGAGTTGGCTCGGGGGATTTATTGCAGCAGCATCCCATTCTTCAGGAGTTTGCAAATGTTTTTCCTAGTGAGATCCTAGGTATGCCCCCTCGGCGAGATATGGATTTTAAGATTGATTTGGTGCCAAGAGCTAAGCCTATTTCTAAGGCTCCCTATCGGATGACCACATAGGAGCCGAATGAGTTGAGGTTCAGGTGGAGGAGTTGTTGGAAAAGGGGTTTTTTCGTCCTAGTGTGTCCCCTTGGGGTGCACCTATGTTATTTGTGAAGAAGGACATATCTCTTCGATTATGTATTGATTACAGGTAGCATAATAAGGTGACAGTGAAGAACCGATATCCCTTGCCTCAAATAGATGATTTGTTTGACCAGATTAAGGATGCTAAGGTCTTCTCTAAGATTGACCTTAAGTCTAGGTATCACTAGTTGAGGATTCAGGAGGCATACATTCATCGCACATCTTTTCGCACTAGATATGGTCATTATGAGTTCACAGTGGGACCTTTTGGTCTCATGAATGCACCATTGGTTTTCATGAGCTTGATGAATGGTGTATTCAGGTTGTATTTGGATAGATTTGTATTGGTATTTTTGGATGATATTTTGATTTATTTGATATCAGTCGAGGAGCATGAGGATCATATGAGACAGGTTTTGCAGTGTCTTAGGGAGAATCAGCTATACGCCGATTTGGCAAAGTGTGAGTTCTTCCAGATAGAGGTGAGATATCTTGGACATGTGATTTCTGGAGAGGGTACCACAGTTGATCCCTCGAAGATTCGGGTGATTGTCGATTGGCCAACACCCACTAATGTGGGAGAGGTGCATAGTTTCATGGGTTTAGCAGGATATTATCGCAGATATATTTAGGATTTCTCCAAGATAGCTCATCCCATCACTTCTCTTCAGAGAAAAGTAAATAAGTTTGTTTGGACAAAGCAATGTGAGATAGCATTCTAGATCCTTAAGGAGTGTTTGACCAGTGCACCTTTTTTAGCAGTGCTAGATCCTTTAGGGAATTTTGTGGTGTGCACAAATGCTTCTTTGGAGGGCCTAGGAGCAGTGTTGATGCAGGATGGCTGTGTGATTGCATATGAATCGCAGAAACTTAAGAATCATGAGCAGAACTATCCCATCCATGACCTTGAGTTAGCGGCGGTGGTTCATGCTTTAGTTAGATGGAGGCACTTCCTTCTTGGACATAGATTCGAGTTGCACAGTGATCATCACAGTTTGTAGTATATCTTTACACAACCAAATTTAAATGCTAGGCAGAGGCGTTCGATGGAGTTTTATGTGAGTATGACTTTGAGGTGAGATACATTCAGGGTAAGGAGAATGTGGTAGCAGATGCATTGAATCGCAGGAGGCATGTGATTTTAGCAATGTCTCTTAGTGTGAATTTGAGGAGCCGTATTCTTAGTGCCCTTCCTTCAGATGTATGGTATCAAGAGATTATTGTAGAGGTTTCCGTAGGTAGAGCTCTTCAGGGCAGATATGCAAGTTACTTAGTGGAGTCAGATGGACTTCTTAGGCATTTGGGACATATTTATGTTCCACCATCAGATGGTCTTCGAGATTTGATCATTTCAGAGGCTCATTGTGCACCTTATTCAACACATCCAGGTGTCAAGAAGATGCACGTGGATTTGAGATAGATATACCACTGGTCTGGTATGAGGAGAGATATTGCAGATTTTGTGGCATGTTGCCTAGAGTGTCAGCGAGTGAAGGCAGAGCATCGCATCCCGCAGGATTATTACAGTCACATTTGGTTCCAAGATGGAAATGGGATATTATTTCTATGGATTTTATATTTGGATTGCCCATGTCTTCACGCCATCACATTGCTATTATGGTCACTGTAGATAGATTGACCAAAGTAACACACTTTTCTCTGATCAGGTCTTCTATATAGCAGCGACAGTAGCTGGGGTTTTCTTGGCGGGAGTTGTGAGGTTGCATGGTATTCCTCGGTGGATCATATTAGATCGCGATCCAATATTCACATTAGCATTCTGAACAACTCTTTAGCATGATTTGGGCAATCAATTCAACTTTAGTTCAACTTATCACCCCGAGACAGATGGACAAAGAGAGAGGGTGAATCAGGTTTTGGAGGATATGTTGAGTATGTACGTGATGGATCAACAGTCTCATTGGGAGGATTATCTCTATTTGGTTGAGTTTGCATACAATAATGGTTACCACAACTCTATTGGTATGTCTCCTTATCAGGCATTATATGGTAGACCATGTCACATGCCCTTGAGTTGGGACCATTTAGAGGATATAGTGCGTATTGGATCAGAGATGTTGTAGGATATGGAGGAGAAGGTGGCTCACATTAGAGAGTATTTGATGGCCGCTCAGGATAGACAAAAGAAATATACGGATGCTCATCGAGTGGACAGGCAGTTTTTCGTTGGTGACAGGGTATTTCTGAGAGTTCGCCCGCGAAAGAGTCCGATCCGTTACGGAAAAGTCTCTAAGTTGGCACCTTGATTTGTTGGACCTTTTGAGATTTTGGAGTAGATTGGTCCTGTGGCTTATCGCCTTGCCTTGCTGCCTAGCTTATCCCGCATCCATGATGTCTTTCATAAATCAGTTTTGAGGTTATACCATTCTGATATTTTGCATGTGTTGGATTGCAATGATTTACAAGTCGAGGACGAGAAACTTTCTATGGAGCCAGCGCATATTCTTCAGCACAGAGAGATGTCCCTCAGAGGTCAGAGCATAGAGAAGGTAAAGGTCCAGTGGGAGCCGATTGATGATTCTTCAGCTACATGGGAGGATACAACACAGATGAGAGAACTATACCCCTATTTGTTCTCAGGCATCCATGAGTAAGCCTAGGCAAAGGGGGGGAGGATGTAGTGTCCACCCTTGATTTGACTTATTTTGACTAGAGTTGACTTTTATGTTATGCTTGATATAATTATCTAGACTATATTTGATGATTTGGATGATGATTACTCATGTGATTTTATGATATATGTACTTGATGGATTCTATATGCTCACTATGTGATGGATTATTGATATATTAGATTTATCATGGTTTTGATGATGATTATGATTACGCTAACTCTACTTCATGATTACATGTGATGAGATGTTTATGAGATGTGTTTGACTATTGTTTGACTATCTTCATGATAAAGACGATTCCACATCACTCATTGCGAGCAGGATGTGTTGTCGTGATTCTCTATCACTTGCTTGTTTTATATATGTAGATGTATATGTTGTATTGTTGTTTTGTGGTTGCAGGAATTTGCAGGTACCAGACATTGACTCCACCTGGTTTCACAGGTCTGAGCGTGTCTTTAGTTCCAATGGCTTATGTGGTTCGGAGATGGCATGAGTTTCCCCTCACATACTCTAGGTCTAAGTTGTTCACCGTGAGTAGTCAGCGTCTTGGAATAATTCACCATGTCAGTTAGTAAGCTTGGTCTTTTGGTATTGTGAGTTCGGTTTATGTCGGTTGATTTACTTGATTATGTTAGAGTAATTAAGTGGCTCTTGATGTGTGGTTTTATATTTAGTTATGTTTATTTTAATGCATTTTAATTTATTAGTTTTGAATATTTTATTATTTGATATTTATATTTATTTGATAATTAACATTTATTGATTTTATGATTATTTAATATTTTATAAGCTTTATTGTTGTTTAATATTTATTTAATATTTGTTCTTTAATGGTATTTGATTATTTAATTATTTATTTGATTTTCTATGGTTTAATATTTATTTGATATCTTATATTTATTTGGTTTTTTAATTTATTTAATTGGCTTTTGGTTTATTTAATTTTAATGCATTTTAATTTATTAGTTTTGAATATTTTATTATTTGATATTTATATTTATTTGATAATTAACATTTATTGATTTTATGATTATTTAATATTTTATAAGCTTTATTGTTGTTTAATATTTATTTAATATTTGTTCTTTAATGGTATTTGATTATTTAATTATTTATTTGATTTTCTATGGTTTAATATTTATTTGATATCTTATATTTATTTGGTTTTTTAATTTATTTAATTGGCTTTTGGTTTATTTAATTTTAATCCCATTTGGATTATTTATTTACAACTTATGTTTATTTAATAGTTTGACTTTTATTTCCCAAGTGGAGTGTATGAACATATTAAATTAAAATAATAATAAAACATTTCCACTTAGCTGGATAAGTATATTTAATATTTACTATACCTACCCTTTACTCTCATTGGTTAAATCCAAAATGAGAGAATAAATTATAATATATGGTGGGTTGGTAAAATATATTCCAAAATGGAATATTTTGATTGGCCGAGATTGAGGCTAGGGTTTTTGGATTATTATTGCATTTTATTTCTTTTTCGTAAGGTTTTTCGAGTTGGCTATTCTCTAGAAAATTTTCTAGCAAGCTTTCTTCCTTGGGTTTGGATTTCTTCACTCTTGGTTTTGGTTGGAGCTTGGTTGGATTTTGGTTTGGCTTTGCGGGAGCTCTTCTTAAGCTTCATTCCATTACTTCAGGGTGCAGGTTGGAGTTCTTTCACTTTGCATTTTGACTTCAATGGCTTCTGTATGTATGCATTGTGTCTGCAAATATTTTGGGCTTGGGTTGAAGTATTACGTTATTCTATAGTTTTATTATTGTTGAAGATTAATATTTGGGGAGGAAACCTTATATTATTTGGGTGTTTATATATATATATATATATGTATATATATATATGTGGTTCTTCTTGTGTATGCCGTTTCTTGGCTCTGTGGCTCTGTGAATTTCTTGTGAAAATCTGTGGTGATATATTTGTGTTTTGGTATGGGAGTTTGAATGAATGGTTTCCCCCTTTCAGTTTGTGAGTGTTTGGTTTTGGTTCCATTGGATTCTCTATGATCTTTCCAGTGGTTCCGTATGTTTTATGCTGTGAAGACATTTGATTGAATCTTGGCTTATAGTCTGAGTTGTTTTATTTTGTTTTCACTTATGTATTCCTTATTTCTGGGCATCTCTTTTCATGTATTTTTCGAGCCCTTTGGTGAAGTATGGATTCTATTATTTTACCTGAAAGTTTTCTGAGTTTTTCGTGAGATTTGTGTAAATGCGCTATTTCTGTAAAAGCGTTGTTTTAATGCGTAAAAGCGTTATTTTGCTTTGTATTTGTACTTCTCTACACAACATAAGCTTTGTTACAGAAGGCATAAGCGCAAATCTGGGTATAAATGCGCTATCTCAGGATATGTATGTGTGATTCTGAAAATGAAAGCGCTGTTCTATGGAATGAAAGCGATGTTCTTCTTGACAAAAGCATTGTTCTATGGGACAAAAGCACTAAACTGTCCGTGTTATGTGTTTTCACAGTTTTGGTCATTTTTGAGGTTTTATCCCAAGTTGATTTTTGTACCAAAGGCTTTACTTCAGGTCTGCTAATATTTTCGAGTTTTGGGTTTGATGAGTTTTGATGTATTTTGATGGTTTTGAGTATATTTGCCTTCTATGTATGGTGGATACTTTAGACTCTCTTCTATGTTGATAGGCCATGGATGTTTGAGACGATTATTATGTTGTTTTGGACCAGCAAGTGGGTAGGCCTTGCTGTGATGTTATCTTTTATTTGATGGCAACATTTGATGGCTTGATATGCCTTTGTTTATTGCTATCCAAGAGGCTCATTTTTCTATATTGATGTTGTTGTAGCCTTGCATATGTTGTGAGAGTACGTGTGGAATTTTTTGGCTACATTGAGTATTATTTTCATGTATTTATGTTGGTAGAGCCTCTTGCGATTTATTGTTGGGCCATGTTAGGAGGAGTGGGCTTCTTTGTGATGATCGGGGTCATGAGAGATAGGCTTGCATGAGGTTCCTTGTAAGGATGCATAAAGTTTAGACCACCAGGGCATATTAGAGTTTTCCATGATTGTAAATAAGTACTAACCTAATAATTGATGGGTTGGGTAGTTAGATTAATTAATAAGATGATAAATTGATTTGTGTCTCATGACTTTGTCTTAGGCAGGATGTTTTAGGATAAGAATGAGAAGGTCATGAAGATGGTAAGCTAATCTCCCTTAGTCTCTCATAGGTTGAGATGGCTCCATATGTCCATTAGGCTAGTGCCTTGTGTTATTATGTTATTATGTTATGAGGATGGCATGTGATGACACTCCACTCCTACATGTGTTTCCCCTTTATGATTTATGATCATGCTTATTGGATGCATTTATGTCTTGATGAGTTTTATGCCTCTGGGAGTTCATTCTTGTTGTATTGTGTGATTTCTTGCTTGAGAGTCCTTGTGTGGTTAGTCTCTTTGGTTATAGGTGCCAACTTAGGTTTAGAGTGTGTGTTGGGACCTTGTGTCATCTCCTAGCACGAGGGGTGGTTCCTTTGGTTCCACATGGTCAGGAGGTTGGTGCTCTTTAGCCATTGGGATGTTCTCTTGGATTATTCTTGTGTGGATGTGGATTCTTCTTCATGATGTATTATGGATGTACCTGGTAGCAAATTTATGTAATGAATAAGATGGAATGTATGTAATGTGATATTTTTTATATAGTAGATGGATTCTTGTAGTATAAAGAGCTATGCTTGTGATGTATTTAATGTATCCGTATTTGTAAGATGCATTGTAGTTGAAATTAGAATTAAGACATGTTTGTAATTGTACTATTGTAGAGACGTGATCTTATGAATCATGAATATAAGTGGATTATAGCTGGAATAGAGTGGATTTGCATTATGGTTCAGCTGTATTATTTCATGGAATGTTAGGAAGTGAGTTAGAATGTTAAGTAATCTTGAAAGAGAAATATTCGTAGATTAATAAATGAATATGTTAGAAGGTGTTAATTGTATCTAGTAAAGATGAATGAATTCCTATAGATGCATTGGTAGAAAGGAAATTATGCATATCATGAGGAATAAGTAAAGTTGTAGGTTGCATGTCTCATGGTTAGGAAATTAGAATACGGTGCATTAATGAAGATGAAACATACTTATCATGTGTGTAGTATGTTATTGTGGTAATGAATTAAGTAATGATGTTGAAGTACCCTAGAGAAAGGTTAATGATGTTGTGTATTTCCGCTTGCGTTATTTGATGAAATAAGTAATGATGTGTGTTCATATTGGTTAATTGATTATTGAATGTAAATAGATGGAGTTGATATGTGTTGCATTAGTTGTTATTAGATGTTAATTAAGAAAAAAATTTATCTCCATTTGCATATTCTTGTTTAGTTTCTTTAGGGTATTTTGGTGGGCATTACAAGATCCCTTTTTCTGACTGCATGATTTGCAAACCTAAAAATAATTTCATCTCTCAAATCATAGACATCTCAAACTCATTCTACATTTCATTGGCAAACTCTTTGCACAAACTACATTCCCTCCAAAAATAATGTCATCAACAGAAACTTCAACAATCAGAATGTTATCACGATCAATTTTGAAGTAAAGATTACTATCAACAGTACCTTTGTTAAATCCAAGCTTCAACAAATACTTATCCAATCTGGCATACCATGCTCTTGGGGTGAATCTGACATACCATGCTCTTGGGGCTTGCTTCAATCCATACAATGCTTTCTTCAACCAACACACCATATCTTCTTGATTAGTAAATTGAAATCCATCTAGTTGCTCTATGTACAACTCTTCTTCCAATTCACTATTTAGGAATGCAGACTTGACATCCATTTGATAAACTTTGAAATTCTTGTAAGCAACATAAACAAGAAATAATCTAACAACTTCAATCCTTGCCACCAGAGCAAAAGTCTCTTCAAAATCAATTCCTTCCATTTGAGAATATCCTTTGCAAACAAGTCTAGCTTTGTTTCTAACAACTTCACCTTCCTCATTCAATTTGTTTTGGAAGACCCATTTAGTTCATATTACATTTTTGTCCTTAGGTCTAGGAACAAGAATCTGTGTATTTTTATTTTCAATCTGATTTAATTCTTCTTCCATTGCTTTTACCCAATGTTCATCTTTACATGCGTCATTCACATCTTTAGGTTCAATCTTAGAAATCAATCAATACTCAACTTGATCTTCTGCAATTCTTCTCCTAGTCTAAACACCTTTATTTCTCTCCTACAATCTGATTTTCAGAATGATTCAATCTTACATACCTAGGAGTCTTAGGATTTTCTTGAATTTCAGGCTCTTGAGCTCTTTCTTTTTCAATTGCACTAGTTCCTTCTCCTTGATTTACTAGATTCATCGGAACAGTTTGAACTTGATTCTGGATCTGTACTATTTCTCATTGCTTTCATCAACCCTGAAATTTACACTCTCAAATTTCTTTCCCAAACTCTTATTATAACACCCGTAGGCCTTGCTTTTAGTAGAATAACCAAGAAATATTCCTTCACCATATCTAGCATTAAAATTCCCTAGATCCTCATCCCTTTTGATATAAATTTACTTCAAAATTTTTTGAAATATTAAATAGTAGAAGCATGACCAAACCATAACTCATGAGTCTTACCGGTATCACCTTTGATATGCACCTGGTTAAGTGTGTAAACAACAATACTGACAACTTCTCTCCAATAGATATGTAGAACATTTCCTTGCAACATCATTGTCCCAACAACTTCTTGAATGGTTATGTTCTTCCTTTCCACAACTCCATTTTGTTGAGGGGTTCTTGGGGTAGACAACTATCTTCTTATCCCATGTTCTTCACAAAATGCATTAAACTCACCGGAGATGAATTCACCACCTCTTTTGGATCTCAAACACTTTAGCTTCAAACCTGTCTCAGTGTCAACCATAGCCTTGAAAACTTTAAATTTCTCTAGATCTTTAGACTTCTCCCTTGAGAAGGTAACCCACATCATCCTTGAATATTCCTCAATTAGCAACATGAAATATTTGTCTCCTTGCAAGCTTATAACTCTAGAAAGTCCACACAAATCAATATGCACAAGATCCAATAATCCATTTGAAAAATGCCTCTTACTCTTGAAAGAAATTCTAGTTTGTTTCCCTAACTAATATTCCTTGCTATGTTTAGCAGGTTTCATCAACTTAGGAATATCTCTCACAGCTTGAGTAGAACTTATCTTAACAATGTTATCAAATTCACTTGACACATCTTTCTATGCCACAACCAACTTTAATCAACCTAAGCAATCAAACAACTTTTACCGACACTATTTAAGTAAAATTTGTTACCTTTAGTCTTTGTACCCGATGCAATCTCAATTCCGGAGCTACCTAAGATTCTACACTTTCCATTCTTGAATTGAATATCATAACCCTTGTCCACCATCTATCCAACACTCAAAATATTATGCTTTAGGCCTTCTACATACAAGACATCATCAATATTGTGCTTACCATCAAGAGAAATGAAACCTTTACCATAGATTATACCAGCTTTGTCATCACCAAATTTTACAAATCCACCTTCATACTTTTCAAAACTCACAAACTTACTCTTATCACCTGTCATATGATGATAGTATCCATTGTCTATTACCCATTCATCTTTCTTTTCAATGTGTGTAGACAAGGCTCTTTTAACATTCATGCAACTAGCAGAATCAATAAGCATTGGATCATCTTCCTTGATATCAATAAAAACCCATTCATTATCACTTGTATTTCCTTTATCCGATTCATCATCTAACACACCTTCATCAACAACATAATAACATCTCTTCTAAAATTTGGGCTTGAAATTTTTTATAGGACTTTTTCTGGACACCTTGAGGCAAAATGACCTATCTTATTGCAAGAAAAATATTTAAGAGGCAACTTTCCTTCATACTTACTGGCTCCTTTGGGTAATTGTTTGACAATAAGTGCTTCAAGCTCCTCAAGCTCTTGCTCTTCTTCTTCAATTTCTTTTCTCTCCTTTTCATATCTGGAAACCCACCTTGAATAACTTTCTCTCAAATCATATCTCTGCTTATCCATTCTAGAAATAGTGGTTTTGAATGGAGATTCTACCTTAGGAAGGGAATCACCAAACTCACTTAACTCAAAGGCTGATAGCTTTCCAATCAACATGTCTTTGCTTACATCAATCAAGATCCAGATCTCAATAACAACAACTTTGTGTTTGTAGGATGCAGGTAAATATCTGAGCACTTTAGTAACAATCTCTGATTCTTCCAAATTTCCACCGACACACCTAATATTGCACACTAGTTCATTCACCTTTTGCATAAATGAAGTGATTTTCTCATCTTCTCCCATCCTCAACATCTCATAATTTCCTTTCAGGCTCTGCAACTTAGCAATCTTCACATAACCATCTCCTTCATACAGGGTTTCCAACTTCTTCTAGATCTCATTAGCAGTCTACAATTCCATAACATTTTTCATCTCAGAATCAATCAGAGCACTCAATAATGCTTCCTTAGCCCTAATATTGCATTCACATTCCTTTATTTCATCTGGAGTGGTAGGTCCATTTGCAGGAATGGTATACTTGTTTTTAGTAATAGTCCAGTAAGCTTTACCAATGCATCTTAGATGACACTCCATGCGACTCTTCCAAAGAGAGCATCAAATCTCAGACTGTCCTTCTTGTAAGATGTCATCTTATATCACCTCAAGCAGTTAAGCTTCTTTGGAGGAACCTGCTCTGATACCAATCGATGGAAATAGGGCACACAACTGAGAGGGGGGCGTGGGGGGTTAATCAATTGTCACAAAAACCTACACAAATTAAACTTATTCTCAGATTTGATGATTAACCATGAAAGCATGAATCAACAACACAACATGAACATACATAACACCAAGATTTTTGACATGGAAAACCCGGTCAAAGGAAAAACATGGTGGGAACCTACCCACAATATGATGATACTTTGTTAGAAGTATTAAAAATATTACAATGGGGAATGCACATGCATTTAGACACATTGTCTAGAGCTCATTGCTCAAAATCAACAAGGGATACAACCCAGGGAAGACTCATTGTCTTACAAACAAAATTGGATCACATTTGGAAGATCATGAACTGAAGAATAACATCTCCTTATGCCTGGTTATAGTTCTAGTTAAGCACATAACGACTTCCAATTCACTCTTCTCCATCTTCGAAAGATTAATACATTCTTCACACATACATATGATTCTCATACATACACAACACCACACAATTATAAAGACATTACATTTATTTATACATGACATCAACCTTGTGAGGATCAACAAGGTTGGCTCAAAACTCATCACCTAATTACAAAAAAATAACCATACACGCTACAATATCACATGTGGACCAAGCAATGTCTCCCAGGATATAGCACATACCCATAACATACGCCTCGAATACGAAACACCTCCAAGAATTACACATCAAACATCCGCAACACACTACAAGCATCTGGTTGGCCCAAAATATGAAGACCACTAACACACTAGAGAAAAACATCAATTATGCACTCAACAATCAATGCAGACCACCAATACAAAAGGAACATGATCTAGAAACATCCACAAGCATCATGAAGTACCACCACAACATCCGCAAATTACTAGAAACACATCATCATTATACCGAACCTCAGGAACATTAACAGCAATGACTGTCAACCTGGAAAAATCACTTGCGGAGCTCCAAACCACGAACCACTTGAATTGAAGATACAAATCAATGTCCCAAACATTCATCCAAATCCGCAGATAAAGATATTACAATGCGAAGCAATGCAGATCAAATTATTGACACTCTGTCACCACTAAATAACTAACAAACCAACCACAACATAGATAACCATAACTCACTCAAATCTTCATGCGAACCTCTAAAAATTACACTGAATCATCTATACACAATCCTCTACAAACCCTTTAATCCTCAAACTCTGATCATCAACATGTTGAACAAACCAACTCATTGATCTTCACTGCAACACTATCATAGACAGAGAAATATGTTGACATCAATGACAACACATCTCTCAGATATCTCTTAAGCACATATTTGCAACATGCTTACAACAATCTCCAACTATGTTATTGCCTTGTTTGACCTATTGCGATATGCTTGAGAAGTTATTGTATGTAAAGGATTAGTTATACCCTCGTGTGTGTTGAGGAGTGCCCTCTAGGGTAATGGTCTACTCAATATTTGAACCTTGTTTAGCACATATTTTAGCGACCCTTTATCTGCTATGTTTGCTCTCCTGTGCTTCTTGTTTGGGTAATTATAATATTTGTCTAAGTTGACTTGAATGTCTATTGATTAGCTCCAGAGTGAGCATTGCATACTACATTGCGTGAATGTTGCATTTGAATGTGAAAGAGTTTGAAAATGATTTCTATGCATAAGATGATTGAAATATTGATATTGTGTATTTTCTTAGTGTGCATGGTACATCATTTCCGTAAGAATGCATTATTGCATGCCAGAAATGAAAGTGTTCATAAGTGAAAGATACATGAATTATCATAATAGATTATTTGGGCCAATGAGTTATGTCCCCAGATTGCATGGTTCATTGTATTCATGTGAGAATCTATGTGGCTATGGCTATTTCCTTGTGTCATTGTAAAGAAATCTATTTGGTCCATCTACATCATATGTATCCTACAATTGTGGTTCATGATTTTGTGTTGATCCCACCCTGCATCGTGGGTGTAATTGATCTCATAATGTAAATCATGTATCATGATAGTATCATGTTGACATGTTCTAGTGCCTTTGTTGTGCTATCTTTGAAAAGTGTGTGGACATCTTTGTAACATAGCTTGTGATAGTGATTTGTGATTTATTAAGTCCCTTGTGTGGGCAGTTCCTACATGGGCTGAATGGTTAATCATCCCCTACATAATTCAAAGTATAAAGTACCCATTTGTTGGAATCATAAAGTACCTTGATTATCCTTATTTTTTGCACATGTGATTTAGGTGATTGTGTGTCATGTCCTTGTGATCATAATATTCCTAGTGCATATGTCTTCTTGCATCACAAAGTGACTTCATTGCATTGAAATTATAAATGTCTACAAGTTGAGTGAGTGCATCGTTGCATGTATTGGTGCTTGAATTATTGCATGGTATTGGAGTCATAGATGACTCTTCTATGTGGAAATTTTGGGCATGTTCTCTAGTGCACCTTGGATGCAAGGCGTTGTGTAGCTTTTTACTCCCTCAAAGTGACTAGAGTTAGTCACTCAGTTATGTGAAAGTATTTTAAGTTTGATGATTTATTTTAGTTATTGATAAAAATATTTCTTGTGTGGTAAGGAATAGAATTGTTATTTTTGGCTTTTCTTATGACCGGTTCAGTCACCAAACTCTTCCATTTGTCTATTTTGTGACTCTTGGTTACACTTCATTTCTTGTTGAAGTCACATGTGCTTTATGACAGTGTTGAAATTGAAAATTCTCCTTCTTGGGTTTTTTTCTTTTAAATCTCATGGTGACTATTCTAGATGTTTTACATCGCTGGTCCTATGTTGTGCTAAGTGTTGTTATCTATCTTGTTCACTATGAACGTTGATAGGATGTTCAATGGAGTAGATTGTGGAGAACGTACCAATCCTATATTTGATTGAATTATGCCTTAAATATTCTGGAATATTGATGTAGATTAGCATGCATGAGGTTGTGAATGTTGATGTTGTGAAATGTATTTCATAGATAATCATGAGATGATGTAAATGCCCTACATGATTGACATTGAAGGAAGTGTTCTCATATCTCAAATTCACTATGTAAACATTTATGGTTTGTATTTTAGTCTCTACATGAATATGATATCAATGTTGAGAATTTTGTGTTATAAGCATGACGTGATGAGATGGGCATAATGCCTAGGTCACATGACTAGATTGTGATGGGATGGGCATAATACCTAGGTCACATGAATAGCTAGGTGGATGATCCACTAACTTTCAAGTTCTTGCAAGTATGTATGGATTGATATAATTTGTAATCTTGTTTCATTCCTTGTTTTGTTAGCTCTTATTACTAGGTTGGGTATTGATCTTGATCTCATTTAAGTAGCTTATCTTAGCTCTAAGTTTATTCATTTTTCCTTGCTACATAATAAGTTCATTTTCTCCTTTTAGTCAACAAAGTGGTCATGGTCTAAAATATTTTGAGGTCTTTCAACTAGTTTGTGCATATCCTCATATCGTTGGCAATTATAAATCCACTATTTTGTAAATCATCATAGCCCCTTATCAAACCAAAGTACATTCCTATCTGTATTTTCACATCATTTCTTTCATTTATTCAAGGTGTGGATGAAAACTCCTTTCCTTAGTTTTATGTCCATATGTTAGAAAAGGAGATGTATTTGTTTTGCACAAATTGAATGTACATTTTTTAGCATTAAAATCTTAAGATAGATATTAAGGAGAATTTGATGTGATTTGTAATGTTGTATTCTTGAATAGCCACCCTTTAGAGTATTTGATCATAGGCAAGGAGATATGAAATAAAGTTACCACCTCTTGTCTCTTAAAATTAAGTCCAAGGGGGTGAGCTATCGAATTTAGAACTTATACAATCTTAGGTACTTTAATTATTTCCTTGCATGTAATTAAGAAAAGTAAAGGTTGACCTATGCTACTATACTATAGGCTATATATATTTAATTTCCATTAAATGAAGTTTTAAGACATAAGAATAATTTAGTTGGGAAAGGTTCTCTTATCATTGGATAATATGAAACATATCATGACACCAAGATAGTGAATGTGGTATTGTTGGTAAAGGTGATCCCAATTTGTAAACTTCAGGTGAATTTGGGTACGAAGATGGATATCATATATGGATTCATGCTGAATTTATTATTGGTTATGTAGTCTCTAAAAAAATGATGACTATCCCTTTTAACTCCATCTATTAACATGTTTGTGTGCATGTAGATTAAATATATATGATTGCAATTCATATATTTTTCATGCATAATTTAATAAAGATATGGAAATAATGTGCATTTGCTTGCTTATAAGAAATACTTTTGATCCAATAGCATTATGATGTGATTGTTCATGATATATTATATGATTTTGACAGAACTCAAAATTTCTGAAGTAAAGATTGTTTGTTATGTCTACTTAAGATTTCTTAGTGCATCTTGTGTTTTCATTAAGATGATTTACATGTTTATGGATAGTCACACATGGGATAATGTTGAGGATATTGACCATTCTTTTCCTCATTTGATAAATTATTCTTATATACTTTTCTTTGCATCATGTGCATTTACTAAGACACTGGGATGGTGTCTCTTCCTAGTAGGGAAGGATGTCACATCTTGATTTTTGCTTGCATGAACCTAACATGAATAATACACATAAACCTAGATGAGACCTTTGGAACAATTTCCTTATGTTATTTGATACATTGATAAATGTGTGTGTGTGAATGATAACTAAATGTGATTATGGAAAATGCATGAAATTGAGAATTAAATGATTATGTTGCAAATGCTTTCAATTATGATTATGGATTTATGTATTAACGTGTTGACCAAAATTTGACTTTAAATGAGTGCAGTAAATAGGTTGAAGACAAGAACATGGTTGAGGTAGAGGTGATCTAGCCATTTGGTAATGATTGGCAAGATGGAATAATACACAAATACACGTAGATACATTCATTCTACATATAGATTGATTTCTAGCATGAATATGGTGTGCATTATGTCTTATCATAGGTTAAATTGTGCATTATGTCTTAGCTTATAATTGGTTAATTGATGATTATGCAACATGATTGATTAGATTGAAAAATTTAACTTATTGATATGAATTTTTCTTTATGACTATTCAATTGCAAAAAAAATCAATTTAATTAGAAAAATAAAATATTTTATTTTGTTTAATAATGTTAATGTTTTCACATACTATATATATCTATAATATTAAACCATGTGAACCATATAGAAGCCAGGGGTGCATGAATTCTTCCCACGTGCCTTAAAAATCAACCTTCTTAATAAAGAACATGGCATAATTACATAGGGGGGGCATAAAATAGGAGGACAGTGAAAGCAAGGAAGATGGGCTTCTTCTTCTCACCCAAAGTTCTTTTCATAAGCACAATTGCAAGGGGCAATTGAGGTTTCTTTACAAATAAAATAGGATCCATAGTTACATATAGGATGATAGGTGGGTATCATGGTTGTCCTGCGGATATGGTCAAACATCTAATGTGATAACAATAAGTTATATAGATCACTAGAAGAATTTGAGTTTACCCATTATGCTTGGAAGATGTTTGGCAAGAGGATAGTATATGTTGCATTATTGCATACATGTGGACTTGAGTTAAAATGATAAGTCACATGATACTCGCCATCCAAACTCATCACAATATGTATATATATTAACCAATTCAAAACTTATTATAGGTATCTTTGATATATAAATGTTTGGGAGAAGTATTTATCAATAGAAATGTGTTTTTAGTTAATAGAGAGAAATAAATTTATGCAAAATAAAATTATGGAATTAAAAAGTGTTTATGTGATATGAATATAACCATGCTATTAAAACATGAAATAATGATAGCACATGCGATTACATAAATTTGCATGAAAACATTAATAGAATAGTACAAATTAATTTGCACAAAATAATAAATAGATGTTTAGTTAATCATTTTTGTACAAAAAGAATAAATAGTTATTTTGAAGATTTAAACCACACATGCCATGTTTTCGTTAGATTAAAGAAATTAGTTTTCTTTTTTATGTGATTGTGGCTTTGCATTTCCTAGACAAGTGTTGAATATGGACGAACAAATGAGGGTAGATCTTCTTTTCAATATTTACCTACTGATATTCAATTAAAATACTTGGGCCAAAGCTATGTGTATCATTGAAATAGATGATTATTTGTTATTTACTCTCTCTACCATATCATGATAGTAGGACATAGCATGTTGATATGTGAAATATATGTAGATATATCATGTTGCACCAGATTCCATCCTAGACATCAAATCCAGGTGCTATACATCTCATGTAGGGTTGCGTATTCATCAAGTTAGGAATAATTTTAGGGAGGCATAAACTTCATGGTTGGGTGGAAGTTTGCTTGAATCATGTTCTTGTTTCTCACTTTGTGGATGAGGGTTGGACCCGTGGTGGTCAGAGACTCTAGTGATTTTGTATTATTACTTGTATTAATGTGATGAGATGTGGGCTTGAGAGCTTAGGTTGCATTTTCTGTAAAATATGTGTCTTGTATTCCATATTCTTGAATAAACATGTATTCATGTGAGATGTATTATGTATGTAGATATAGATGATGTATAATTTATTCTCTTATTAAATATGAATTCGAGTTATTTAATGAATTTTTTGATATAATTTTGGGATACATCCCTTATATTTGGTATCAGAGCTTTGGATTCAACACCGGGCCCTTGAGTTCACTATGTTGAGTTGTGATGATTGATTGCAAAACCCTTAGATCAAATAAGTTCTTAGTGCTTGTTATCTAAGTATAGTTGTAGGAGTCAATAGTTGAATTGGCGTTGATCAATTAGAATAGTGAGGAAGAGAGCCTAACAATTATTGATTACACTTGACAGGAAGGAAAGGTGTCCCTTGCTTGAAATTCTTATACATATAAGTGTATAATGTGTGACAAGATGGGCATGATTCCTAGGTCACACGATTTAGATGGGTTATGTTGTTGCCTTGTTTGACCTGGCATGATATGCTTGAGAAGTTATGTTTGTAAAGGATTAGTTAGAATCCTCACATGTGTCGAGGAATGCCCTTTAGGGTGATTGTCTCCTTGTTGTTCAAACCTTGTTTAGCACAGATGTTAGCGTCCCTTAGGTGTCATGCTCACTCTCTTTTTCTTCTTGTTTGGGTGATTGAAATATTTGTCTAACTTGACATGAATTTCTATTGATTAGCTCCAGAGTGAGCATTCAGGGGCTTCGCTTAGTGAACCTAGGTTATATCATGTGCATTCATGGCATACTAAAGAATCCCCCTATTTTCAAAAAATATTGCCCTAAACTCCTTTCTTGTCACCTGATAAAGTGATATCTTTTCCTCGATGATGTTTGTTAAAAAGATAGGAAGGCAATCTTAAAATGATCCACTTTCCTTCCCATGTAAAATTTTAAATCCAAGATTGATTGGTTCAAAATTGGAGTTGGTAAGATGAATCTTCCAACCAAGAGGTTAGACTTTTGTTCTTCTTCATCTCAAATAGATAAAGAACCCCTCCAAAGTGCATGACTCTTCTTTTGATCAAGTACAAAAGGCCTTAAGAAATCTAGGATATCTTCTTGATCTTATTCAATCCAATATAAGTTAGGCTACAAAAATGGAGCTATAAGTTTTTGCAAGTCATGAATGCGAGATTTTAAAAATTAAACATGTGCCCCATAGTGGGTGAAGCAAGCAAGAACAATGCAATGATGTAAAAAGGTTAGTTTAAATCAAATTAAGCATAAACACATAAGTAAATACCAAATTAACCTTTATACCTTCACAATGTTTCCACTTGTTCCTTTGATTGAGCCTTCAGTGACGTCAAGGATGCACCCCTCCTCAACTTGATTGGATTGGCTCCAAGGTTGGGTGTGGAATGCTCTCCGCTACACAACAACAACGATGATAGATGCCATGATAGATGGATAGATGGATGGATGACTAAGTGTGGATAAATTTGCCTATAATGAGGGTTGCTGAGGATGGATTCTAAGCTCAAATGGACAACATGATATTGTACAACAATGATATATGGAAATGAGGGGAGGAGACTCCAATTTATAGATTTGAAGAGGCCAAAATGGAAGGCCAAGATTGATTTGGAATGGAGGGTGGAGATTGAAAGAAACTGGGAGAGATGATTGAGAGGACAAGGTGTGGGATTCAAGAGATTTTCCATAAAGGCATTTCTTGTCTCCATATACCTTAAGGTACATGAGGAAGAGATCCCCAAGTACATTGGAAGGATAAAAAGGAATTCAAAATTCCTTGGGAGAGGATAAGAGAATTAAAAATTCTGAAATAAAGGATTGCATGGGAGAAAGGGAAGAGAAAAGGAATTAAAAATTTCTTGGGAAGTGAGGGAGCATGGGGAAGTGCAAGGATTTAAAATCCTTTGACATTACCTAAGTTGGTGCATTTAACGTTGGGGGTTGAGAGGAGACAAACCATTTATGGTAAATGATTGACTTATTCCTAATAATGAGAATTAGGAATGCACAAATGATTAAGAAAGGGGATTAAGTGGGTTAATGAAGGATAGAGAGAAAGTGGATAAGTTAGGAGGATTTAACAAGAGGAGAGAGAATGAGTGGAAGATTTTAAAATTGAGGAATAATGATAATCAGGATTCTAGAAGAATTAATTAGGCTAAGTGGAGTATTAGGGAAAGTGAATTGTAAGAATCACCTTAGTTAGGTTAATTAATTAAAACTAATTAACCAAATGGGACTCAGAAGAGTTAATGATTTGATTGACTTTAGAAGGATAGGGAATAAATTAATTTATTTGATAAATTAATTATTGGACTATAGTGACATGATTAATTAAATTAAATTTAATTAATTCTGAGAGGAATAAAGATAAAATAATTAAATTAATTACGTATAAAGGCTAAATTAATTAAACATTTAATTTAATTAATTTTAGGCATCTACATTTTGCCTCTTTTACGTAGTGGCAAAATTGACGACAGGTAAAAGATAGAAGGATGATGCCCTAGCATGACGACGCGGGTGGTGGATGCCCCCTCGAGAATTTAACCAAGGAATTTTTGTTTTTTTGGGAAAAATCTCAAAAAGAAGAAAATAATGAAGAAAAGGAGAGAGAGGGAGGAGAAAAATACAAGAAAAAGAGGAAAATGAAAGAATTGAACGGGCACAAAGAAAATGGGGGAAAGAGGCAAAGGGGACCCTATATAAGACTCACGGGACCCAAGGAGGGGTCATTGTCACACACACACTTTGGATAAATAAGAGAGGGAAGAGCACCCTAGAGACATGGACTTCATTCCTTGCCACAAGCATCACATAGAGAGGGTTTGACGGTACCAGTGACTGGCCGAGTATGGCCCACCAATACGCACCACAACCTACCTTTGTGATTTTGTAGTTTAGCATTAATTAGGGGGGGTAAACTTGTTGGGGCGCAAATGCCGATCGTCGATTCAATGTCTACGCGGGGGATCAATGCTTGCGCAGGCGTTCCTTGCCCACACAGGTGGTCAACGCCTAAGAAGATGTTGATCTCTTGACCAACATCTCCGCCTATGAGAAGGCAGAAGAAAAAAGCGATCAACTGCAGAATGACGTCTCCATTCTGCAGTTCAACGCATAGGGTGTAGTTTCGACGTCTGCGCCTAAGGCAGAACGCCGTCTCCGCCCAGGTAGGAAAATAGAATAAAAGAGATAAAAGAGGATAAATGGGAGGGGAAAACAAGGGCAATGAGATGCCCCAGATATAGAAAGAGACTAGAATAGGCTAGAATAAGCTAGAATAATGTCTAATAAAGTGGTTCTCCTGAATGCAGTAGAATCCCGATATTTTGTCTTTTTGAGAGCATTGGCCACCAATGATGGAATTGTATAGGCAACTAAGCAGAGATGAGCGACTTGTATTGAACTCGCTAGGACTTGGGTTCGTAGGGCGATGACCTTGGATTCGGGTGCATACAACTATGATGGAAACATTGGTCGAGAGGTAGAACGGTGAGGCTTGTTCCTTCCACCTACCTATAGGTGAGGCCAACATCACCCTCCTTGGTGTATGGTGGATCTTGAAGGTTCTGATTAGATGGGTGATTCTTGAGTATCAGTTGGATCATGGGGAGGACTATTTGAGACAGGTGTGTGAGTGTGACGATCTTGTTGGCAATTGACACTCATTGGATTAATTTTGTTGTCATTGATGACAACAAGATATGATGGAAGTCATAAATTGGCACTAGGAGGCATATACCAACAAATACCAGCTTTGGAGCATTTAGGGCTACACCGACACCGACATCAATACTTCTTTGGAAGCCGACATCAAGGAGGATTTACTTAATAAATCAATTTGTAAATATTGTCAAGGCCGACATTGAATATATTTTGTAAATGTATTGTAAGCCGACATAAGGCATATCATTTGTAATAGGTATATAGGTCAATCTGCTAGGTTATTTTTGCAAGGAAGTAAGACATATGAAATGTGTGGATATAGGAGAATATAACTAAACTGTATATATGAAGATCATTTTGTATGTGAATATTATATCATGCAATGATCTATAGATAGCTTGGAAAGCATTCTTGAAGGAAAAGAGATACCAATAGCAGTTCAGAGTTTATGAACCGAAACTCTATTTGGCATATCAGATGCATTCTTGAGTTCATTTTCAGTAATTTACTTTGGCAGAAAGCTTGTAGTAAGTGAGGCTCTTTAGTGATGAGCAGTATGCTCTAGGCAGTGTGCCTTCCTGCAAGTACAGACCCATGTTATATGTAATATCTTTTCATATGGACAGTGAACTGCTATTGTGGGTAACAAATCCCACTGTGGTTTTTCCTCATTGAGGTTTTCCACGTATAAACTTTGTGTGTTATGGTGTTCATTTATGTGGATGGTTCATTTGCTTCTTGTTATATGCTTATTTGTTTACTGGTTTATATATGCATGGTCTAGAAAGTTAAAAACTGTTCATTCCGACAGAACATTGATTCACCTCCCCCTCTCAATGTTCTTGGATCCCAACAGTTGGTATCAAAGCCTGGTACCTCAGAAGAAGTTTAATAGCTTGAGGAAGATCTTGAAACCAGAATCTTTGAACATGACTATGGGGAAGCAACTTGAGATGGCTCTTGAGGATTATGATGCTGAAAGATGAAGAACTTGAAATTACAAGAAGAGTTGAATTATTCAAATGAATTCATTCTTATCCTGCAAGAAAGGTTATCATCCGCTCAAGCCAAGAGAAAAAAACTTTTGCAACAACTGGATGATGAGGAGACAAATGCTCTTAAGGAACAATGTCAAAAACTAAGTCAAGCAAACATGCTCATGAAGGATGAAATGAAAGATCTAACTATGAGGTTATCAAAAGATATTGAGGATAGAAAGAAGAAGGAAGATAATCTTGTTATATCTCTGAAGAACAAATTTGATGAATGTGGTAGATTGACTCATGAGAATAATCTATTGAGAATTGATTTGGCACACCCCCAAAACAATGAACAAGAACTTGAAAGACAAGTAACCACTCTGAGAGATGATCTGACTACTGCAAGTGAGTATAAAGAAAAGTTTAGGACCAGTGCTGCACAATTGGATGACTTATTGAAAAGATAAAGACAGATTGATGATTCTAGAGGACTTGGATTTGTACAATGTGAAAGCTCTACTACTCCAAATGATCAGACAACTGATATGTAGAACTCATCAGAACAGAGGAAACCAGTAAGACAATCTAATGCTTATAAATTCAATGGTAGATGTTTTGTTTGAAATAAATTTGGGCATATGGCTAAACAATGTAGAAATAAGACAAATCAAAACTACAATTATGTTCTCGGTCAATGCACAAATTGCAAGAAATATGGTCATAGATCATAAGATTGCAGAATGAATGTTAAATGTCATGCATGTGGAAAGTTTGGACATTTTTCTAATCATTGTGGGTCAAGAAATGATACCGGATATGTCAAAGTAATTTAGAAGAATAATGTTACATGTTATGCATGCAATAAAATAGGTCGTATTGCTAAGTATTGCAGAAGCAAGACTCAACCGGTTAATAATGATAAAGATAATAAGAAAGAAAAGTAGAAGGTAGATGAAATACAACAAGATCACACCAAGAGATGGGTTAGAAAATCTGAAGAGTCAAGTGGAGATGGATCTGTACTGGTAACTCCACCAGTAGAACAGAGTATTCCTCCACCAGCAGAAAATTTCATCGGTAACTAAGGCATAAGCCTTAGGGGTTGGCAAAGTCATTGATAAATTTTGCATTTTGCCCCGGAAGAGATCTAAGGAGATCTGGAAAGAGTTTTGGAGAATTGTGTTCATCATCGATGAAGGTTCACCCGGCACATGACTGTGAAACCGACATCTGTAGGGTTGTTGGTGAAGCATTTATTACAAAAAATTAGGGTTTTATTCACTGATAAAAGAGGGTAAGTAAATTCATTTTCACTCACTGAGCATTCAAGCATCCAGAGTGAAGTAAAGGTGAGTCAAGAGTGAGAAGAAGCATTGTGAAAAGCTTTCGAGTAGTTATGGCATCTAGATCTTCAGCTCCTACTTTTATTGCAAATCCCACCATTGTCGAAGTCAAGGATAGGTTAAGGCTAGTATTTAAGGAGGTTCCTGAAATTGCTAAAAAGGAAGACTCTGTGGGAGAATTTCCTAACAACGTAATGTATGTTGAAGATGTGAGGGTGTACATTCACTACACCCTTGAGGATTTGGGCACCAAAGACATCAAAAGCATGCATCAATATGTGATACTGGGAGACTCCGGAACCATCAAACAAGAATTGAAAGCAATTGAGGATCTAGGGTTAACCAATATTTTGTATAGATCGGAATTCAAAGATGAAGCTATCAGATACGTTCAGAGCAGGGTTCACAATGAATTTATTTGGCTAGATAGGCCTTACATGATCACGAAGGAGGCAATTCAAGCTGTCACCGGCCTACCCAGGGTCGGACAAGAACCTGGCAAGAAAATTTACAACACAGAGGTCGAAAAACTCACCGGTGCTACACCTGATAGCAGATCAATGAGGATAAGCACAATCACCAACATGGATATAAAGTTTGCAAGCATGATCATAGGTTACAAGGTAACTCAATCCAATCGATTGAATTCTGTTGCTAGTTCATGCATTCATGTTGCATATCAAATGATGAGAAATAATGTGAAGTATGATTTATGTGAATGGATGAGGAGTGAGTTGATGTTAAACCCTGGAAAGATCAAAGGAATTAAGAAAGGCACCTTTAGATATGGAAACTTGATTGTTTGTTTTATGCTTTACTTCCTAAATGAGCTACCTGGTCTAGGGAAGAAGCATTGGGCTCATGACATATCGGTAGGTATGTAGATAAAGGAAGCAATCACTGGTCTTGGTACCGATAGAGATGAGAAACTTTGGGGGTATTTTAAGACTTTTCAAGAAAACATGAGGCAAAGGGAGAGAATTTCAAAGAACATTGTGGAGAAGTATTCCACTGATATTTGTTTCATAGTAAAAATTGATGAAACTCTTATGGAAGCAGTTGAACCAGGCAAATTTGGATTACTAAGCTTGGATATGAGGTGGATGATAGCATTTTTCAACTCTATGCAAAGATGCTATTAGATGCCCCATTAGATGATAATATAAAACATTTTGGTACAACAAGAGAGAAGGCTCTTGAAGTGAAAACCAGTTTTAACAGAAAGAGAAGAGAGAAGAAAATAGAAAAGATGTTTGCATATGTACAAGATGTGATTTATAAGATAGACACTCAACTGGGTTCCAAATCAAAACAGGCTGCTAAACCGACAGAGGTTGGTACTACAGTAGTGAAGAAGCCACAAGTTCACATTTTCCCTATCACCTCTGACTTTGATTTTGAGGATAATGAACCTCTGGCTTTCAGAAGGGTACAAAGGAAGAATGTGGTAAAACCACCGGTAGAGAATAAAAAGGCAGAGCCTAGGAGGAGACTTGTTAGAAAGGCAACTAAGCCTACTACACCTCCACCACCGGCAAGGAAGCCTATGCAAAAGAAGAAACCAATCACACCGACAACCACAAGCAAAAAGAAGAAGGGCGATGATACTGGAACTAGTAAGACCACAATGACCTGTGCTGAGCTTATTGATGAAATTACAAAAGATGTAATATTGAAAAATATATCAAAGTATTATGAAGATTTAGAAGAGGCTATTTTGTTATATATGGACATCTATAAGAAAGGCTTAATTGAAATTTTGAAGGAAATACCTTTATCCTTGTATAATAAACTTGAGGCTAGGAGACTTGACGTTGTCAAGAGAGATAGGGAGATTAAAGAAGTTGCACTTTTGAAATTGTGTGGTACTGTAAATAATGAGGAAATGAAAAGATGTATAGACATTGCAAATAGGATAGTCTTCAGTAGTAAATCCTGATAGATAAGCCTTATGATGGGGATAGTAAATGAGGTGGTAAATGAGACAAGTAAGGGATGGTCCAAATTCTTTCAGAAAAACCTAGACTTTCTCACATCTCAAGAAGAATTTGCAAGGGCAACATCTTCCACCATTCCTGACAAATCAAAAGGGAAAGGTATTTTGGGCAGTTCAACTCCAATTTTGACACAACCGACAGTAACTATAGATACTCAAACACAATCGGCAGCTAAGGAGAGTGTACAGTCTATACTAGCACACAACATTTTTGAGCAAGGCAATGTACAAGGCATTGAAAATTCTATGGATAATGCTCCACCGACAATAACTGACAATGCACCAAGTGGCAAAGCCACCGGGGCAAAAGAAGTTGAGATGGACAAGGTAATCATTGAGTCCATACCGGCAGGTAAAACTGATTCCCCGACAAAGGTTTTGGCAATTGACACTTCTTAGGTTGAGAAGAAATCAGTCTCTGAGTTGAGTCCAACTGAATTAATGATGATGGCTACTCGGAAATTACTGAAGGAAGGTACTATAGATAAATGATTAATTGATAAATCGGTCTCAGTATTGCACAGATTATTACCTAATTGTCAGATTGAAGATGGAGCAAGCCCTTCCGGTAAGCTCAAGACTCTAACAAAGCACTTATCCAACAATTTTCAATCTCTGAGGTAGATTGCAGACTAACAAGCCTTGGATAATTTCACAGCAGCAAAAAGAACAACTTTTGATCAGCTTATAGAAACAGGGAAGAAGAAAATTGAGGAAAAACTTATCCCTATTGAGGTTTGTTTAAAACAATGTACAAATATCTACAAAGTGTGTTGTAACATAGAATGTCTTACAACTAATGTAGATAGCAGATTGAAGGAGTTATATGATGAGATGGCTAAAATTGCTAACTCTTTTGATGGATTGACTACACTAACCACATTTGTTGATGGACAAATTTTGTCCTTGGAGAACCAAATTTTTGCTTTCAAGAAGGAGAGAGATAAAATCATGAGAAGAGCAAGAAATCTATGAGCATTGGTAAGTCCTAGACTAGATTCATTGGGTGTTCACAAGAAAGAGTGCATGTATATGATAGCTAAACCCACACCGATAGATATCCAAGAGAAGGAAACACTTGCCCACTTACTAAGTGGACTTGCATCTAATTGGGATACATACCTTCAGTTATTACAAAAGGCATACCTGGAAATCTTGAAGATGACTAAGCTCCAGTGAAACTAACAGCATTCTTTTATTCTTTCAAATCTTTCACCAGTCTTTTGCATTAATGTCAAAGGGGGAGTATGTTCATATGTGAAAAATATCAGGGAAACACATTTCAGATGGAGTGTATTGCTCAGGGGGAGCATACCGGCAGGGAATCCATTTTTCACATGAGTGTTGCCATCAATGCCAAAGGGGGAGATTGTTGGCAATTAACACTCATTGGATTCATTTTGTTGTTATTGATGGCAACAAGATATGACGGAAGTCATAAACTAGCACTAGGAGGCATATGCTGACAGATACCGGCTTTGGAGCATTCAGGGCTACACTGAGACCGACATCAATACTTCTTTGGAAGCCGACATCAAGGAGGATTTACTTAATAAATCATTTTGTAAATATTGTCAAGGCCAACATTGAATATCTTTTGTAAATGTATTGTAAGCCGACATAAGGCATATCATTTGTAATAGGTATATAGGTCAGTCTGCTAGGTTATTTTTGCAAGGAAGTAAGACATATGAAATGTGTGGATATAGGAGAATATAGCAGAACTGTATATATGAAGATCATTTTGTATGCAAATATTATATCATGAAATGATCTATAGATAGCTTGGAAATCATTCTTGGAGGAGAAGAGATACCAGTAGTAGTTTAGAGTTTATGAACCGATACAGAGCAGAACCAGAATCGAAACTCTATTTGGCATAACAGATGCATTCTTGAGTTCATTTTCAGTAATTTACTTTGGCATAAAGCTTGTAGTCAGTGAGGCTCTTTAGTGACGAGCAGTATGCTCTAGGCAGTGTTCCTTCCTGCAAGTGTAGGCCCCTGTTATATGTAATATCTTTTCATATGGCCACTGAACTGATATTGTGGGTCACAAATCCCACCGTGGTTTTTCCTCATTGAGGTTTTCCACGTATAAACTCTATGTTATGGTGTTCATTTATGTGGATGGCTTATTTGCTTCTTGTTATATGCTTATTTGTTTACCGGTTTATATATGCATGGTCTAGAAAGTTAAAAACTGTTCATCCTAACAAAACACTGATTCACCCTCCCTCTCAGTGTTCTTGGATCCCAACAGATATCCCCATGGACAGGACGAGGATGAGACTGTGGAAGGTGATGGAGTGACGCAGAGGTATTCCCCAACTAGTTTTATTTATCTATAGGTTGATCAGTGGATGGTTCATGTCGGATCTGAGTGGTCATGGATTTTTGATTGACTGGAGCAAATGTCTCTACTATATGATGGAGGATGGAGTGGAGTATGAATGGGGGGCTGTGATGCTTGGGCAACTTTATCACGATATGCATATGTGTGTAACTGAGGTTATAAGAACCTTGGGATCAATGTTATGTTGCTACATATCTAGGCATAGGAGCACATTGTCATGACATGGCCACTAGGGGTATAGGATCATAGGTCACACTATCCCTATGTTGATAGGTACAAGGGCTTACTGCATTATACTCATGTTGGTGCCACTTAGTTTTGGAGATGAATCCTAGACAAGGTGATGGTTTTCACATGGCGGCCATACAGGGACTGTGAGCATTGGAGGAATGATTACATGTTGGCATGGGTGCAGTTTGAGCACTGGCTCTTTGGGAGGACAATCCACATTATTGATCAGTATTTGCCACACCATTTGATGAGACAGTTTGGTCTCGTTGAGGACATTGTCGGGCATGAGCGCAAACATCCACATATTACCAAAGAGCATGCTACATGAGGAGAATCTGTGAGTCCATTCATGGTGCAACTAAGCTAGACAAGGGCAACTATGGTGCCATGGGATGAGCGGTTAGAGGTGGGAGATGACCTAGGGTGCACTAGTGCATATAGGGCATGGTGGGAGGTGTAAAAGTGAGTTCACCTTACTATTCTAGGAGTTCTACAGGAGGAAGGAGGATGAGATCATGTCGTCGATCAATGAGATAGTGGGGGGAGAGGGAGATGGTCCAAGAGAGGGGAAGGCTGTCGGAGGAGCTAGGGGACAAGTATAGGTGTGGAGGGAGGTCAGAGGAGAGGAGGTCATAGGGGATAGGTACTAGCAACAATGGTACCATTACAAGTATAGGTGTTGGTAGGGGAGATAGGGGGTCCTCAGTAGGAGGACGCAAGAGGAGGAGCCTAGCCTATGGATATACCAGCTCGGGAGGGTGGTCAGGCAGGAGGACAAGCCGGACAGGCAGGACATGTACCACAGGACGATTTTGACCAGGCCATTTTGGAGCGGGACACAGAGAGGGCCAGGGCACAAAGCCTAGAGGATCAACTGGCCACAGAGAGACATACGATGAACTAGGAGAGAGCTAGAGAAGATAGCCTAAAGGAGGAGTTGGCCAGGGTCAGGGAGGAAGTGGATGCACTGCGGTAGGATCTGGAGGCTACTATCTCAGAGTGAAATAGTTTGAGGATAGAGGCTGATGAGGCCACATAGATGTTGGAGGAGGCGATGAGTGGTGGGGGCATAGCACAACTAAGAGAGGAGATGCAACAGATGGATGACGAGCTTGAGACCCTTTGAGCTAGAGCGAGCAGGGCTGAGAAAGAGGTAGTTAGGTTGAGAGGCAAGAGGGATGCAACTCGAAGAGCGCTAGACCCAGGGCAGCAAATGACATTGTTTACAAAGGCCCCAGATGCACGACGAGTGACTAAGAGAGCACTATGAGAGGTTCAGTATTACCAGAGCCTTTACGAGAGATCGGTGTCGTAGGATCAATGGGCTCCCTCCTTTACAGAGCACACACAGTTGAGAAAGACCTAGACATAGACTCAAACATCAAGAGAGTCTGTGGGGATGAGAGCTCCCCGACCACCACCAATAGGGCCTTTGGAAGGTGCAGGAGATAGGGAGAGTGCAGTCTAGCACTCCATTATGTATATGTGACATTTTGACCCTTCAGGGTATATCATTGTACTATAGTTGGACACATTATGAATTTTAATATATATATGAGACAAGATGCAGTTTTGGTGACGTTATGTGTATGCGCTTTATTATGGACTCTTTATGGGCTTTTATTATATGATGGATGATGGTTTTGATTCGATTATTATGATGATGCATGTGTTCTGACATATTTGTGATGCAGGATGTGTATGACCTACATGATATGTATGCTTATGATTATGATGCTAACATGTTGTGGATGCAGGATGGATGCGACCTATGTGATGTGTGTGATTATGTCATGATTATGCCTAACATGTGGTGTATGCTGGATTTATTATGAAATGTATGATGTTATATGATGCATGGTGTTATGTATAATGTGATGCTTATAATGATGTATGAAATAAAAATGCATAATCCTATTGTGATGATATGAAAATGTGATAAATGCAATGATTAATGAACTAAATGCCATTATAATGAATGTAATGATAATGTGCAAAAAATTCAAATTTAATTAAAACGTAACACGACTAAGATGAATGATATGGTTATAATGTAAAATGTAACAAATTTAATGATGGAAATGCAACTAAAATCCAACATGTAATTGAGGTGATAATGCAACTAAATGAATGCAGAATCCAGCTATAATGATTATGAGAGTGAAATTATGACTAAAATAATGGTGATTATATGATGACTTACAATGAACATGTGAATGATGATTAAACTAACATGATTGCAAATGGATGTAATGATAAGAAAATGTGATATGATAATGACCAACTATTATGAATATGAATGTAAAACGCAACTATAATGGCAATGGTAATACAACTAAATGTAAAGTGCAATGATAATGCAAAATGTAATAAAAGGAAATGAAAATTAAATGGAAAGTGCAACTATAATGACAATGTAACAAATGTAATGGTGGAAATGTAACTAAAATGTAATACCACTATAATGATTATGAGAAGTGATAATGAGGATGCAACTATGTTACGAATGAAACTAAAATGATGACTAAAGTGATTGTATGATGCACTATTTTTGTAATGAGCCAACCCAAGTACAATGATATATGACTAGACAAAGGAATAGAAGGGGGAAGGTGAATAAATTGAGGTCTTCTTGATAAGGTGAGATGGAGTGAAAATGCAAGTGGATGGATGAGAGAATGAGTGATTTGTTGTTGTTGTGTAGATGTGGAGAGCATGCCTAGTTTAATATTGCCAAGGATGATCTACACCATTGATTATAGAAATAAGAAAGTTATGAGGAACTGAGGCGTAGACTTGACTCTCATACAATAGGTATCTCTATGTACGCAGGCTCGCAAACATCATGATGATGTAGACTGAGATCGTACAAGAGAAACCTTCAAACATGCCATACCACGAAAAGATGCCCCACTATACACCAACCTAAGACATACTAGGATATAGAATGATCCAAACAACCTTTTGATAGGGGTAGTCATAGGACACATAGATGCAAATCAAAGCAAAAAGATCAAACCACACACAAATGATATGCATATGGCCAACTGACATCTCTTGCCAAAAGTAAGACTAGGACTAGGATGATGGTGCCAGACATGGGAATGATGCATCCCAATGGGCAAAGGGTACTTGATAAGACTGGTTGGGCAATAGAGGCAGATGACATGCAACGACAAATGTGGGTATCGAATTGACTGCTAGGATTTGATTGGGCTCATGTCAATGGATGTTTGGATGATGCGCAAGTCAAGAAGAAGCTCAGTTTGTTGGGATAAAATCTCAGAGAATGGGGGCAAGCTCAACGTGCTAGGATAAAAGCTCAGTGTAATGGGACGATCCTTATTCATAGTTTGGACAAAAGCTCATCAACTTGTGAAGGGGGGGATAAAGCAAAGTGTGAGGGGAGTGGGGTGAGTGATCAAGACGAGAACATCCTGTACAAATGCCCATATATGGAGTAAATCCATCATATGACTTAAAAGGATTAGATATGCAAAACTGGGATGGCAGATGAAGGAATGGAGGCGAATAAGTTCCTCCCATCACTGATCAAATATGATGGTGGGGTGGGATGATGCAGGGAGAGGCGGCGATGGGAGTGTGAATGATTGATGCACAGTGCTCGAATGGCAACGATATGGATCGACGTATGATGTGGTAGTTAGGCAACCAATTAACAACTTACACTGCAAAATATGGATATCGAGTGGATGAGATGAGGGTCCAAAATGACGATGGATCTAGTTTATTTACCTTGACACCTAAAACCATGTTTTCACCAAGGTACTTGCCCAAAGCAACACAAAGTGGTTTTCACTAATGGACAAATTTATTTTTCTTTACTTTTTTGCTTTTTTATTTTTTGTATTTTTATGTTTTATTTATTTATTTATTTTTTTTTTTGAAAATTGGGAAACCTCTGAAGACTAGGTATAAAATATCTTCAAGTTCATGATGTTCATAGGCTCATCTAGAGGATCTCCTTTAGGTGTAGCCAACTGATAGGCACCTGATCCGTATTTTGCAGTGATCACATATGGTCCGATCCAATTAGCCTCAAACTTGCCTTTCTCTTTCATGATCTTGGAGATTCCTTTGATTTTCCATAAGTACAAGTCACTGATGTCAAATTATCGGGTTTTGAATTTATTGTTATAGCTTAGCTGAAGAAGATTTTGATATACCCAGAGATGGTTTAAGGCCTTGAGGTGCCTTTCATCTAGCAGTTCTAGCTCTCGCAATTTGGCCACTTTGTATTCCTCTTCAGGTAGGATGTTCTGCAAGGATACTCAAAGTGAAGGATTCTCGATCTCAAGGGGGAGGATGGCTTCAAAACCAAAAACTAGGGAGTATGGAGTGGCTCTTGTGGGAGTGCAAATGCTTGTGTGGTAGGCCCAAAGAGCGAGATGGAGTTGCAAGTGCCATCATGTCCAATTTCATTGACTATTTCTTGAGGATTTTGATGAGAGTTTTATTCGAAGCCTTAGCTTGACCATTACCTTGCGAGTAGGATGGGGTGGAAAAGTGGTGTTGGATGGAGAAATTTTGGCACAAGTCTTTAACATCCCAATTTTTGAAAGGTCTGCCATTATCTGTGATGATAACCTTGGGAATCCCATAGCGGTAGATGAGGTAATTCAGAATGAACTCGGAAATCTGTTTACTGGTTGTGAAAGTGAGTGGTATGGCTTCCACCCACTTGGTGAAGTACTCTGTAGTTGTGATTATAAATTTAAGTCCATTGGATGAGGCAGGATGAATTTTTCCTATGAGATTGAGTCCCCACTGAGAGAAGGGCCATGGTGTGATAAATGGCTACAGATCTTGAGAAGGTGAGTGGATCTTGTCACCATGTTTCTGACAAGGAGCACATTTCTTGACATAGTGATATGCATCTTCTTCCATTATTGGATAGTAGTATCCTGTGCGCAAGAGCTTCTTATCTAAAGTGAGGCCTCTTGAGTGTGCTCCACAAATACCTTTGTGCACTTCAAGTAATGCTCATTCAACCTCCTCTTTGTCTAAACACCTTAGGAGGGTTTCGTCAAATTCCTTCAAAATAGGGTGTCACTAAGGATAGTATATTGGGCGGATCAACGGATGAAGGTTTGTTGCTTGGGTTTTCGTGAGGTCAGCGGGAATGATGTTGTCTCGTAAGAAGGCCAAGAGGATTCAAAACCAACGAGGACACACACCATTTATGATTCAGAGACATTATATGCTGGTACTAGAAGTTGTTCGACCAAGAACTCACACTTTTGACTGTTTGCTGGTGTAGACACTCAAAATTGTCATGTCTAATCAAATAAATATTTTATTTATTTAATTATCTAAGCCTATTTCTTCTATTAATTAAATAAATTTTTATTTATTTAATTAATTCATTTATCCTCTTCTAGCCTTATTTCTCATTTAAATAAATACATTTATTTATTTAAATTATCCCTTTCTTAAATTAAATAAATATTTTATTTATTTAATTGTCCTATTTCTTCTATTAATTAAATAAATCTTTATTTATTTAATTAATTCATTATCTTTTTCTACACATGACACATGTCATTCATCTCTTAATTCATACACTACCTACCTCTTTCAGTATTTTGGTATTTCTTTTACCTACCCTCTAATCCTAGCCGACCTCTCTTTTTACACCTCTCAATCTTAACCCTCCATTTCTCATTGTGTCTTCTATTTAAGGAGATGCTTTCTTCATTGTCTAACCCTAATGACTAATGACTGATTTTGGAGTACTTGGCTACACTACGATCCTACTTGCAACCACATTCCGTTCTTTGTTGAGCTCTTGTGCATATAAAAATCTGAGAGCAAATATATCAAGCAAGATCAATGGAGATAGGAAGAATGGAGATCAAAACCCTATTGGACATGTGATGGTATAATCTTTGTGATTTTGAGTTATTTTGCATTGTCTTAGGTTATCTTCATATGTTATGGTGGATCTTTGTTGATTGTTAGGCTAGGGTTTAGTGGTTGAATTCATTTTGCCTTTCAATATTTGTTATTATTGTTATCCATTTTCACCATACACATTTTGGCACGCCTGGTGGGACTCTTGTCCCTTTGCATTTAACAATTTTTGTTGCAGATTTGGCATTTTTGAAGTTGCAGATCGGACAGTTTTCGACGATATTTTAGGTTTTTCCGCATTTGCGAGTGTTTGGAGCGCGTTTTTGTGTTTCAGAAGTGTCTGCGATATCGAGAATCGCGTCTGTGTTTCTGCCAATTTTTATTTTTGCAGGTTTCTGGAATCGCGTCTAAGAATTTTAATCGCGTCTGTGCTGGATCTTATCGCGTCTGCACTCGGAAGTCGCATCTGTGACCTCTGATCGCGTCTGTGACCTACAGAACTGCGTCTGTGTCTTACAGACGCGTCTGTGTCTGGTATAAGGGCGTCTGTGCATTCTGTTTTGCAAAATTTCAATTTTCTTTGATTCGGATTTTCGGATTTTGTACTTAGGGTTTCAGATCTGGTTTATTCTCAGCTAACCCTTGCAGATCTAGCTAACCTGGTTTGTGCAGCTTGCTTTGGAGGCAAAAGAACGTTTTTGTCAAAGGCCCCTTTTCACAAAGTCTTTTTGGGTTTTCTAAAATTTACCTAACTTGTGTGCTTGCAGGAAGGGGTGATCATTTGAAACAACCCAAACTACTAACAATTTTGTTGCAGGGCCTTAGCTAGGGTTTTGTAATTTTATTGTGTGCCTTGTTTTCATAGATTAGTAAACACTTCCATTGGTGCACTAAAAACTGAATCATTGTCTTTTGTGTCTTGAGCAATAGGCTCTTTTTGTTTACTCTTTAGAGGGCCTGTCTTCCCGTGTGGTCATTAGGACTACTAGTGAGAAGAGAACGACCCAAGTGGTAGCGAGGAAAACCCACCTCATCCAAACCACTATAATCAAATGTATTCATGGTGAAAACTATGAATAACGTGTGCTGATTAGTTCATACCGACACTATGTCTCCCCATAAACCCGTTTGATCAAATTTATTTGATCATTTGTAGGGCGTAACCCCTACCGGTTGGGAGCCTTCTGTATTTACAGAGCTGAAAGCATGTATGGCCACACGAGCGGATGCCCTTACTAGCACCTCTTTGTTTTAGATGCCCAAATCCTTCTAGTTGTTGAGGCAGGAGGTCGGACCTCTGGTAGCGGCCCACACACATACGGTTCTTAGTAGAGATACAAAGTTCGCCATGGGGAGTTTTCATGGGGACTGATGCTTGGCTGACCCGAGAAGTGAGTGCCGAGGGTGGAGCCAGTGAGGTCAAGCATCTAAGTATCCGCTCTGAATAGCGTAGCCTCGGGGGTAAAACCCTATGTGGGATCAACAACTATTGTCTTGGCCAGCCCTAAGATTTGTGCTTGTCTTATGCTAAACACTCAAACATTCAAGACAAAACAACAAAACATTGTGTCTTTTGTGTCTTCAAGTGTATGCAACAACTTTTTACATCAAACAACACACTTTTGGAGGCTAAACAGTCTGCAAACATTGAGTCATCAACATTGTGTCCTCTTGTCATGAAAAACAGTCAAAAAATCAGATTTGGTCACAACAAAACAACTTCACAGATAGGAAAAATTGCACTAAGGTTACAGAAACGCGTCTGTGTCTGTTAAAACCGCGTCTGCGTCAGATAAGCGTGTCTGTGAAGTACAGAATAGCGTCTGTGTTTTATCAGCGTCTGTGTCAAACAGAGAGGCGTCTGTGTCTGGGAATCGCGTCTGTGAAGTATACAGAGGCGTCTGTGTCAGGATTTGAAAACTTTAACAGTCAAGCAAACAAAGAAAATCAGTTTCGGCATACTTGAGCTTCTTAGGTTGTCTCTTCAGGTTTCATCTAGCATTCAGCCTGTTCTAAGGTTTCACACAGTCCATCATTGCTTCACATCTCATTTTACATTCATACTTGTCTAAACTTGAGTCAAAAAGGTCACTTGCTTGTCCTCATCATACTTTGTCAACACACTACATACTACTACACTTTGCTAAGTGGTCCCTCATCAAGGTTTCTTACCTTTGGGTCTCATTTGGTCTTACTTAGAGTCAAGGTCAGCTTACCTCATCAAGAGAAACTATCCTCTCTTTGGAAGTCACACCTACTCTACTACATACATACTTGGTCTTACACTTTGGACATTGCAAGTACACCTCAGATTCATTTACACTCCATACAACTCTTGGTCTTCCATACTCTTTCCATTTTTCATCTAGTCTCTCACATCTTGGTCAAATACCTAGTTCATGCTTGAAACCCGTCTTCAAAAATCTAGGAGAAAAGCTAAAGAGGCTCAAGAATCCGCAAACATGAGCTCTTATGAGTATGATAATGATTTATTTTTCAATCCTGAGCACACTACATTGCCTGACATGGATGTTTATAGAAACATTCCAAATGTGGAAAACGCAGACACTACAAACAACAATGCTACACAAAATGACAATGTGGACAACTTTTCAGTACATTCAACAGATGTGGAAGAATCCATTATGAATCCCCATTTCAATCGATTGGTTGAGGAAATAATGAGGAGAGATAGACAATACTTCTTACACATGATGGCACAAAGTGGAGCCAAGATACCTCATGATTTTGACATGTCTCAAATAATGGAACATAGACCTTTGCAACAACCTCACTCCAATATGGATCAAAGGAGACCTAATAGTGGAGGAAATAGAGGACCACACATGGTACCTGAATCACCATCAGCTTTGCTTCAAAAACCAGAGGTCCCACATACACATGGTCAAACATATGATACTCACCTTCGCAGACCATTATGGAAGTCTTATGGAGAAAAATATGCTCAATCACATATCAATGCTAAGGATCAACCACCAAAGCAATGGGATATTCCAAGGCATGCTCAAAATTTGGACACAAGGAAACCTCATGTCAAATTTGGGGGCAATACAATAGAACATGACATGCCTATAGAGTATGGTATACATGCACAAAATAGATATGGTGTTCCTCAACATGAATCTATACCAAGTGGTCCATATATGCAACATCATTACAGACCTCCTCCATATGAACATGTGTATGATCAATATCATCCATATATGCAACATGCACCTCCTCCAATGGGTACCTCAAACATAGGATATGGTCCAAGAAGTCGATCTCCACCTAAGAGCAATTTGGAGCAACAAATCAGGGACTTACAAAAGAAAATGGAGGACATAAATACACCGAAGCCAACATACACAATGAGAGACATATGTCCTTATCCATTTGACAAGAGCATTCCAATGCCTCCTTTTCCTACACACTTTGTGACGCCTAAATTTGATAAGTATAGAGGAAAAGGGGATCCTAAGGCACACATAAGACAATTTTTCACAGCTTGCATTGAGGTAGCAGCAGAACAGACATGTTTGATGAGATTATTCCCACAAAGCTTAGGTGATCAAGCTATGGAATGGTTCTCCCAACTTCCACCTGGTATTAAGTCATGGGGTGACCTAGTAGAAGCATTTATTCAACATTTCTCCTACAATATAGAGACAGACATATCAGTCACTACTTTGTGCAACACCAAGCAAAAAGAGGGAGAATCTTTTGCATCATTTTTACAAAGATGGAGAAATCTAGCCAGCAGATGCTCTTGTGAGATTCCACAAAAACAAATGGTAGAGATGTTCACCCAAAATGTTAACAAAGACATTGGCTATGATCTAAGGAAAGCTTGTTTGTCCACCTTCAAGGACGTTATTGAAAAAGGCTTAGCAACAGAAAAGGTCCTAATTGAACAAGGAGTCATTAAGATATTTAAGGAAAACAAAGATGACTTTAAAGGAAAAGACAAGCCAAGATTTTGGAATAAAAACAAGAACACAGTCAATGATGGTGTTGTTGATGCCAACACAGTGCGACCTAAATTCATCTTTTCAGGATCAAGTTCTACAAACAATCAAGTAAATACTCAAACAACTTCCAGATCACGAAGGAAGTACACTCCATTGGGAGAACCACTTGAATCAGTCTTCAAAAAGCTTGTGGCAAACAAAGTGATCACAGTTCCAGATTTTCCTCCATATGAACCAAAGGTCAAACCAAATTGGTGGAATGATGATGAGTATTGTGAATTTCATAAGAGCAAGGGTCACAAGACAGGTAATTGCCATCGATTGAAGAACATCGTACAAGATCTCATTGACAGAGGAGATATTGAGATTGAGGGACATTCATCTAACCAAGAACATGAGGTGTTTAAGGAACCATTCCCAAAACATGACAAAGGAAAAGGCAAAGTCACAGATGATCAAGCCAATTATACTAGAGCACCTTACAATTATGATTCTACTATCAATCACATCTCAATGGACAATCATATCTCTACTATTACTATCAAGAACAAAAATCCTGAGAATCCTTCTCAGAGACCCAAGATTGTCCTAAAAGGTGTGGGATCTTCGTCTGAATCTACCTCTGAATGTCATGTTACAACTCGTCGAGGTAAGATCACGTTGCCAGGTGCCTCCACTAAGAATACCAATCTTTCATTAACCAAGCCTAAGTACGACCTTGTAGAACAACTAGGGAAGACACCTGCACTCATCTCTATTCTTGAGCTCTTACGTATATCTCCTGCACATAAAGCTATCCTTGACAAAATCTTGAGAGATACTGCCATCCTTACTGATCTGAACGTGGACCAGTTTCAAGCCATGGTGGGATACCTATCCGTTCCACACTCCCTCACATTCACAGAAGCCGATGACGCCTCCATAAGTCAGCCACATAATGCACCTTTACACGTTGAAGCCTTCATACATAAACACTGAATAAAGCGAGTCCTGATAGATGGAGGAGCAGGTCTTAATATTTGTACATTGAGAACCATCAGACAATTGGGATATTCTGACAAGGCTGTGAATTCTACAAACCAAATCACCATTAAGGCTTATGATGATGAAGAGCGCTCGTCCAAGGGTACAGTCACCTTACCACTAAGAATAGGGCCAGTCACAAAGGATGTGGTTTGTCAAGTCCTAGATCTAGATCTCACGTATAACATATTGCTAGGACGTCCGTGGATTCATGAAATGAGGGCAGTCCCATCAACATACCATCAATGCATAAAGTTCCCTCACAATGGAGTCGAGGTAACGGTCAATGGTGATCCAAATCCATTCATATATTGTAATAACTTGAGATCACATACTGAGACTATCATCCCCAGCAATCGTGAGGCTACTCCTTCTTCAGCATATATTGATCCTGAGTCATTAAAGCCCTCGACATCCAAACAAGGTGAACTTAGAGGCAAGTTTCAAGACAAAGGCATGGGAGAATACACTCTGAATCAGACAATGTTTTTACGACAAGTCATGAGCTCTCCCAAGGAATATGGGAGGCCACATCCTAACAAGAAAATCTCCATCATGATGCTCAAATGGGATCCTACCATCTTTCAAAAATGGGGTGAACTAGAAGAAGAAAATTTATATAAAATGCTCTATAAGGACGTTGAAGAGGACACACATGATCAGATTATTATACCCTGTGAGAACTATGGCAAAGGATTCAAAATTTTGCAAAGATTCGGGTATGATGGAAAAAGCCCTCTTGGACTATGCAAAGAAGGTGTCATGGAGCCCTTACAACCTGAGCTAACTACAAGAAGGGAACGCTCCAAGGGGCTTGGTTTTCTGAATCCCAGACTACATAATAAAAGAACAAAAGAGGTATGGCGAATCAAAGTTGATGAAGTTCAACAAGAGGATTACTATTCCACAGACTCCAATGAGTGGGAATGGGGTTCAGAAAAATCCTCCAGTGACTATGAGCTCACTGAAACATTCAGAGAGCCAGAGGAACCCACAGAGGAGGAAGAATTTTACAAAAAGTTCAGAGTTGGTCAAGAACCAACCCATAAGGATCCCGCACAAGCCTCGTTTCAAGGTCCTAGGTCAAAATCACATAGGATGAGGACACCTGTCCCAGAAGGCTCTACTAGTGATGACAATTTGGATTCGCTCACGATCGAAACGGATGAGGAGAGTGCCATCGATGACCTCGACGATTGCCTTGACATACCTGAATATAACCACATCTTCACTATTAGCCCTGCAAACCCTGAAAGCACTAAAGACCTTCCCCTTGTTCACCCTCAACTCATTGACTGGGATCATGAAGAACCAGCACAATTTGATACATTTCAAAATGACGAAGCTATTATCGACTACCTTGGCATTCGAGATGATCTTCCCCCTGGAGACCACAAAGCAGGATACGCCATAGAGCTCAACAACATAGCATACTTTGGTGAAGGTGTCGGGCCTTCTAGTCGCAAAAATGTGAAAATAAAAACAAAACAAGGGTCTTATGGCGAAAACCACACTGTGGCGCTATCTGACTCCAAAAAAGTAAAAAGAAAGGACGTATCTGAGGGTGAAAACCTCTCTGAGGCGCCCGAAGATGGAAGGCTTGACATTCTCCCAGCATCATACGAGGAAAAATCATCCATGTTGGTAGAGGAGACTATAAAGACAAACATTGGTATAGCAGAGGTTCCACACAACATATTTTTGGCTCAACCATTGACAGAGGCCGAGAGAGCAAAATTCATAAGCTTCTTCAAGGGACGACAAATCAACTTCGCATGGTCATACGCTGATATGCCTGGGCTAGACCCGGATTTGGTGATGCATCATTTAACAGTCAAACCGGGGGCAAAACTAGTAAAACAAAAATTGAGGAAAATGCACCCGCAAGTGGCATTACTAGTTAAGGCAGAAATGGAAAAGTTACTCGATGTCGGATTCATACGCCCAATTGATTACCCCGAATGGATCTCCAATTTGGTATCTGTCAGCAAACTGGATCGCAGCATTCGAATATGTACAGACTTCAGAGATATCAACAAGGCTTGTCCAAAGGACGATTTCCCATTACCAAACATTGATTTAATTGTTGATCTCACAGCAGGCCATGAGATGTTATCCTTAATGGACGGATTTTCTGGATATAATCAAATCAGGATAGCACCCGAAGATCAACATAAAACATCATTTACTTGTCCATGGGGAACCTTCTGCTGGAATGTCATGCCCTTTGGGCTAAAAAATGTAGGCGCCACTTATCAAAGAGCGATGACAACTATCTTTCATGATCTCATGCACATAACCGTGGAAGATTATGTTGACGATCTTTTGGGAAAATCAATAGACAGAGACACACACTTGTACATCCTTTCAGTTGTCTTTGATCGGCTAGAAAAATACAAGGTAAGATTAAACCCAAAGAAATGTGTCTTTGGAGTAACCTCCGGGAAGCTCCTAGGATTCATTGTGTCTAAAAGAGGAATAGAAGTTGATCTAGCAAAAGTCAAGGCTATCTTGGACATGCCGCCACCCAAGAATATCAGTCAACTTCGATCTTTACAAGGGAGACTCCAATCCATACGAAGATTCATAGCACAACTTGCAGATAAGTGTAACCCTTTCCAGCACCTGCTACACAAAAACATCAAGTTCAAATGGGATGAGAACTGTCAACAGGCTTTTCAGGCGCTCAAAGACTATCTTTTGAACCCGCCAATTTTGATGCCACCAATTCCAGATCAACCATTGTTACTTTACATATCAGCTACTCCGACAGCACTGGGGGCACTCCTAGCACAGCAAATACCTGACGGCAAGGAAAAAGCAGTCTACTATATCAGTCGCACATTGGTGGGATATGAGCTAAACTACACACCAATCGAGCGTGCATGTCTCGTTGTGGTCTTTGCTTCACAGAAGTTACGACATTATATGCTCACTCACAAGACTAAGTTGATTGCCAGAATTGATCCACTAAAATATCTTCTCAACAAAGCTACACTTACTGGGCGGCTGGCCAAGTGGGTAATGATTTTGAGTGAATTCGACATTGAATACGTGGACAGAAAAGCTATAAAAGGACAAGCCATCGCAGATCAACTAGCAGATGCTCCCATGATAGATGATGTTCCTCTACAGTCAGAATTTCCAGATGAGTCCATTCTAACAATATCACCTGCAAAGCCATGGCAATTATATTTTGACGGCTCATACACACAGCACGGGGCAGGAGCAGGTATACTCTTTATAACTCCCCAAGGTGATTGTATACCAAAGTCATACCGCTTATCATTTCCTTGCACTAACAATATAGCAGAATACGAGGCATTAACAACTGGGCTAAGAATTGCAGTTCAATGGAAGATCCAAGAACTTTGTGTTTTTGGGGATTCTCAACTTGTCATCCGTCAAGTAACTGATGATTATCAAACAAAAGATGAAAAACTAATGCCTTACAAACAACTGGTAGATGATCTGAAACAACACTTTGCAAAGATAGAGTTTGAGCAGATACCAAGAGAACAGAATCGTGCTGCAGATGCCATGGCTACAATTGCTTCGCTCATTGATCTACCGCAAAATGAGACCTGCTATGAATTCCTGGTAGACAACCTGCTGATTCCGTCATATGAGATCACTCCTACGGAAATGATATGTGTTGTTGGTCTTGAATCCCAGTTATATGGTTCCATATTCACATACCTTCGCGATAATATCTTACCTCCTGATCTATCGAACAACCAACGCCGCACTTTCATTCGCCAATCCTCCCGATACGTTATCCTAGCTGATATCCTATACCGACGAGGTCTAGATGGCACCCTTCTTAGATGTTTAGAGAATGACGAAGCTCAGATTGCGTTACGAGAAGTGCATGAAGGGATATGTGGTCCGCATACTAGTGGTCCTACCTTGGCCAAGAAACTCATCAGGACTGGATACTACTGGCCTACTATGGAAAAAGATGCATATCAGTTTGTCAAAAAGTGTAAGCAGTGTCAAATTCATGGAGACCTCATACATGCACCAGCACAGGAACTACAACCACTTGCATCTCCTTGGCCCTTTTGTCAGTGGGGACTCGATCTCATAGGCAAGATTCACCCTCCTTCTTCCAATGGACATAAATTCATTATCACAGCCACAGAGTATTTTACAAAGTGGATTGAAGTCGTGCCTCTCACACAAGTTACTGGGAAACAAATCGCTACTTTCATCCTGAACTACATCATTTGCTGATACGGGATTCCTACTTCCATTATTACTGATAACGGGCGTCCCTTCAAAAACCAGGATGTTCATGAACTCTGTGAGCGCTTCCATATCTCCCATCGTTTCTCCACACCATATTACCCTCAAGGTAATGGCCAAGCTGAGGCGTCTAATAAAACAATTCTCAAAATCCTTAAAAAGACAGTCGACGACGCTGGCCGTAACTGGCATGTCCAACTCAATCCCGCACTTTGGGCCTATCGTACCAGTGTCCGCACACCTACAGGAGCTACACCTTACTCACTTGTCTATGGCGCTGAAGCCATATTGCCTATTGAGGTCGAGTTACCTTCTTTATGGGTCTCCTTAAGAAACATAATCAACGATGAAGACTACAGGGTTTCTCGCTTACAAGAACTAGAACTGCTGGAGGAGCGAAGGCACACTGCTTTTAATCATCTCAAGGCTTACCAACAACGAATGAGTCGCAGCTACAATCACAAAGTTAAGCCTCGCATATTTGAGATAGGTGACTTAGTCCTCAGAGAGAACCCCAAGAATCAGCAAGACAGAGATAAGAAGGGCAAGTTCGAACCAAACTGGCTTGGTCCTTACATCATTACAGCGGTATATGGATCTGGGGCATATCAGCTCTCAACTACAGAAGGTGAACCCTTAGAGGATCCTATCAACAGCATGCACCTTCGCAGGTTCTACACATAAGCTCTTTGGAATATCCTAAGTCAAAAATACAAAAAAAAAAAATTATAAAACAAAAAAATCGTTACATGGTGAAAACCTGGCAAACAGGCGCCTTGTGACAACAAAAAAAATTGAAAAATCCAAAAAAAAGTAAAGAGAAATAATTTCGTCCAACGGTGAAAACCACTTCGGTGGCGCCCTGGGCAAGTACCATGGTGAAAACTGGGTCACCAGTGCCATGCGTAGAGACTTTGCTCCTCTCTCCTTCAGGATTCTCTTTCATCCTTTCACTTCACACACACTCACAACCTATTCGTTCACAATAAACTTGCCCATTCTCATCATGGCTTGTTATTGATCTACCTAAGATTGGTTAGCCATCCATAAACCTCCCTTTTCACATCCCTTTCCATCCATAATAAATCAGATCCTATCTGTGACTAAGGCAAAATCCTACATCTAGTGATGGGTGTGGAACTGAGAACATCACATGTTTCAAGGAGTAAAGTTTCTTTCGGCTTCCTTCAAGTCTATTCGCGCACAATCCGCAATAAAGCAACATTTGCATCACAGATCCGCAATAAAGTTTCATTTTCTCCGCAATAAAGTATCAGTTTCATGGATTCAGTCAATTTCAGATGAGACACAACAGCAACAATGGGGCTTCAACAAAATCAAATCTTTCAACAGACTTAGACAACATATGGTTCAGTGCTATCTATCCTTTTTGTGAAAGTGAACATTGTGACCACAATCAAATAAGACTTATACAAGTGACAAGAGACACTAAACTTGAGGACTACAGTGGATGTTGGTGTTGAGTCTTGGTTTTCTTTTGATTTTATCTTTTGGTGACATGTCTTTTAGCTTTTCTAGGATGTCTCTGACTAGAGATTCTATCTCGAGGATGTCTTTGACTAGAAAGGCGAGGATGGGGTGTCGTCACCTATTTTGTTTGCTGTCCATGGATTGTCTTTTAGTAATGCTATGACTGGTCCAAGGATATGAGGACACTGTGAGTCTAGTATGAACTGGGGCATTCCTTGTTTGTGACTGTCTTATCTCCATGCAAATAGGTACAATGACTTTCTGGGTCGAACATATGCCTCGATTGTCATAACCTATTTTGCCATAATAAGCTGAATGATGATAACGCACAAGAAGCTCTTTCACGTTCATATCTTCTATCTTTCATCCCCCTTTCTTGATTGACTTCCATCATCCTTCTCGAGTCCGCGTAGCCTGCTATCACATGACTGAGTATAATGACACACCAAAAACATTTGCATTTCATATAGTCACACCTGCATCACCACATATAAGCATTTCATACATACATATAGATATCACAATTGCATCACGTCCTGCATACAACACATGTTAGCACATCTTACATTTTCATTATGTAAATAATCATTTGCATTATCATATTCATTTGCATTACATACATTCACATTTGCATCATGCATCACATATACAACATAAAAGAACAAAAATATATTGCATTGCATCATATAAGCATCCATATCATAAAGTATGCATCACATAAGAACATCTCATCATATAAGGTACACATGCATATAGCTGCCGCAAAAATGGATCATCTCTCATATATAATCAAAAGTGTCATGATACAATGATGTCAAAAGAATCATATGGCTACAAAATCACCCATACGTGTCTACAATACAAAAATGGTACATATACTGATACAAAGGGGAGCCCTCTATGGCTATGATGAACTCCCTCCCTCGGAGTTGCCTGGCCTCAACAGAGTCTGAGCTCTAGATGGTCCCGCTCCAAGATCCCCCTGCCTGTCTGGTGGTGGTGGAGGACCCATGACCCCATCGCTGGATGCCTACCTCCTACGACTCCCTCCCGTAGCCGTCGCTGTGCGCGACGATCTATGGAAGCTCCTCGCCCGCTGATCCGCTGGCACGACACCATAGTACAGATCCCTCCAGTAGGCGATCTCCTCCCCGGCTCGCAGCACATATGCGTAGCCTGCCCCTGTATCCTCTGCTGCCCGCCTCCCTGCCCTCAGAGCTGTCTCGGCCTCAGTATATCTCTGGATGGCCTGGTCTCTCTCCCGCTCTATGTCCCTGAGCCTGATCCTGAGGTGATCCCTCTCCCGCACCAAATCCTCAATCTCATCTGCCTGGCCCTGGCAGATCTCTCGCAGCTCCAACAGCTCATCCTCCTCAGGATCTCCGCCCTCAGCCTCTGCCTATGGCTCCTCCTCTACAGGTGCCTGTCCCTGTGCCTCTGCCTGCACCTGTCTAGGTGCCTGAATAGGTACCTGTGCCTGTATCTGTCCCTGTCCCTGCACCTATCTAGGTCCCTGTCTAGGACCCTGTGCTGCTGGTACCTGCAGGGGCACTCCACCGCGACCCCTCACCACCTGAGTTGCTCTCTCCTGTCCTCCCTCCCTCCGAGGTGCTACTCGCCTCTCTCCCACCACCCCCCTCCGCCTCCGTCGACCCCTACCTCCATCTCCTCCACCATCATCATCATCATCCCCCCCGGCCTCTCCCTCCAACAGCTCTCCCGGATTTGTCAATCTAGGAAATGGATGCTCTGCCCAATACGCAGAGTACTCTGCGTCCATCCCTGCATCCTCTACCTCCGGCCACATGTCCCATGGTAAGGGCATCATCTCTGCCAGCTGTGTCACGGCCTGATCATATGATAGAAGCGGCCCGAACTGTACCTGATCTCTGACTGTACGGGCATACATGCCCGAGCCTCGTGGCATTCGCTGAATACGGCCAAACTGCCTGCATACCCTGTCCACAAGCTACCTCTCCAGAATATAGGGCGTCCACCCAATCAGATACCTGCTCCTGAATGCATAGGGTAGCTCCAATGCGTCGTCATCCCACTCCTCGCACCCCAGGTACGACCTCCAGATAACCATGTCAATGTCATCTATGACGCGCCTCCAATGCTCCAGTCGACCAATCCGAGGCTGTGATGTAATCATATCGTACAAATGCACGAAACTCCGTCCATGCCCTCTGCCCCTGAAGTGAATAGGCCGTGTGATGGGAAGGTGCTCATATGCCCACACCTGAAGGAGAGTCACTCCGCAACCCAAGCCCACTGATCCGTGATACACAAACTGATGCAGCTCATAGTATAAATGTGCCAAGACACATGGCCCCCATGCATATCTGGTGTGCTCTATCATCAGCGTCTCCAATGCCCCTCCCCAGCCAACTGCCAATCCCCATGTGGCTCTGTCCGGACACAAGTAACCACTGATGGCTCCTCCAATAACCGCTGGCAAAGCTAAACCTGTGGCGGTCATGGTATCCCAGGCTACGTGACCTGCTCGCATAACCCGGGATCCTGGAATACCCGTCTCAGTGCCTCCCTGTCACCATCTCGATCGTATGGAATCAACTCTCCATCGATCGGAATATGCAAAATCTTGTAAACATCCTCCAATGTCACTGTCATCTCACCCATCGGCAGATGAAACGTGCACGTCTCAGAGTGCCATCTCTCAGCCAACGCAGTCAGCAAACCCATGTTTGCCCGAAACTCAGGCACAAATAGCACGTGTAAGACCCATCTTCTCAATGGAAATCCTATCCTGGATCGACAACTCTGGTCGCAACCTCTGAGTCGATGGGAATCTCTCCCGTGACTCCAACATCGGCAAGTACTCCTGCAGTCAACCAATTAATCATGTCAGTTATCATGGCATTCACTGTTTATCACAAAATGCTACTTGCTATCTAAATGCATTTGGTTACCTATCCTAGTGACACTCACTGTTCATCACAAAGTGTTGCTATCTACCCTAGTAGTGCTCCCTGTTCATCACAAAGTACTACGTGTGTGACATTCCCTGTTCATCACAAAGTGTCACTCACATTCGCACTCCCTGTTCATCACAAAGTGCTGCCTATCTTGGTGCTCCCTATTCATCACAAAGTGCCTTGATCTATCCTAATCTTCCTAGAGGACCTGCTTGAGTGTATCCTCTCAGCAGCTTATCCAATCGACAGCGTATGTTCATCACAGAACTGCCGATTTGACTTAGAAGACTCAAACTATGCATTTTGACACACAAACGTGCTTTAAACTCCTAAACGCGCTCTAAACTCCTAAACGCGCTTATAGACTGCACAAACGCACTTCTGCAACACAGACGCGCTTTCTGAACACAAACGTGCCTATACCATTCACAAACGCGACCAGGGAACATAGACGTCCCTACATGACATAAACGCCCCTACAGGGCACAGACGCTTCTAAATTTCACAAACGCGTCCGTATTCAGCACAAACGCGGTTCCAGGCATAGACGCTCCTGGACCCGACACAGACACGCCTGCCCGACACACACGCGCCTAGCACTAACACAGACGCGGTTGCACGTTTTTGCATTTTTTAAACTACCCTATTCCTAGCGCATTTATTGCTACCTACTGAGCATTTATGACAAAACTTGAAATGCGTGAAAGTACGAGGAGGTTTTCGGGTACTTACCGGCTCTCCTGCATCTGCTGGTCGCTGGAATCGGCGAACACGGTCGAATCTATAAATGAAAGCCATCGCTGCTGACTGCTGCTGCTCTTTTTTTCGCTCTGCACTGTGATCTTCTAAGGGTGTGGATGACAATGAGGATGTCTTTTTCCCGTGGTCTATCTTATAGCCTACCCTAGCCCTCGTCTTCATTTCCCGGGTCAGTATTCTTCATCCCGTGACTTTGTCACTTTATCCGATCAGTCCATTCTATCCCATCTTTCTTATCGAGAGATTGTCTGCAATCTTTTCAGACATTTTCATCCAATCTCTCGAGGGGGCATATAATTCCCATCTTGGGGCAACTCTGTATCAGTTCATCTTATCTTCTTTGAAACAACGCGACAAGCCGCATTGTCTCAAAGAGGGGCAAAATGTAGACACTCAAAATTGTCATGTCTAATCAAATAAATATTTTATTTATTTAATTATCTAAGCCTATTTCTTCTATTAATTAAATAAATTTTTATTTATTTAATTAATTCATTTATCCTCTTCTAGCCTTATTTCTCATTTAAATAAATACATTTATTTATTTAAATTATCCCTTTCTTAAATTAAATAAATATTTTATTTATTTAATTGTCCTATTTCTTCTATTAATTAAATAAATCTTTATTTATTTAATTAATTCATTATCTTTTTCTACACATGACACATGTCATTCATCTCTTAATTCATACACTACCTACCTCTTTCAGTATTTTGGTATTTCTTTTACCTACCCTCTAATCCTAGCCGACCTCTCTTTTTACACCTCTCAATCTTAACCCTCCATTTCTCATTGTGTCTTCTATTTAAGGAGATGCTTTCTTCATTGTCTAACCCTAATGACTAATGACTGATTTTGGAGTACTTGGCTACACTACGATCCTACTTGCAACCACATTCCGTTCTTTGTTGAGTTCTTGTGCATATAAAAATCTGAGAGCAAATATATCAAGCAAGATCAATGGAGATAGGAAGAATGGAGATCAAAACCCTATTGGACATGTGATGGTATAATCTTTGTGATTTTGAGTTATTTTGCATTGTCTTAGGTTATCTTCATATGTTATGGTGGATCTTTGTTGATTGTTAGGCTAGGGTTTAGTGGTTGAATTCATTTTGCCTTTCAATATTTGTTATTATTGTTATCCATTTTCACCATAAACAGCTGGCATCTGCAGGAGGGAGCCAATTGTAGCCATAATGTTACCAGCTTTGTTGTTTGTCCAAGGAATCTAATCAAACTGTATGACAACGAAATACTGTTTGAAATCTTCGACCATGATTCGATAAAGAAGTAACTTCTTGTTCTTTGTTTGATACTCATCCTTTGCTTGCTTAATGACAAGTTGAGAGTCACTGTAGATGTGCGGCTCTGTGATTTTTCATTGGATAGCGAAGCGAAGTCCAATGATTAAAGCTTCATACTCTGCTATGTTGTTAGTACAAGGCTATCTTATATGACTTGGGGATGCAATTTCCTTGAGGTGTTATTAGCAAAATACCTACACCCGATCCATTTTGTGTGCAAGAACCATCCAAGTACAACTGCCATTTTGTTGATGTGGTGATAGTCATGATGGAGTTATTAGAGAACTATGTAGTGAGGGGGTGATAACCCTATAGTGGTGCATCAACCAATTGATCAACTATGACTTGTCCTTTGATTGCTTTTCGGTCCACATACTCAATGTCAAATTCACTTAGGAGCATATGACCCATTTTGTTGTATGTCTTGTGAGGGTAGCTTTAGACAACATGTACTTGAGAGGATCAATCTTTGCTATCAATTTGGTCTTGTTATTGAGCATTAAGTGACACAATTTCTATGTGCTGAAAACCAATGCAGGGTAGGCTCTTTCTATAGGAGTATAATTGAGCTCATACCCGACAAGAGTACGATTGATGTAGTAAATTGCATGTTCTTTGCCTTTGTCATCTGTCTGTGCGACTAATGTAGTGCCCATTCAACCTCCTCTTTGTCTAAACACCTTAGGAGGGTTTTGTCAAAATTCCTTCAAAATAGGGTCATTGAGGATAGTATATCGGGCGGATCAGCGGATGAAGGTTTGTTGCTTGGGTTTTCGTGAGGTGAGTGACAATGATGTTGTCTCGTAAGAAGGCGAAGGTTTCTTGGTACCAAGGGGATTGAGAAACAATGAGGACACACATCATTTTTTATTCAGAGACATCATATGCTGGTACTAGAAGTTGCTTGACCAAGAACTCACACTTTTGACTATTTTCTGGCATTTGTAGGAGGGAGCCAATTGTAGCCATAGCACAAGCAACTCTGTTGTTTGTTTGAGGAATCTGATCAAACTGTATGACAATGAAATGTTGTTTGATATCTTCGGTCATGCTTCGATAAGTAAATAACTTCTTGTTCTTTATTTGATACTCATCGTTTACTTGCTTAATGACAAGTTGAGAGTCACTGTAGACGTGCAACTCTGTGATTTTTCATTGGATAGCCAAGCGGAGTCCAATGATTAAAGCTTCATACTCTGCTATGTTGTTAGTACATGTAAAGGCTATCTTCTATGACTTGGGGATGCAATATCCTTGAGGTGTTATTAGCAAAATACCTGCGCCCAATCCATTTTGTGTGCAAGAACCATCAAAGTACAACTACCATTTTGTTGATGTGGTGATAGTCATGATGGAGTCATCAGAGAACTATGTAGTGAGGGGGTGATCACCCTATAGTGGAGCATCAACCAATTGATCAACAACTATGACTTGTCCTTTGATTACTTTTCGGTCCACATACTCAATGTCAAATTCACTTAGGAGCATATGACCCATTTTGTTGTACGACCTGTGAGGGTAGCTTTAGACAACAGGTACTTGAGAGGACCAATCTTTGCTATCAATTTGGTCTTGTTATTGAGCATATAGTGACACAATTTCAATGTGTTGAAAACCAATGCAAGATAAGCTCTTTCCAGAGGAGTATAATTGATCTCATACCCGACAAGAGTGTGATTGATGTAGTAAATTGCATGTTCTTTTCCTTTGTCATCTATCTGTGCTAATAATGCCCCCAATGCCACTATGGTTGCAGATATATATAGGAGAAGAGATTGTCCTAGGATAGGTGGCATTAGAACTAGAGGAGAGGCCAAATATTCTTTCAGTTTGTCAAAGGCCTTCTGACATAGACAATCCCATTTGAATTTAGTGTCCTTATGCAAGAGATGTGAGAATGGGTGGCACTTATCTACAAGTAGTGTAATGAACTGACAGGTGGATTGAATTTTGCCTTGTAAACTATGGAGCCGTCTGAGTGTATTGGGAGGGGGCATTTCAATGATTCCTTTAACCTTATCTAGATCCACTTCTACTCCTCTGCAAGAGACTATGAATCCCAATAGTTTTCCCGATGTAACACCAAAGACACATTTCTTAGGATTTAGGAGCAACTTATATTTCTCAAGTCTCTCAAAGATCTTCCTTAGTACCAGAATATGTTCTTCTATTGTTTTGGATTTTCCTAGGAGATCATCTACTTAGTATTCTATTATGTTGTGTAAGAGGTCGTGGAAGATGGTGGTCATCACTCTCTGATAGGTTGCTCCTGCATTCTTCAAACCAAAGGGCATGACTTGATAACAAAATGTACCCCAAGGTGTAGTGAATGCAGTTTTATGTTGATCCTCTTGTGCAATTCTAATTTGGTTGTACTCGGAGAAACCATCCATTAAGAAGAGCATCTCCTATCCTGCAGTGAGATCAACTATCATGTCTATATTTGGAAAAGGAAAGTCATCTTTCAAACATGCTTTATTAAGGTCTCTGAAATCTGTACAAATTCTGATGCCCTCAATGAGTTTGCCAAAAGGTACAATATTTGAAACCCGCTCAGGATAATCTATGGGTTTGATGAATCCGACACTCAACATCTTTTGAAGTTCTCCCTTGACTAGGAGAGCCACTTGCAGATGCATCTTACATAGCTTTTGTTTGACAGGTTTGGCATCTGGTCGAATTGCAAGATTGTGTACTACTAATTCTGGATCAAGGTCTGGCATGTTAGCATAAGACTAGGCAAAATTGATTTGTGTCTCTTGTAGAAAACTCATGAAATTTTGTTTTTCTTGATCCGTTAGGGACTTAGCAATAAGCACATTCTTTGGTTTCTCCTTTGTCCCCATCTTGATGGTGTCGGTCTCTTCAATGAGCAAGGGTGATTTTTCCTGATACGGGGGAACCATGGTAGGAAAGTCAAGACCCCCATCTTCTAGCACCTAATCCAGGTTTTCACTAGAAGATGCATCCTTTATTTTTACTATTTTTGTGTCCAAAGGCGCCTCAAAGAGGTTTTCACCATGGGACTTTTTATTTTTCTTTTCATTTTTACAATTGAGGGAATTGACTTGACTACCAAAGTAGGCCTCCAGAATAAGTTGAATCCCATTTACAGATGTGTGATCTGCAAGGTCTTGCATAGTAAGTAATGCCAAGAGGGCATCATCATCGACATAGATGTCAAGGATGGGTTGTCCTCATTGATTCCAGTCAATAAGTTCAGGGTGGACAAGTTGGAGGTCGGACGAAGTAGAAGGGGTGATGAGGGTGATAGTATTAATGTGGACATCATCCAATATGTCATCAAGGTATATGGAAAGCATTTCGTGGAATTCCTCTTCGTCAGAGTCTTCAACTTTAGTAGGAGGGCCTAACAGGGCACCAGTAACAATGATCTTAGGTACAGGTGAGTAACCCAACCCCTATTATACTTGTAAGATATTGGAGAGATGGGAGATTTTCTACCTTGTTCTTGTGGTCCAAGACCATGTCCTTTGTAACCCATCCTGTCTACCATGGCGGATCCCTTATGATACATTTCTTTAGGTATATCTGTTGATGCTTCCGCTTCTTCTCAGTACAACCAAGAAGTGACATCAGTTTCTAAGGTTTTTTCATCAAGTGGACCCCATTGCTGAAAGGTGTTTTTTTTGCATTTTATAGTGGGTTTGCTTTGTTTCTTGATTTCCTTCGGATTTCCATATGACTTAGGAGAGGGCAGGAGTTGACCTACATAGAGAGCACTCTGAAGGGTATACTCTCCACAACCATTTTTAGTGATCTTGACCTTGATCTCATATTCGAATGAGGTCGATGCGACATTGGATGGATCTGATGGAGGAGGCAAAACCAGTGAGTTGAGTGGGCAATGGTAGGGGTGCTTCCCTTCAAGAAGTTTGCAATATTGGAAGGGTTGTGTGTCAGCAAGGATGGCGATTTCTCTACCATTGAAGGGGAATTTGAGGCATTGGTGATATGTGGATGGAACGGCTTGAACGGAGTGGATCCATGGATGACCAAGAAGGATATTGTATGGAAGATCTAGGTCCAAGACTTGACATGTTGTATCCACCATTGCAAGGCCCACTTGAAGAGGCAAAGTTATGGTGCCTTTAGAAACTCTTTCTGCATCATCATAGGCTTTGATTGTGGTTTGTCTTGATGTGTCCACCAAATCTTCAGAGATTCCTAGCTATTTAATCAACTTATATGTACAAAGGTTTAAGCCAGATCCACAGTCTATAAGGACCCTTTTGATTTTCATGCTTTTGGACAATGACCTCAATATGGAGGGGCTTGTTGTGGGATGGATCATCAGATGGTGCGTCCTTGGATGTGAAAACAAGGTGATGCTATGCAATGAGGTTTCCTATAAGGGCTTGAAATTGGGCTACATTAATATTATCCGGGATACGAGACTCTAGGAGGGCTTGTTCAAGGATCTCCTTATGGATGGGGGATGTCTTAAGGATGGAGATCCGTGGAGGTGTTTTTCCGAGATGATCAAGGATATTGTAGTGGCGAGTGGATGACATGGGGGGTTGTGAAGGAGGGGGAGGAGCTCCGTGGATGGTCACTCTTCCTCTTCGGGTGGTAACATTGCAGTCATTCTGAGAATAGGAAGCGGAAGGTGAAGCACCTTGAATTACTATTTTTGCTTGAGAGACTCGGTTTGATGATTGTGGAGGAGGGACACCTTGAATAGTGACCCTGAGTCTATGAGGGGCAGGAGGGGGATCAATTATGAATACACCAATTACGTATCAGGATTTGATTGCTTGGTGGGCCACATAGAACCTACCGTTACTCATGTCAACACCATCACGATCCAAGGACACTACTTATCTCTTGTAGGGAGAGCATAGGTCTATCAAAAGATTCTATCTGCATATGATATTTACTACACATCTGCATGGCTCTTTAATAACTATCAATTTGGTCACATTCAAAAACAAATCAAAAACTTCTTATGGTCAAATGGAAAGGGCAGGAAAAAAGGACATGCGGTGAAGTGGAGGTGGTGTGTTATGAGCAAAGAGAAAGGGGGACTAGGTCTGAAGGACTTAAGGTGAGAGGGCATAGATCTTGTAATCAAATGGATCTTTAGAGATCTTGTAGAATCTAAACCTTGGAAAGTTCTTATGAGACATAATATTTCTAGATCTACTCCTAAAAGGAGTCACTTCTAGAATCAAATCTCAATCAATGATATTATTGCTAGACATTTTGATGTCAGCCCCGTAGGGTCCTATGTGTTTAAATCCATTTGGAGAGCTTGGAACAATATAAGGCAGTATATTACTAATAATGACATTGTGTGGGACGGGAAGGAGATATGTGGTGAAAGATCGATTTGATGGAACCTAATGCATAAAGGCAGGCCTTTGGCTCTAATCTAAGGATGCTTTGCAAAAAACGTGGGCCTCTAAGGGATTGAGAACTCTCCAAGATATAATCAGAGATGGACATTTAATTAGTTGGAATGATACCGGATGATTTTACAATATTCCTAACTCCCACTTGAAAACCTATTCCATTTTGAGAGATGCTTGTTCCTCCCTACGCCTTCCCAAGCCTTGCTCTATGTTTGATTCTAGGTTTGTCTCCTTTAATTGGCGTAATGGCTTTGCATTGACGAATACCAAAATGTTGTCCATTTACTCCCCCCTTATTGATGGTGAAACTATCTATCTACATGCTAATTCTTGTTGAGGCCTAGACTTGGATGGTGTTTCGTGGAATAAGATTTTTTGATCCCTTTGGCATAGACCTGTGGAACCCAAAAATAAGTGCTTTCTCTAGTAATTTGTTCTCCATAGACTCCCTCTCAGATTGGCCAATGACGACATAACCATTTTCTCTACTTACAGATTACCTGATACTTTTAAGCATATCTTCTTTGACTGCTTCTTTGCCAATGAGGTCTGAAACATCTTTAATATGTATATTGGGGCCAATGTGTTTGTGTAGGACATTGTTTCGAGGTATATTCATGGCTTTAATAATGTAGATAATATTTTTTGGTCTATTCTTTCTACTGAAATTCTATGGATTATTTGGAAATGTTGGAATAATAATGTGTTCAATGGTAGGGACAGGTTTCTTCCTAAGTCTTGAAGGAGACTCATCACTCATGATGTTGCTATGCAGGTAACAATAGCTATAAGGTTCTTGAGGAAGAAATTTGATCAACTTCTACAGAATGGAGCAGTTACAACCTTTACTTCGGAGATATCACATGGGTTTTCTTGGACTTGCACTTCCAATGAAAGATCACCATTTGAGATTGGCTTGCATAACTTTGTATCTGATCTTAATAAGCAAAGGGGTACCCATACACAACAACAAAACCAAAATGTTACCCATGGCGGTACTACCAGTGCATCTATACATAGACTCCATATTGTGGGGTAAGAGTTGTTTTGGAAGGAGGGCCCTCAAGGTTGGACAACATGGATTGAATCTATTGGAGACACTAGCAATCCTAATGAGGAGATAGCATGATATTGGACCCTTTACTATAATTGAAGCAAACACCGATTAGGAGGGACCTCAAAGAGATCAATCTAGATTGGTCAGCAAGAGTAAACACAACAGAAACACAAAGATATGATGGAGGCAATGCAGAACAGATTGTTTTATTACACGAAAATTGATTACAATCGACCGGTAACAACCGGGTTACAGAAACCGGCTCACAGGCCTGCTAAAGCATGCTCAAAGTAGAGAATAGGTCACAACCGATACCTTCAGTATTAAGATCTATCTTCTATGCTTAGTCTAACTACTTGATTGTTTGATTGTTACATTGTAATGCTTAATTACAATGATTTATACGATCCAAGGGATCCGGTCGGCCCAAAAAGGGAACAAAACTCAAAGAACAAGACCTAACGCGTAAAATCAACAAGGTCGGCCTTCGCCAAGAGATTCCTCCGAAAAATCCACAGGATGAAGTGTAGATCGTGGGAATAGGTCAGCCACATGCCAAGGAATATCAGAATCAACGTCTAGGGCTCTGCAAGCTACGAAAGGGGTCCAGTAGATCACAAATGCAAATAGGTCCAAGCAACCGGTAGTAGGAAACTGTCAACCAGTAACATGAAACTGTCATGGAAACCGATAGCGATAACTTATCGGAAATGATCCAAATCATTTGCAGTTTGGGAATAAGGAAGATGATAAAGTCTTCAAGTAGAATCCAACTCCACAGGATCCAGTGAGCCAAATCCGGGACACACAGAAAGAAATGCTGAAACTACCAACAAAAAGGAAAATATTTTTGGTTGATGCAAGATTGCTATGAACCGGGGATGCTCCCGCATCAATAATGCATATAGTACTGTACATGGAATAGTACATAGAGGCAATGAAGTAAATATTTATCTTTGAGTTTTGCAATCAAAGGAACTGTATCTCAAGTCTATTATGGATGTGAACATATCAGTTTAAAACTATTGGTTGATCATGTTTAGCATTTTGTACTGTGACTTCTTTATATTTAATACATATATATATATAAAAAAAGAGAAACATTCTAAAATGGAAGAAGCTTGATCTCTAGTATACGATAAAACTACATGTCTTGATTATTCGACCTTCTGAAGTGACAACCTTATGCTTGGAAGACAACCCTTGTATATGATATTGTCTCATTGTGTCAAAGAAGATTTTCTTTAGCCTTAATATTTACTACTTGTTTCTAGTATATCTTGTCATAATCTTCTTTAGAACTTCATCTTTCCTTTTTTCTAATAGTGTTGGAGCCTCTTTCAAGATTCATAGCTTGATAACCTTCGTGATGAACAAATTGCATACATAGTTAGAGACCAAGACAAACCAATAACTAAGGAATTAACCATTTTGTCAAGAAAGCTAACACTATTCACATTGTTGTGACAAAAATAACCTAACATTTCGTAGAAATATGATTTATCTTGAAGTTTTTTACAAGTAGGAATTTTGGGTACCAACAACATGCTCACAAAATCAATCAATTCTCATATTTGTGTATGGAAATGGAATTGATTAAATAGAAATACAAAACAGGTTAACTAAGCCTTACATTCAAAATAAATTATTTGAAAACCAAGCAATGTCTAAATACTAGAAAGACTTAAAAATAAATTCTCTCAAAATAAGAAATTTGGAAGTACATTTAATCTAATAGTAGTGGCATGCTAAAGACAAAAATAGCTATAACAACTATTTTGAAACACCAATTGACTCCTTGGATGATTTGGCTTTGCAATTGACTCTTTTCCCTTTTGAAAATCTTAAAGCATCAAATTTCCTTACTCAACATTAGATAATTTACTCTTTGTTTTTTAGACGCCTTGCCTATGACACAATCAACTTTATTTTAGGAGAAAACATATTCTCTACCAACAACAAAAACACCCCTACTTTTATGGCATTTTTGACATGTCATCTCTCTCATATTATCTCTTTGAAATGATTCTTGTACCTAAGCATCTCAATTTGAAAGCTTGAAATTTGGCATTTTTACCATTTTTAGAAGAACCTACAAACTAGGCCAAGCTAAAATCTTGTAGATTTGTTCTACAAATATTATCTACAAAACCTTTTTGTATCTCAACAACTAGAATCATCATTTTTATTGTATGAAGAAAACACATTTTATACCTACAACAATGCTATCCTTTCTTTTAAGGCACTTTTCCTTTTTTTATAAATTTTAAACCAAGACTAGAACTTTGAGTGTCATATGTCAATTTTTCAACTTTTTAGATCAAATCTCACTTTTTACCCTCTCTTCCATTTTGCCATTTTGTCCTTTTGACAATATCTAGGGGAAAATCACAAAAAAACTAAAGCTTTTTGCCCTCCGTATCACTAATAAAAAAATATCACTTTTTTGCCATCATTGCCACTTTATCCACTTGGCAATTTGGGTCCAAAAGTCCAAAACCACAAAAGTTGTGTTTTCCCACTTTTAGAGTAATTTTGTAATTTTTCACCTTTTGGCAAATTATAAAGAAAAATCATTAAAAAAATTGCTCTTTAATGTCCATAGCATCACTTTGTCATTTTTCAAACAACTTGTTTTGGCTATGAATCATGGAAATCATACTTTCATGTTCCTTGAGCCATTTTGCCACTTTCCTTCTATTGACACTTGACAATTTATCAAAAAAACATTCTTCGACATTGTTTCAACCATTTTACCATTATCTTAAAACTTATCATTCTTGGCAATTTGTCAAAAAAATAAAACGCTTTTGTTCCCCTAGAGCCATTTTTCTGCTTTTCAAAAACTTGTCATCTTTTTACCAAATTTATGAGAAGTCACAGATTTCTACCCCCTACCACTTTTCCACTTTTGCAATATGTCAAAAACTTTGTGTTGTGTCTCTCATGCCATTTTGGCACTTGAGGCAAAAAGATGTGATTTTGGCTACAAATTGCACTTTTGGGCCTCTTCACCACTTTTTTTAATTCCTCCTATAATTTTATTTTTCAGACACCAATTTTCACCTTATTTGAAACATTAAAAAAAACTTGTTGGCTATAAGATGAAACTGGTTTGAATGAAAAATATGGTAAAGCAAGCAAAGGGCATGACTATTTTGTTAAAAGGAGCTTATTTAGGAGAAAAGTCAACATTTTCGTACAAAAATGACTTAAAAAATAATGTGTTGTGTACAACAATATGTCTACATAATTTTACAATGAGATTTATATTTATTGAATATATTATCATACATTTATAAGTGAGTTGTTACAAAATATAAAAGTCAAATATCATGATCCAAGTACACTATATCAAACACTAGTTTACATAACATTATAGAATAATTGCATAAAAATAAGATGAAAATCTAATGTAAAAACTCATTATCTAATACGTTAATCCCTAGTTCATATAGTTATATTCCTTCAAGACATCATACGGATTTACTGTCATCTTTTTCGGTGGCAATCCCTATCTTCACAAAATAATCACTTGCCTGCCACAAGTATGATCATATAATTATAATATATTGATTAAACATTGCTAACACGTTAGGAATCTTGCATACTTCTATGAATTTTTTATTAAAAAAAATCTAACTAAAAGATTTCTTACCAACATTCTTTTATAGAGTTCTATCATGGTTGAAGGTTCCGTCTTTGTCTTTGCATATGCATCAATTCCATCCATAGCCTACATTGTTTAGGAATAGTTATTATAAAGAGTGCAACAAAACTTTTAAATTCAAAAAATGAAAACTAAATGTTCATCAATTTCTTTGGTTTGGACATACACACACATCCACATACAAACTTATTTTGGAGAAACAAGGGGCGTACAAATCAAGAATATGCTTGATTTAGGGATTGTTTATGATCAACATGTTTTGTTTGACTCTCTTATTTCTTATTTCATTAATTTTACACAAGTGTTTGTTTGTATCCCTTGTATCATTACATACCAAATATGATTCATTTTCTACTCCATTTAATTATTCACCTTAAAATATAAAGTGAATAGTATGGAACACCACCTAAACAAATACAACTAGAAGTGTTAAATTAGAATAAATGAGATCTTGGGATAAAAGGGAATCCGACACTATTAGTATCAATATGCATCAAGCAAGAGAAGGAGAAATAGCTTAGCCCAATTATTCATGAATAAACATATGAAAAATAAGATGTATTGCTAATTACCATGGAACAAAACCTAAAAGAAATATGACCTTTTAGACTAGATTCACAAAACACAATAAAGGATTAAAAATTAAACTTACTTTCTTGATGAGAACATGTTGATTTAAAGAAAGATGAAAATATATTATTACATTCTTTTAGAAAAATTATATTGAATATTGACTTAATCAATTTTCTACTATGTCATTGAAGTAGGGAAAATCCTCTTTCCTATACATAGAGGTTATAGAATTGAGATTTTACATTCACAATCAAGAAAGATTATATCTAGCAGTGGAACCCCCTTCTTTCATCTATGGTTGGAGAGTTTTCTAGGTTAGTGAGACCACATTCATTTTAGGTGTGACCACTATGATAACACACATTGGGAGTGGTTCAAAGTTGGGTGTTCTAAAAAAAGGGGTGCAAGCATGTAAGCCTTGAGCATTGACAATGCAAAATTATAAATATCTAAGCTTTATTAAAGGGTAAAATATAGACAAACAATTACTTAGTTCAATTCTATTAGATTAATTTCTACATGGGTGAGAATATTATTGTGATTATTTTATACAATAGTCCCTCCTAAACACAAGATTGACTTTTCCCCTCACAACTGCTCATAAATACTTAGTCATGAGCCAATTGTTTTAGCTTTCAAAATAAATGTTAGCAGCTCTTGTGTCTAAGCTAGTTTAAATCGCTTTTGTTCCTAGAGAAATCCTAGATGGTTTATATTTTAGTTTAGGGTTCTAAGTGCAATATAAATAAATAGATACATAATGAATGCACATAGGACCAAGATTTTGTTATTCGTCTATGATATGTACATATTTGAAGCCAAAGTGAGAAAGATATGGCTTGAAATTGAATCATTGTATAGGGGCCTAATGTTGTCAAGAATGCTAGGGATGGTCTTGGGAGGAGATTTGGACAAATTAAGTTTTGTATACTACCCTATTGCACTTGGTATGTCAAATCATCTTAGCAAAAATCCTTGACATATTTTCTCTTAACATAAAATGTTTCTTTATAGTAGCATTACTAGAGAAACACCATAGTATAGATAGTGTATTGGTAAACCCTACCTGTTGTTTTTGATAAACCCTAACCGATTAAGTTTGGTGAATTGGTTATATTGGTTTATGATCTGATGATGAGCGGCAATGATTATGACACATGTGATTATTGTATGAAGGCAATTTCAAGTGATTTTGGCGAGTTGATGTAACGGTTTTTGTCTAGGGAATGAGCAAGTATATTGCATATAATGCAAAGCGCGTGATGAGTTACTAAGTTTGATGAAGCGGTGATCAAGGAGTGATCGAGGTTTTTATTGATTGATGTGCAGAGATTGCTATGTAATCTAACGGTCACACTTCAATCGACTTGTTTGTAATCTCTATGAGAATTAGGTTTTTGTTGTGTTACCGACCTAATTGATTTGTTTATAAGGTCGATGAAGTTGTTTAGTTGAGAGTTGGCAAAGAGTTGGAAAAGATCAGTTGAGTGTGTGGTCGCTGAACCAAATGATGTATCTGTAGTTTGAGTAAAAGCAGATAGGAGCATGAAAAAGATTTGATCAAGCAAGTGTAGTTCTATTTAGACAAATCAACAAATTCCTGTTGTTTTCTAACAATTACAACAGAATTGCAATCCCCTAATCGAGTAAGCTCTAACAAGCTTGGTACTATTCAAATCCTCTAACAAGGTGATCCATTAGCTTGGATTTTCAAATCCTCTACTGAGGTTACTCCTTACAGGGTATTGCTTCTAACAAGGCATTGTAGTCAATCCCTTAACAGGGCGGTCCCTAACAGGACTTTTGTAAAGCTTTAACAGGCTAGGCTCCTAATAGGGCGAACTTCAGAAGAGTTCAGATAGTTATCTTGTGAGTCTCATCTCACCGTGGTTTTTCCCATTTGGGTTTTCACGTCAAAAATATTTGTGTCAAGTGGTGAATGTTTTTGTGGTTATGTTCTTATGGTTGATTTACTTAACTACTTAACTACTTTGATAAGTCATGATAACTGGAAGCATTGAGAAATGAAGTCTGTTGACATATGAAAAAGCATTTGGATGTTTATGAGTTTGAAGTTGTTTATTGTTAATTTGTTGTAACAGTCAACCGGTTTATCTTATGAGTTTTTATCTTGACAGTGGTATTACATTGATAGTTCTAAGTTTACTTTGAGAGATTGATTTTGAGATTGGTGAAGTTTGTACCGGTTTTTCTATCTACTGATTCAACCCCCCCTCTCTTAGTAGTTGACCAGATACTTATTCTTTCATCATACCATCAAACACGTCTAGAAAATAAGGCAATAATGTTGTTGGAAACACTCAGACAATTCTATAGTGGAGCATACTAACATATTGGCTACCTCGTCACAAGAAAGCCTTCCAAACTCCACCAAACTCTTCAATATATCACTAAGAATGACTCCTAACAAGTTGGTGATCATCAACAAATAGATACATGTCTAAAACAAAGGGTTAGCAACAGGTATAACAAGTTCTATGGATTGTACAACCCCCTTTGATTATGACAAAGTTAAAAGTTCAACCCCAAAATGATACCACTAATCTCCTAGAAGCTAGGTGAAACCATTCAACAAGGTAAATCCTCAAAAGATGTTGCACATTAATTTGGAAGTTCATCCCCCCCCTCACAAACACTTTCCATAGGTGGTACAACCACATCAACACCCAATCTTCCTTTAAACATTGTACATCCTACAAGATGTGACTTATATAGTTGTAAAAGAAGCACTAAATCAATCTCACAAACCAAAAAGAAGAACATCAATGTACAACCAAAAAGAATGTTACTTGTAAGCAAGGGATGGCCTAACTATGAGAAATGGTACGACCTGTCTTGTCTTGAAATATTTTCAAAAAAGGTATAATCTTGCACACATCATTAGCACTTCAAAAGAACAACTCAAAAAACTTTAAAAATCTCCATAGTTGCAACCTCCAAATTAAACTCTTCTTTGCAAAATACTGGTGATCTTTGAATGAAATCACATAAGCTAGCTAGAAAAGGGATAACTCCAAAAGGGTTTGTGTCCTCAATAAGCTTTGAAAGAACTTAGGGTCATTCTAGTAGCATAACAACATCATTCATAAGTCTAACTCTTCAAATGAGCTCACATCCTCCCTATATAGATATTTGGAGCGAATTATTCAATTTATTATATTGACCTAAGATGACCAATTTGAAAGATCATAAATTTAATGTGTTAAAAAGGCACCCCCACATCCCAAGTTCCACTTTTGAGCTCACTTTAATAATATAACATTCGAAACTTAAAGTGAATATTTAAATTATTTTACCCGAGTTGAATAAAGCATAGATATAACATTGGAATCAAACTCTTATCACACCAACATGGTACTGATGATCAGAGCCAATTGAGTGACTTACTAAAAAAAGACTACTCCAAGAAGTTTAGAGATTCCTCTAAAAGTAAAAAATCACTTCTGAAATTGTCATGATAATCCACATTACAAATTGAGCTTATTGTCATAAATAAAAAATCTACAATACTAGACTTGTGCACTCCAAGAAATTTGGAGTTCTGCTAAGAACACCAATTTGGTAGGAAAAGAAAAGATCATTGACTCTTTGGAAATTCCAAATGCCAAAACAAAGTGGAAGTTTGATGTCATGCTTGATATGATGGCCCAACTTCTCTACAAAATGAATCAAACTCAAAATGTTCCCGAAAATCAGAATGGAGTTAGCACTTCTAATGTCAATAATCAACAAGGCAATACTAACCATTTTTTGGGAACTATTGATGGCACTTTTACTAGACCTCTTTAACCTACATTCACTCATAGAGAGGAGGCACTACCTGAGCAAGAAGTACAACTTCCTACGGCAAATGAAATTTGGGCAAGTTATGCAGAATATGTAACTCTCCCATTTGAGATTCAAGAGTACTACACGTGCATGGGTCCAAAAGTTGGGCAATTATTTTTCTTTGAGGCCAATGCTTGAAGAAGAGGCAATTAGATTTCCACCTTGCACTTGGATGGAGAAACTCATGAATGGTGGTACCATGGGTTGATAACCCAAGGCCATAATCTCATTACAACCTATGATTAGTTTACTAATAAAATCAATGAAATAGTTGACAAAAAGGGGCCAAAATCACAATTCAAAGAGTTATCAGAGTTGAGGCAACATGGAACACTTGATGGCTACATTGCTGATTTTTCAGAGACTCTTTGTGATGGTGTCATATATATCAGAAAGAAGACTTGTTGTGTTCATTAAAGGGCTAACTAAGCCCCTTAAGGGGTGGGTGACAGGTTTTGACCTGCCAACACTAGATGCAATCAAGAAAGGGGAGTTTGATGTCCCCAAGAGTAAATTTCAACCCAGGACCTTACAACACAAAAAAGATAAGAAGCATTTTCACAAGGATTCAAATTAATCTAGAAGTCTTCCTTCAAAAAAGGATGAAGACCTCAAAAATGAGCTAAGGAAAAAATTATGCTTTGCATGCAATGATCCATGAGCCCTGGGCCATAAGTTCTTTAAAAAAGGCCAAGTTTGTCACTTGGAAGTATATTCTGCTGGTGAATTTGAATTAGAAAATTCAGAATAACAAGCTGATATGGAGGAAAATGAGGAGGAAGCACTATAAGAACCTAAAGGAGGGAAAATGAAGGCGCCTTTTCTTGGCTATCAAGTGTTCAAAATAATTATTCCTTCAACATTAGTCAATTGTTGTGTGGGTAGCAAAATTGTTGCTCTCATTGAGACCTTAAGACAAAAGACTTTGAAGGTTTCAAAGTCATGGTTGTCGATGGATTCACTCTTTCATGCTCAAGGGGAATTCCCCAATTGAGTTTGCAATTGGGCAACTATGAAGTCAAATATGATTTTTATGTGGTGATTACTGGAAACATCTATGTTACCCATGGAATCCAATGGTTTTGTTCTATTGATGTGTTTTTTATGACACCTCAAACACAAAATAAAATGCTAAGTATTATATCCTCTCTTGAACAAGGAAACCTTAAATGCTAAGCTTCATGATCAAACAAGGCAACCTCGAGGTTTACAATGTGAACAATTGACATTATATGATGGATAGCTCAGTGTATATGATGTGATTTGCTGGTAACACAAATGGACTTATGCTTCGCCGGAATGTAGAAACTAACTTAAACTGGCTTGAAAATAAAAGAGAAAAGAGAGAAGGTTGGAGAAATCTAATCTAAACCTAAGGACCATGATGATAATAGATAGTGCTTAGATAGATGGATTCCATAATCAAGCCTTGCTTCGCCATGAAGAAACAACTACACAAAAAAGATGCGATCTCCATAGGTAACAAAGGATTTTCATATTGTAAGCATTCATCCAAACACCCAATACTAGTGTAATCCAAATGAACATCCATAATCAAACTAGTGCTAAATTAGGTTCAGAATAACCATGTACTACAATTTGCAACCAACAAACTACGAATGGTATGAAATGGAATTCCATCAAACGTCTTCACATTTCTCCATTATAATCAATGAACTTCAACTAACTTTGAGAAGTAACAATAAACCATGAAAAATGTAGAAACACAACACAAAGATCCACCATAGCTTCAATGAAAGTTATGTATTGATTTCACCATAACCGTGGCAACAATCTCTAGCTTCCTCCTCCTACTCTATTGCTAACTACTAACCTATCAACTATTCTCTATTCTACTACTATCAACTATTCTCTATTATGCTACTATCAATTATTAACCTTTACAAATGAGAAGACAAAGCCTTATATAGACCTTTCAGTTACAAATGAATGGCCCAAATTGATTTGAAATTAATGGCCAAGATAATTCAAGATAAACCCTAATCAGGAGTGTTACAACTAACACCTTATTGACCAATGGAAAATTACAACATTTTAATGTCTTTCCCTTGAAATTGGACCAATAAGAAATGAGGTTAGGTACATTGAATAATATTTGATGTAGTGCCACATGTCACTTGCTCCTTTGATGAGTTAGGTTCAATGCACCTAGACATGTTGACTTGGCATCACTAAATTGTTTGATGATGATTAGGTGCCACCTCAGCATATATATCTTGTAAAGTTCCATCGTTCATCACAAAGAAGTCCTTAAATATTTATCAATATCTCTTGATACTCATCATTTTCAAACTTTTGATTGATTCTGATGGTTCATATTTCCAAATTGCATCTCATTGATGATCAAGTTTCTGACTTTGATTAACTCTTCAGAATTATCTACTTTCCTTGATCAAGTTTCACTTTTCCATCTTAATGTTTGGGAATCTTCCTCTTTGTGATGCATTTCCATCCTCAACTCTGGAACCTTGAACTACTTCCCTCCTTGACTTTCTTTGATTTTGAAATTCTTTGCCTTGGACTTGGATTCCTTGGTGTACTTCTTGACTTCTTGATGTGGAATCCTTTGTGTTCACTATCCTTGACTTTGATTTTCTCATCCTTGTCATGTCATGAATTTGTTTCTCTTTCATTTGTTCACCATCATTGTGAAGTCTGCCTTCTATTAATCCCTCCTTATTTTGCTTTAGGTCTTCTCTGCTCCTACTTCGCTTAGGATGAATTTTGAATTGATGTTGAAAATGTGTTATTGGAATCCTCCTTTATAGCACTCATCAAGATTGAACTTTCTACTCCAACTAGGCCAACCTAACATATATATTTGAATTTGAATTTGATTTGAATCTATTCAAGAAGTTGGCCATCTAAAATGATTTGGTTTTGTTTTTAAAGTTTAAATCTCCCTTTAAGCTAGCCGATCTCAAAACCTCAAGTTGGCATTCTTCATCATATATTCTCTTGCCTTGCTCCGTAGAAATATAATGTGATCACCCAACCCTCTAAACACATTTCAAACTCACATTTAACATTTAGTCTGCTCTGCATATTAGGTCAGATGCAAATTCCTCTTTGCCTTCAAGGTTTATTTGTATTTAAAAATTAGAAATTCCTCTTAGGAAGGCGACCAACACCCAATTTTCTCATGAGCAGGTTTGAAGGGTCATTAAGGACAAATGATAGACACATTTTAATTATGAATAAGAGCAAGCAAGGGCAATGTTTTACCTCAGCAAAGGACTACTAGGGGTGCATTTTCATGTGATCCATGGACAAAGAGAAAGAGTGGGATTTGATGAGATGCAAGGACAAGTGTTGAGTGACTTTTCGTGTGATGCAAGGACAAGGACAAGGCGGCTTTTCCAAGTGTGTATGGACTCATGTTGGGTACAAATCCTAGGTGGGGATGGACAATATGCTAGGCGGTCCTAAGGTGAAGAGAGGGACTATGTGTAGGGCTCAAATAATATAGTGCTAGGGACAAGATGCTAGGTGTAATTTCTTGGGTGTGAAGGACAAAGTTGATGCAAATTTAAAGACCTCAATGCAAGGGGAGTTTCTTAGGTATCCAAGGATAACATATGGCACTCCTTAGGGATTGTGAGGGATGAAATGCATCTCATTTAGGGGCGTGATTTCAAGGTTATCAAGGACAAAGCAATTAAGATCAAGGGTGCATTAGCAAGGTGGTCAAGGAATAGGTACACTACAAGAGTAGGATGGCAAGGTAGTTAGGGACAACCTTAGGCGCATTTGAGGCATAGTTAAGGACAAGCCAGGGCGAGATTCCTACCCATACAAGGACAAGCCTAGAGTGCAAATCAAGTGTGTGCATAGACTAAGGACTAAGATGAATGCCCAAAAAGTTTGCTAAGGGGAATCCCCAAATTGGCTAGGGATTCAATCAAGGATTCTAATCATTTTCATACTTGAACCTTAGATCCTTTAGTTTTCAACTTTAAATTCCCATATATTAGACAAGGATTTTCGAAAACTCTTCCTTATTCCCCATCTTGTCAAGGTGAAAAAATCCGACCTTGACAAGGAATTTTCCTTGTCTAGGCATCACATCTTTGAATATTTCATCACTCATCAACACTTAGCACTTTCAAAACCTTCATCCTCATGAAGACTTTTCCTAACAATTTTACAACATTTTTTGCACTTTTGACAACTATGACAATATTTTGCAACATTAACAATATTGACAATTTTTTTGACAACTTTTCCTACTATATGACAACATTTTGCTCTCCTCACAATCTCACTGTAACATCCCCAACAATTTTTTTAAATTTTTTTAATAGTTTTGCAAGCATTGTTGGATTGTTGGCATTGACAAAACCGGACAATCTAGAAAACCGGTATATGTGCTAAGGTTTGTCATTGATGTCCAACACTTACTGGTGAAGACACTAACCGGTGAAGTGGTATAGGTAAAGTGGTGTTGCTTTTTAGTAAGCAATAGTGAATGGAAACAACATTGATATTGAATGATCAAAGGTTACTTCAGCTCAAGATAACATACATTAAGTCAACTGATCTATCATTCAGGAAGATTGGTCACTTTGGTGTTGGTAAAGTTACAAAAAGTGACTCAGGAAAGAAAACTTGTTTGCTCTAACCAACCGGTAACTCAATGGTAAACAGGGGAGAGACATGATGCTAGCACAACAAACCGACAGTCAAAGAATGAAACGATAAAGTAAGAAGTGTAGTTACATACCGGTACACCGATATGACAGAAGGAAGACAGGCGATCACCATAAATCTCATAGCAGTGATCGGCCATTTAGTTGCGGTGGCAAAGAATGAGTTGGTAAGCTTGTGTCTACGCCAAATCATTTGTTGGTAAAGCTAACTTTCAGTTACCATGCAGTCAAGCATGATTACATGCAGATTCTCTGGTTCGCATTGATTTGACTGAACTTGACTCATAAGTTTCTATCCTTGGGAGATGCGGTGGCAGAACTGGTTGAACACTTGGCGGAATTGCTGAAAGGTGCGTAGAGAAAGAGTGGGAGAGTTTGAATTTGAAATCTTCCGAAATCCTTGATTGATCTGATTGAGGATATGCCTGAAGATGTCGACAGAAAATGTATAAAGAGTTTTGGAGCTCTTTCTGAAAGTTTTAATCGTGAAATTTGAAACAAGGAAATCTTGTTGAAGGCGATCCAAGGTGAAGAGCAGAGTGAGAGGAAGTGCTAAGAGGTGTTAGCACAGCTGAGTGTGTGTGTGAGGTAGATCGACTAAGGGCAGAGCCGAAGGACAGAGAACCGACTGAGTGCAGAGCCGAAGGACAAAGAACTGGCTGAGTGCAGAGCCGAAGGACAGAGGATCGACAGAGTGCAGAGCCAAAGGTTAGAGGATCGATAGAGTGCAGTACCGAGGGATAGGTGAGCAGTTGAGTGAATAGCCGAAGGTGTAAGAAGGAAACCAGTGTTGTGCAGAGAAGACACAACCGATGTGTATTGAGTGGAATGCATATTGAGATTTGATAAAGCTATCAGTAGCTAATTCAGCAGATCATCCATCTGTTGCTTTCTAACAACTGCAACATAAATCCCTTAATTGGGTGGACTTTAACAGGTCCCTATTGTAAAATCCCTTAATCGGGTAACATCTTAACTGATGTTCTAAGTCCTTTAACTAGGCTACCTTTAATAGGGTAAAGGCACTAACCGACCTTGTTCAAAATCCCTTAACTGGGTGGCACCTAATAGTGTCTTTGTAATCTCCTAATAGGGATGGCTCTTAATCGAGCGTACTCTAAAAGAGTGCAAATTTTGTGAGTTCCTACTCACACTGTGGTTTTCTCCCTATCGGGTTTCCACAAGATAAATCCTTGGTGTCATTGTCAACATTTCATACTTGCATATTTTACTTCAGTGATTAAGTATATTGTTGGATCTTAGATGAATGAAGATTTAAGATAAAAGTTAAATTGTGAAAAATTGATTAAGTGTTGATTCACCCCTCCCCTCTCAGCACCGGTTGGGACTAACAATCGGTATCAGAGCACAGGTCCCTAGAATAAGAAGAAGCTTAATCAACTTAGGGAGAGATTCAAGATGATGCGTAAGGAGGGTCCTAAGTTCTCTAAGGAGAACTACATCTTATGGTGTGGGAGAATGAAACTTTATCTAAGATCCTTAGGTGAACACAACTAGAACCATGTGATCACATAATACAATGAACCTTCAGGGATTCTTACTCCTGACCGGATAAAGGAGAGGCAAGATAATACTGCTGCTATGGATCTGATTGTTAGTACTCTTTCAAATAATGAATTTGCTGAGGTGCAATATTTGAAAACAACTTTCCAGATATGGAATAAGTTGAAGGCAGTCTATGAGGGAGATCGTCATGTTCAAAAGGCCAAAGTAGATAGCCTGAGAGGAAAGTATGATGAGATGAGAATGCAGGAAAGTGAAAACATAGAGCAGTACAACAAGATGATAAAGGATGTAGTAAATTCTATCAAGAATGCAGGAGGAAAACTCGAGGAGGATGTGGTTAGCAAAATCCTGAGAACTCTGCTACCACAATATGCCATAAGGGTCTCTGCTATCCAGGAACTCAGATCCTTGGGAACAGTCAGTGTAACTCTTGACTCACTGATCGGTAAGTTGACCGCTTTTGAATTGAGTAATTATGATAACAACGTACCAAAGATTGATGATGCCTTCAAAGCATCCATGGTGCATACACCCATAAGGAGAAGAAAAGAAACCGATAGTAGCTCTACTACCAGAATCGGTCATTCTCACGAGAATGACAACCTGCTCTCTGAGGAATAGGAGCAAGACGAGATTGAAGCTCTACTGGCAAGAAGATTTCCAAGAGGTAAAGGTAAATACAAAGGTAAGTTACCCTTAAAGTGCTTCTCCTGTAATAAGATAGGTCATATTGCTTCAAGATGCCCTGATAATGACAGAGACAAAAAGGACAATTTCAAAAATTACAGGGACAAGAGCAAGAAGGAATGTTATCTTGCAGAAGAAGGAGTCACTGATGAAGAGTCAGAGAGATCTGATGATGATGGCATTGCCTTCGTGGTAGTCAAAGAGGACAACACAAAGGAGGGAGATATGACATTGATTTCTAGCACAAACCAGTGTGGAGAATGGGTGATAGACAGTGGCTGCACTCACCACATGACCGGTGATAGAAGCAAATTCCTCAGCATGGAGGATTGCAACGGAGGAACAGTGAGGTTCGGAAATGATGCCCCATGTGCAGTAAGAGGTAAGGGGTCTATAGCCCTGAATGATAAGACAAATTGTGATGATGTCTTGGGTAGAAGGATTAAAGTATAGCTTGTTAAGTGTTGCACAACTTAACAATAAAGGATATCGGTTAGAGTTCAATAAAGGGATATGTAAAATAAATGACAAATCTGCAAGTTTAATTGCCACTGGTAAACAATCAAGAGGCAATTTGTTTCATCTAGACACCACCATAGGTAATTGTCTAGTGGCTAAGGTAGAAGAGAGCTGGTTATGGCACAAAAGATTATGTCATGTTAATTTTGACAGCATAGCTAAAGTCAGTAAGGCAAAATCTGTAAGAGATATCCCTGACATAGTAAAACCTGAAAATGCTATGTGCAAAGAGTGTCAACTAGGGAAGTTGACCGGGTCCAGCTTTAGCAGTAAAACTTTCTCATCTGAAAGTGTGGTGGACTTAGTTCACACAGACCTGTGTGGTCCCATGAGAACCAAGAGTTTCTATGGAGACCGGTATTTTATGTTATTTGTGGACGACTTCTCAAGAATGATGTGGATTGTATTCTTAAAAGAAAAATTAGAAGCTTTTCACATGTGTAAAGTGTTTACGGCTCGAGTCGAAAGAGGAACCGGTAAGAATTTGGAGTGCCTAAGATCAGACACAGGAGGAGAGTTCACCTCTCAAGAGTTTATGAACTACTCTGAGGAACAAGGAATCATGAGACAAATGTCTGCACCCATAACTCCTCAGCAGAATGGAGTTGCTGAAAGAAGAAACATAACTCTCATTGATTGTGCCAGAACTCTAATGATACAGAAGGATATCCCACATACCTTCTGGAGAGAAGCAATAAGCATTGTTGTATACACTCTGAACTAGATATAGGTAAAGAAGGGGACAAACAAAACTCCCTATGCATTATGGAGTGGCTACTCACCTAATGTTTGCTATTTCAAAGTATTTGGAAGCAAGTGCTACATCAAAAGGGACGAGTACACTGGAAAATTTGACCCCAAGAGTGATGAGGGAACCTGCTTAGGTTACTTAACAAAGAGCAAGGCACATCGGTGTCTAAACAAAAGGACTGGTAAGATTGTGGAAAGTGCAAATTTCAGAGTAGATGAGTACTCTGAGAAAAATGAATAGGATAGTAAGAGTGAACCAGAGGACTATAAAGGGTTCAAGTACAATGTACCAGTGGAACCTACTAAAAAAGATCTTGTTGAAGCGGCTAATGAAGAAGCTTGATAGAACCTGCACAATCGGTAGAAGAAGCTCCAAGGAGTGAGTCGGTATTGGCTAAATATGTCAGAAATAATCACTCTGTAGAAGATATTATCGATGATAAGGATGCAGGAGTTCTAACCAGAAGAAGAGCAAGAAAGAATGAGTGTATGCTCTCCATTTTTGAGCCCAAAACAACAAAGGAGGCTCTAAAGGATGATGACTGGGTCAAAGCCATGGAAGAAGAACTGGAGCAAACAGAGAAAAATGATACATGGACTCTAGTACCCAGACCGGAAAATAAAAATGTAATAGGCACCAAGTGGGTGTTCAAAAATAAGATGGATGAAACCGGTAAGGTAATAAGAAACAAGGCAAGATTGGTTTGTAAGGGCTATGCTCAAGAAGAAGGTTTGGACTATGGAGAAACCTATGCATCGGTAGCCAGACTGGAGGGGGTCAAAATTCTGCTGGCCTATGCTACTTATAAAAGGTTTAAAGTATACCAAATGGATGTCAAATCGACATTCTTAAATTTAGAGGAAGAAGTATACATAGAGCAACCGAAACGGTTTGCATCTGAAGATGGGAGGAATATGGTATGTAGGTTGCAGAAGGCTCTGTATGGGCTGAAACAAGCACCGAGAGCTTGGTATGAGAGGTTACACTCATATCTGCTAAGCATTGGGTTCAAAAGAACCAGTGATAATAGTAACCTATATCTAATGAGTGGAGCTGAAGAAAAACACCTAATTGTTGAGATCTTTGTAGATGACATCATCTTTGGGGGAGATGATGAGATGAGCAGAAGCTTTGCAGGACAAATGCAACAAGAATTTGAGATGTCCATGATTGGTGAGATTAAGTTTTTTATTGGTCTACAAGTCTCTCAATTAGAGAATGCCATCTTTATCAGTCAGACCAAGTACATAAGAGAAATTCTTAAGACTTTCGGAATGGAAGATTGCAAACCTGTTGGAACTCCAATGGTTACAGGTTGCAAGCTATCTAAACATGATGAGGCTGAAGAAGTGAAAGAGACACTTTACCAGTCCATGATCAGTAAATTATAGTATGCAGTACATAGCAGACCGGACATAGCACAAGCTGTTGGCTTGGTTGCCATATTTTTTGCAAATCCAAAAGAAACTCCTATGATGGCAATCAAAAGAATATTCAGATACCTAAAGGGGACTGATGAGTATGGTCTCTGGTATCCACACAAAGGAGGCTTTAGTTTAAGTGTCTTCACTGATTCAGATTGGGCTGGAAACATTGATGACAAGAAGAGAACCAGTGAAGGAGTATTCTTTCTCGGAGAAAGGATTGTATCTTGGACAAGTAAGAAACAAAACTACATATCTCAATCTACGCTGAAGCTGAGTATGTAGTTGCTGCAATTAATTGCACACGGATAGTTTGGATCAAGCAACTGCTGGAAGGAATTCAAGAAAAGGTGCTTGGGTCAGTAGTGATTCATTGTGACAACACCAGTGCCATTGACATATCTAAGAACTCGGTGATGCACTCCAAAATGAAGCATATAGCCATCAAATATCACTATCTAAGGGAACAAGTTCAAGAAAAGGAAGTGATGTTGGAGTACATACCGACAAAAGAGCAGGTGGCTAATATATTCACCAAGCCGCTACAAAAGGACACCTTTGACTATCTCAAAGGTAAGCTGGGGGTTATGCCCCTCCATTTAGTAAAGTAAGTAAACAGGGTTCTACATCAATCTGGTATAATTTCAAGTTTTTTTTCAAATGAAAACAACAAGATTGATGAATGTGGACTACTCCAGTTAGGGGGAGCAGTCTTGTAAGTGTTCAGAATGGACTCTTTGGCATTGTTGTGAAAGGGGGAGATATGTTAAGTGTATTTGAACATTGGCAGAATATGTTAAGAGTGTTTGAGCATTGGCAGATATCAGTGATAGGGGGAGATATTCTTCACTTAGGGCACAATGACTGGACTGTTACAGAGATGAAGAAATATGCATCTAACTAGCCAAAGTTTGAAGTGTTTGCCATCAATGCCAAAGGGGGAGATTGTTGGATTGTTGGCATTGAAAAAACCGGTCAATATAGAAAACCGGTATATGTGCTAAAGTTTGTCATTGATGTCCAACACTTACCGGTGAAGTGGTATAGGTAAAGTGGTGTTACTTTTCAGTAAGAAATAGTGAATGGAAACAACATTGATATTGAATGATCAAAGGTTACTTCAGCTCAAGGTAACATACATTAAGTCAACCGATCTATCATTCAGGAAGATTGGTCACTTTGGTGTTGGTAAAGTTACAAAAGGTGACTCAGGCAAGAAAACTTGTTTGCTCCAACCAACCGGTAACTCACTGGCAAACAGGGGAGAGGCATGATGCTAGCACAACAAACTAACAGTAAAAGAATGAACCGGTAAAGTAAGAAGTGTAGTTACATACTAGTACACCGGTATGACAGTAGGAAGATAGGCGATCACCATAAATCTCGGAGCAGTGATCGGCCATTTAGTTGCGGTGGCAAAGAATGAGTTGGTAAGCTTGTGTCTACGCCAAATCATTTGTTGGTAAAGCTAACTTTCAGTTACCATGCAGTCAAGCATGATTACATGCAGATTCTCTGGTTCGCATTGATTTGACTGAACTTGACTCATAAGTTTCTATCCTTGGGAGATGTGGTGGCAGAACTAGTTGAACAATTGGTGGAATCGTTGAAAGGTGCATAGAGAAAGAGCAGGAGAGTTTGAATTTGAAATCTTCCAAAATCCTTGATTGATCTGATTGAGGATATGCCTGAAGATGTCGACAGAAAATGTATAAAGAGTTTTGGAGCTCTTTCTGAAAGTTTTGATCGTGAAATTTGAAACAAGGAAATCTTGTTGAAGGCGATCCAAGGTGAAGAGTAGAGTGAGAGGAAGTGCTAAGAGGTGTTAGCACAGTTGAGTGTGTGTGTGAGGTAGATCGACTAAGGGCAAAGTCGATAGACAGAGAACCAGCTGAGTGGAGAGCCGAAGGACAGAGAATCGACTGAGTGCAGAGCCGAAGGAAAAAGAATCGGCTGAGTGCAAAGCCGAAGGACAGAGGACCGATAGAGTGTAGAGCCGAAGGTCAGAGGATTGACAAAGTGCAGTGCCGAGGGATAGGTGACCGACTGAGTGAATAGCCGAAGGTGTAAGAAAGAAACCAGTGCTGTGCAGAGAAGACACAACTGCAACATAAATCCCTTAACTGGGTGGACTTTGATAGGTCCCTATTATAAAATCCCTTAACCGGGTAACATCTTAACTAATGTTCTAAGTCCTTTAACCAGGCTACCTTTAACATGGTAAAGGCCTTGTTCAAAATCCCTTAGCTGGGTGGCACCTAACAGTGTCTTTGTAATCTCCTAACAAGTATGGCTCTTAACCGGGCGTACTCCAGAAGAGTGCAAATTTTGTGAGTTCCTACTCACACCGCGATTTTCTCCCTATTGGGTTTCCACGAGATAAATCCTTGGTGTCACTATCAACATTTCATGCTTGCATATTTTAGTTCAGTGATTAAGTATATTGTTAGATCTTAGATGAATGAATATTTAAGATAAAAGTTAAATTGTGAAAATTTGACTAAGTGTTGATTCACCCCTCCCCTCTCAGCACCGGTTGGGACTAGCAAGCACACCAACACTCGTTAAGGTTAGAATAATGAAATCTAAACTAGCTGAAAGGAGCCCTACACCTTTTGATCACCGAGAACCCAAGCTGGGAGGGTGAGAGCATACGGTGGCAAGGGATCGTTAGATGCAAACTTTTGAAAATGCTTATTACAATAATGGGCGGCAAGCCAACCCCTTCTACTTTCCAACGGGTAAACAAGGAAACTTGGCGGTAAACCAGCCAAGTAAACAAGAACACACTCAAGCACAAATCACTCTACTGCGATATTTCAGTGAAAGGACATGAATGGAAATTACAATCACTCTAATGCTTGTGTAGTGGAAGGATGGTATTAAAGAGCCAAATGTAGGCGGCAAGCCAGCCTCTTCCACTTTTCAGTGGGGGTTTGCTTTACAATCCAGAAATGCCTGTTAGTAATACTATCTAGCCTTACAATAAAGAGATACAATGCATAGAATAGAGAGATTATACTGTCCAATACTGATGAATACTTCCAAACTTAACACACTTAGCAAACTCAAACACACCCATAGAGAAATAACACAACATTCATCACTAAACTGAAAAAGCAATCTGTTGTACGCATAACACGCAGAAAACAACCACTACCGAAATCACTGTTATGCTCATAACTCGCCTAAAACTTCACTAAATGGCACAAGACAAGAAGCAAATGAAATCTAAGACTAAGGCGATGCTACAAGAACCTCAAACTTGCACTGCAAACACCACCACCAACCAGCATGCAACCCGAGGCAGCCAAGGAATGGTACAACTAGCAACAAAAAATCGATTTGCAACCAAAAATCAGATTGAACACCAAAACACACGCCAAAACAGGAGAATGATAATCTTCTTGATACACTTAAAACGAGCCACTACCCAGAATGATGGGTCGCACAGACAAGGAGATATGATCAAATCTTCGCTTCAGCCACACAAAACCAACAACACTGAAAAATCACACCACCGAAAATCTGAAAATGCACACTGAAAACTTCACCCACGATCCACCACTCAGCTAAGTACTATGTCTTAAGTACGAAACTGACAAAACTAGGGAGCCACAACTCCCAAGCTCAAGTTCACTCACCATTTCGACATCATAACGATATGATTTCTTCAAGATGCTCAAATGAGACGCCCCACCTTATATATATAGATTTTTGGATCTTAAATTCACATGAAATGACGCTTAAATTTCCTTACATTCATCTGCATTTCATTTCATAACCCCCTCCAAGTATGGCGTCCACTTTCCAATCTCCCTAGTCGCACTTTTCCCAAGGAAATTGCCATGTTATAACATTAACATAACAATGCATAAACACATTCATTTTTTACGCCATCAACTTAGGGAAATAAAAATGTGACTTAGGATAAATAATATAGTATTTTCCTTCCTAAGTCATTCCTCCAAAATAATTAGTAAAATAATTAAATATTAAACTTCAGAATAAAGTGATAATATTTAATTAATCAATTATAAATCGCCCACTAATCACTACCAAATCAACCATATGAACTAGAGCGCATAAAACACTAATTCTGGACTGGATTGGAACTCTGCTTAAGACTGCCACAAATAGCTCTGCCTAAATTGATACTTACTAAAAATAGTAAGTCATGAAAACATCTCTGAAAGACATGCTTGTCGAACCCTGTGAGAGAGCTCAGAAAAACCAGAAAAACCTCAAAATCCAGTCAACTGCCACCAACTTACTAAAAATAGTAAGTTCAAAAATCACTCCGAAACATAACGCATGTTATACCACCGTGAAGCTCTCGAAAAAACCTAGAAGGAATCCTCAATTGGAATTGCAGAAACCCTACCAAAAAAACATCAATTGGATCATGCAAAGCTCCACAAAAATAGGAAACCCTAATTCCTCATTCCAATCAGTCTACGGGTCTCCGGAATAGGCCAATGGACCACTAATTACTCCTTACTGAGAAGGGGACATTATTGTCCGCCCTCCCCGAGATTGCTTGCCCTCAAGCAATCGCAAGCCTGGATGCTGCAGAATCTTCTCATTCTCCCAAGTGGCATCCTCAACTGGTAAGTTCTTCCATTTGATCAAGTACTCCTTGATCACCCTTTTTCTCAAAGAACGCTCCCTGAAGTCAATGATAACTTCAAGAATCAAAACCAGCTCTCCCTCCTCATCTAGTGGAGGCAACTCTGCTGAAGCTACTACATTATGTCCAAGAGCTTTCTTAAGGCGAGACACATGAAATACATTGTGAATTCTATTGCTCGTCGGAAGTTCCAACTCATACGCCACTTCCCCAATTCTCCTCTTGACTCTGAAAGGCCCGTAGAAACGTGGCTTCAATTTCTCCACTCCACTCTTCTTGAGAGTAGATTGCCTGTAAGGTTGGAGCCTCAAATAAACCATGTCGTCCACTTCAAAGGTGTGCTCAATCCATTGCTGACTAGCATAAAACTTCTGCTGATTCTGTGCATGTTGGAGATTGTCCCTCAAAGACCTCAAAATATCCTGACTTTGCTGCATAATATCCTTCGCTTGAGGGGTTTTGCTATCACCAAATATCAAATCAGCGAAGCGAGGAGCTTCATAACCATATAGTGCCATGAATGGTGACATTCTGATGGACATGTGATAAGAGGAGTTGTAACAATACTCCCCTAGGTGCAGCCATCTCACCCATGCGTTCTGCTGCTCCAAGACATAGTTTCTGAGATAGCCTTCCAAACACTTATGCACAATCTCGGTCTGCCCATCAATCTGTGGGTGATAACTTGTGTTTGGAGTGAGCATAGTACCACATAATCTGAAAATCTCCTGCCAAAAGGTACTTAGGAACTTGATGTCCCTATCACTTACAATGTTCTTTGGCAATCCATGCAATTTGAACACCTCTCGAAAGAACACATCAACAACTTGAGCTGTTGTGAATGAGCTGGTGATGGCAAAAAAGTGAGCAAACTTGGTCAATCTGTCCACCACAACATATATACAATCCTTCCCCATGGCCCGTGGCAACCTTGTGATGAAATCCATGAATATGCTTTCCCATTTCTGATTGGGAATGGGCAAAGGTTGTAACAAATCAGTCGGTAAAGTATTCTCATCCTTATTCTTTTGGCATATATGACACTCCTTGATGTAGCTCAAGACATCATTTTTCAATCTTTTCCAAGAAAATCTTTCTCGGATCTGCATGTGTCTTGAAATAACCTTGGTGACCAGCAAGAGGAATGTCATGGAAGGTCTACAATATCTTCTCCTTGAGCTTAGATTTAGGCACAATGAAGATCCTTCCCTTGTATTAAATCAACTCACCAACCAATTTATACTTTACATCATGAAAAGTACCCTCAATGATGTTGGTTGCAAACTGTTTTTTGGCATAATTAGGAAGCAACAAGTCCCTCCAATCTGCAGTAAGCTCACACAAAGAGCTCAAGTGGGGTGTTTCGAGACAAAGCATCAACCACTATGTTATTCCTCCCCTTGACATACTCAATGTCAAAGTCGTAAGCCTGTAGCTTACTCACCCATTTTTGTTGTCTCTCATTCAAGTCCCTCTAGTGCATGAAGTGCTTAAGACTGTTATGATCAGTCTTAACAACAAACTTACTCCCCACAAGATACTGCCTAAACTTCACAAGAGCATGCTTTATGGCAAGCATTTCTTTATCATATATGGAATATAACCATTCAACTCCTCTCATATGTGGAACCTGTCAGCTCATCCCAACTTCCTGCTTTGAAAGGCAATAGGATGCTTGTCTTTCATGAGAGCTGCACCAACACCTTCTCCTGATGCATCACATTGTAGCTCGAAGGGCTTGGTGAAATCTAGTAAAGCCAAAACAAGGCACGAGCTCATATCTCTTTAAACTGATCAAACATCGTTTGTGCCTTTTCTGACCATTCAAAAGCTCCTTTCCTAGTGATATCTGTGAGCGGGGCAGCCAACTAAGAGTAACCCTTCACAAACCTCTGGTACAAACCACATAGACCCAAAAATCTCTTCAAATGTGTTATGTTTTTAGGTGGAGGCCAATCGATGATAGCCCTTATCTTTTCAGGATCAACCTTCACACCCTCTGCACTAATAATGTAACCAAGATAGAGCAGTTCTTTCATCCCAAATTCACATTTGGACTCCTTAGCAAACAAGGATTCATACTCCAGTCAACTGAGCACTTCATCCAAGTGTTGCAAGTGCTCCTTCCAAGACTTGTTGAAGATGAGGATGCCATCAAAATATATGAGCACAAACTTCCTAAGCTGTTTCTGGAAGATCTTATTCATGCAAGACTAGAATGTGGCAGGAGCATTAGTCAAACCAAAAGGCATGACTAATAATTCAAAATGCCCAAAGTGGCATCAGAAAGCAATCTTCTCAACATCTGATGCCCTCATTCTGATTTGATGGTAGCCTGATCTAAGGTCAATCTTTGAGAAGAACATGACACCATGTAGCTCATCAATGAGCTGATCAATCCTCAGAATGGGGTATCGATTTTTTATTGTTTTCTGATTGAGTGCCCGGTAATCTACGCACATGCGGATGGTCCCATCCTTCTTAACCAAAACTACAACCGAAGCAAAAGGGCTCTTGCTTGGCCTAATATATCCCATGTCAAGAAGCTCCTTAATGGCTTTCTCAATCTCATCCTTTTGCTTCTTTGGGTACCAATAACGAGTTGTCATGACAGGCTTAGTTCCTTCTTCTAACTCAATGATGTGTTTCGTACCTCGCTCGAGAGGTCTACCAGGAGGTGGATTCTCAAACACCTTACTCCTTTTTGTAATCAAAGCTTGAATATCATCAGGATAACTTCTTTTCTCTTCAAGTGAATTAGATGGCATGATCATACACTCAAGAGATCTACCAAGAGGTGGATTCCAAAAGACCTTACTCTTTTTAGTAATTAGTGCTTGAATGTCTGCAGAGTAGCTTCCCTTTTCTTCAAGTGGACTTGATGGCATTATCAAACACTCTGCTGCCCATTCCACTTGATCATGGGGGATGAACCGCTACATCATCTTCAGTGATACAATTCTGAGACCACCATTAGACATTCCTCACAACACTACCCTCTTCCCATTGGACATGAATTTTAATTCCATGGTTTGTAGATTTAGAGTGATCTCACCAAGAGATCTTAGCCACTGAATGCCAAGGACTACATCATCAGTCCCTCCTATGCTCACCACAAAGAAGTCATCTTGAATCTCATGATTTCCCAACTTCAATTACATGTTGGAAATTATCCGATTGCATGATATGGTGGAGCCATCAGCTACCATGACTTTGAATCCTTCAACTTCTTCAATCACTAGCCCTCTCTTAGCAACAATTCTTTCATCAATGAAGTTATGAGTTGCTCCCGTATCAATAAGAGCTATGACACGGTGCTCTCCCAACACTCCCCTAACTCTAAAGGACTCATTCTTGTGAAGGCTCGAGAGTTGGGCAACCACACCTCTATCATCTTGTTCAATTTCAGGTCCTTCTGGAGCCTCTTCATACTCGTCCTCAATTTCAGTCTACTATTCGGAGATTTCAGAATCTGATCCATCAGCTGAATAGGACTCCATTTGATGTAAATTGCCTTTCCCATGACACTTATGTCCCGAGGTCCAAGGTTCACTGCAAGAATGACACAAATTCTTCCTCCGAAGCTCTTGGTGGAGCTCATCATCCATTCGAGAGGGAAACTTCTTGGTCTGATTTGAAAACTTCTTTTTATCCTTTTGGAAAGGAAAAGGCTTGGACTGAAATTTAGTTTTAGGAGTAGCCAACTCCATACTCCTTGATTTCTTGATTGCTTCAGCTAAGGTGGGCAGATCAAAATCTTTAACCCAACCTTTCAAAGGCTCTTCAAGTCCTTCAGTGAATAAGAGCACTGGCCTCTTCTCAGAAATACTACTAACCATAATTGAAAGATTCTGGAATTCAGTTATGTAGTTGTCCAAGGAGCCTTGCTGTTTGAGTTGTGCAAGCTCTCTGAATTTAACCTCTCGATCCTTAAAATCAAACCTTTCAATCAACTTGTTTATGAACTCAACATATGTAGTTATCAAATTGTGTCCAAGGGTGGCCAACCCATGGTACCACCATTTGTGAGCAACACCATCCAAATGCAAGGTAGCAAACTTAATGGCGTCTTCTTCGGGCATTGGCCTTAAGGACAAATAATTGTCCAACTTCTCGACCCAAGCTCTAGCTGTGCACTTATTGCTTCCATCAAAATGTGCTAGAGTGACCTTCCCAAGAGCTTGTTGATAATCTCTTGGAGTGGAGTATCTGTTATCAAACCTCCCTTCCTTTCTCTTCTTCTGATTCATGGATTGATTAAGGGACAAAATGTCATGGATCTCTGTGGGAAGTGAAGCATACTCCATGTAACATGCCCGTATCTCATCAGCTACTGGGACTTCTACTACAGCTGGCAGTGATTCCTTAGGAAGGAATACAAGTTGCAAGGGTCTTGACACCAAACCAATTGGTACTCCACCACTGTTACTACTATGATTGCTGCCATTCCCATTACCTCCTGAATTGTTAGAGGTATTGGCATGGTGTCCATGGGTGTCTTGATTTTGACTTCGACCCCCACCAACATTTTGATTCAATGTGGCTAGTAGCCAGGACATCATGTCCATCATAGTATCAAACTTTTTCTCAACTCTCTCCGCAACCCCATTGGCACCATTCTAATTTGATATTTTCTCTGCCATTGCATCCACTGATTGGCTGAATCAACCTCTTTCTCTTTGTTTCTCAAGACCTCTTAAAAGGTCTCTTCCACTGGCACTAGCGGTATCTGAAACTGCTACCTTCTCTGCTCTCTGTTGTAGTAGCTGATATCTCTATCACTCATGGAGAAGCCCTAACACACAGGCTGGCAGGAAGAGTGGTTTTGATACCACTGTAATATCCCCAACCATTTTTTTTTTAAACAGTTTTACAAGCACACCAACACCTGTTAAGGTTAGAATAATGAAATCTAAACCAGCTGAAAGGAACCCTACACCTTTTGATCACCGAGAGCCCAAGCTGGGAGGGTGAGAGCATATGGTCGCAGGGGATCGTTAGATGAAAACTTCTGAAAATGCTTATTACAATAATGGGTGCTAAGCCAGTCCCTTCCACTTTCCAGTGGGTAAACAAGGAAACTTGACGGTAAACCAGCCAAGTAAACAAGAACACACTCAAGCACAAATCACTCTACCACGATATTTCAGCAGGAGGACATGAATGGAAATTACAATCACTCTACCGCTTGTGTAGCAGGAGGACAGTATTACAAAGCCAAATGTAGGCGGCAAGCCAACCTCTTCCACTTTTCAGCGGGAGTTTTCTTTACAATCTAGAAATGGCTGTTAGTACTACTATCTAGCCTTACAATAAAGAGATACAATGCATAGAATAAAGAGATTATACTGTCCAATACTGATGAATACTTCCAAACTTAACACACTTAGCAAACTCAAACACACCCATAGAGAAATAACACAACATTCATCACTAAACTGAAAAAAGCAATCTGTTGTACACATAACACGCATAAAACAACCACTACCAAAATCACTATTATGCTCATAACTTGCCTAAAACTTCACTGAATGACAAAAGACAAGAAGTAAATGAAAGCTAAGACTGAGGCGATGCAACACGAACCTCAAACCTGCACCGCAAACACCACCAACAATCGACACACAACCCGAGGCAGCCAAGGAATGGTACAACCAACAACAGAAAATCGATTTGCAATAAAAAATTAGATTGAACACCAAAACAGGAGAATGATCCTCTTCTTGATACGCTTCCGATGAGCCAACACCTAGAATGATGGGTCGCATAGGCAGGGAGATATGATCAAATGTTTGCTTTAGCCACACCAAACCAGCAACACTGAAAAACCACACCACACTAAAAATCTGAAAATGCACACTGAAAACTTCACCCACGATCCACTACTCAGCTAGGTACTATGTCTCAAGTACGAAAATGGCAAAACTAGGGAGCGACAACTCCGAAGCTCAAGTTCACTCACCATTCCGACAACATAACGATATGATTTCTTCAAGATGCTCAAATGAGGCGCCCCACCTTGTATATATAGATTTTTGAATCTCAAATTCACATGAAATGGCACCCAAATTTCCTTACATTCATCTTCATTTCATTTCATAACCCCCTCCAAGTATGGCATCCACTTTCCAATCTCCCTAGTCAAACTTTTCTCAAGGAAATCACCATGTTATAACATTAACATTACAAAGCATAAAACACATTCATTTTTTACGTCATTAGCTTAGGGAAATAAAAATGTGACTTAGGCTCAGTAGCCCGAGATTGCCATAAGAGGGCATGGTGAAATCGCAAAATGACCTTAGTGCTCGAAAAAGTTAATGAAAGCAAGAAATCGCACATGCCGAGTTTGTGAGGGGAAAGGGAAATCGCGCGATTTGTAGAAAAATCGCGAAGTTTGCAGAGAGTTAAAATCGTGATTTCTCGGGAAAATGTCAAACTTTGAAAGAAGCCAGTGAAAATCGCGATTTTTGGTCAAAAACACTGAAAAGTCATGGAGCGATAAGTTGAGTGAAATGAAAAGGAGGTAGGACCAAATAATAAGTTCGGTCTTTTTGCCTAGGAAGACCGAAATTCTCCCTAAAATGACAAAGTGATAAATAATCCATAAATGAAAATGGCCGAATTTCATAGGGCTTGGGGCGATTATAAACAAAGGTCACGTCTTTTAAGTTAGGAAGATAAAATCGCTCAAACGTCACAAAGAGCCAGAATCGCGAGTTACATTCAAAAGAGAGACATTTAAGAGATACATCTCACAAAGAGCTTCTCATGCCCGAACTCCATTGAGATGAAGCCAGACGTTAAAAATTTAATGTTTGTCAAATTAATTTAATTAATTTTTCAAATTGATTGATTAAAGGTGAAATTGATTGATCGCAGGAAACAATGTCGAGGAAGAGCTATGGCATCAACCTGAAGCTCAAATTGACAACTTAACACAAGATCAAAGCCAGGTGTTGGAAGCTGGAGACGAAGGTGCAAGAGCACGAGATCAAAACCAAACATTGGGAAGTGTGCCATTGGACGACAAGTTAAAGTCCATCATCGAGACCAAAGACCAAAGAACACACAGGAGCACTCCAAATGTGCATCCTCAGAAGAATACACTACTGGATTTAATTCCAAAAATTAAGTTTTAAAAACTGAAATTGTTTAATGTAAAACTGTCTGTGGGCTCCACTTAAGATATTTTGAAACAAAGGGGAAACAGGTCAATTGTGGACAACTATTCCCAGCCACCAGGAGGACTGAATCAATGCCAAACAGTTGTAGGCAGTTGGGATAGTGGTTGAAGGGATAACTAAGAATTTAGTAGGCATGGGTTAAAGTTGCCAGCTTCTGGAGGGCAGATTGCAACCCTTGGGTGCAATCAATCCTGCCCATCGATTCATATTGTAAATTCTATAAAAGGCAAAGGCCTTTCTCTTGTAAAGGGTTAGATAGTTACTCTAGTTAGATTATTGTTAGAATTTTAGGTAGTTAAACTGTTAGATTTTAGTTTTCAGATTAGGAGTAGAGTAGAACTGTTACAAAAATTGTTGTAATGGCAGCTGAAGCAAATATATGAACGTTGAAATATGGTGTTTATTGTCTTTGCTTTCTTCTGTTTGCATGGTTTCTTTCAGCTAGTTAGAATTAGAGTGCAAAGATTTTAATGGTGAAGCGTGGAGGGGTATTTGATGTATTTTTGGTTCATACCATTGGGGGCTTGCTGATTGTAGGCCACTGTGCATGGTTAGTCTGAACCTTACTGTGCTTAGTTCAATTGCAGGTGTTCGTCTTAGGCTGCGCCAGAATTGGGTGCCTAAATGAATGTCTCCGGTCTGAAAATCCTTCATCCCTTGGAGATTGCACTGTTCTTGTCTAGTTGTGAGAGTGTCTCTGGCGAAATAAGAATCTGTTAAAGGAAATTTGTCTACTCGCTACACTAGTAATTCTTATCGTTGTCCTTAGGTCTCCTATCCCTTCTCTTTTGCTTTTATTTCGCAGCTCGAGATTCACAACATCGTAGGATACAGACCAGCTTGTTGTAAAACGTAAGACCCCTTGTGCTCCCAACAAAAGACACATCAACCATTGAGTTATCCCGCAGTCAAGAACTGACATTTGAAACCTTGAGGTTGTCCCCTTTGATCAACTAAAACAACATTAGGGCTTCCTTATACAAGAAAGGATATGATACTCGGTGAGATCATTCTATTCTGCGTTGGCCAGATAGAGTTGCAACGATGCGACTTTAGCCACGTCAACATGACCTTATTTCTAGGACTTGCTACAATTAAATCATCCACTACAATATCAGTAGCAAAGTTCTCTCCATCGATGACAACTTCATTGATATCCATTAAATTCTCATGCAACAATAATAAACATACTTTATTGGAGACACAAGGGAAACCCAAAGCAATCCCTAATACAAAAAAATGAAAAGCCAAAATATCCCACACAAAACAAAGCCGAAGGCTAGGATAAACAAGTTTTGGATGATAAGGGTCCCTGTTCTCGTACTAGGGGAAATCTCAAGAAGACTGTAGAGCAAGCTAAGATGGGTATTAATGATATAAAGAATCTATGTCAACATATTGATCAGTTGGAGGCTGAGGTTGCAGAATCCCTCAAAAAGCTCTAGTAGTTTCTTGTTGGTTTGATTTCTATTCTCGTTTGTTGGTTAAAATTTTGCTTCTTTTTTTTGTTTTTGTTGGTGGTTGGCTATCAGTTGGTTGTGTTTATCATAATGGCAACAAATTTACTTTTGTTAAAGGGTTTCGAGTCCCTTCAAAACCTATTTTACCCTTAATAAAAAACAAACCACTTTGAATGAGGATGACACAAGAAATAGCCAAGTGGCCTGAGAAAAATAAGACATTGAAAAAACACACAAACCAAACACCCAACACCCCAAACCAACAACTTGGAAATAAAGATCAATGGATTTCCATAGGCACAAACAACCTAAGAAAAATCACAACAAAATCAAAGCTTTAGAGGGAAAAACCAACAAAAGACAATTCACCTTCCACATAGCATACCAAAGCTCCAATCAATTTCTCTAAAAAAATCTCTATTTTAATTGATTTTCAAAAATTGCTTTACATTGTAAAGAAAATATCAAAATATAAAAAATAAAAAAGTGCTTTAAAGTTGATTAAAATAAAAGGTGAAGCAACAAAATTGAGGCATATATAGTCAAGTTTCTGGTAACAAAGGCATAAACCCTACCATATATCTCACACAAAAAATAATCAATCAAATCTATAAGAAACATGAAAACTTTTCATAAACTTTACTATGTAGTTAAAAAGAAGGAAAAAAAAACAAAACTAAAAACCACTAAGAAAAACCTATTGATGACAAAATTCGTTAAACCTGCACAACTTTGCATCAATTAATTGTGTGATTAAACTCAAAACAACGGTCCGAAAGACCAAAAAAAGGGTCAAAATTGTTGGTCAACAATTTTTATACAAAATCACAAGTTTTTTGGAGAAAACATCAGCATTTTGAAAGTTTCGCTATTAATTTGTGATTTTTGCAATTTTTTGCCTATTTTTGCTTCTATGTATATATCTATCTATTTATAATAATTACAATATAATTATATAAAATAAATCTTTTGAGCTTTTTTTCACACCATGATAGTGCATTAATAATTTAAATAGTGTAATAGATGTGCTACTAACATTTATCAATCTATATTACCAATAAAAAAAAACATTTATCAATTTATATATCATCCTATGGGCAAAGGCAAAGGAATTGAGGGTGAAAAATAAATTCACATGAATGAAAGCAGTAGTGCAGTTCTCAAAAAGCATCAATCAATCTAAAAACACCAATGCTAAGTGGATATCTAGAATCTCTTATAGTTAACAGTGAATGGGTGAATCTCTTCAAGTTATGGGACGATGTTTGAAAACATCATGCATTCACTATAAACATGTAAAGGATTAGACAAATCCATCAAAGATAAAAGCACATCATGACAACTACTACTGCAACAAAACAAAAACGTTGAATGTTTTTTGATTTATAGATGGTTCTTATTTACTATTAATTTAGTTGAAAATTGATGCTCATATCTTTCTTCATACATTATGCAATTAGCTTCAATTCATAGAATTATTTGGATCATACTTTGCATTGTATCATGTCTTCTCCAAAAATATAATTACACCATATTAACACCAAAACCTTGTAATGTACCCAACTGTACGATACTCAAATTTCCACCGTACGTCACGTACCACTATGTTGTACCGACGCTCTCTTACGACACAATACTTGAGGGCAAAGTACCCGAGGGCAAAGTATTCGAGGGAAGTACCTGAGGGCAATTATCGAGGGAAGTATACCCAAGGGAAAAGTACTCGAGGGAAGTACCTGAGGGCAATTATCGAGGGAAGTATACCCGAGGGAAAAGTACTCGAGGGAAGCACCCGAGGGCAATTACCAAGGGAAGTACCCGAGGGAAGCACTTGAGGGCAAAGTACCTTCGACACCTTCGAACCTCAATCAATGACACTTGGCACCCTTCGACTCCGGCCGCAAAGTTCCACTCGTATAGAAAAGTAGGCCGCACACTTCCAACACTTTGTACAACAATGTTGCTTCCACTGAAGGATCCTCCGTCGATAAGATTATTGCAGATACAGGAATGAATTATCAACACATAGTATACACCAACAACATTGAATGGCCAAGAACTAGATATTTTTAATTATATTTCCACATGGTAGAGATAGATCCAACAATGAAGTACAAAGTGAAATATCAGGAATGATATCTCCAACGACAGACTAGGGTGGTTGCTAACCACCGAAACTGCGACTACAAAATAGGGAGGATCTTGCACCTCCGAAACTGCAAAAATGCCAAACTCCAACTGGAATTCGTAGATACAAAGAAAATATAAAATTCACCATACCTACAACTATGCCAAACTCGGCCTTATAAAGATCTCTGGGAAGTTTCCCGAAGGGTTACAAGCAAGCCGACAATAGTTTATTATTTTATTAATTTGGGCCCCTATATTTAATAATTTAATTAATAAATTAAATGATATTATATAAAATTTAGGACCACTTAATTAATTAACTTATTTAAGTCATTTTATTAAAATTGGGGGCATTACAAACCTCACACCTACTTCACTTCTAATCTATAGATGTTCGTACCACACTCTACAAAAAATCATGTCTCCTCCAATGCTTTAATTACACCATATTAAAAACCAACAAAATCAGTACCTCTTCACACCTACTTCACTTGCAATCTACAAATGTTCAAATCACACTTTGTATAGAATCATGTCTCTTCCAAGACTCTAATTACACTATAGTAAAGTTTACAAATCTTCCTATTACACCTGTCAATGTGCCCATTGCATTTTCACATGTGGTAGCTAGCATAAGCACCAATCATAAATATACATTTCTTTTAAAGTTGATTCATGTTGAAAAACAATGACATGAGATGGAAACACTGAAAATAATGGCTTGCAAGACTTTATATAATTATGTGATATGCTACATGGATTCTTATGGATGGATAAAAGTTGTGAAGAGTTATGAAAACTTTTACTTTTATGAAATGAATGATCATGCCACACCAACACCATTATAGCTATAGTCGATTTGACTTGAGTGGATGATGTCATGAAGGACATCATTCCCATCATTGGGTCTGTCAAATATTGCTCAGGATGCCCTTAAGCCACTCCAGTTGTACACACATGATTCCATGGAATCAGAAATGACAATGCTATCACCACTGATTGGAAATCTCATTATTTTATGATATTATGTGAATTAAATCTGTTAATATTTTCTTGGTATTTACTGTTTAGCCAATTTTGTTATAGTTAGCACAATTGATATAAATTATGAAGCTATAACTTTGTCTCTGAAAAATAGATTGTTTTAATGTGTGAATTTTATGTTGTTTCATATATATTTATTTCAATGTAGATGCTCTCATAAAAATGATTTAGGGAGGGGATTTTTATTTAAAGACGAAGGATTCAAATGAAATCAAATGTCATTATTAGTTGCAATAACTGATCTTAAGATTGAGGTGGAGGTAATGTATGTATGAAATTGACTCCCCCACATTTCAATGCCCTAAATGACTTAGGACAAGCCTGTCCTAGTTTTGGACACGTAAAGTGGCATGAGAATCAAAGTGGATAAGGTAATGTATGTATGAAATGGGCACCCCCAAATTTCAACGGCCTAGATGACTTAGGACAAGTCCATCCTAGTTTTAGACACATAAACTAGCATGAGAATCAAAGTAGAGAATCATTTATCCACTGCTAATGAGAAATAAATATTATTTGTTGATTTATCAATTGTTTTTTGAAATTACATAGGAATGGGAAAAAGTTAAAACACAAGGGATGTGTTTTTACAAATGTGTCAAGAGGGTTGTTTGAGAAGAAAATGCTATGGCAAAATATGATAGAATTAAGTGCTCCTTCTAGAGTTAGTTGGAATGAATAATGTCAAAAGTGTCATCTACATATCAGCAACATTCTAATCAAATATCAAGAAAATTAAGTTTAGGAACAACGCAAAATGAACCCCAAAATGGCTCCATTTAACTAAAATATGATATTTGAGCACATGACATGGAATTAAGAAGTCAAATAATTGTTGCAAAGTCTCAAGTTGGGAGGGAAAGAACTAATTATAATAAAGGGTTAACTGACAAACTCAATATGCACAATAAATTTTGGTCTTTCTAAAAGAAATGAAACTTAAAGTTAACTATGTTCATCTGAATGACTTCCCAAGATTTACAGTAAATATTCAGGTTTAAATTATTGAACATACCTCAATCCATCTAGCTAGCATAGGCCTCCCATGTGCAATGTCATAATTCTTGAAATGAGATAAGGCAAGTTGAAGTCTTTCAATAAACGGTATATATACTATATCAACCTTCAAAAGGAATGGATCCATGTTAATATTTCAAACTAAAATTGTCATTAGAAGAACCAAATTAAGGCAAATCACATTAACTCATATGACTATGAGATACCCAAATCTAATAAATTGCATAAAAGGAGCATACCACACCAAATTCACCGAGAAAGAAAGGACTTGTGCTAGAAAAATTCTGAATTGATGTCTCCAATTGGTCAAGCGCAATACCTGCATTCAAACAAAAGAAGCATCACTTTCAATCAAATAATATCCAATGACTTCTTTACAAACTATTTATTAAATTTTAATTTTTTTTATATAATTGAATGAACATTCAACCCCATGTAAATGGGTAATGCCAGGCCAACATTAGCATGTGGGAGAGTGAAGCATCTTAAATAGTCTAAACAAAGAAATTATAAATAAATTTGTGTATCTTCATTGGATTGGCCTCGAGTATAAATCGGTGAGGCAAGACCAAGGTTAGCAAGTGGGAAAGTGAAGCACCTTAAAAAGTGTAAAAATGAGATTATAAAAAAAAAAAAAATCTTCATTGACATTGGGAATTCTACTCTAGCAAGGAGGAAATTACAAGGAGAAACTAAGTTTAGGTTGAGTAATAAAATACATAAACAATTATATTATTCTCATGGTTCGAAGAAAATAGCAATTCCAAACTTGAAAAGTCATGCAAATATCTAGTTGAAAATTTAATTACTAAAATAAATAAGCATACATGGATAAAAAGATATAGGATGGTTCTATTTACTATAAATACCATTAAGTGGTACCAAGAAATATGTATGGACTATAATTGGTATGCATTTACATTTGGCATGTGGAACAAGATGACTGCCATACTACATCTCCTAGAATAATATAGTATAGAGATACTCACTTTGCCCGCAAGGGTGCCACCATACAAAGAACCTAAAGCTAGTGAGCTCTACAAGGTGGTATTCAATATATTCTTCACTAATCCAATGTAAGGGATATGGTCCTAGGCAAGTTTGGGAATTTTATAGCTTCTTTAGGTCACAAACTTAGCACTCTAAGAGAAGAAGAAGAAGGATACTCATGCATGGTTGTACCTACATAGCCAAGGATATGTTTACCTAAATCATCTTACCATTAAATTTCTATCATAGGCATGCATTTCAATTTTTGAACTCCTACTTTTCTTTGGCTACTATAATTCTAATGCTGTATTGAACTTGTCTTGAATATCAAAAAGTTGTGAGTTCCTCCTAAGTTGAGTAGAATTGGAGTACATCCTTTGTCCACTTAGTTTAGTCTGAATTATAATCAAGCTAGTAAGAAGCTATTTTCTTCGCCACTCACTACCTAAGGAAGATCCATTCAAACAACAACTGAGAAAATGTGAATTCCTATATCTTGCTAGTTACAAATTACAATTATTAATAGAATATTGTTTATTTACAAACTCTTGAATATCATTTTTGTAGGTTCTTGGTAGGGAGATTGGTATAAAAATACCGCAAATTTCAAAAGATAGCCCTTTGAATTTTGTGTCAACCTTGTAATGCTTTTGGTTGTGAGTGTAATTGGAGTTTGTTTGATGCCATTCATGTGAACAAGTGTAATAATTTGACTCTATAATGATTCAATGAACCAAGTTTTTGTGGAATACAACCTTCACTTTCACACAAGAAAGGTGGAGGAAAAATGAGGGCAGCCTATTTTTTTTGAATAAGATTGATCCCTAGAGTGACTAGATTGTGTAGGATGATCAACCCTCCTTGTTTACAGAGGATGTGATTGCTGATTTGGAGAGATAGGTTATGGAGGATGTGGTTGCAGAAAAAGCAAGGGATATTGGATTGTCATTGGATGCCATTAACGTTGAGAGGAGTCATTGCCATCTAGTAGTAGGGTGGAGCCACAAACATAGTCTTCTAGGCCAAGTAGGGAGCTAAAATTGAGTGTAAGGACTAGACCCTCTACAACCCAATTTTTCACTAGAAAAAGAGGAAATTTTAAAAACTTGTAATTTTTTATTGCTTAGATATGCCATTTATAAGGATAATTTTCAAATGCTATCATTATACATTTATAATAGTTATTAGTCAGTAGCTAGCTATTGTATTTAGCTCTATGATGATGTGATTTTATAATCTATTTATATTCAAGAATAAATTTAATAGAAAACACTTCTACATGGCTTCTTAGATTCATTTGATACATTTTGTGTTGAATTTTGCAAAAACATTGTGATTTCAAATAAATTTAAGCACCTTTTTAAGTTGTTGAGTTCATTCTAGGTCAAAGATTTGGGCTTGTCAAGTACTCACCTAGTCCAAGTTTGTGAATTATGGTATTATTTATATATATCTGTGTGTGTGTGTGTGTGTGTGTGGCTCTTTTCATCTTTTAATGATTTAGATGTTTATATATACACATGTTAAATGAATGTTTTTATCCGATTCCATTTATTATATTCAAATGTAATGACACCTGAAAGACCACACCCTTTTTTTAAAAGAGCCAATTCATGAAGCTATTACTTGCTTATAGAATTATGTATATCCTTAGAGCTAACATATTGTTGATTCTATTCAATATCGCCAACAAAGGTCTTAATCTTATTAAGATCATTTCCTTAGCCTTTATTTACTATTAAGGTTGAGATCTAAGTTTCCGGTATTGGTAGGTTAATTATTAAAAAAATAATATTCTAATTGCCAATAAACAAAATATTTAAATAATTCATAATTTGCAAAAATGAAAATACTCATAAATTCATAATTCAGTGATTTGTTAAATGTCTATAAAAATTGAATTGATGATCAATATTCAATAATCTTCATATTGCTCTTCATTGAGAGCATCGAAGTCAATATTTGGTTCTATTTCATTTGAACTGCAAAGAGTAACAAGGTCACTACCACTAGCCATGTCATATGTACATGTTGCCTCATCTAAAGAGATCCAACAAGTTATGCAACAATAATGTCTAAGTTAGCACACTCAAGAGGTAGATCCCAATTCTTTGCCACCCCCTCATTGTAATCAAATTTCTTATGTGACAAGAGATGCAAGTTGGAATAAAAAAAGACCAAAACCTCAACTACTTTTCCATCCAATTGGGTACACATATCTATGGGAATCAAGGGCCTAGATTTGGGGAGGGCAACTAGTGGGGATCTACAAATGGTGATTCCAATGGGGTTGAGGGGAAGTGCTCGTCATGGGGATTTGGGTGCAATACCCCTCATGGGATATGGGGGAAACACCCTCACCACCAAGCCCAATTTAAGACTTTGAAACCACACTAATCTTCATGGAACATGCCATTTTCACAAATTTATCACTAGCACGTGAAATTAGGTATTTTCCACTTATTTCTTTATAGAAATATTTTACAAAGATGTTTTCTTTTTCTTTTTTCTTTTGGACAACACTTAGGTCACCTCGAGTCTTCTTGGGTTTGGCCTAGGTTCTCCCAGGGTGGTTGGGACGGACCCTAGGTGAATCTAGAGTTTTCATGACCCTAGAATGAACCCATAAGGGTATGGGGAGAGGCTCTAAGAGAACCCAATAACATAGGTTGAGACCAATATATCGAGGACAGATTCAAGTATACTTGTTGCTCTTTAATTAATGTGCTAACATTCTTATGGTTTTGTTGTCATATTTTGCCATTTTTGGATGGGAATAAAGATTATCTGAAGGATTAGTGTTCAAGAATTGTTAAACTAATACATGGTTTCCAAGTTGCTACACTTTGTTTCAAAGTCAAGCACATACTCAACTTATCATTATAAAATCATTAAACCTCTTTGTACATCAAGTGATTTGACTTCCTTATGGTAATCATTAGGTTCCACTAGGCATCTAAAGCTTTAGTATGACCAATACAAAACCCAATGCAAGATCAAGTTAATCTAAACTATGTATGGTTTCTATTACAACCAACTGGACTTTTACTGTCCAATTAACAACCTAAGAGTTGTTAGTACCCAATTAAGTATTCCAATTTATCTCACTCCTTTAAGTTCACTATTCGCTTCACAGTTTACACAATTTTCATAAATTGTAATTTCTAACAATGTACCCATAGTCCATATTAACTTTTATGTCAGAAGGGAAATATCAATCCCATAACATACCATCCAAAGAGAAATAAATCTCAAACCTTGATAATGGTTGAATAATGTTTAGGCCTTTTTCTATTTTAAATTACATATTTTACGAATTTAAAATATTCATAAAATGATTTTAAAGTCATATTATTGACTTGGAATAGACAATGCAAGCTACACGAATATCAATCAACATAATGTTCGAGATTCAATTCCCTTAATAGCAAATAAACCAATATTTAATCCATAATATTCATTTTATGTTCAAGGAAACTTTGTACTACTTTGTACTATCCAAACCCTAATTCAACAAATAAGAACACATGTAATCTTCTAACACAAATGTATAATTAGTATATTGACATACTACATATACTCAATAAAGAAATGGCCTCTAATAATGTGCAACATTCTTATGCTGTCACCAAGATTATTAATTCAACATTTCAAGAGTTTTCAATAGAAAAAGGACACCAATCATTTCATTTCAAACCAAGGAATCCTTTATGTTTCCCTTAGTCAACTTGAAGGTATGTACAAGTTGGCAATTCAGATTCATGTTTGGCAGATTAGTTGGTTTCTTTTTCTATCTAAATTGCCAAATTAGCAGTTTTCCCATTTAGAGGTTTATATTATTGAAGAATGGGAAAAAAACCAACGAAACTGCCAAACCTAAATCTGATTTGGCAACTAAGCAGTTTTCCTATTTAGAGGTTTATATTATTAGACCTTATTGTAATTTCCCCTTTTTATGTGACCTCAGAATATTAAATGATTAGAATTAAGTTTTCAAAAAATAAGTAAATTTACGATAACTAATTTAAATTATTTAAAAAGGTCACAAAAATAATTAATTAATTAATTAGATATTGAATAGTCCTAAGCTTTTCAGGATTATCTATATTTAATTAGTTAAATGTTAAACCATGGTTGTTTAATAAAGTGAGTTATTTTATGTTAATGAAAAATTATAAGAGGGTCACTTTATTAGTGAGAAATTGGAATAAAATAAATATTATAAAGTCACTTGTAAGAATTTTAATATTTAAAAGTGATTTTTATAATTTATATTTCGGAAAGTTCCAAGACGATTTTATAAGGAGATTTGAGAGCTCATTTGCATTATTCTTGGTTTTGATAATTTCTCTTGAAGAGCCCTTAGAACTTATGGCTTTCGATTCAACAAGCCCTAGGACGAAAACCCTTGGGTTTCTTTTGGTTGATTAGACGAAAACCCATGTCAGCCAACCTTGGTGGATTCATCCAAGATTCACAGGTGCAGCTATTGGATTGGATTTCAAAGTTTGGATGTGAAAAGATATATCTTCTTGTAGGCTGAAGTTTTGATAATTTTCTGGAGGTTTGCAAGCAAGCAAAAAATTATTGTTCTCTCCGATTGGGATAAAGATTTATCATTTTGATTCAGATTGTAAAATGTTGAGCAGATCGATTTATCTATAAAGATTTCAAAATTTGCCAGATTGTAGATTCCAGACACAAAATTATTAAATTTATAAGCAAAAAATTAGTTTTTGATTGATGATTAATGATTGAATGTAGTGTGTGCAAGTGACATTTGGCAAAGGATTTTGTGTTGTGGGTGCATGTGTAGCAAACCATGAAATTATATATAATTTCAGCTGAGATAAACCCAGTTGTAATCAAATAGAGAGGGAAGCGATTCTAGTTTGGAGGTTTATGAGCCTCTTAAACTTCAATGCCAACCTCTAGAGAAGTCAACCTTGCTGATTGGGAGACCACATAAGACTGTTGCAGCATATGAAACAGGCATTGCAGCTTTTTATTTAATCTTCTAACATATGTAAGCTACCGTACCATGTTAAGGAGGGCTGCCGTAATTGACTTGAGGATATTTTGGAGCACCAAGGAAGTGTTAAGGTGATTGTTGATTGGTGATTGGACTATTCCAAGGTATTTCAATATTAATTTTCTATAAATGATAATTCTGCTGTATGAAATATCTGAAAATATTTTTATGTAACAGCAGAACTCAGAATTAAGAAAATTATTTGTGGATTACATTTTGTCATAATTTTTATGTGACTAAAGTTGGTCTCAATGTTGGAAATTTTGGAGTTGATTTATGAAGATTATTTATCACATTTCTCCAAACAAAATTGTTAAACCAAAAGAAGACCAGCCTATATGGCAACTGTGTGTTAAAAGTGTGAAAATTTCAAGTTTGGTAAAATATTCTGGAAAGGGGTACTACACTTAGTGTTGTGCATACACAAGTTATTACATCTCTTCATCAGCACAAATTTTTTAAATATTTAATGCATTCCATCAAGAAATTCAGTCTTAGGTTTAGGATTTGAAAATAAATTATCTTCTCCCTTTCCCCCAATAACTTCCTTCTTAGAACAAGCTAAAATATAGTCATATTAATGACTCCCTTGAACAGATCCTTCTCGTTTTCATTTGAATAGATATCGATTCAAATTATTTCCTGATCTTTTCCTTCTCCTAAGCTTCAAGACAAAAATAAAAATTCAAAAGTTTCTGAGAAAGGACAGATATTCCACTTCTACATGGCTGTTTTTATGTGGGATAAGAAAAAAATGGTTTTTATCTCATGCCAATTCTTTAGATTTTTTATGAGCCTCAAGCTTATTCTGAAGCAAAAGGAATACTTGAATGGGAAAAGGCTATGGAAGTTGAGTATCATAGTCTTGAGAAGAACAACACTTGGGTTCTGTCAGATCTTCCACCACGGAAGAAACCCATTGGCTGCAAATGGGTTTACAAAGTGAAATACAAAGCTGATGGAACTCTTGATAAGTACAAAGCTCAGTTGGTGGCTAAGGGCTTCTCACAAAAAGAAGGCATTGACTATGAGGAAACATTTGCTCCTACAACAAAGATGAGCACCATCTGCTTGGTTCTGGCCATTGCAGCACAGTATGGTTGGAAAGTGCATCATCAAATGGACATCAAAAGTGTCTTCTGCAATGGTGATTTGGAGGAAGAGACATAGCATCAAGGTTTCAAGGTTGCTGGTAAAGAACACCAGATATGTAGACTGGTGAAGGCTCACTATGGCCCCATGCATGCTGCTTGAGCATAATACATAAAAATTGATCACTATTTGGTTGGACAAGGCTTTCAGAGGAGTTTTTTTGATCCCAACTACTATGTCAAGAATACTTGTAGTGAGATTCTTCTTCTTGTCATCTATGTCGATGACCTAATCATTAGTAGCAGTGTGGCACATTTGATTGAGCAGACCAAATAGAATTTGTGCCTGTCTTTTGATATCAGATTTCGGACTTTTGCATTATTATCTCAATGTAGAGGTTTGGCAGACTAGTGGCAGTATCTTTACCTCTTAGTCGAAGTATGTCAGGAGTTTGCTCGATAATTTCAAGATGAATGATTGCAAACCTTCATCTACACCTATGGAGAAAGGACTGAAACTATCAGCCAAATCAGATTCACCTGTGGTGAATGAATCCACATTCAAGCAACTAGTTGGCAGCCTTACCTATATTACAGCCACTAGACCTAATCTTAGTTATACTATGAGCTACATATCTCTTTTCAAGGAAGCCCCTAAAGTAGAACATCAGGTTGCAGCGAAGCGTGTACTGAGATATATGAAGGGTACACCTGACTTTGGCATACTATACAACAAAAGAAAAGATCCTCGGCTGATCGGTTTTACAAACTCAGATTAGGTAAGTGTAATGTCCCTACTAGTTAGAGATCATTGTCCTGCAAAATAGATTGTTAGAACACAACAAAATATATACATAACTAATCTAATTTGCAATTAAACTTAAATTACTTAATTAATACTAATCTCAATTCTTATTTAATAAAAAGGATACGAGTGCAGTATTGGGACATGTCCTTAGGCGGCTGTGAAGCTCGCCTTCTTGGAACCCATCTTGGTTCCAAGCCATCCAAGAAATCGAAGGTTAATTCGATTCCTGTCTTGGATGTAATTTCTTACACCCAAGCCATCTAGGAAATCGAAGGTTAATTCGATTCCTGTCTTGGATGTAATTTCTTACACCCAAGCCATACCAAGGAAGACCATCATATATGATCCATTCTTTGCCTTGAATGATGCATCTCATCGTCCAAGTCTACCAAAGAGGACCGGTCAGATCCGTCTCTTCTTGGATGAACTTTGTCAACCAAGCCATACATATATGCATATAGATATTCAGTATATACTGCCTACCAGGGATTATCATAATCCCTGAATTAGACTACGGGGATTTCTCTTCAATAGCCTCCATCAGATAATCACATTATCACCATTCATTGATATACCATATTTCATAACAATTCATATTATTGACATCATTTGAATTATAATTTAACATACAACATTACGCTAAGATTCTATAACATACAACATTGTAATAACGATGAAATAATTCTGCAACATACATATTATAATATTCATGATATAATTCTGCAACCTACATATTATAATATTATGATATAATTCTGCAACCTACATATTATAACATTCATGATAGAATTCTGCAACATATATATTATAATATTCATGATATAATTCTGCAACCTACATATTATAACATTCATGACAAAATTTGTAACTACACATTATATATTAATAATGACATAAACATTAAAACTACCAATATAATTATGTGTGTGTGGCACACACATCCACACACATATACGTACCTGTGGCGCTTCTGCTCTTTTCTTCCTATACTCTTTTTTCTGCCCCCGTAACTCTCCTTCCTAACTCCCCTTTTCCTCCCCCTTTATCATCTTGGTTCAATCATTATTTATACCTTAACATCAAGGAGTCATACCCTTTGGATATTAAGAAGACATAACCTCTAATTGCAACCCTCCACGTAATTTATATTCTTTTCCCTAAATCCCACTTGATGAGGAAACATTACTTATTATAATCAAGTGGCAGCTTTTGACAGACACAATGAAATCGTATCAACTTAGTAAGATCGCACCCTTTCAAGGTAATTACACCTCTTTGTAAATGGATTACTATTGTTTCAAGCCACATCGCAGCCTGTGGTATAATTCTTAACAAACTATTAGTATTAATCACTCTCTTATTTACGGTTTGGTCAATAATAAACTACTAATCACCTTTCCTTAATAGTTCGATGCCCTTTCATCCGAAACAATTGCTGAGTGTATGTAATCGCACCCAATAAGGGAATTGTGTTCAGTGTCAATAATCATGATGACACCAATATTTGACTCATACTAATGTTACGCACCTCTTTAATAATTGTTTGGTGTAAAGGTTTTATTTCCATCAGTGGCAATTTCTAGTAGCTTGGTTACCACGATAGGCAAAGATTATCGCTGTTATTACTACCTATGATATGTTATTGCTATTGTGATTGCTGACTTGGTCGAATCAATCATAATCATGGCCACTGCTTCCATACATCTCTCCCATATGATCGCTATGGTTAGATATGAAATATTCCTCTTGGACGGTGATTTATGGATTTGTCCCTATTGATATATGGATCTGTATCTAAGAGTATATATTGTTGTCACTTGAATGGAGATTACACTTCTTAATTGTTGTCTATTTGTCTTTAGTTTGCTGCCTTATCAAGTGGTACGAGGCATGATAGACTGTAATATTTGTTTATGTAGTTATTAAATTTAAATATTTCAAGAAAATTATTATTGATAAATAAATATTAATTAAAAAATAAATATTTAATAATTTCAAATAATCATTCGTTGATAAATATTATATTAATTAATAATAATAATTTCTTCATTTAGGGTCTCTCTCTTTCTCTCCGTATATATATATATATATATATATATATATATATATATATATATATATATATATATATATATATATATATATATATATATATATATATATATATATATATATATATCGATCCAGGAGGGGACATGACAGTAAGTTTTGTTGATGACAGGAAGTCTACTTCTGGGTATGTCTTCAGTTTGGGCATGGGTGCAATCACATGGACTAGTATGAAATAGTAGGTGGTAGCTCTTTTCTCAACTGAAGTTGAATATAGGGGAACTGTCAAAGAAACATTTGAAGTAGTTTGGCTTCGAAGGATGCTTTCTAACATACAAATGTCTCAAGCGGTTCCTGTTAGGACTATTTTAGGTAGGTTTTCTCATTTTGGTAATTTTGGTTATTTCCCACTATTTTTCAATTTTGTCTAGGGCTGCTTTTCTTTAAAAGGTTTGCCTTTCAAGTCATGAGTTTAATTGAAAATCCTTGTGGCCCTTGCCGATAGGTGGATAAGGTTTTGTTTTCCCCCCGCATGTAGCTTTGAAGGGTTTGTAATTGATCATGTGCCTAAATTATTATGAGGTGGGCCTTGACCACCAGAAAGGATTGTATTGGCACTGAGCTATTATCTGATGTGGCGAACAAAGTGTATCAAAGTTGTTACTCAGGACTCGGTGGAATCTTTATTTTGCCCTGGCCGAGTCCCAAGTCAAATGAGCCATGTAAATGTTTCTCGGAGCTCGGTGAGAATGGTGTCCTGTGTTCAACGAGTCCCGAGGGGAATACGAATGAGGTAAATGTTGGTGACTAAGTAAGATCCAGCGTGTCAACTTGAGCCTTGCCAAGGTAGCTCTTATGATCTCGACGAGTGCCAAGAGATTTTAAAAAGGGGTGATGAGACAAGTGATACGATTGACAATTTCCTCGGGAATGGTTATTTGAATTTCACCACTTATCGTCGATTCTCTGAGATCAACGGTGCACATTTAAACCTGTGTAAAAGCCCGTTTGCACCATCATTATTCACACGAACTTCATTTATGGAGAGAGGATGGTATGTTCGAGTTTAGAACAATTCTGGTCACAAATTGCTAAAAAGGTCTGGTGCGGAATTGAGAAGCCAAGTTGTGAAGGCATCTAGGCAGCCGTAAAAATAGAAAGCACAAGCAAGATTGAGTAAGTTTTGTTACCTACTTCTGAAGTTTCCTTCAAAGACAGTGATAAGAATTAATCGTAGCCCTAGTTAAAATATTATCAACCTAGGGTAATTTAAGGACAAGTTGGTAATGTCTACCTCTTCGAAAGCTTCACAGTCTGTAGAACCCAAGGCTAAAAGACAAAAGAAAGATAAAAACCTCCATGATGATTTAATTGCTCAATTGCTTGGTTCATCTTATAGACCTAAGACAGGGGCTAGTGTTGTGAGGTTTGTGGACAAACAATCTGATTCTAGGGAGAGCTATTTTAGAGTCAGAGGGCATCATATCTTCAAATGCTTTAATATGAAATCAGAGTCTGCAATTCCTGAGTGCAACCCATGGAGATTAGGATTGGCTAGATTAGTCGTTCCAAACGTTTTTCTCAATGTACACTTGATTAAAGCTCTGGCAAAGTGTTATAATGTTGAAGGCCAATATATCAGGTCCATAAATGAGAGGTTGTTAGACATTAACAGGGATACAATATTGGAGGTGTTTGGCTTAGAAGACTATAGGGATTATAACATAGAGAATAATTTGGAAAATCTCAAGGACGAATATGATGCCACAGAGGGGTTCTTCAGAAGGAAATGGTTGCCCATTCACAAACCTAGATACAAGGATAACTTGCAGAAATTTGCTAGGAACGAGTAGCCCCCATACAAGGTGGATTTGTTTTACAAACATTTTGAACTAACCTATTATGCAATCTGTCAAGTGTTGGGATATAATGGGGATTCTATGATGCCTACGGAATTGATGTTGCTTGCTTGCGATGTACAAGGTGAGACTGACTAAAATAGTTATGATTACCCCCAATTTGTTGCGAATGCATTGCATGAATCGCTAGGACTTCAGCAGGGTGGTTCAAAAATAACTTTAAAATGGTATTCATTACCGATGCATATGATACTATTCCAAGGACATAAGTATGGTGTATGGGACCTTTTTCTTAATGTAAGGCTTGTTCAGAAGGGAGTCAAGGTGCCAGTCCAATTATGGACTGCTATTTGGGACAATGGATATCAGCATTCTCAAGGTCTGATGTTTGAATAGTATTTTGTCAGGAGGATATTGATGGGGAGGGGTTCTCAAAGAGAGTCACACCTTGCTCAATAGGTAGTTGAATGATGTTTTAGTGGGCTCCTATCACTCTTGACTTGTCCATTAACAAGTCAAACACTCAAACTCTCTTGGAGTGCTCCCTATCAATTTGTGCTCAATAGTTGCTTCAAGCATGGTTGAGATTCACAAGGGTAAATCCAACCACTAAACTATCCAAACCTCCAACATGTACTTGTAGGGATTTTAGGGGGTGTTCTATAGATGTTTCAACTCCATTCAAGTGGTTCTTCAATTGGCTTTTCACCATTTTCTCATCGCTCCCTCTTTCTCCTATTTTCTAGGCCTAGTAGCCCTAGAGCCCCAATTAGCCCTACCTTGCCAGTTTTTGGGCAAATACTCAAAAATCACTCAAAGAACCTTCCAACACCTTTGGTGATCCGAGTACCCTTTTGGACAAAATTTTGGATCCACTAAGGTACGTAGTCTGGTCAAGTCTGTCCGTACTGGTACGGATTTCAAAAATGGCACTTTTGAGGGGTTTTGAGTTAGCAGTCTTCTTCAAAAGGTTTTAATGGTTTTTGCACCCTATCACACCTCCACCTCTTCAATGAGACTCTGTACTACATCACACTTCCATGTTAAACACTTGGCACATTCACAACTGCTCATCCCTACAAGAAAATACAACGTTTTCAATCATTTTCCTAATCGGGCTATGACAGAGCTCGCCTAGGAAATGATGGCAAGTTGCTTCCCAACAACTTTCAGGTCATTACAAAAAGTATATACACTGTACAAGGGTTCCATGACATAAATCCCAAGGATCATTGAGCAAAACTCAAGGGATTTCAAGTTGGAACCATGATTGGGCTCTTGAACCCTTGCTCAGACCGAGAGCAGTACAATAAGAGACAATTTATAAACACACCTCAAACCCGCACAAAGAGAAGATATAAACACTTCCAGAGCAATACAATATCATCCACTAAAACTTCATGGAATCACAATAACAAAATCAATCCATTGTGTACGGACTGCTGCTACTAAAATGACAAAATACCAGGCAAAATCTGGAAATTGTCTTCAAAATCTATTCAAACTTGCTCAAGGATTTACCAACCCATGTACAATCATTCTAAAAGCATTTTATATGCCATTCTGGTCATAACCAACTCTTCATTGTTGGCCTAACCACCGATTTGCTCAAAAAGTTGCAAAAAGTTGTCAAGCAACAATGACAACTTTTGCTCAAATGTGCATTTTTACATTTTATGCATTTCTACTCATACTAAACCTCCTAGGATGACTCCCTAACATCAAAATGACATGCCTAAATGCCTAATGAGACTTTACAAGACATTTTACATCATAATGCAAATTTATGCCATTTTAGGCTTACAAGGCCTCATAGGCAAAATTTGAGAAAACAAACAACCTAGGTGATAATCATCCTTCAAATGACTATCAAACACACATGTGGACCTCTAAGTAGTCCATTATTCAAACCCTAATCCAAAAGATGGATTATCACACCAAAATTTTGAAAATGCATCAACAAACTGGTTAAAAGCTAGGTGCTCCTGCACCAGATGTATATTGCATGTGGTGTAGAAGTTCCCTGGTTGACAAAGCAAGTAATGAATTTCTTAAAACCAAAGGGGAGGGAAAAGGAAATCAATGTGAGTATTGACCACAATTGGGCTGATTGGTATTTAGATGAGAGATATACATATATGAGAGTGTATTGTTTTAAAGGAAAGCCACATATGCTACCTTTCATAGTCCCAAATAAATTGGCTGCTTTAGAAATTGTATGGGAGATGTATGAGGCTTCAGCTCCTTTTAGAAACAGCCAAAAGGGATCTTTCTTGCCCATGTGCCTGGTGATTGGTGATAGGCGAAATCAATACTAAAAAGGGCTTTGAGGAAGCCAATAAATTGCTTATGTCTTTTCACTTCCCATTAGGATTGACAGCTAGAGAGTTTGACCCTGAGGCGTATTATACTTCTGCCAAGAGGACAATGACATTGTGTAATATCCTCGACAATTTTTTTTAATTTTTAACAAGATTACAATCACACCAACACCTGTTAGGGATTAGAATAAGAAAACTAAACCAGCTGAAAGGAACCCTGCACCTTTTGATCACCGAGAGCCCAAGTTGGGAGGGTGAGAGCATACGGTGGCAGAGAATCATTAGATGCAACTTTTGAAAATGCTTATTACAAGAATGGGCGGCAAGCCAGCCCCTTCCACTTTCCAGCGGGTAAAACAAGGAAACTCGACGGTAAACCAGCCAAGTAAACAAAACACACTCAAGCACAAATCACTCTACCGCAATATTTCAGCGGGAGGACTGAACACTTACAACAAAGCTCAACTCAACTGCTTATGCAGCAGGAGGACCATTACAAACAAAATATCACTCGACCGCTTATTCGGCGGGAGGACGAAATTACAAAGATCAAATGTAAGCGGCAAGCCAACCTCTTCCACTTTTCAGCGGGGACTAGCTTTATAATCCAAAAATGGTTGTTAGTACTACTATCCAACCTTACAATAAAGAGATGCAATGCATAGAAAAGAGAGATAATATTGTCCAATCCTAATGAATATCTCCAAACTTAACACCATTAGCAAACTCAAACCCACCCATAAAGAAATAACACACCAATGACCACTAAACTGAAAATACAATTTGTTGTCTGCATAACACATAGAAAACAGCCACTACCAAATTCACTATTATGCTCATAACTCACCCAAAACAACTCGGAATGACACAAAAACTGAAGCAAATGGAAAATATGACATGAGCAACCAATTTAGAACCCCAAATCTGCAACATAGATGACTCAAACTTGCTACACGCAACCCGAGACAGACATGAATGGGACGACCTAGCTGTGAGGTTCGATTTGCAATATAAGTTTCAGATCAGTGAACAAGTAGCTGCAAATTGATGGACCTCATCGCCTTTGTGGTAGGGAGAATCAAAGCCAATACCCATAATGAAATAATCCACATGTAGGGAGGAATGATCAGAATACTGCTTCAGCCACTACACATCCAACAACACACCAAAACCATGCCTTCACTCAGAAAATTGAAAATACCACAGCAACATACTTCACAATGAAGTTCATTCTATTCCTCTGGATGAGAAATAGGCTCTCCCACAGCTAGGTGCTATCTCACAAGCATGAAACTGGCACAAGCTAGGAAGCACTCAACTTCAAAGCAAAAGTCTGGCACAAATTCGACAGCACTTCGTTATAAAATGTTCAAAGATATCCAAATGAGAGCCCAAGGCCCTTATTTATAACATTTGCTCAACCAAATTCAAATTCATCTGCTCCCAAATTCACCCCACATCAAATGACATTACATTTTACCAAAATGGCGTTGTATTTTCATTTCATTTGACAAGCATATAGCCGCCCAAGATGAAAAACCCCTTCTTCTAGACAAGTTTGAACTTTTACAAGGTCTACAAAGAATAACTTAAAACACTTTTCCACTTTGGTGCCTAACTTAGTTGAATTAATAAAATCTTCTGAATAAAATATGCTTTTTTCCTCTTGCCTAAGTCAACCAATTAATAATTAAATATTAAACTTTAGCATAAAGCTAAAGTTTTATATTTAATTAATCACTTGAAAATCAGATACTGATAGTGCCAAATTGAACTTGTGGACTGAAGTGCTGAAAACCATCAGCTGGACTGGGGTTGGAGCTCTGTACTGCACTACTAAAAAAATCTGTAATGACCTCTTATTAATAAATATATTCTGGTACTTACATTTGTCAAAGACACATTGATCATTGTTAATTAACATTATTATAATTATTATAATAAATGATAAATCATTACTCTTTAGTTGTAAATGCTAAATAATAATTACTATTATAAATCAAGTAAATAATAAATAAATAATTATTATTTGTAAATAAATGATAAATAATAATAATTATTATAAACCAAGTAAATGTAAAATACTAAATAATAAATCATTATTTGCAATAAACAATAAATCATGATTCTCTTAAAAATAAAGAGTAACTAATAAATAATACAATAGTAAAAATTAAATATTAAAATATAAATGAAGTTAAATGGTTAAATAATAAAGTAGTGAAGGATAAGAAAGATGTTAATAAATAAAATAAATCAAACTATGAAAATAAATGGGAGTATGCGTTAAAGTCCAATTAAAACAAACATAGCAATTTAACCCAAAGTCGTGACATCCAAAAGTCACGACCTGAGCCATGACCGCAGAGGGAGCAACCGAGATGCATATGAATGATGCGTCTGTGAAATACGGAGGGGGGGGGGGGGGGGAAGGAAAGGTGGAGAGGCGCGTATACCAGGAGACGTCATCACCATCGGCAAGGAGTATCGTGAGAAAAGCTCCGCATAACCCGCGCAGCCCAGCATACAGGCGGAGAAGCAGGAAGTGCGTTGTCACTTCTATACCTTGCCGTCGCCAATAAACTGCAGAGGAAGAAACACACTGGTGCAAACGCCCAGAGCATAGTAACGAAGGAAAGAGGGTATACGAAATATCCAGATTCTGCAAATTAGTCAACAAGACCAACAAGTAACTTATGTATTAAAAGTAAAGAGCATGGTTACTGTGACTGCGTTGAATATTTTCATAAGAATCCAGAGGGAGTTTCGTAGTGAATCTCTTAGAGGCAATATATATATTGTAGAGGTTAACCATATGCATATGTTAGAGATAGGGAAGCTTGAGCAGGGGTGGGATCTCTGCCAAGCTTGAGAACATTAATTATTTCACTCATTAATAGAGATCCCAAATAGAGACCTTAGGAGGGCGACATCCTGAGTTGCTCCCAACTGAGAAATATTTCTCAATAGAGGGTTGGGTCAATCCAGGTAAGGTCCTACTGAGTATAGTATCCTTTCCTTGGTAACTCAGTTAACACTGTTTGTTAAATAGGTAGAATAACGTATAGCATTCTTTCTTGTATAAGCGCACAAATAAATATATATATATATATGTTTAATTATCTTTCATATTGTTTGTCTACTAACGTTTGTTTGCAGGACTTAAACGCCATATAATCCAATCCCCAACTGGGAACATTACAAAATCCCTACCTAAACTGTCACTTAGTAAATATAGTAAGTCATGAAAACATCTCCGAAAAAACATGCTTGTCGAACCTTGTGAGAGAGCTCAGAAAACCCAGAAAAACCTCAAAGTCTAGTCAGCTACCACCAACTTACTAAAAATAGTAAGTTCAGAAATCACTCTGAAACAAAATGCATGTTAGACCACCGTGAAGCTCTCGAAAAACCCAGAAGGAATCTTTAGTTCTTTTTGCTGAACTGCAACCAAAACATCCTTGAAAACTACGAAGAATCCTCCTACAAAATAGGAAACCTTAATTCCTCATTCCAATCAGCTTATCGGTCTCCAGAATAGGCCAATGGACCACTGATTACTCCTTACTGAGAAGAGGACAATAAAGTCCGCCCTCCCCAAGATTGCTTGCCCTCAAGCAATCTGTAATGTCCCCTTCCTTGTGATTATGCATTCAGTGGTCCATTGGCCTATTACGAAGACCCGTAGGCTATGTGGAAAGAAGAATTAGGGTTTCCATCTTCTATGGAGTTTTGAGCAAGCTTGTCTGGGGTGGAATGCGAACTTACTATTTTTAGTAAGTTAGGGTTTGGCTCTCTGGATGGTGCAGTGTTACTAAGCTCACCAAGCTCTTTCTCTAGGTGTGACGATCACAATTTTCGGAGCAGTATTTCATGACTTACTATTTTTAATAAGTGGCAATTTGGGCTATCTATTTTTGGCAGTCTTGGATTTGGTCTTGATCCAACACACTTCAGTGATCTTCATTGCTCAGCCTCATCCTGGATTTTGTTAGTAATCAGTATTGGAGTAAAAAGCGACTTAATTAAATTTTTTTTTTTTGATAAAAGTGGATAGAACCACTAAACTATATTAAAGACCTAATTAAATATTATTTCATTCTCCTAAGGTTTAATATTTAATTATTTTATTGTTGATTGATGAGATGGGGAATTGTGCATAATGTGATTTTCTTCCTAAGTCTACCTAGGCGAATTATTTGATGATTGAAAGGAGACTTTATTTTATACATCAAAGTTTATTTTGTGGCAAAATCGTGGTCCTCACTCCTAGGTGCGATTTTTGAATAAGGAAATGGGCACCATACTTGGGTCCACCACTTGAAACGAAATGCAATTTGGAGGCAATTTTATTTGAATTCCAAACTTGAAACGATATATATACAGGTGTTTGGCTCCTCATTTGATTATCTAGAGAAAATATATCGTTATGTTGTCGGAATGACTCCAGACTTCTTCGAGGGTGAAAACCTCCTAGATCTTTTTTTCCAATTTCGAGTGTGAGACATCACTCCAAGTTGTGGTTCGAATTTATGAACTACTTGGTGTTACTTGGGATTGCATTGGGTGTGCTTTGAAGAGTTGTGTACTGCTGCGTTTTTTTGGAGTTGCTGGTATGTGTTGGCTGGAAGTGTGTTTTGTTCGTAGCTATCTACGTGTTGGGTGCATCGTTCTGGGTGAAGGCTCATTAGAAGCATATTGGAGAAACAATAGTTCTTCTACATTGGCGTGGCATTTGGGGAACTCTCCAATTTATGATTGCAAATTGAAATATTCAGCTATATCGCCATTTCCAGATTTGCATTGGGTTGCGTGCATCACTCTCGTGGCTCTCTAGTTGTTGTTTTAAGGTATTGAACTGATCGTCTAAGTTATGCTATTCATTTGTATTTGGTTTGACGTGATTTCATTCAGTTTTGGGAAAGTTACGAGCATTTTAGTGGATTTGGGTGTGGCTGGTTCTGCGTATTATTGACTCTGATTTCAGAACAGCAAGTAGTGATTTTGTCGTGTGAATTTGATATTGAATACTTGAGATATGTACTTAAATCTATCTTCTCTCCCATCTCTATCTTTGTAAGATTGTTTCAGGAGTACTAATCAATCATTCTAGTTGCATTATATGGTATTTCCCACTGAACAAGTGGAAGAGGATGGCTTCGCTGCCTTCATGTTTTGTAATTCAGCTTTGTCCTCCCACTGAGAAAGTGGTTGAGTGATATTGTCCTCCTGCTGAAATATGCGGTTGAGTGATAGTTTTTATGTATAAGTCCTCCCGTTGCATAAGCGGTAGAGTGATTTGGTTCTGGTTATGCTCTTGTTCCCTCGGCTGGTTTACCACCAAGTTCTTGGTCTTTATCTCGCTGAAAACTGGAAGGGGCTGTCTTGCCACCCATATTGTAATCCATTTTAGATATCAAGCACCTAACGATCCCCTCAGCACTATATGCTCTCACCCTCCTAGGTTGGGCTCTCAGTGATCAGAAAGTGGAGGGTTACTTTCAGCAGTATTGAGATTATCTTTCCTAACTTTAACGGGTGCATTGTAGTATTTGTTGTGTTTAAAAACCAAAAAAATTAGTGGGAATACTACAATGGTATCAGAGCTGGTTTTTCTACCAGCCTGTGAAGTCAGAGTGAACAAAGTTCTCTATGAGTGATAGAGACATCCATTACTACAACAGTGAACAGAGACGCCAGCAATATCAGATTCCTGCAGTGCCTTTTGAAGAGACTTTTTCAGAAGTTCTGAGAAACAGTGAGAAACAAAGATAAAGAAGTTGATTCAGTTAACTCAGCACATTCAATGGGGGAAAGACTATTTCGACAGAATGAAATAGCTATGGCTGTAGAGAAAATAGAGAAGAAATTTGACACCATGATGGACATAATGTCCCAGATGATAGCCACCTTTAGACAGAGTGCTGGAGGAGGGCATAATCAAGATCCAAATCAGAATATGAGTGGTAATAATGCCAGCACTTCCAACAACTCCGGTGGTAGTGGAAATGGCAGCAACAACGACAGCAATAGTAATGGAATGCCTGTTGGATCGGTGACTAGGCCATTGCAACACATTTTCCTTCCAAGGGAAACACCGCCTCCTGAAGTTGAAGTCCTTGTAGTTGAGGAGATTTGGGCCAGTTTTGTGGAGTATGCAACATTTCCTCAAGAGATTCGAAATGCTATGTCTCTTGACCAATACATGAATCAAAAGAAGAGAAGGGAAGGAAGATATGATAATCGTTTCTCCACTCCAAGAGATTATCAACAAGCTCTCGGGAAGGTTACTCTAGCACACTTCGATGGAAGCAGTAAGAGCACAACTAGAGCTTGGGTGCATAAGTTGGACACTTACTTGTCCTTGAGACCTATGCCCGAAGAAGAGGCCATCAAGTTCGCCACCTTGCACTTAGATGGAGCTGCCCACGAATGGTGGTACCATGGGTTGATCACCCTTGGTCATAACTTGATCCATACCTATGCTAAATTCACCAACAAGTTGATAGAAAGATTTGATACCAAGGATCCGGAGGTGAAGTTTAGAGAGCATGCACAACTCAAATAGCAGGGTTCTTTGGACACCTTCATAACTGGGTTTCAAAGTCTTTCAATTATGGTTAGTAGTATCTCAGAGAAAAGGTTAGTGGTCCTATTTACTGAAGGACTTGAAGAACCATTGAAAGGTTGGGTAAAAGCCTTTGACCCGCCCACCTTGGCTGATGCATTCAAGAAGGCTAGAAGCATGGAGTTGGCTGCCCCTAAGTCTAGATTTCAGTCAAAGCCTTTCTCATTCAGTAAAAGACAAGAAGAAATTTTCTAATCAGCCTAAGAAGTTCCCTTCCCGGATGGATGATGAGCTCCGTCAAGAACTTTGGAGGAAGAATTAGTGTTATTCATGCAAGGAACCTTGGGTTCCGGGTCATAGATGCCATGGGAAGAGTAATGCTCGACAAATGGAAGCATATTCATTTGATGGATCAGATTCTGAAAATTCAGAACAACAACTTGATTCAGAGGGAAGTGAGTTTGAAGAGGCTCCAGAAGGGCCTGAAAGTGATCAAGATGATAAGGGTATAGTTGCCCAACTCTCTAGCTTCCACAAGAATGAATCATTCAGAGTTCGAGGAGCATTAGGAGAGCATCAACTTGTTGCTGTTATTGATATCCGAGAAACTCACAACTTCATTGATGCTAGGATTGTTGCCAAGAGAAGCCTTATCACTGATGATGTTGAAGACTTCAAGGTCATGGTGGCTGATGGATCAACCATTTGATGTAAACGGATGGTGTCAAACATGTCAATGAAGCTTGGTAATTATGAAGTCAAGGATGACTTCTATGTTGTCAATATTGGAGGGACTAACGATGTGGTCCTTGGAATTCAGTGGCTGCGATCTCTTGTTGAGATCACTCTTAACTTGCAAACCATGGAGTTAAAGTTCATGACTGAAGGAAAGAAGGTGGTTTTGCGAGGGATGTCTAATGGAGGCCTGCGAATTGTATCCCTGAAGAGGATGGAGAGGCTGATCCATCACAACCAAGTGGAGTGGGCAGCTGGATGTTTGATAATGCCATCAAACCCATTAGAAGACAAGGGCAGCTACACTACTGACATTCAAGCTCTAATCACAAACAACGGCAAGGTCTTTGGAGATCCGCCACTTAGTAGAACTCCTGAGTGTATGGTCATGCCATCTAGCTCACTTGAAGAAAAGAGGAGCTATCCTGAAGACATTCAGGCTTTGATTTCAAAGAGGAGCAAGGTGTTTGAGACTCCACCCCCTGGTAGGCTGGCTGAGCATGGTACCGAACACATCATTGAGTTGGAAGAAGGTACTAAGCCTATCATGACTACTCCTTACCGTTACCCAAAGAAGCAGAAGGACGAGATTGAGAAAGCCATTAAGGAGCTTCTAGACATAAGTTACATTAGGCCAAGCAAGAGCCCTTTTGCTTCGACTGTTGTATTGGTGAAAAAGAAGGATAGAACCATGCGTATGTGCGTGGATTACCGAGCCCTAAATCAAAAAACCATCAAGAATCGGTACCCCATTCCGAGGATTGATGAGCTGCATGGTGTCGTGTACTTCTCCAAGATAGATCTCAGATCGGGCTACCATCAAATCAGAATGAGGGCTTCTGATGTTGAGAAGACTGCTTTCACATGCCACTTTGGGCATTTCGAATTTCTAATCATGCCTTTTGGTTTGACTAATGCTCCTACCACATTTCAGTCCTACATGAACAAAATCTTTCAGAAGCAATTGAGGAAGTTTGTGCTCATATTCTTTGATGACATCCTCATCTTCAGCAAGTCTTGGAATGAGCACTTACAACACTTAGATGGAATTCTTAGCATTTTGGAGTATGAATCATTGTTTGCCAAAGAATCTAAGTGTGAGTTTGGAATGAAGGAGTTGCTCTACTTGGGGCACATCATCAGTGCAGAAGGTGTGAAGGTGGATCTTGAAAAGATTAGAGCTATCCTTGATTGGCCACCACCTGAGAACATAACTCATTTGAAGGGACTCTTGGGTCTATGTGGTTTTTACAGAAGGTTTGTGAAGGGTTATTCTCAGTTGGCTGCCCCCCTCACAGATCTCACTAAGAAAGGAGCCTTTGAGTGGTCTGCAAAGGCACAAACAGTGTTTGAACAGTTTAAGGAGATCATGAGCTCATGCCCAGTTTTGGCCTTACCAGATTTTACCAAGCCTTTTGAACTGCAATGTGATGCGTCAGGAGGTGTTGGTGCAGTCCTTATACAAGACAAGCATCCAATTGTCTTTGAAAGTCGGAAGTTGAGAGGACCTAAAAGGCTATATTCAATTTATGACAAGGAGATGCTTGCCATAATGCATGCCCTTGTGAAGTTCAAACAATATCTTGTGGGAAGTAGGTTCATTGTTAAGACTGATCATAACAATCTTAAGCATTTCATGCACCAGAAAGACTTGAATGAAAGGCAGCAGAAGTGGGTTAGTAAGCTTCAAGCTTATGACTTTGACATTGAGTATGTCAAAGGGAAAAACAACATAGTGGCAGATGCACTTTCACGGAGACCCCATCTAAGCTCTATATGTGAGCTCACTGCTGATTGGAAGGACCTATTGCTTGCTGATTATGCCAAAGTTTGCAACCAGCATTGTTGAAGGCACTTTTCATGGTGAAAAGTATAGTTTGGTTGATGGTTTGATTTTGTATAAGGGAAGGATCCTTCTTCTACTAGAATCTAAGTTGAAGGAGAAGGTATTATAGACTTTTCATGACATTCCTCTTGTTGGTCACCAAGGGTTTTTTAAGACTTACAAGCAGATCCGAGAAAGATTCTCTTGGAAAGGGTTGAAGAGAGATGTCTTCAAGTACATTAGGGAATGCCATACTTGTCACAAGAACAAGGACGAACACACAACACCCACTGGTTTATTGCAACCATTGCCAATTCCCAATCAAAAATGGGAAAGTCTCTATGGATTTCATCACTGGGTTGCCGAAAGCTAGTGGGAAGAATTGTATCTATGTGGTGGTAGATAGATTAAAAAAATTTGCTCATTTTTTTGCCATCACCAGCTCATTTACAACAGCTCAAGTTGCTGATTTGTTCTTCCGTGAGGTGTTTAGGCTACATGGGCTGCCTAAAAATATTGTGAGTGATAGGGACAACAAGTTCCTAAACTCCTTCTGGCAAGAGATTTTCAGATTGTATGGTACTGTGCTCACCCCAAGCATGAGTTACCATCCCCAGACAGATGGACAAACGAAGATAGTAAATAAGTGGTTGGAAGGTTACTTGAGAAACTACATCTCAGAGCAGCAGAAGGCGTGGGTAAGATGGCTACATCTTGGTGAATACTGCTATAATTCCACTTATCACATGTCCATCAGGATGTCATCTTTCATGGCACTATACGGTTATGAGGCCCCTAGTTTTGTTGATTTGGTGTTTGGAGATAGCAGAGCACCTCAGGCTAGGGATATGGTGCAACAGTGTCAGGATATTCTGAAGGCATTGAAGGACAACCTCTAGATTGCATAGAATCGACATAAGTTGTATCCTGACTAGCAGCGTACTGAACGCTCATTTGAGGTTGATGATATGGTCTACCTGAGACTCCAGCCCTTTAGACAATCTACTCTCAAGAAGAGTGGAGCGGAAAAACTCAAGCCGCATTTTTATGGATCATTTAGGGTCATCAGGAGAGTGGGAGTTGTGGCTTATGAGTTGGAGCTACCAGCGAGTAGTCGAGTACATAATGTCTTCCACGTGTCACGCCTCAAAAAGGCACTTGGGCACAATGTGATAGTCTCTTCTGATTTGCCTCCTTTGGATGAAGAAGGAGAATTGGTGCTAGTTCTTGAGGCCATCCTTGATGTCAGAGAATGATTGTTGAGGAGGACCATCAAAGAGTATTTGGTTAAGTCGAAAGACTTACCGGTGGAGGATGCTACATGGGAGAGTGAGGAGATTTTACAGCATCTTGGCTTGCGATTGCTTGAGGACAAGCAATTTTGGGAAGGGCGGATTGTAATGTCCCCTTCCTTGATGCATTTAGTGGTCCAATGGTCTATTCCGGAGACCCGTAGGCTATGTGGAAAGGAGAATTAGGGTTTCCATCTTCTATGGAGTTCTGATCAAGGTTGTCAAGGGTGGAATGTGAACTTACTATTTTTAGTTAGGGTTTGGCTGTCTGGATGGCACAGTGTTACTAAGCTCGCCAAGCTGTTTCTCTGGGTGCGAAGATCACGATTTTTGGAGCAGTATTTCATGAATTACTATTTTTAGTAAGTGGCAATTTGGGCATTCTATTTTTGGCAGTCCTGGATTTGGTCCTGATCCAGCGCAGTTCACTGATCCTCATTGCTCAGCCTCATCCTGGATTTTGTTGCTAATCAGTATTGGAGTTATAAGCGACTTAATTAAATTTTATTTCCTTCTCCTAAGGTTTAATATTTAATTATTTTATTGCTGATTGATGATATGGGAAATTGTGCATAATGTAATTTTCTTCCTAAGTCTGCCTAGGCGAATTATTTGATGATCGAAAGGAGACTTTATTTTATACACCAAAGTTTATTTTATGCCAAAATCGTGGTCCTCACTCCTAGGGGCGATTTTTGACTAAGGAAGTGGGCCTAATACTTGGGTCCACCTCTTGAAACGAAATGCAATTTGGAAGAGGTGAATTTGGAGGCAATTTCATTTGAATTCCAGACTTGAAAAGCTATATATATATAGGTGTTTGGCTCTTCATTTGATTATCCAAAGAAAATATATCATTATGCTGTCGGAATGACTCCAGACTTCTTCGAGGGTGAAAACCTCCTAGATCTTTCTTTCTAGTTTCTAGTGTGAGACATCACTCCTAGTTGTGGTTTGAATTTGTGAACTACTTGGTGTTACTTGGGATTGCATTGGGTGTGTTTTTGAAAAGTTGTGTACTGTTGCGTTTTTTTGGAGTTGCTGGTGTGTGTTGGCTGGAAGTTTGTTTTGTTCGTAGCTATCTGCATGTTGGATGCATTGTTCTAGGTGAAGGCTCATTCGAAACATATTGGAGAGACAATAGTTCTACATTGGAGTGGCATTTGGGGAACTCTCCAATTTATGATTGTAAATCAAAATATTCAGCTATATCACCATTTCCAGATTTGCATTGGGTTGCGTGCATCACTCTCGTGGATCTCCAATTGCTGTTTTAAGGTATTGAACTGATCACCTAAGTTATGCTATTCATTTGCATTTGGTTTGATGTGATTTCATTCAGTTTTGGGAAAATTACGAGCATTTTAGTGGATTTGGGTGTGGCTGGTTTTGCGTATTATTGACTCTGATTTCAGAACAGCAAGTAATGATTTTGTTGTGTGAATTTGATATTGAATACTTGTGATATGTACTTAACTCTATCTTCTCTCGTATCTCTATCTTTGTAAGATTGTTTCAGTAGTACTGATCAATCATTCTAGTTGCACTATATGGTATTTCCCACTGAACAAGTGGAAGAGGATGGCTTAGCCACCTTCATGTTTTGTAATTCAGCTTTCTCCTCCCATTGAGAAAGTGGTTGAGTGATAATGTCCTCCCGCTGAAATATTCGGTTGAGTGATAGTTTTTATGTATAAGTCTTCCCGCTGCATAAGCGGTAGAGTGATTTGGTTTTGGTTATGCTCTTGTTCGCTTGGCTGGTTTACCGCCAAGTTCTTGGTCTTCATCTCGCTAAAAAGTGGAAGGGGCTGGTTTGCCGCCCATATTGTAATCAATTTTCTGATTTCAAGCACCTAACGATCCCCTCAGCACTATATGCTCTCACCCTCCCAGGTTGGGCTCTCGGTGATCAGAAAGTGGAGGGTTACTTTCAACAGTATTGAGATTATCTTTCCTAACTTTAACGGGTGCATTGTAGTATTTGTTGTGTTTAAAAACCAAAAAAATTAGTGAGAGTACTACACAATCACAGGCCTGGATGCTGCAGAATCTCCCCATTCTCCCAAGTAGCATCCTCAACAGGTAAGTTCTTCCATTTAATCAAGTACTCCTTGATCACCCTTTTTCTCAACGGACGCTCCCTGAAGTCAATGATAGCTTCAGGAATCAAAACCAACTCTCCCTCCTCATCAAGTGGAGGCAACTCTGCTGAAGCTACAACATTATGTCCAAGCTCCTTCTTAAGGCGAGACACATGAAATACATTGCGAATTTCGCTGCTCGTCAGAAGTTCCAAGTCATACGCCACTTTCCCAATTCTCCTGATGACTCTGAAAGGCCCATAGAAACATGGCTTCAATTTCTCAAGTCCACTCTTCTTGAGAGTAGATTGTCTATAAGGCTAGAGCCTCAAGTAAACCATGTCGCCCACCTCAAAGGTGCGCTCAATCCGCTGCTAATCAACATACAACTTTTGTTGATTATGTGCAAGCTGAAGATTGTCCCTAGAAGACCTCAAAATATCCTGACTCTGCTGCATCATATCCTTCGCGTGAGGGGTTCTGTTATCACCAAATATCAAATCAACGAAGCTAGGAACTTCATAACCATATAGTGCCATGAATGGCGACATTCTGATGGATATGTGATATGAAGAGTTGTAACAATACTCTCCTAGGTGAAGCCATCTCACCCAAGCATTATGTTGCTCTGAGACATAGTTTCTGAGATAGCCTTCCAACCACTTATTCACAATCTCGGCCTGCCCATCAGTCTGCAGGTGATAACTTGTGCTTGGAGTGAGCACAATACCACATAATTTGAAAATCTCCTGCCAAAAGGTACTTAGGAACTTGTTGTCCCTATCACTTACAATGTTCTTAAGCAATCAATCCAACCTGAACACCTCTCGAAAGAACTTATCAGCAACTTGAGCTGATGTAAATGAGCTGGTGATGGGGAAAAAGTGAGCAAACTTGGTCATCTGTCCACCACAACATATATACAATCCTTTCCCATGGCTTGTGGCAACCCTATGAAATCCATGGATAGCCTTTCCCATTTTTCAGCATAGAAACAAGACTCAGACTCGATGTGGACTTGGCAAGGCTGACCCGACTCAGGACTTAGCAAAAACTTGGTAGAACTTGGCAAAAAAACCAATTTCTAGTGATTTTTGCCTAGAGTGAGTCCTCGAGAGTCACGAGTCCCTGAGACTCGGCTAGGGTCAATCGGCTCGGGATTCGCCAAGACTCGGCGAGTCCTAGAACTATCCATTTTTTACTGGGAATGGGAAAAGATTAACAAACTAGTCGGTAAAGTATTCTCATCCTTGTTCTTTTGGCATGTATGACACTCCTTGATGTAGTTCAAGACATCATTTTTCAATCCTTTCCAGGAAAACCTTTCTTAGATCTGCCTGTATGTCTTGAAATAACCTTAGTGACCAGCAAGAGGAATGTCATGGAAGGTCTGCAAAATCTTCTCCTTGAGCTGGCACAATGAAGATCCTTCCCTCATATAAAATCAACTCACCAACCAATTTGTACTTTTCATCATGAAAAGTACCCCAAATGATGCTGGTTGAAAACTGATTTTTGGCATAATCAGGAAGCAACAAGTCCCTCCAATCTGCAATAAGCTCACACAAAGAGCTCAAGTGGGGTCTTCGAGACAAAGCATCGGCCACAATGTTATTCCTTCCCTTGACATACTCAATATCAAAGTCGTAAGCCTGTAGCTTACTCACCCATTTTTGTTGTCTCTCATTAAAGTCCCTCTGATGCATGAAGTGCTTAAGACTGTTATGATCAGTCTTAACAACAAACTTACTCCCCAGAAGATACTGCCTAAACTTTGCCAACACATGCATTATGGCAAGCATTTCTTTGTCATCTATGGAATATAACCTTTCAGCTCCTCTCAACTTCCTGCTTTCAAAGGCAATAGGATACTTGACTTGCATGAGAACCGCACCAACACGTTCTCCTGATGCATTACATTGTAGCTTGAAGGGCTAGGTGAAATCTGGTAAAGCCAAAACAAGGCACGAGCTCATAATCTCCTTAAACTGATCAAACACCGTTTGTGCCTTTTCTGACCATTCAAAAGCTCCTTTCCTCATGAGATCCATGAGGGGGGCAGCCAACTGAGAGTAACCCTTTACAAACCTTCGATAGAAACCACATAGACCCAAGAATCCCTTCAAATGTGTTATGTTCTCAGGTGGAGGCCAATCAATGATAGCCCTTATCTTTTCAAGATCAACCTTCACACCCTCTGCACTGATAATGTGACCAAGATAGAGCAGTTCTTTTTCATTCCAAATTCACATTTGGACTCCTTAGCAAACAGGGATTCCGACTCCAATAAGTTGAGCACTTCATCCAAGTGTTACACGTGCTCCTTCCAAGAGTTGCTGAAAATGAGGATGTCATCAAAAAATATGAGCACAAACTTCCTTAACTGCTTTTGGAAGATCTTATTCATGCAAGACTAGAATGTGGCAAGAGCATTAGTCAAGCCAAAGGGCATGACTAGAAATTCGAAATGCCTAAAGTGGCATCGGAAAGCAGTCTTCTCAACATCTGATGCCCTCATTCTGATTTGATGGTAGCTTGATCTGAGGTCAATCTTTGAGAAGAACACGACACCATGTAGCTGATCAATCCTCAGAATGGTGTACCGATTTTTAATGGTTTTCCGATTGAGTTCCCGGTAATCCACGCACATGCGCATGGTTTTATCCTTCTTCTTCACCAATACAACAGCCAAAGCAAAAGGGCTCTTGCTTGGCCTAATGTATCCTGTTGTGCATTGCACACACTCCCCGCCACTGATAGGGTCCCCTTTATTTCTTTTTTGATTTTCGTCTCGCCCGCAGTGTAGGATTTTGACTTTTAGTTTTATCCGCCATTTAAGATTCAGTAGGTAGTAATAAAGGAATGATCCTGCAGGATAGTGAGCCCGCCCGGTTCCTTAAGTCCTGAGGAGTTCGTAAGAGGTCAGGCGTGATCCCGTCCGTGGTGAGAGGATTGAATCATGGGCCGTATAAGGAGATGGGGCATTTGTTAATTTTAAGTCGCAGGGACAAGGGGTGAATTTGCAGAGAGTCACACAATTTTAAATGTTCAAAATTCTTCCAAGGGAGACTAATTTTCGTATGAGTCTGAAAATCGGCTAGGTGGGCAAGAATGTCTGTTGTCCATAGGTTTGCACATTGAGCCTTTGGGTCAAATTTCGAAATGTATAGTTAGGCATCACCTTTTAAAAAGTTCCATTTTATGCTTTTGACTTGAGAATGCCGAAACAAGTAAAACGACGTTAAACATCAAAACTTTGCAAAAATGGCTGAAACCCCGAAAAGTCAAAAAGGGCGTTAAACTTTAAAGCGTTTGCATTTTGTCCTCCCAACCCGAAAAATGGACAAAACTGAAAATTGCGCAAGTCATGATAAAGGTGTTATTTCTAAAAACTTTCCAAAATCGCCTCCTAGCTCAAAAATGCCAATATTTCAAAAGGGCGTCACTTTATGAGTTTGCAAAAAGTCATTTTAGTCCGAAAATGGGCAAGCAAATTCAAAATCGCGAAATAGTCAAAAGGGGCGTTAAACTTAAGCATTTTCAAAAAGTCTGTTTCAACCCGAAAATAGGCAAACATCCAAGTCGTGCAAGTCGAAAAGGGCGTAAACTTAAAAAACTTGCAAAAGGTCCTTTTTGCCCGATTTAGGGAAAAGCGTCATTTTTATAACTTGCGAAGAATGCTTTCAGCCCGAAAATATACAAAAGTGAAAACCGCAAAACAATTAAAAGCATTAAACTTTAACGTTTGCAAAAGATCCTTTTAACCCGAAAATACCAATAGTAAAAAAAGGAGTTAGTTTAAAAACACTTTTCAAAAAGTCTTCCCAGCCCGAAAATGAGCAAAAGAGTAAAAATCGCGAAATGAAAAGCACCAGGAGGCGTTTTAAAGTTTGCATTTTATGGTTTCAGCCCAAAAATGGGCAAGCAACAGAAAAATCGCGCAAAATGAGAAAAGGGCATGTAAACTTAAAAGCTTGCGAAAGACCCAAGTAGGCCGAAGTTTTGAAAACATTAAGTTATTTAATCGCGAAGTAAGCATTCACGCCAAAGTAAAATAGCAGGCCAAGGTCGCATTGGAGGGTATGGGAAAACATTAAACTCTCAAACTTATGAAAACCCTTGCCGTCCAATATCACACGGTAGAGACGTATGAGCTTATAACTTTTCAAAAGTCTTTTTGAGGCTGAAAATACCAAGTAGGACGTATAGTGAAGGTGTTAATTTAAAAAAATAACTTTTCAAAACCTCCGTTCTCCCTATCAAAAGGCCCAATCAGCCCGAAAAACCCTTGCAGTCCAATATTGTGCAAAAGGAAAAGAAGTTGAAAGGCATTACACTTTGCAAAATCGCCCAAGTCTCCGAAATTTCAAGAATTGCACTTTGCAGGAGGTCGTTTTGGGCTGAAGATCATCTTGCGTTAGGCAGTCCGCCAGGTAAGATTCGACTCTCTCCTTTAAATCATTAATTTATGCAAAATTGGTCGTAATGTTTAAACGGATGATGGAGAGTTAATCAGATAGTGAAGTTTTGTAGATCATGATTTTCTTTTTAAAAGGTATCAAGCATAGCGTGCAATGACAAAAGCCAGCTAGGGAAATTGGTCGTTGAAATGAAAATTCAGACTTAGATAAATTTTGAAAATTCAAATCTGAACATCCGAACCCTGACTAGCAGGATAGAACATTTGCCTTTGCCGCCGTAATCCATTGGAAGTGGCATTTTTGGAACCCGCTCCAAGTAGCAAAATTTAAACAGAACCAACTTAATTTCCTGTTTCAAATAGCATTTCGTTTCCAAATAATCAGGTTCTTTTTATTGAGGCGTCATGCTTTTTTCAAATTCGATATTCTCATTGATAATTTCCTCTATCTCGTCTTGTAATTCGTGTCCGATTGTGCAGGATAGATGCCTAGATCGACGGTTGAATCCTCAAAGACACCTGGTGCAACCGGAATGTCTCGGGTTTCCAAGTTTGACATTCCCCGCAGAGGCGAGAAGATGAAGTACCAATACCAAAGGGGAGGAGTTAGAGAGTCGAAGGTCAAGAGCGTATGGGAGAACATAGGTGATACGGATTTGGGCCACATGGATAGTCAAGATTTCAGGAACAGGGTATACTCTCCAAACGCCTATGGTAAACCCAGGCGGATGATGGAGAGTGGTATTGCTCAGGCAGTTGGTTTCCCTTCGACTTTGCAAAATTATGAACTAGTGGTTGAGACTGCTAGACACTATCAGCTAGAAACCAGATTAGTGGTCCTAGAGGGGATGGTGCTAGCGGATTTCACACCTGAGGCCATTGGGGAGGCATTTGATATCCCATTTCCCGATAATCTTATTGCTACAACTATTGATGAGGCGCAGGTCGTTTATGACATGAATCTTGCTAAATGCAAGATGTTTATAAACAAAGAATGGTACAAAGAAAGAAGACCCCCAAGCATTAGGATCAGTAAAAAGACCCCCAGAAGTGATTTTTATAACAAGTATGGTGATATGGTCACCTTACTCAGCCGGGTTATGGGACTCCCTCAATCTAATTTTTTTGAGGAGTGGATGTTCTACTTTACTGAGCAGGTCTTCGCTGGGAAGTCCAAGTTCGATTGGGCTCAGATCATCAGTGACAATATCCATACACAACTGGTCGAGCTTGAAGAAAAGAGGTACTTTACCATGACTTCCTACTTGATTCACATGTTTGCCCGACACCAACCACTGACAGGGTTAATCAAGAAAGGTGAGATCGGGAATGGGCCGAATCAGGTAAAGGTGTATGAATGCTATCCTCAACTGCATTATTATGACATAGCTCAAAGAGAAAAGAATAACATTGCTTACGCAATTGGTCAATATGAGCGTGTCAATGATGCCTTTACAATGCGCCTTGTCAGATTAATGCGAGGATTACGCATTAGGCTCTCAGAACAGGCTATCATTTTGATCCAGAAATATGGTGCATGGTTTATCCAATTCCCTAAGTTCACTTACATCAGAACAGCACGCTTTGAGGGAGCACCATTCTGGCTTCCACGCTATCCAACAGACAAAATAGTCCTCATGGAAGTTGCAAGACAGACGCACCCAGCAGGTAGCCTACTCAGAGATAAGAAGCAGTCCGGGTTCACCTTCCCAATGAACTTGGGTGCCCTCGATGTGCATTTCAAACATTCGGTGCAAGCTGAGGAGCCGTTTGCTGAATTGTCATCCTACGGCCTACGGGAACATTTCCTTGGGAAGTGCTTCGATCATGATAAATTGGCAAAGAGAGCCTATGGCAGGCGCTACAGGGCGAAGGCATCAATTGAGGATTATTCGAGCAACTGTTCCAATGAATTTGAGGTCCGACGGTGGGAGTATTCAAGGCTAGGTGTCCAACAAATGTGGCTTTATGAGTACCGTCATGTCCCGGATCAGGTGACGGATTATGGTAATTGCTTGCAAGTCCGAAAATTTGAGGTAGTTAAATACCTCTTGCCAGGCATTGATTGGACTCAGGACCTAATCAATGATTTTGAGGCAGTCATGGAGGCTCCAAGAAGGTATACCGATCACTGGTTATTCCAGTAAATCGAGAGACTGGCCCATGAAGGGATTCAATTCACATACAATCTGATGGGCAGTCTTGATTCCCAGTCTTTGGAGGATGAAGGAACCTCAAGCGCACCAAAGGAAGAGGTTGAGAAACCTGGAAAGAAGAGGAAGAAAGCCAGAGCCAATAGAGGGACTCGAACATCAAAAAGAACCAGAAGAGAAAAGATCCCTATTAGGAGGCCGGAGGTTAGTTCATCATCCAGAGACCCCAGTTCGGAGGATGATGTAGTTGAACTTGACTACATACCCGCTCCGCCTTCACAGAGTGATGTTGATGCATTCAAGGCAAATAATCCTCAGGTACAAGATGAACAAGATGCAGAGGTAAGGGTCGTTGGCCCTAATGAACCTGGAAATCAAGTTGAGGAGGAAGAGATTGCACTTGATCAGGAGGCTGGTAAGCATGAGCTCACACAGGGAAGTAGGCATGAATTGCAATTGAATAGCGGTGGCAAGGATGACACCACCGTTGAGGCAGAACAAAAGGAGGATGAGACTCAGGAACCCGACAAAACTGAAGAGAAACCATCACAAGGGGATACCCAGCAGTTGTTTAGCGAGGTAGGGTAGAACTCAGCCATGAGTAAGGGATTGGATACTACATCCATTCCTTCTATGATCGATCAATTTCAGGTAGGCAGTGAGCCAATTGAGGTCTCCAAGGAACAGAGTGGGAATTTGGCAATTACATCTGGACAGACCATCCCTCAGGACTGGCTAATTGCTCGTGCACAACGGAAAGCAGCTGTCAAGCCACTGATCAACCTGGAGGATATCTTCTCTCGAATAAGAGAAATAATATCCAAAGGTAAGAAAAAGCCCAAGACCTACTCCAGGATCACTAAGGATGAGCAAAGGAACCACACCATTCATATCGCTACCCTACCTACAGATAAGCCAACGGATCAAATTGCATTAGATGATTATAGTATTGCGACCATCCCAATAAGGCGAGCCACTAAAGAGCAGGACAGGGAAGAGTTCAAGGATTCTGTGCAAGATATGCTCAGACAGATCAACAGAATGACCACTGAGAGAGACATGTACCGAGTTCGTGTTGAGCAGGCTGAGGGGTACATTGATCACCTACTGAAACCATTGCAACATGCTGCTGAATCCCATGTTCCCCCATTGGCATTGGCACAAAGGACTACAACCGAGTTTGAAGGAGTGCGTGATACCGCCAAGGGCATCAGAGAATGGATTCGAGACATTAAAGAGAAGGGAGAGCGGATCATTGAGGATGTGAAGGAAGTGGCCCACCACCAAGAGACCATCCACGTCAAGATGTTTGAAGTGAAGAAGGAATGTTTCAAGGTCCATGAGGTGGTTGGTGTGATCCTTCCCCTCATAAGGCCTCTTTTATGGACCCACACGCAGATTCCCACATTGCCTACCATCCTGGATCCCTATGACATCAGCACTTTCAAGGAGTGGTACAAGACTACCAACATGAAAAATGATACAAAAGATACCATTAATAAAGAGCAGGAGGAGTGCGAGGAAATCTTGTCAAACATGAGGAACCTTGGTGGAAAGATCCTTAGATCAATGGTCCTTGGTTAGAAGAATAGTATGTCCGATAATGAAGTGCAACCAAGCTAGGAGGATAGGCTGAGAATTGATAAGGTAGCATACTTCATAGAGGACTTGGAATTCGCTAGTGGGTTGCATGCGGACATATTAAATTTTGAGGCTCATCGGTCCTACTGGAAGGATGGATTGAAGCATGTGGATCGCCACCTGGAGGGTATGCAATACAAAATACGCCATCCTCCTATGCCTCCAAGCAGGGTTTTGTTCCAACTATGCATCAAATTTCAGGATTACGTTCGAGCAGAGCGTACAACAGATCGGGACATCTGGAAGGAGTATTTGCACGACGAGGCAGCATTTTTGGAAAAAGGGTCCACAACAGAGAAAAAAAAAGTGCTTTCCTAAAATATATGTTTCTTTTTAAATCTTAAAATGCACTTTTTCAGGCATAAAGTTCATTCCTAACTACCTAAGTTGTAAATTTTGAGCTCCGTGCATGTGCACTTTTTGGAGCAGCTTGTTGGGTAGTTATTGACTAGCTTTTTGGTAGTTATTGCTTCCTCTTTTTGTTGATATTTTGCCTCCCACTTATGGGTATGGGCAGTTTTGATAGAGGATGAATCTGACCCACTTGTTTAAGTTTAATCTTGGCCATTCATCCATTTTTGGGAACTCTATATAAAGGAGTTAGTTTCTCCTGGGTTTCAGGCAGAAAGAAAAAGATTGTTGTAAAAACTCTAGCAAAATTTAAATAGAATTTAATGGATGGTAGAGCTGTGTCTTTTTTTATTGTGAGTGCATAGTCCTCTTCTCCATCTATTTTATATTTCTACAACTGTATTTATTTTCAAACAGTCTATTTATGCATGTATTTGATGGAAATCTTGGTTCATACCATTAGGAAATAGTTGATTATTATTTCCTCTGCATGGCTAGTCTGAGCCTTTTTTGTGCTAAGTTCGGTTATTAGATTTGAATGAGTGGGTGTAAAAGTCCATCATTTGTGTTTAGCAGCTTGAAAATTCAAAATCCTTAGATGATTGCAATGGTTTTTACCTAGTTGTGCTAATTAGCTGGCAAAGTAATTTCTAGTTATTTTAAGACTTCCGTTTATGTGTTCAAATATGATGTCTTAGTTAAATTAGCTAGCTGTTCTTATTCACTCTTTATCCTTATCTCCCCCCTTTTCCGTTCTTTTTTATTAAAAGAAACCCGCAAGTCAAGTTGAAGTAGGATCAATTAGAAGCAAATCAGATGAGATAGGACTGTAAGATTTTAGGGAACCTGTACGAAACCAATTCTGTCTAACAGTAAGTCCCCTTTGTGTTTCCAGCAAAACACATCAACTACTAAGCTATTCTGCAGTCAAGACCTGACAACCGAAACATTGAGGTCATCCCTATTGATCAAATTAACACAACATTAGGGATTTCCTTATGTCAAGAGAGGATAGGATTCTTAGCATTTCTATTCTGCGTTGGCCGGATGAAGTAATAGTTCCACAACTTTAGACACATCAACATATCCCATATCAAGAAGCTCCTTAATGGCTTTCTCAATCTCATCCTTCTGCTTCTTTGGGTACCAATAACGAGTTGTCATAACAGGCTTAGTGCCTTCTTCTAACTCAATGATGTGTTCAGTACCTCGCTCGGGAGGTCTACAGGAGGTGGATGTTCAGTACCTTGCTCTGCTTTTTGTAATCAAAGCTTGAATGTCATCAGGATAACTTCTTTTCACTTCAAGTGAATCAGATGGCATGATCATATGCTCAAGGGGTCTACTAGGAGGTGGATTCCCAAAGACCTTACTCTTCTTTGTGATTAATGCTTGAATGTCTGCAGAGTAGCTTCCCTTTTCTTCAAGTGGACTTGATGGCATTATCAAACACTCTGCTGCCCATTCCACTTGATCATGGCGGATCAACTGCTCCATTCTCTTAATTGATACAATTTGGGGGCCTCCATTAAACATCCCTCTCAATACTACCCTCTTTCCTTCAGACATGAATTTTAACTCCATGGTTTGCAAATTAAGGGTGATCTCTACAAGAGATCGTAGCCACTGAATGTCGAGGACCACATCATCAGTCCCTCCAATTTTGACAACATAGAAGCCATCCTTGACTTCATAGTTACCCAGCCTCATTGACACATTTGAAACCATTCGTTTGCAACGAATGGTTGATCCATCAGCCACCATGACATTGAAGTCTTCAACATCATCAGTGATAAGACCTCTCTTTGCAACAATTCTAGCATCAATGAAGTTGTGAGTCGCAACAGTATCAATTAGAGAAACAAGTCAATGCTCTCCCAATGCTCCTCGAACTCTGAATGATTCATTCTTGTGAAAGCTCGAGAGTTAGGCAACTATACCCCTATCTTCTTGGTCACTTTCAGGCCCTTCTGGAGCCTCTTCATACTCACTTCCCTCCTAATCAAGCTGCTTTTTTCAAAATTTCAGAATCTGATCTATCAACTGAATATGCCTCCATTTGACAAACATTACTCTTCCCATGGCATCTATGACCCGGAACCCAAGGTTTTTTTCAAGAATAACACAAATTCTTTCTCCAGAGCTCTAGAGGGAGCTCATCATCCATCCGGGAAGGGAACTTCTAAGGCTGATTAGAAAATTTCTTCTTGTCTTTACGAAATGAGAAAGGTTTTGACTGAAATTTGGACTTAGGGACAGCCAACTCCATGCTCCTAGCCTTCTTGATTGCTTCAGCCAAGGTAGGCAGGTCAAAGGCTTTTACCCAACCTTTCAATGGTTCTTCAAGTCCCTCAGTGAATAGGACCACTAACCTCTTCTCATAAATACTACTAACCATAACTGAAAGACTTTCAAACTCAGTTATGAAAGTATCCAAAGAGCCCTGTTGTTTGAGTTGTGCAAGCTCTCTATACTTCACCTTCGGATCCTTAGAATCAAACCTTTCAATCAACTTGTTGGTGAATTCAACATAGGTGGTTGTCAAGTTATGACCAAGGGTGACCAACCCATGGTACCACCATTTGTGAGCAACACCATCGAAGTGCAAGGTGGCGAACTTGATGGCATGTTCTTCGGGCATAGGCCTCAAGGACAAATAGTTGTCCAACTTCTAGACCCAAGCTCTAGCTGTGCACTTATTGCTCCCATTGAAATGTGCTAGAGTGACCTTCCCAAGGGTTTGTTGATAGTCTCTTGGAGTGGAGTATCTATTATCAAACCTCCCTTCCCTTCTCTTCTTTTGGTTCATGAATTGATCAAGAGACAAAATGTCTCAGATCTCTATGGGAAGTGAAGCATACTCCATGTAACATGCCTGTATCTCATCAGCTACAAGGACTTCCACCACAGGTAGTGGTGCTTCCTTTGGAAGGAAAATAGGTTGCAAGGGTCTTGACACCGAACCAACTAGTACTCCATTGTTGCTACTATGATTGCTGCCATTCCCATTACCTCCTGAATTGTTAGAGATACTGGCATGGTGTCTTGATTTTGAATTCGACCCCCACCAGCATTCTGATTCGGTGTGGCCATCAACTGGGACATCATGTCCATCATAGTACCGAAGTTTTTCTCCACTATCTCTACAGCCCCATTGGCAACATTCTGATCTGATGTTCTCTCTACCATTGAATCCACTGAATTTGCTGAATCAACTACCTTATCTTTGTTTCTCAAAACCTCTGAAAATGTTTCTTCTACTGGCACTAATGGTATCTGATACTGTTGCCTTCTCTGTTCCCAATTGTAGTATCTGATATCTCTATCACTCATGGAATCCTTCTGTCACACACGCTAGTAGGATGTGTGGCTCTGATACCACTATAATATCCCCGACAATTTCTTTTTGATTTTTAACAAGATTACAATCACACCAACACCCGTTAGGGATTAGAATAAGAAAACTAAACCAGCTGAAAGGAACCCTACACCTTTTGATCACCGAGAGCCCAAGCTAGGAGGGTGAGAGCATACGATGGCAAGGGATCGTTAGATGCATCTTCTGAAAATGCTTATTACAAGAATGGGTGGCAAGCCAGTCCTTCCACTTTCCAGCGGGTAAAATAAGGAAACTTGGCGGTAAACTAGCCAAGAAAACAAAACACACTCAAGTACAAATCACCCTAGCGCAATATTTCAGTGGGAGGACTAAACACTTACAACAAGCTCAACTCAACCACTTATGCAGCGGGAGGACCATTACAAACAAAATATCACTCGACCGTTTATTCAGCGGGAGGATAGAATTACAAAGATCAAATGTGGGCGGCAAGACAGCCTCTTCCACTTTTCAGCGGGGATTAGCTTTACAATCCAGAAATAGCTGTTAGTACTACTATCTAGCCTTACAATAAAGAGATGCAATGCATAGAAAAGAGAGATAATACTGTCCAATCTTGATGAATATTTCCATACTTAACACCATTAGCAAACTCAAACTCACCCATAAAGAAATAACACACCACTGGCCACTAAACTGAAAATACAATCTGCTGTCCGCATAACACGCAAAAAACAGCCACTACCAAATTTACTATTATGCTCATAACTCACCCAAAACAACTCGAAATGACACAAAAACTAAAGCAAATGGATAATATCACATGAGCGACCAATTTAGAACCCCAAACCTGCAACTTAGATGACTCAAGCCTGCTGCACGCAACCCGAGGCAGCCATGAATGGGATGATCCAGCTATGAGGTTTGATTCGCAATATAAATTTCAAATCAGCAAACAAGCAGCTGCAAATTGGTGGACCTCATCGCCTCTGTGGTAGGAAGAATCAGAGCCAATACCCATAATGAAATAATCCATAGGTAGGGAGGAATGATCAAAACACTGCTTTAGCCACTACACATCCAGCAACACACCAAAACCACGCCTTCACTTGAAAACTGAAAATACCACAGAAACATCCTTCACAATGAAGCTCATTCTATTCCTTTGGATGAGAAATAGGCTCTCCCACAGCTAGGTGCTATCTCACAAGAACGAAATTGGTACAAGCTAGGAAGCACTCAACTTCGAAGCAAAAGTCTGGCACAAATTCGACAGCACTTCATTATAAAATGTTCAAAGATATCCAAATGAGAGCCCAAAGCTCTTATTTATAACATTTGCTCAACCAAATTCAAATTCAACTGCTCCCAAATTCACCCCACATCAAATGACATTACATTTTACCAAAATGGCGTTGCATTTTCATTTCATTTGACAAGCATATGGCCGCCCAAGATGAAAAACCCCTTCTTCTAGACAAGTTCGAACTTTGACAAAGTCCACAAAGAATAACTTAAAACACTTTTCCACTTTGGCGCCAAACTTAGGTGAATTAATAAAATCTTCTGAATAAAATATGCTTTTTTCCTCTTGCCTAGGTCGACCAATTAATAATTAAATATTAAACTTTAGCATAAAGTATTAATATTTAATTAATCACTTGAATATCAGATACTGATAGTGCCAAATTGATCTTGTGGACTGAACTGCTGAAACCATCAGCTGGACTGGGGTTGGAGCTTGTTGTGGTTTGCACTGCACACCCCAGGCATTAACAAAACCCTAAATCGCGCGATCTACAGTAGCATCGTGATTTTTGTTCCATTATGCCGAGTTGGGAGGCATAACCTTAATCGCGCATTTCTTCAATCTGGTCCAAGTTTTGCATTAAGTTGGAAGGGCATAAAAACGAAAAATCGCACATTCTGGCCTCTAGGGCCGAAAAACAAAGACCCCCGAAAATCGCTATTTGCCCATAGGCCCGAGTTTGGTAGAAGGAAAACATAAAGGAAATTCACGCAAAAAAAACCAATGAGCCGAAAATCACAAGTCACACAAAATCGGCTCTTAAAGCCGAAAACTCCAATATTCCAAAATCGTGCCATATAGCCTATCAAGTCGACAATGAAAAGAGAGTTCGAAACCTCTCAAAACGGCTTATTAAGCCGAAAAGAAGAAAAGAGACCAAAAGTTCAAAACTCACGAAAAATCCATTTAGGCCGAAAAGGCACAAAAGGCTTTCAAAACTCTTGAAATTCGCGAATTTCACAAAGTCGGCTCATAAGCCGAAAAGAAGATGAATAGAAAGGAAAAGTCCTGCAAATAAATCTATAAAGCCGAATTTCATGCTAAGCAGAGAGCGATTTATTTTTTTATTGCTCCACATAAAGTCGCGCAACTAAGTCATGTACCCGCGTTTTGTTTAGGGAGGGCGTTAAATTGATGAAGTTTGGTGCTTTTCATGTCTTTTGAGACAAAGCAAAATCACACATTTACCTCAAAAGGTCCGATTTTTTAAGAAGGGGCATTTAAAATTAAAAGTTGCTCAAAACATTTGAAATAGCCGAATTCCCTCAGTAAAATGCAGAGTCTCACATTTTGGGCTAAGGCCCGATTTTGCTTAACCAAGGGACGAATCAAGAAGGTTCACTCATTTTGTTTCAGAGTCACGAGTTTAATGACAAGAGGAGAGACATTTAAAAGATACATTTCACAAAGAGCTTCTCAAGCCCGAACTCCACCGAGACGAACCCAAACGTTAAAAATTTAATGTTTGTTAAATTAATTTAATTAATTTTTCAAATTGATTTATTAAAGTGAAATTGATTGTTTGCAGGACGTCATCAGAAAGAACCAGGAGAAAGCCTGAAACGCAAATCGAAGAATGATCGCGATCAAGGCTAGGTGCTGGAGGAGAAAAAGATGCAGGAGCACGAGATTGGAATCAAGCATTGGGAAGTGTGCCACCAGACCACAAAGCTGAAGTCCACCACTGATACCAAATATCGAAGAACATTCAGAATGCAACAAGTATGCATTCCTCATAAATGCGTGCTGAATTTAATTCCAGAAGTTCAGTTTCTGAAAACTGAAATCCAACTACCGGATAGACCCAAATTGAATACAAACAGTGATAGGTAGTTGAGAAGGCGGTTGAAGGGATCGCTGAGAATTGAGTGGGCATGGGTTAAAGTTGCCAGCTTCTGGAAGACAGATTGCAGCCTTTGGATACAGTCAATCCTGGCCACTGGTTCGAATTGTAAATTCTATAAAGGCTGAAGCCTTTCTTTTGTAAAGGGTTAGACTCTAGTTAGTGTTGTGATGTATTAACACATTGCCCCATTGCAAATGGGGACCCCTGCTTTTTGCTTTCTAGGGTTGGTTTTCTTAGCTTTGTAGTTTGGGTTTTTGTCTATTAATCTTTGCATTGGAGAGTTGCCAGAGGGCTCATTAGGATAGCAAGGTCTGCTTGAATTGAAGTGCGTCAGTAGGTGGTCCAGGTCAGGGTCTCTTTCAAAGCCTTCTCTAGGTCAGGCCTTGCTCTAGTCTTGGGGTTATGCCTTGATTGAGTTTGGGAGAGTCTTTGCATTATGTCTAGAGCCTTGTTTGATACCAATTCCACTCATTTACCCTTCGAGGAGCAAAGAACATGAAGATTGAGCATGAAAGATTGAGAGTTGAGTGAGAAATTTGAGTGATAGTGTCAAATTCGCTCTTGACCCTTCCAAAGGGACAGGAGCGAAATCTTCCTTAACTCTCTTTGCCCTCCTATTTTGGATAAAAACTTCATTTTAAGGCATGGATTGGGAGGAAATTAGCTTGAATTCACCCTTGGAGACGCCTTGGACAAACTTAGACTTGGAAATTTGGAGAAAAGGTCAAGAATTTGAGCATTATTGCAAAATTCGCTCCTGACCCTTCCAAAGGGTCCAGAGCGAATTTCTGTAGACTCTTCTCTTGCTCCCAGTTTAGACCTCAAAGCTTGCTCCTACACCTTGACTGAGTGAGGAATGACCTATCTATGCCTTGTGAGCAAGTTGGAACGAGATGGGATGAGGAAATTGAGCCTAAAACATCAATTTCGCTCCTGACCCTTCCAAAGGGTCTGGAGCGAAATCCTTCAAGGGACCTCTTATCTCACTCAAACAGTTGAATGAATCCTATTTCAAGTAGATTTGAGGGCGAATAGACTTGATTGAGATGGAGGGAGGACCCAAAAGCCAAGTCTAAGAGCAAAGTTGATGGGAAAATTTGGAATTTGAGCTTAAAGAAGAATTTCGCTCCTGACCCTTCTAAAGGGTCCAGAGCGAATTTCTCTAAAACCTCTCCTGCTTCTAACATGGGTTAAAATCCTTGATTCCACACCTTGAGTGAATGAAAATGATCTATCCATGCCTTTGGAAGTGAGTTGCAACAAAGTGAAGTGATAAAAATGTGAGGGATTTGAGCATAAATGCAAATTTCGCTCCTAACCCTTCCAAAGGGTCCAGAGCGAATTTCTTCTAAGCTCCTGACCCTTCCAAAGGGCCCAGAGCGAAATTATCCAAAGGACCTAATCCCTCACTAGAAACATTGAATGGTGGTCATGCATGGCAAGAAAAGGATTCAAAGTCAAGTCTAAGGTAAAGATGAGTGAAAAGAAGGAAGAATTGGGCCTAGAGGAACAAATTCGCTCCTGACCCTTCCAAAGGTATAGGAGCTAATTTCTCAAAAACATGTACTTTCCTCCCAATTTTAAAGCAAATTGCCCTCAAGGTCTTTTCCTAAGATGGTTTGAAGCTAAATAGCATGAACAAGCAAGCTAAGAGGAAATTTTATCAATGCCTACGCCCTATTTACCAAATTTCGCTCCTGACCCTTCCAAAGGGTCCAAAGCGAAATCCTCCAAAAGACTTATTTCCTCACCAAAAGCATTGAGTGGGCATCACTTTGAGAGCAAATTGGCTTGAGTATGATAAGGTAAGGGTGGAAAAGACAAGTCCAAGGCAAGTTGAGTGTGAGTAGAGTCTAGAAAAGCAAATTTCGCTCCTGACCCTTCTAGAGGGTTCAGAGCGAATTTCTTCAACCCTTCCAAAGGGTCCAAAGCAAAATTCCTATAAGGATTCCCTGTTTTGCCTAATGCACCCAAAAGATCTCGTTTTAAGCTAAATTGAGGGCGAACTGACTTGATGGTGATAGGAGGTTTGAAAAAGTGAGTTCAAAGCAAAGTAATGATGAATGGAAGACGAATGGCGTCAAAGGAAGAATTTCGCTCCTAACCCTTCCAAAGGGTCCAGAGCGAAATTTCCTAAACCTCTATTTTCCTCCTTGTTTGGGGTTGAAATCTTGGTTCCTAAGGCATGGTTGAGAGAGGATTGATGTATACTTGCCTTGAGAAGTGGATTGGAGCAAAGGAAATGATGGAATTGAGACTAAATGACAAATTTCGCTCCTGACCCTTCCAAAGGGACCAGAGCGAATTTCACTTAAGCTCCTAACCCTTCCAAAGGGTCCAGAGCGAATACTCTTGAAACCTCCTTTTGCTCCCAATTTTGTATCAAGCCTAGCGTTGATTGAGGTTGATTAAACTTAAAGGCATCCTTAGGAATGCATTTAAGTGAGTTGTGGTCACAAAGTGTGAAGAATTTGTCCAAAATGCCAATTTTGCTCCTAACCCTTCCAAAGGACCCTTCCAAAGGATCTAGAGAGAAATTCCTAGGTGGTCTAGTGTTTTGCCTAGGCCCTTGAGCGAAACCTATTCTTAAGTATTTTTGGAGGCGAATGATTTGAACTTGGTAAGGTAAGGTTGAAAATGAAGTCTATGTAAGGCAAATTCAGCAACTTTGTCAAATTTCGCTCCTAACCCTTCCAAATGGTCCAGAGCGAAATTCCTCTTTAGGGCCTATCCTTGGAGAGGGTCCAGAGCGAATTTCATTATAGGGCCTGTCTTTCCAGAGGGTCCAGAGCAAATTGATCCTAATTCCTTCTTGTTAATGGTTTGAAGTGAGAAATACCATGTTAGGATGAATATATCATAACTGCTTGACACCATATTTGTTTGTTTTGTAGAGCAATAAAATCAAGTTGGAGGAAGATCAGGCCAGGACAAGGCAAGTTTCATCATCATGAAGGACACTTCAAATGCGTGAGAGAGGACTCAAAGTGCTTCCAAGTTGAAGGACTTCAAGTGTTCAAGGAGTTGCAAGCAATGGAGTTAACCATCCTCAAAGACCTCATTCTACTACATGGAGAAATCGCAAGATGGCAGAGAAGAAAGATCTTATAAACACTTCAAGGCGAGGTGAGCTACCAGAGAAAGAGTGACTTGACTGTGAAGAAGCTTCATCAAACACAGGAGAGTCAAGGAGAGGTACATCATTCATCAAGTACATCAAGGACAAAAGAGGATCAACCAAAGTCAGTGCAAGGGTACGTTGAAGAAGCAAATAGTTTCAAAAGAGTTAATCAAAGTTAAGCTTCTCATCGAATATCAAGAGATACAAAGTTCCCTGACCAAGCACAAACGTAAGACAAGGTGGCTGTAATGACCCCTTCTCAAACCTGATCCTTTCTGCAACCGTTGGTCTCTTTCTAGGAAGCTCGGAGGCCAGTCGGAGGGTAAAATTAGGGTTTCCTATTTTTGAGGAGGTCTTTTTGGATGGGTTCATCGTCGGCTTTTTCTGATGGTTCAGAGGGTTTCGCAACGATGTCTTCATCTCAGTTTTTGGAGCAGTTTTCAGAATTTACTATTTTTAGTAAGTTCTATTTTTGGCAGGGCTCGCGTGGCATCGGGCAATCTCTACATCCTGTTCAGTTAACTCCAGGAGCATGGTCAGGTTCTAGCTTCAGATTTTGGAGTTGTGTGGTCAAGTAACTTTATTTTAATTAAATAATCATTATAATTATAAAGTTGCTTATCCCCCCTTGGCCTAGTCCAACAACTTAAAAACATCACTTAAAAGGGGGACTTTATGGGTGGCGCCCTCATGGAGGATTTAATTAATATTTTATCCTTGGCCAAAGTCAAAACATGGCGAAACTTACCAAGGTGATATTTTTATATTATTTCATTGACTTTTTGGCTAGGTGTGATGGCGCCATGTTGAGGAGGGGATTAGGGTTTGCCTTGGAAATCGAATTAGGGTTTTGAGGAGGCAAGTGAAGCTATTTATTGGAGTCTTGGGAGGATTGAAGGGATCTTTTGGAGAATTTGTATTTGGGCAGCCGTCTGGCTCTGGACATGCTTCAAGGAATGGAAGCCTTCTAGCATAGGCATCTCTTCTTGCTTGAAAAATAGCAACTAGGGTGATTATATTCTCTATGTAATTGCATTTAGCCGTAGTTTATCATCAGAGTTTTCATTGTAATCATTTAGGCTTATAGTTCATTCAGTTTTCTGCATCTAGAATTCCCGCGACTAATTTCATGTTTTGTTCACAACCAGAAAATACAAAAAAATTGCATTGTGGGTATTAGTTCTTTGCATAAGCAACTAAGACCCTCTGACCAATGCTCGCCATCCCGGCGCCATACTGGTTAGAGTTCTTTTCATAAGCAACTAAGATCCTCTGACCAATGCTCATCCACACGGTGCCATTCTGGTTAGAGTTGCTTCAGCAAATCAAATACTTTTTTCTCAGAACTAATTGATCACTCATATAGTTGTTGTAATTAAGTTGATCAAAAATTTCAAAAAAATTGGCTAGGGATATTTCAGTGGCATCCCAGTCACTGTTCCTCCAGTCAGATAGGTCCACATCAACATGTCCAAGTTCAATGTAGCTGACTCACCAGTGATGGCACAAACTTCGAGGCACCTACCCCAATTTCCTATTGGTCCACACTCATGAAATGTAATTTTCCCATTGGCTAAGAGAGTTTGTTGTAAAAAACCCTAATTAGGGTTTTCATCTTGTAATCCTAGCCATTGATTGTAAATCAATCAGAGCCATTGAAATGTAAAGAGCTCTCTATATAAAGCTCCGGCTCTTCATTTTGTAAAGGTTAATAGTTAATAGCTAAATAGTTAGTAGCAAAGAAATAGTGAATAGATAGCAATTAGAGTAGATTAGGAAGAGAAGGCAAGAAATTGTTGCCTTAATTGTAAAAGACTCCATTTTCATTGAAGATATGGTGAAATATGTTGTTTCTTTGCAATGTGCATGGTTTCTTGTTGAATCTTCATTTTAGATGATAGATAATTAGATTGAATGAAGGAAGTTACTGAATGCACTTGCATGGAATCCGCCTACTCCATACCACTAGCCTCTTGCTGATTGTAAGGGCGCACTGCGTGGTCAACTGGCATTGAATGAGCTTAATCTCGAATTGTTATGTGTCTATTGTTCATGCATTAACTTGAATGGTGATCAGTATTTGATGGTGTAACGATTTGAACATATTCGTAGCATCCCTTAGAAGATTGCACTGAGTTGGTGTCGGATTGTTCAACCTGATGGTGAGGCCCAACCCAATAGGACTCCACCTAGTTGTTCATCTACCTTCTTACATTCTAGGATTTAGAGTAGACTTTCTAAACCCTACACCTTTTGGTTATTTCTTTATCTCCCGATGAGTAGATAGGACTTGAGTTCTAGCAAATCAAACACTCAGGCATTCAAATGTAAGTCCCCATGTGAACCCAGCATAATCACATCACACCAACAGAGCTTATCCACACGTAGAGACCCTACATATAAGAACCTTGGAGTTATTTTGATTGATCCTTAGGCAAATATTCAGCATTCGAATAACTTTGTTCAAGAGAGGATAAGATACCTTGGTATTTTATTCTGTGTTCGCATGTGCATAAAAAACACATCAACAATTAGGTTGTTAGATTTCAGTTAGAATAGGTTAAAGTTTTGTAGAAGGTTAAATTTTCGCAGTAGCATAGAGATGCTGCAGAAATTGTTGTAATGGCAGTTGAAGCAAATATATGAACATTGAAATATGGTGTTTATTGTCTTTGTTTTCTTCTGTTTGCATGGTTTCTTTCAGCAATTTAGATAGATCTTTCTTTTAGGTGTGCAGGTATTTGATGGATTCAGGCTCATACCATTGAGGATATACTGATTGTATGTTCTTGTGTATGGTTAGCCTGAGCCTTTAATTGTGTTTAGTTCAATTGTAGGTGTTCGTCTGAGCTACGCCAGAATTGGGTGCTTAGCCATGCATTTGCAGTCTGAAAATCTTCCAAGTCCCCTTGAAGATTGCACCGTTCCTACGAGGTTGTGAGCCATTCTGACCAAGAAGGGATTGGTTATGTTGAATCTGTCTACCCGCATACATGCCTAGTTAATCTTAGGTCTCCTAAACCCCTTCCTTTTTGCTTTTATTTCGCAGTCTGAGAATCGCAGCAGACCAACTTGATGCAAAATGTAAGTCCCCTTGTGCTCCCAGCAAAACACATCCATCACTGAGTTATCCTGCAGTCAAGAACTGACATTTGGAACCTTGAGGTTGTCCCCTTTGATCGATTAAAAGCAGCATTAGGGCTTCCTTACAGAAGAGAGGATAGGATACTCGGCCTGATCATTCTATTTTGCGTTGACCAGATAGAGTTGCAGCGATAACATTAGCCATGTCAACAGAGCTCTGTACTGCACTGCTAAAAAAAGCCCTACCTGAACTGCCACTTACTAAAAATAGTAAGTCATGAAAACATCTCTGAAAAACATGCTTGTCAAACCCCGTGAGAGAGCTCGGAAAACCCAGAAAAACCTCAAAGTCCAGTCAGCTACCACCTAGTAAGTTCAGAATTCACTCCGGAACAGAATGAATGTTAGACCACCGTGAAGCTCTCGAAAAATCTAGAATGAATCCTCAATTCTTTCTGCCAAACTCCAACCAAAACATCCCTGAAAATTGCGGTGGATCCTCTTAGAAAATAAGAAACCCTAATTCCTCATTCCAATCAGCCTACGGGTCTCTGGAACAGGTCAATGGACCACCGATTACTCCTTACTGAGAATGGGGCATTACACATTGGGAAAGTTCAACATGAGTTTGAACTCGGGGAAGAATTAATGAGAAATTGTGATTCTTACGAGGAAGTACAAACAAGGAGATCAATGTACTTTAAGGTACAAAATATCGAAAGTAGGAAAAGGTTGGAAGACCCTTCTTATGAGGGACTCTTCCCGAAAGAACATGACAAAGTAGCAAGAATGGAAAAAATTATTCAAAATGCCACTGTTCTCCTTGCTAGTATGCCTATTCCTCCACCTCCATCTCCAAGCCCTTCAAATTTTGAGGTAGGTGGGTCAATTGATATTTTTCCTTTGGCTAGGATGTCTTTGGCACCATCTTCATGTGTTAATTTATCTCAAGAAGGTGAGGACACAAGCAAATGCCAAGAGGAAATGGAAGTAACTCAAGTAAGGTTGCCACCTTACATTCCATCAGATGAAGATAATGATGAACTGATCCAGGCAAGCAACTATTTGATAGAGGATATGAGAAGAAAGGCTTCTGAGTCTTTCATATTTGATGATGAATTCATTAAGTCTCAAGAATTCAAATTGTTTATGTATAAGTGGAAAGGGAAAGAAATTTGCAAAGGATTGATAGAAATTCCTAGTGAGCAAAGCGATGAATATAACATAAAGTTCCATGCAGGGCTTAAGGAGGAGTTTGATCAAATGACACCCGAGAAGGGAAAGATGTTACTCAAAGAAGATGGATGCCTGATTATCCCCGGGATGGATTTATCCTCAAATATTGTTTTTGACAGCCTGAGGAGAAAGCAAAAGTTCGATTGTGGCCTTACGGATGAAGGATATGACAAACTATGTTTTGGTTCAGAGTTTAGACCTTCTGATAAAACCCTTTCCACATGTTGTATGTATCTTGAGAGACAAAGGCCAAAATTGATTAATGACATGAATGAAGTAATTGGAAAATTCATGGTGTACCGGCTTAAGGATATTCATGCTAGTGATGTAGCTGATATAAATGTGAATGTTGCTTTATTTACTCGGGCAAAGATTGAGGAGTTGAGTGAAACAGTTGCACAAATTACCCAAGAAAACATTGAGTTGAGAGAAGCATCAGGAGCTTCAAAAGGGAAAAATTGTTATTAGAGGATGAAAATACTATTTCAAAATTGCAAACTAGTCTTATATATGAAAGAAATAAGAGAGAGGAAGTTGAGAAACAAATGCTAAAATTGCAACATGAGGTAATGTGTTTGAAAAGGGATCTCATGATGAATAGGTTTACATGGGCCCAAGATTATATTAAGAGTAGGGTGGAACAAATGCTACCCTATTTACAGATTACATGGACAAGGTATCAAGAATTGTTTCATACTATGCAGAAACAACGGGCAGTAGAGATTCATTTAAAAATTACTATAATACATTTGTATCAAAAGAAACAGCTACTTGTTGACGTGGATGAAATCACATTACTGCAAACTCCATACGGCCAACGCAGAATAGAATAGCCGACTGATTATCCTACTCTCTCTTGAGATAAGGAAGTCTCTAATGCTATTTTCTAAGTTTGATCAAAGGAGACTACCTCAAGGTTTCTTTTGTCAGGTCTTGACTACGGGATCTCTCAGTGGCTTGATGTGTTTTTGCTGGAAACACAAGGGGACTTACGATTTGCAACAAGCTAGTCTGCTGTGATTCTCGAATTACGCAATAAAGAGCAAAAGGAAAGGGTTAGGAGATCTAAAACTAACAACACGGGTATGCGGGTAGACGGATTCCACATAACCAATTCCTGCTTGGCCAGAATAGCTCACAACCTTGCAGGAACAGTGCAATCTTCAAAGGGACTTGGAAGATTTTCAGACTGGAGACGCACGGCTAAGCACCCAATTCTGGCACAGCTTAGACGGACACCTGCAATTGAACTAAGCACAATCGAAGGCTCAGGTTAACCACACAAAAGGATACACAATCAGCATATCCTCAGTGGTATGAGCCCGAATCTATCAAATACCTGCACACCCAAAACATAAAGATCTCTCTAAAATGCTGAAAGAAACCATGCAAATAGGATGAAAACAAGACAATAAACACCAAATCAATGTTTATATATTGATTTCAACTGCCTATTACAACAATTTCTGCAGCATCTCTATGCTACTGCTAAGATCTAACCTATTCTAACTCTAAAATCTAACTATCTAACCATCTCCCTATCTAAAAATCTAACTATCTAACAATCTCTAACCATCTAACAATCTCTAACCATTTACAAAAGAAAGGCCTCTGCCTTTTATAAATATTACAATTTTGAACCGAAGGCTAGGATGGACTGCATCCAAGGGCCCTGATCTGCCTTCCAGAAGCTAACAGCTTTAACCCATGCCTAATTAATTCTCAGTTATCCAACCAGCAACTATCTCAACTACCTGCCACTATTTGGCTTTAATTCAAGTCTATCCAATCTTCTTGGTGGTTGGGAATAGTTATCCACAAAAATATCTTGCACGGGACCCATAGGCAGTTTACAATAAAGCAATTTCAGCTTTAAAACTGAATTTCTGGACTCAAATCCAGCTGTGTGCTTTTTTGAGAATGCATAAACTTGCAGCATTTAGAGTGTTCTTTGGTCTGTGGTCCCAATGGTGGACTTCATCTTTGTTCAGCGACACGGTTCCCAATGTTTGGTTGCTCTTGCGCTCCTGTATCTTTTCTTTTTCCAATCTTCAGCGCCTGGTCTTGAATTGCGATCCTTCCTCGATTTGCGTTTCAGGTCTTTCTCCTGGTTCTTCGATGACGTCCTGCGATCAACCAATTTCATTCCATTAAATCAATTTGAAAAATTAAATAATTTAATTTAACAAACATTAAATTTAATTACGACGTCTGGCTTGAGAAGCTCTTTGTGAGATGTATCTTGAAAATGCTTCTCTTTCTCTTCGAATGTGAAATCTGATCCTTGGGCGTTTTACTTCTGCGTGATTTTACCTTTCGAGTGTTGGGCGTTTTGAAATCTTCTTATGGCGCGATTCTGGAGGTTTGAAGAGCTTCTGCAGATTTTAAAACTCTAACTCATGCTTTTCTGGTAAATTTCGGAGAATGGAGGGAACCTTTTGTAATTTCATCATATTCTCCAACTTAGCCTCCCAGGGTCTGAAATTGGCATTTTAAGTGAAATTTCAGACCATTTGGGGATTTTTGCAACTCTTCCAAATATTAAATTTCGGCCCCATGATCCGAAATTGATGTCTTGGGCGAAATTCGGAGCTCTTGGGGTTTCGTACAAACTTTAAGCATTTTCGGACCCAAAGCACCCTTTTGGGAAATTTCGGATTGTTTGAACTTTTTGCAACTTTATCATTTTCGGACCTCCTGGCATTCTGGAATTTAAAAAAAAAACTTCGGACCATAAGGCATTTTATTCCAGTTGAAGGGTAATTTTCGGATCATTAAACACTTCTGCAAATAAAAAAACTTCGGACCCTTCAACATATTTGGAATTTTGCGTTTTAACCTTTTTATCCCAAGGTCCGAATTTGGGAACACTTTCGTGATTTCGAGCTTTCAAGCATTTGGCGAACTGGGAATACTTTCGGAGCTAAACGTGTTTTGGCAAATTTATAACAAACTTCGGAGCTGGGGGGGAGACTTTAGCGATTTCCTTTTATCTTTCATTTTGGAGCTAGGGTCCGAAAACAAGCTCTAAGTGCTTTTCGGAGTTTTTACGCCTTTGGAAACATTTCGCGTTTTTTCACTTTGGTCGAAAGGGTCCGAAAACATAATCGCTTGGTGATTTTCGGAGGTGGGGGGCACTATTGCGATTTTCGGACCAAGTGCGTCCCCTTTTTAAACACTTCGCATTTCTTCCTTTTGCTCCCCAAGGTCCGAAAAGGAAAACTTAAGTGAAATTCGGACCTGAAGGCACTTTTGCAACATTTCACTTTTTCGGACCTCCTGCCAGTTTTGTCAACTTTTTCACTTTTTTGGCCCAGGGGTCCGAAATTGAGCATATGGAATATAACATTTAAGTATAAGTGTGACACTTATACTTTAAGTTATATTCCATATATACTTTCAGGATGTTTGAGAGTGGTTTCAGACTTCCAGGAGTTATATTGCAAATTCTAGTTTTTGGAGGTTTCCTCAGTTTTTCAGAGTTAGCCAAATTTCAAGATCAGGACATTCCAGACTTAGCCAAATTTCAAGGCAGGACAGAAAGGCACAAATTGGGGGGTCCCTGTCCAAGACGGGGATGGGTGTGCGATTCGCACGACACTACATTGTATGTGTGTGTTTGTTGAATCTGTAGGTAGGGATGATCAAGTATGGAGAGACATGTTGGATACATTAGAACCTATTATCTTTGAAGCTAATGAGTTGATAAACAGTCACCACAAATTTCATGACTATATTGTCCAAGCTTTAAAAGGATTCACTAAATTACAAGGCACTCCCATTCCACCATTCATAAAAGAGGGTGGAAATCTCAACACGGAGCATGAATGGAAGTTAGAACTTGGAGATTCCATTTTCCGCAAAGTACTAGATAAACTTCTTGACGATGTTGACAGGGTAGTGGAGAATTTGCAGTTACAAGTAAGTGGCCTATACCAGCTGGAATATAGTGCCAGGATATTGAATAAAGCGAATGCTACTTTGGTAACTCCTTCATACAGCAAACACATGGATGCTTGTCAGAATATCCTTTCTAGAGAGATGTGAGTCATAAAAAGTACTTCTGCCAGATGGAGGTTTCCTTTTGCCTTTACGAAATTTTTTTACAATTCGGTCAAGCTATCTCTTGCTTATGATATGAACGGTAAAAAGGGTTGTAACTAAAAGGGGGATGATTCCTTTTTGAATCATGACTTGTTGAGGTCCCTTTTATTCATGTTTTATTCGAGGTAACTGTCATGTTTTGTCAGTAAGGCTAGATAATGAAAGGTGGTATAGGGTTGGACGGAAGCTTTTGTGCTCCCTTGTTTTTCTATAAAAGGGAATTCATGGCCATTTTGTAAGGGTTCTGAAAAATAGAAATATAGAAATGGTTTAGTTGAGTTCTTGGAAGCGTAGTTAATTTTTTTGGCATATGAAATTGTTATACACAAAGAAATTAATAGAAATATCTCAGTGAATTGTCTCATATCTATTGTTTTTCAGTTGAATGCTTTTATTTGTCAAGGGCAAATAGAACTGTCTCTACGGGTTACTGTAGATGTGTAATATGTTATCTAGGTTTTCTTTAAGGAAGAAATTAAATTCTAATAGCATGTTACAACAACTGAGGAATGATTATATGATGGTTTAAAGTATGATTTGCGAGGGATTATGATAGAGTACATTTGTAAGGCATTTATACTCGAGAAATTAATTATAACTCTTGTCAGTCTATCAGGAATTTGACTCTATGCCAATGGATAATACACTAGTCTGATGTATGTTTGTTCAGTAACCGCACCTTTTATATAAGAAATTTTTCTTTATTTTATTTTTATTTGTGGTAAGGATTCTAGTTCTCAGGTGATAATATCCTACAAGGTAAGTGGAATAGGGCTAATTCTGGACGCTTACATATGTTAATTCAGTATCATTGAGAATCATCTGTTTTAAAAGGCAATACTGGTATAGAATGTTGTATTTTTTAGAGTGTTGTTGTAGGTTGACCTGCCTGGGTCTTGCAAAGCTCGAAGTGTAGAAGGATTGTCCATCTTATCATGATATCCTTGTCAATTGGCCAATGACCTTGAATTCTTGTTGAAAGAAGAAGGCTAACTCTTAATTCAAGAAGTCATTTGGAAACACCAACATGTCCTTCTCCCTTGTTCTATGACAATCAAGGGGTGCTGAAACTTGCCCACAAGCACACCAAACATGTTGAGCTTCATTGTCACTTCATTCGACAACTTGTAGAAGATGGATTTGTTCAATTGCAATATGTTCCAACTGAGGATTAGTCTGTAGACATCCTCACCAAGTTTCAGCCCAAACAAGTTCGTAAAATTTAGGGGGCAACTTGGTGTAGTTGATAGAATGACCACTAAGGGAGGGTATTAGAGTAATATTAGAATTATTCTTATTTAATGGTCACTTAATGTACTTTAGTAAGTTTAGCTAGTTTCTATTTTCAATTTCTGTTAACGATTCTTTCGTTAAGAAACATCATCTTTGTAATTGATTTAAATGGAGCTTTGCATCTCCCTTGTTTAATCAATCAATTACCATTTCAAAAATAAAGTATGAAATGGGATAGACTTGAACCAAGTCCATTATCAAACATGCCCCCAACAAAAGTTTGAATATGTAATAATATATGTCCATGCATGAGTCTATAACATACATATATATTTCACTATTCCTTTTACCTATACAATTCTATTTTGCAATAAATTTCATTGAGATAGAACAACACAATTTATAACATTTCCTTATTATAACCCATTTTTTCTTTTTAACACATTTAGTATTTTAATTTTTGAATTGAGAGTTAATAATACATTACACTAGAAAATGAATACTAATTTAATGAATTGTGATAATTTCTCATATATTCAACAACATGAAGAAAAGATAGTGGGTTACCTATCTCACCATTAAGATGGATCCACCTAAGAACTCCAAGTATACCTTAGAAAATTTGGTGATGTAATTTCCATTTTTAATATTTTTATGAACTCTACAATATTTTGGCATTCCAATGCATGCAATACTTATGAAATACTAAATAAGATCATCTAATACCAATATTTATTATTGAAACCCTTATACAAAATGATGAACATCTCACACACATATCCATCACACTAATCAAACTACAAACAACTAAATATAAACTATTGTCAAATGTGTTAATGTGTGTTTTGTGACACTCTCCAATACAAAATTAAGTACTAAGTATTCTATCCTCTCTTGAACAAGGAAACCTCAAATGCTAAACATTGTGATCAAATAAGGTAACCCCAAGGTTTACAAATGTTATATCTAGACAATGCAATGGATAGACTCGGTGAATGATGTGATTTTTTGTTTTCACAAAGGGACTTACGCAATTGTTCTACAAAGCAACTGGAACTTGAATATCCAATATAACTAACTTCTCAAACTAACTTCCTAAACTAACTTGAACTTCTCAAATAAAAGTCAAAAAGGGTAAGGTTAGAGAAATATAAACTAAATCTAAGGACAATGAAGATAATAGATAGTGTTCTAGATAGACAAATTCCTTATGGAAGTACTTTCTACTTAACCAGAAATAGCTCACAATGCCATAGAAAGAGTGCAATCTTCTAAAGTAGTAAAAAAATTCATATTGCAAACATCCATCCAAATACCCAATGCTAGTGCACTCCAAATGACCATCCAGGATCAAATTATTGCCAAAATGGGGTTCAAACTAACCATACATTGCAATTTGCAATCAGCAAACTACAAATGGTATGAACCAAGGTATTCATCACATATCTTCATATTTCTCAATTAAAATCAATGAACTTCAACTAAAACTTGAGAAGTAGAAACCATGCAAAATGTTGAAACAAAACACAAAGATCCACGATATCGTCAATGAATATTATGTATTTATTCTATCATAGTCTTGGCAACAATTTCTAATCTCCTCCTACAACTACTTATACTTCTAACTTCTCTATTAACTATTAAAAAAGAAAAGGCCAGGCCTTTTATAGACTTTGAGTTACGAAATGAAGGACCTGGATGGATTCTAAATCAATGGCCATGATAATTCAATGAAACCTTGAGTGGAGTTGGTTATAACTACCGCCCCATACATTTAATATCCTCTAATGAAAAAATTACACATCGTTAAATGCACATCCTTATAAGGAGAAGGACCAATGAAAATTGACATAGTCTCAATGACACAATTTACAAGGTATTGGAGTTGAGGAAAAATCAACTCTATAGCTCCCAAAGATCACCTGCATGCAAACCTGTCACAGAAGGAGAAGCAAAAAAGCTATGGAGGCCAGAATTCAGAGATCCAGAAAAGAGGAGTCATTTGATTGTGCAACAAGAATGCAATTCAATAATTACAGTTTTTATGAAAATACAAAGAGAGAATCCTTATAAGAGGATACTCGAAACCCTAAAGGAGCTAACCCTAAAGAATTATAAGATTCCTAAGTTTAGCTTAAGCATGGAGTATAATAGACTAATAATTAAATAAATAATTATTAGCTAAAAAAAGATAACTCCAACACCCCCCCTTAAGATGAACTTAGGGAGTAGCTAAAAAACAACTAAGGACTAAAAAAGCATGTAAAAAATGCAAGAAAACAATAGGTCCCAGCAACTAGGTCTGATGAGGTACCCAAGTACAATAAAATCTTTGTAAAGTGGAGAAAAAGGAGAAAACCATGTGGGAACAAAACTCCTCTCCAAGAAAAGATGAAAGCTCAAGTGAAGACTAAGAAGCCTCCAAACAAGAGTGTTCCAGAAGATAGGAACAAAAAGAAGAGAATGAAGAACACCACTGAAGCATGAAATAGCTGCAAACACTGTCGAAGAGTAACTGTTGATCTGAAGAACCTTCACTAAAATAGAACATGACCAGGTAGAGAAGACTGTAATCTGCATGAGTGCCCTAAAATGACACTACTCGAATCGGATGGCAAACAAAGACAAACAATTGAACTCGAAGATACAGATGGCATGAAACACCAAAGCCTGAAGAGCTGATCAATCGAACCAAGGAAGCATTAGAACAACAGGACAAACCTCCCCATAATGCTGAAAAGGGAGAGGGACAGGTACACTGAAAAGAACGGTCAACAAGAACTGCATGACAAAGAACCAAGAACATCGAAGGGGTAAAGAAAGTACATAGTGTCATGGAAGGAACACTCACTTGACAAAGATAGATGGCAAACAAAAGGCAAACATCAACCCCTCCATGGCACTTTATAAGTAGTGCATGTACAATAAGGCACAAGATGTGCAAGATCCCAAGTATACAATGCATGGTGGCACTTTATCTCGGTGTGTTTGCATAAATAAAATGCTACAATGATCAGAAGAGACAGAAGACTGGAAACATAAAGAATAGCCAAATACGAGACATCCTACTCAAAGAAAGAGATCCCAAGACTTGAAACATCCAAGATATTCACCAGAGTGCTGAAAAGAAAAAAACTAAATAAAATATACCTGGAGCAGAATTTGAAAAGAAAACACTATATGAATGGAAAGAACACAAAACAAGTTTTCCAATGATATAAAGTTCTCTAAAAACGAAGTTTGAATGCTCAAGTTATGTCTCCCGGAGTGCAAAAATGAACCTCTGGCTTTGACAACAAAAAACGCCATCAAAAAAGAAAAATCAAAAGTTCAAACCTCCAGATCTGGATAGAGTTCGAAAAGAGATTTCTGACGATATAAGATTTGTCTAAAAACACCTCCGTATGACAAAGTTATGGCCAAAAGAAAAAAATCCCTCTTTTAGGGCATAAAGAGGGTTAAAAAATATATATATATAGTTCGAAAAGAGATTTCTGACGATATAAGATTTGTCTAAAAACACCTCCGTATGACCAAGTTATGGCCAAAAGAAAAAAATCCCTCTTTTAGGGCATAAAGAGGGTTAAAATATATATATATATTTTTTTTGACGAAAATTTTCTGACGCATTTGCAGGTACAGTCGTATGGATTTTCGTGCCTCAAAAACATGTCAATAAAAATCATGCCCCTATCACCGAAAATAGGCAAATTATATATCAAAATTCATGGAATCAGCCTTTTGAATCCAACAGTGAGGTCCTTTTGGCACCAAAATGTACCAAAAATCAACTACCCCCAGAAATGAAAAAAAAAACTGCACAAACCCCCAAATACACAGATCTGAAGAACAAGGCCCAAAATCTCTCATGAAGGGAATAGGGGCATGCAAATCTGGAGCTCTGATACCATATTGGAGTTGACGAAAAATCAACTCTACAGCTCCCAAAGATCACTTGCATGCAAACGTGTCACAGAAGGAGAGAAGCAAAAAAGCTATGGAGGCCAGAATTCAGAAATCCAGAAAAGAGGAGTCATATTGATTGTGCAACAAGAATGCAATTCAATAATTACAATTGTTATGAAAATATAAAGAGAAAATCCTTATAAGAGGATACTCGAAACCCTAAAGAATTATAAGATTCCTAAGTTTAGCTTAAGCATGCAGTATAATAGACTAATAATTAAATAAATACTTATTAGCTAATAAAAGATAACTCCAACACAAGGAATAGATGACACTTCATTCAATGCATTCACATTTCCACTTATTCTCCATTGGATGAGTCAGGTTTGAAGAATCCGAACACGTTGACCTTGAATTGTTTGATAGGTTGGGGATGAGTGGGTGCCACCTCAACTATGAAGATTCAAATTCCCAAATTGCATCATCTCTATTATTCTTCATATCTCCACCAAATGAGTTTCTAACTTTGATTAACTCTTTTGAAACTATCTTCCTTAGGCATCATTGCACATTTTCTTCTTCATCTTTGGAATTCTTTTGCTATATTCTTCTTCTTCTCCGTCAATATCTTGGTCCTTGATGTCTTTGACTTTGAGCACCTCCACATTGTGATGTATTTCATCCTATTCCATCCATTTCCTTGCAATCATTTCTTGGATTCTTGATCTTCTTGTTGTGGATGTATCATCCATGTTGTAATGTTCTTCCTTATCATCATCTTGAAATGTTTTTCTTCAAATGATCTTGTTGGGTCTATCATAGAGCAATCCGCTTCCTTGCATTACTTGGATTGTGACCTCTTCATGTTGTTGTAATATCTTCATCTGCTTCATTCACTTCTTTGCACCATTTTTTCATATATCACCTGAAAAGAGAGAATATCTTAGATTATAACTATGAATGAAACCCTATGTAAGTGGCATACAAGAAATCCATGACAAGCAAACGGAAGTTCAACCTTCCATTCTTGATTCATGTTGACTAACTATTGTGCGAATCACACACCCATCCCCGTCTTGGACAGGGACCCCCAGTTTGTGCCTTTCTGTCCTTGCGGAAGAGGAAGGGGATATGAAGGGTCAAGTGCCACTAAAACCAAATTCGGCCTCTAGGGCCATATTGTGAACTTCAAACTCCCCAATTCTCGCAAAGTCGCCTAAATATGAAGAAAGAGTTAAAGCTTGCAAAGACGTTGAAATCTCGAAATTCACCAGTGATGGATAAAATGAATTTTTTTTAAACTTTGCAAAATGCTCTAAATCGCCGAAGTTGGCTGAAGAAGGTGAAAGTGTCAAAGTTGTGAAAGTTCGCAAAGCCACCTAAATGCTGAAATTCATTAAGGAAAAAAAAAAATTTAAAACTTTGCAAACTGGCTAAAATCGCCGAAATTCGTTGTAGAGGGTGAAAATGTTAAAAGTTTTTAAAGTTTTCAAAATAGCCCAAAATCCCGCAATTCGCCAACTAAGGATAAGTTGAAAAAAAATTTAAAAATCTAAAAAGACCCTCCAAAATGCTGAAGTTCGGCAACTAAAGGTGAAATTGCAAAAGTTAGGAGGTTTGAAAAGGCTCATTTGTCGCCGAAATTCAACTATTTGAATATCGCGAACCTTTATTAACTTTGAACCAGGCTCTAATTTCCCCGAACTTGGGCGAAAGGTGCAAAATTGCAAACTTTTTTAGTTTGAAAATGCTCTGAAAACCCCGAAGTTTGATAAAGCTCTAAAAATCGCGAAAAGGTTAAAAATTTGCAAAAGTGTAAGAATCGTCGAAGTTCGCCCATGAAGGAGGTCGAAAATGATAAAGTAAAACTTTGCAAAGATGGCGATATCGCCGAACTTCGGTAGCATAAATTTGAAAATCACGAAATGTCCAAGCCCTAAAATACCATCTAAAATGCCGAAGTTTGCATGAAGAAGGTAAATCGCGAAGTAATAAGAGTTCACACAAGGTTTGAAAAACCATCTATTTCACCGAAGTTTGACACTAGTGGAAATCGCAAAATATAAAGTTTGAAAAAGGGTTGAAAGCGCCGAAATTCAACTGGAGGTAAAACCGCGAAGTATATAAACCTTGCAATCGCCCCCCAAAGGCCCGAAGTTTGCATAAGGACGTTCAACTTAAAACAAAGTTCGATCATATCACTTCATGGCCAAGATGATAAACTCGCAAAAGCTTCCAAAGGGCCCGAAAGGCTAAGTTGGGCATTGACACTTAAATAAAACAGAATCTCTCAAAGGTTTGATTCGCCTGAATTTCGTTCAAGAGAGCAAATTAAAGATCGGGTTTCAAGATACATCTCACAAAGAGCTTCACCGAGACTAAGCCAAACGTTTAGAAATTTAATGTTTGATTAATTAAATTAATTAATTTTTCAAATTGATTTATTAAAGCGAAGTTGATTGTTTGCAGATCGCAAGACGTCATCACAGAGAACCAGGAGAAGGCCTAAAAACGTAGATCGAAGAGGGATCTCAATCAAAGCTAGGCACTGGACACTGAAGAAGAAGATGCAGAAACACGCTGCAAGAGTGCAAGAGTAACCAAGCATTGGGAACCGTGCCGCTGAAAAAAGATGAAGTCCACCACCGAGACCAAAGACCGAAGAGCACTCTGAATGCGGCAAGTCTATGCATTCTCGAGAAAAGTGCATAATTGGATTTAATTATGGAAGTTTAGTTTTTGAAAACTGAAACTGTTTTTATTGTAAAATTGCCTGTGGGCCCCACTCAAGATATTTTAAAACAGAGGGGACACAGGTCAGTTATGTCCAACTACCGGATAGACCCAAATTAAAGTCAAACAGTTCTAGGTAGTTGAAATTATGGTTGGGTGGATAACTGAGAATTGAATTGGCATGGGTAAAGGCTGCCAGCTTTTGGATGGCAAGTTGCAGCCCTTGGATGCAGTCAATCCTAGCCTCTGATTCAATATTGTAAAAAACTATAAAAGGCAAAGGCCTTTCTTTTGTAAAGGGTTAGAGATTTTTGTTAGATAGTTAGACAGTTAGAGAATTTTGTAGTTGGATTTTAGAGTTAGAATAGATTAGATTTTAAGCATAGCATGGAGATGTTGCAGAAATTGTTGTAATAGCAGCTAAAGCAAATATATGAACATTGAAGTATGGTGTTTGTTGTCTTTGTTTTAGTCTGTTTGCATGGTTTCTTTCAGCTGGTTAAATTTTAGAGTGCAGGGATTTTAATGGCGAAGTGTGGAGGGGTATTTGATGCATTTCTGGTTCATACCATTGGGGCTCTGCTGATTGTAGGTCACCGTGCATGGTTAGTCTGAACCCAAACTGTGCTTAGTTCAACTGCAGGTGTTCGTCTTAGGCTGCGCTAGAATTGAGTGCCTAAAACGAGTGTCTCCAGTCTGAAAATCCTTCATCCCTTGGAGCTTGCACTGTTTTTGTCTAGTTGTGAGGGTATCTCTGGCGAAACAAGAATTGGTTTATCGAAATCTGTCTACCCACTACATCAGCTGTTATCATCCTTGTCCTTAGGCTTCCTGAACCCTTCCCTTTTGATTTTATTTCGTAGTCTAAGAATCGCAGCAGACTAGCTTGTTGCAAATCGTAAGTCCCCTTGTGCTCCTAGCAAATCACATCAACCGTTGAGCTATCTCGCGGTCAAGTCCTGACAATCGAAACCTTGAGGTCGTCCCCATTCATCAAATTGAAACAGCATTAGGGGTTTCCTTATCTCAAGAGAGGATAGGATACTCAGCGAGTACATTCTATTTTGCGTTGGCCGGATGGAGTCGTAGCAATGCGATTTTAGACACGTCAACACTAACACACTTCAAAAAGACATTGTGAAACAAATTTCATCCTAGGCAACAAGTTCGCTTAAATTTTCAAAATATCATCAAGAACACTTTACAAACACTCCTTATAATCTGAAAGTGACAATTTCAACACTTGGAATTCTAATGGATATGATTCTATAGTTCTGGAAATGCATAAAATTGTGAAAAAAAATGCTCAAATATGCTTATGAATTACTATTTTATTTCACAATTTGCTTCCTCTTTCAATGTCAACCTCCTCCAATGCTTTCTTTTAAAATCTGATTCCCTTGTATTGAAATCGCACCCTCTGCTTGAACTTGCACCATCTCTCTACTATTCGCATCTGATCTGCTGTTAATAGATGTGAACTGTATAATAAAAAGGACTCCTTGATTCCTCTTTACATATGCACTCTAAGTATCACTTACTTCCAAGGGTCAGCCAAGAAAATAAGTTCTTCATTTCTCTCCGATTTTCAAAACTGTTTTCCCTCCTTAAGTCATCCTCTTTGTTCATTGATTTCATTTGTTTTCATCTTACACACATTTCACTAAGTAGACCTCCTCCCTCTCTTCATCATTTCGGGGTTGCACTATATTTCACATGCATTGGAGGGAATTTTCCTAGCTGACCTAGACTTAATTAATGAATTTCATCCTATGTTGAATTGGACCTATTACCTTGCATTTGCCTCTCACATCATTTTGTCCAACTCCCTCAAAATTTCAGGGATTTTTGCTATGCATGCATAACTTTTTTCACTGATTTCAAGTTCTCATATACTGGTTTTTTTGTGGATTTTGAGAGCTCATGTATTGATTTTTTCGTGGATTTTGAGTAGTCTTGCATAAATTTTTTTGTGGATTTTGCGCATCCATGTATAAACTTAATCAAGTTTTTCAAGTCTTCATGCATAATTCTGGTCAAGGATTTTTAATGTTCATGCATTCTTGATCTGACTGTGCACTTAGATATGCATTCCTTCTTTCACTTGACTTTTTTGTAATCTGATTTCTTGCCCTTGCATAAATCACTTACTGTTGCCTCTACTTGACTGCAATCTGGTTTGGATTGCTTGGATTGATGGAGAAATGATCCTTTTGAGCTTGCATTTATATGTGTTCAATGTAGCAATTACTCATTGCAAAGGGGTTGAGCAAACTTGTAATTTGCATTTTCCATTGTTTTCACCTTATGCTGAGTCGACTTCCTTTTGTACTTTGATTTTAAATTGATCTTTCAAATTCCAAATAATTTCGAAGCACCTCAAGTCAGTCTCCCCTCATTAACAATTTCTCTCATTTTGTTTTACTTGTTTTGGTATAAATTTGCCTCTTTATTGGCAGAATTTCAAAGTAGTCATGCATTGTGGAGTGAGTATTTAGGGTCTGCTTACATTCTAGGACAGGATTTCCATGTACTCATGCTTTACAAGTCAGAAATTGAACATCTACATGCACTGTTGAGAAGGATTTAAAGGCACACACGTATTTGCAAACGGAATTACAAGTAATGCATGCCTTTCAAATCATAAATTGCACTTAGACATGCATTACAGATTGGAATTTGGAGGAGCTAATGTATTTTTCAAACAAAATTCATCCTTATACTTTGCAATTTTCCTTGAATTTGCAATAATTCTTCTCTTCTCTCATAGTTTGTCCCATTTTCCCTATTTCAACCTCTCAATTTTAAGGTGACCCTAGGCAAGACCTCTGCATTTTCACTAGGACTTTGACATTTTGATAAGGAATTATGCAATTCAAACCCTTACCCAAGACAAACCTTGCACTCCTATTCTTTCATGTATTGATCATTGGATTTCCAGATTGACATAGGGTTTACAATCTTTCCAAAGGCCAGGAGGCTAAGAGACCAAAACTCCTACCAAGCTAAGCAATATTGAGCAAAACACCTAACTTATCAAGCAAAAAGGGGGGCGGTCCCCATTTGCAATGGAGCCTATAACACAACAAAATGGTAGCACCAAATATAGACACAAGAAGATTGATGATTAAACGCTAACCAACACATATCTAAATACTAAAATATGATACATATGATTGTCACCATAAACTATTGAATAATCAATGTTGTGCAATAGCATAGTCACGCGGAGATGGGGGTACTTGGAGACGCCATTTTTTAACATAATTTAATAATTTCCCAAAAATAGCATGACATAGAACTTTGAAAACAAGAATACTAAATCAATCATACAAGAACAGTAAATAGTAAAGGCAATTTCTCTTTCGATCATTACAATGATAGGAAATCAATCATACTCTCAAAAAGTGCACGCTGTCAATAGATCTGATCACTATAGCTTTGCATGGATTTTTGTATCATCCAAAATATCAGCATGAAACATTATGCAAGCTTATTTTATTTATTTGCCTTCCTTTTTTGCCTTTTAACGCGTTCTGCCCTAAGTTTTCTAGTAGGAGATGTCAATTTCTGGTCGAAAGACTTTTGAGACCGTGAGAGACAGCGGTCAAAAGAACCCTATGTGTCAAGACGTTTCTAAGGACGTCTCTAGTATTGGAGACACGTCTCAAGGGGTGGGAAATGCATCTCCCAGTTACCATGTGCAATAGCGCTCACATTGATATTATGGAAAAGAAAACTCACAAAAATAGATAAATATTGGAACAACAATGCTTTATTTAGAAAAAATGCAAGAACTCATATGCTAGTACAATTTTTTGTTATAAGTACTTATCATAATGATAGGGTATTGTAGCAACATTGTAATGATGGTACTATAGCAGTACTGTAGCAAACTGAAATACTAAAGCAAACACACCACACTAAAATGCAAACACACAAAACTTACACACCAACTAGAAACTAGAAACACACTAAAATCTTCTCAACTTAACTGCAATTCCTGAATGAAACCACCTCAAAGAATAAGAGGGTTTTCGTCCTTTACTTTTGCCTAGAAACCAAGAGAGTTTTCCTCCTCCAAATACCACCCAAGTTACGAAAAACCATTGAAACAAATCTGAATTAAACATTGACCACAATGGGATGATATAGAAGATGTAACATGACGATCGGAGCCAACTAGGTGACTTAGCAAAAATAGACGTTCTCTCCAAGAAGTTTGAGAACACCCTAGGAATCTGAAAGCAGCACTATAGTACATAACACTAATTGAGCTTAATTCCATCAACAGAAACCAAAAAAGATCGAACCTGCATCCTCCAAAATGTTTGGAATTCTCCTCAGCTCACATAGAAGCTTAAGAGAAAACTTGGAAACTAGCCAAAACCTCATAAAACAATATTGCAAAAAATGGGGACATTACACATCCTCAAACACTCATATGATAGATCACATGTTTTAATAAGATGCTTAACCTTGAGTTCTCCAAGCCAACATATAGGCACGAAATGACAAACAAAATAGGGGTGCACCATGCAATGGGTATGGTTTGTGTCAAGGTGACTGTTGTGCTTTTGTGGTGATACGTATTGCAACAACTTAGAGAAACCCCCTTGGTTTAGAAGAGCTTTGAAGTGAAGGTCTTACCCAACTCAATAATTGGTCCTCAATTGCCTAACTTGAATATAGGTTTTGCGGATATTCTTCCCAAGTTTGACACCCCTAGCAACTGGAAGACTATCCAAACTTAGGAATTTGGGGCCTACAACTTAGATCGTCATCAAATTGTAGATAATATTGTACCGATGTGAGGATTATATCCATTTTGCAGACTTCAGTAATAGAAGCCTTCATTCAGGTGTTCTCGCCAATTAAGGATAGCAACTGTGGTAGGTATTGAATCTAGAGGAGAAATCTTATTTAAGATCAGTGTTAAAAGACTCGTGGACTCGCCACGGACTCGCGAGTCCATGGGAGCCACGAGTCAACTTGCCAAGGACTCGCGAGGTGAGTCCTGGTGAGTCCATATGAAAGACTCGCGTGAGCCTTTTCCTCGGACTCACGAGTCTTTCATATGGACTCACAACCAAGTTTCCACGCCAAATAACCAATAAAACTCAATTTTGTTTTATTTTTTCACCTCATTTGGCATTTTTGATTGGTTATAGCAGGTTTGTAGGGTTTGGAGGAGAGGGAAGAAGATAAAATCAGCAAAAGAGATCTAGGTAAGGATTTTTTCTCTTTTTTTTTTCATTTGAATCATTTCCATGTTTTGAAAATCCAAAAAATCTTGAAAAACAAGGGGATATGGTGCAAAAAAATTTCTATTTCCTTTCCTAAGTTATTTCCTCATATTTTTTTCTTGTTTCTGAATGCTATTTTTCCCAAATGATTCATTGTCATTATTTTTGTTGATTTTCCATAAAACCTTGCTGATTTTTTTATTTTTTCATGTTAAATCAGCAATGGCAAGTTCAGCTCCAAGGGCAACCCCAAGGTCAGGAAGACAAAGAGATAAAGCATGGAAATATGGGATTCCAGGAAGCAAAAAGGGAGAGGTCACTTGCACCGAATGTACAAAATGGATGACTGATGTAATCAATAGATTAAAATACCACCTTGCACAAATACCTGGATGTGGTGTGGAGGGATGCCCCAAATCAACGCCTGAGATTATTAGAGAGATGAAGGCCATTCTTGCTGAGAATGATATGTTAAAGGAAGAAAGGCAAAAAACAAAAGAAGCCATGGCAGTTGCAATGAATCACCCATTGTCCACTTCGGGTCCCATTGGTCACACTCGTGGTCGTCAGTCACTTTCATCTTTTGGTGACAATGAGGGTGAGGCTAGTGGCACTCCTGTTAGATCAAACCCTAATTTTTTTGTACCACGCAATGTTCCAGGTGCACAACCTTCACTTGAAGGTACAGGATGGAATAGAGAGAAGCATGAACAAGCAAGGATAGCAGCTTCAAACTTTTGGTTTTACAATAATCTATCTTTCAATGCAGCAAACAATGTGTATTGGGAAGGTTTGGTTAATGCATTAACAGTTGCGGCTAAGGGGTTTAAGGCCCCAATAGGTCATGACTTCAGTGGGCCATTGCTAGAGAAAGCTGTAAAAAAATAACCAAGTTGTGGTTGATGATCAGAAAAGGTATTGGAAGAGAAAAGGATGCAGCATTTTATCTGATGGATGGACAGATAAACGAAATAGGACTCTTCTCAACTTCTTGGTGGCTTCAAATGGTGTAATGGTATTCCTAAAGTCTATTGATGCCACAAATGAAATAAAAAATGTAGAGACTATGTGTAATCTGTTGGATGGGGTAGTTCAGGAAGTTGGAGTTGAGAATGTTGTCCAAATTATCACAGACAATGCAGCTGCATATGTATCTGTAGGTAGAATGCTTATGGAGAGGCATCCTACGATAACATGGAGTCCTTGTGTTGCACATTGCTTAGACTTGATGCTAGAGGACATTGGGAAGATTGGATGGGTGAAAAAGGTCGTTGAAGATGCAAGAAGTGTCACCAAATTCATCTACAACCATACTTGGGTGCTTGCTTTGATGAGAAAACACACAAATGGCAAGGACCTCGTGCGATTTGGAGTGACACGATTTGCTAGCCACTTCATCACTTTGCAGAGCATTCTTAGTGCCATTCCTCATCTTAAGCAGATGTTTGTGTCTGATGCTTGGTTGGGGTCTGCATACTCCAAAAGACCTGAAGCAGAGAAGATTGTGAGCATTGTTTTTGATGAAGGGTTCACCAAAAGTGGAGAGGAGTTGACTGCGGTAAGTAACAAACACAAAATTGCGGTAAGTAACAAACACAAAATTAAACTTTATACAATCTTGTCTATTTGTTGATTTTATTTTTTAGGGGTTAATTTTGTACTAATTTAAAATTTGTTTTCATTTTTTTATGTGACAGAACCTTTGGTAAAAGTTCTTTGTATGGTGGATGAAGAGGGCATGCCAATGGGTTTCATTTATGAGGCCATAGATAGGGCCAAAGAAGCCATTTCACATTACTATCGTGGAAATACAAGAAAATGTGAAATCCTTTGGTGCGTCATTGATCGTAGGTGGACAAACCAACTCCACCAACTGATACATGCCTTCGCCTACTTTTTGAACCTGAAATTCTACTTCTCTGATTCATTTAGGGCTGATGAGGAGGTCATGGCAGGTGTTATTGCATGCATTGATAACATGGCACTTGATCCTGAGTTGAGAGACAAGGTTTTTGATGAGTTGGAGGTGAGATTTGACATAAACATTTGTGTTCTCCAATATAGCATCTTCGCCATGGGACAATGTAAAGACCCTTGTCCTTTCTGCACTTATCTTTTCAGTTTTGTGTGGCTTGTATTTTATCAAACACTTGCCATGTATTCATCTTTAGGACTGATTTTCTGAGTTTGTTTTTTTTGTTTCAGAGAGTTTGTGTTTGATATTTGTTCTCAATGCCAAATCATAGATAAACACATATAAATGATAAACAATAACATGGGAAACAAATGATGAAGGAACACACCATAAATTTATGATTTCTCCTTGAACAACAATGGAAAATACAATAATATCAGATCTGATACGGGTCTGATATTAGTACAACAGCGAACGAGTTCCTTCAGATATGAGGGTTATAATTAATCAAAAAGATTTCACACATACCCAAATGCATAAATAGAAGCCCATTATCAAGTGAAAAGAACAACTGCCGCAAATGGTGACCAAATATGAAGTATCTGGCTGATATAGGCAGCAAATGACCCTTGAAATTCTGATATATAAAGCTGACCTCCAAACCCTAGCTGAACAATGCCAAAATCTACCAAAATATGCCAAATCATTCTTCAAAAATCTTCTCCAAATCCTATGCACAACTTAGCAATGAAATACTAACAAAACCTTGCTCAAACAAATCAAAACCTGTTGCTAACACTGTTCGTGTCATTGTAGCAGCACTGTTCACGTTCCTATTCATGTGTGTTGTTCACGGTACTGTTCATGGTACTGTTCACTGCACTATTCACGCACTATTCGGGACATTGTTCATTGCACTGCAAATAAGCCCAAACTATAGATTCAAACAACCTAATTTGCACATTAGCTCCATCATTGGATCCAAAACTTTGTGAATAAGCTCAGTAGTGAATTCTAAATAAATCCACCTCTCAAGTAGAGTTGGGTTTTCGTCCAACCTACGAATTCCCATGGGTTTTCGTACTAGAGCACAAAAAACTGAAAGCTAGAAACTCCCAACTTCTCCAAGAGAAAATAATAAACCAAGCCTATCCATAAATGAGCTCTTAAGAGCCTTTTATAACTTTCATGGGAGAGCTCACACACTTTCTAGCCAATGTGGGATAAAAGATATATTTTTCCCTCTAACATTCATGTCTCCACATACTTTAATAAAGGGAACTTTTAATATTTAAATTAATCTCCTTTTTAACTTAAGTTCCCACATCAATAAAGTTAAATATTTTAATTTAACTTTATAACTTAACTTTATTGATAAATTAATTAATAATTGCAAATGATTATTACAATCTCAAATCAATATCATCAATAACCATTGACAAGAAATTATTCATGAACCACTGATGATCCCAACTTGGCCAAATTGACCTACTATAAATAGTAAGTATCCCAGAAACATATCAAAACACCTCAGAATCGCCTGCAACCGAAATTACCTAGGCCAAATATCCTCAAAATCCCTTAAATGTCCTGGTTAGCCTACAGTACCATGGAGAAATAGGCTAACGACAACTTCATACAACGCATATTAGAAAAGGGGACATCATAGACAACTAACTATATGTGGAGAACCTGTTGTTTCATGTTTAGGAAGGCACAAGTCTTGTAAAACTAGTAGTGAAGGAGAATCACCAATGTCCTGAAAACTATATTAATTGTTGATGACAAACTCAATTGTGTAGGCAGAGCCAAGTTGCTTAGTGTTGATGTGTTTTTTAGGCACTTCAAACACAAAATAAAATGCCAAAGTATCCTCTCTTGAACAAAATCACCTCAAATGCTAAATATCTGGTCAACTAAGATGATTCCAAGGTTTCTACAATCAGTTCTTGACATGTGGCTAACTCAATGGTTTGATGAGAATTGTTGTTTTCACTTGGGGACTTACACAATTGTTCTTGTTGAGACATGGACCTGCTAGAACTCGAACCTAGGACCTTCCATACACTGCTGGAGTGCTCTACCACTGAGCTACTGGCCCCTCTTGGACCAATCCATCGTCGGTCTGGGTGTGGCTTATTTCCAACACCAACACCCCCCCTTAAGCCACACCTCTCGTGTGCTTGGGGCTCCTAGCCTGGACCTGGCTCTGATACCATGTTGAGACATGGACCAGCTAGGACTCGAACCTAGGACCTTCCATACGCTGCTGGAGTGCTCTACCACTGAGCTACTGGCCCCTCTTGGACCAGTCCATCGTCAGTCCGGGTGTGGCTTATTTCCAACACCAACAATTCTTATGACTTCAAACTTATCATGAATAGGAATAGGCTTGCCAATGACTTCAAATGACTTGAGAATTTGCAATTTAGGCGCTTGATCTACTTCTAGCAAAGGTTTTTAAATAAAATGCAAAAGGATGAGGGTTTAGAAACTCTATTCTAATCCTATATTAACCCTAGAATGCAAGAGATAGTGAACGATTCAATGAAATTCAACTAGGCTAGGTATTGCCATTAAAGAACAACTTTACACAAGCTTAGTGCAATCATCTAAGGTAAATTTACAGATGTTCAAATTCATGCTAAACAACTTCAACACCATCAATTGGATGCATATAAATGAGTAAGCACAAATTGAAGTTAAGCTTAATTCAAATTCCAGTTGACCACACAAGGCGAATTTACAATCAGCAAGAAGCTAGTGGCATGGATTAAACGAATTTCACTCAAATGCATTTAACACTTCTTTCATTCAATCTAAAATACTTAAAATAAATTTTCTAATCTAGATTTGGAGGCAATGAGAACCACACAATTCTTCATATCTCAACAAAATTATCAAACTTCAATGATTGAATTCAAACTTGCAGCATATAGGCAACAATTCTCAAAAATCTCTCCCTTACAAATGAGAGGCAAATGGGTTTATATAGAGTCTCATATGGAAATGAATGGTTGAGATTCATTTGGAATCAAGAGCCGAGATCATGCCAACATTGCCCTAATCAAGGTTTACATCAAAAAGTGGAATAAAAAAAGGAGGTCCAATAGGATGACGCCTAGTCATCAAGTAAGGAATCTTCTAGAAGATTCCTTACTTGATCCCTCTCTCTAATTGCATACTCAATGAATCTAGCCAAGAATGAGTTGAGTTCCTCCATCGTAACACTAGGTAGACCTTCCTGCTACAAATCAAACACATCCAAGGCATCTAAGCAAGCATAGAAAATGCTTTCCCAATTCGGCATAAGCTTCTGCAAGTTGTTGATGTGAATCATGAGAGAAACCAAGTCATCTAGCTGATTCTTCCTTATAGATTCCATCTTCTTTAAGTAAATAAACTTCATCTTCTCCCTCAACTCTTCTAAGTTCAAACTGCTGGAAGCGTGGACATCTTGTCCCAATAATTCTTCAAATGATGTAAGGATCTTGGATTGTATCTCTTGAATGGATCCTTCCATCTCCGTGCACTCCCGTTTTACATGATCATATACTAACTTCCTCATGGCCAAAGAAAAATACCAACCATGGAAATCATAAACATTGCCTTCCTGAACAACTCCCCCCTGGATCAATGTGGACATAGGAATTCGCTTCAACTCTCTGAGGAGAGGAATAGTCTTCTCCTGCACTAGTTGGAAATCTTCCCAAACTCCTTCCAAGTATTGCATCCTGAATATGAGCATTGTTGTCTTGTCAGATGTTTGGATAAATTGAGCTAGGAAATCATCCGCTTGCTTCGAAACATCTCCTATCCATTTTCCAACCTTCTGATATGTATTCCTCATCGCTTCATGATCAAAGGAGGATCCATGAGCAATAGCAATGGGTGAGACAACAGTAGGATCCTCGTGCCTTAGTGAATTCATCCCTTCAATATAATCCTTGAGTCTCCTATTCTCACTCTCAAGCATCTCTTTCTTCTCAATAGTCTTTTCTAACCATGCCTAAATTTCCTTGATTATATCATCAAGCTCCTAAAACTCTTGTTTCTTTGTAGTAGGTCCAAGGTCAATTGTGGTATCCTAATAATCCATAGGAGTTACCACATCTCTAGTCTTATCACCTATCGAGACAGCCACTTGTGCAATGTGTGCTCCTATATCATCTCTATAATCCTAGAGAACATCTTCGTTTACTTCTTCTCCTTTTCTTTGTCAACGCTGGTTAGGAAGTCATCAATATCCTTTGTGGGTTGCGTCTTTATTACTTTCTTCTTCTCCATGTCGCTCAACAACCAATTGGGAATAGTAGAGAATTCCATCCCATCTTCAAGGTGTAAATCTTGATCAAGTCCTCTCCAGGCTGAAATAACATCATCATTTGTTTCCTTATCCTTAGTCAAATCTACCGCATTGTTGCCCAAATTGACCTCCACTTGAATTGTGGGAGATCCTGGCTGCTCTTCATCATCTTCATTTGGTGCTGATTGTGTTGTAGCATGTAAATCTGGATCATTCTCCGATAGGATTTCCGTGTCGGAACCCAATTCAAACTCATTGTCCCTCTCTGTCATATCATTCTCCTTCACAAATGAGGAACTCATGGTAGATTGAGGAGTGTTAGACTTATGTTTCTTGTGCCTTGACTCCTAGCTAACAATCTCCTCTCCTTTTGTTTGTGATTCTCCAGGCATACCTTTCCTTCTTTTGGGAGCCTAACTCTCCTCATCATTGTGTGCTCTAACATTGCTTATCATTCTCTGATCATCATTGAGAGAGGACTCCTCATTTCTCATCTTCTCATAAGTAAATCATTCTCCTTCACAAATGAGGAACTCATGGTAGATTGAGGAGTGTTAGACTTATGTTTCTTGTGCCTTGACTCCTGGCTAACAATCTCCTCTCCTTTTGTTTGTGATTCTCCAGGCATACCTTTCCTTCTTTTGGGAGCCTAACTCTCCTCATCATTGTGTGCTCTAACATTGCTTATCGTTCTCTGATCATCATTGAGAGAGGACTCCTCATTTCTCATCTTCTCATAAGTAAAGGTGACCTTTAGTTTTCTCAACTCATTAACGTACTTGTCTAGCCATTCATTGGAGCAATCATTCACATCTCTCATCAAAACATTTAAATCTACCAACTCAGGTTGCGTCCAGCTAGGCAATGTGATAGGCTTGTCTTTCTCCTTTGCATACTGCGGATGGATGTGATCCCCATCATCTTGCACCTGATCTAGAATGGAGAAGTTACACTTCCTCATGAAGTCCACAGACATCCAAGACCACATCTTCCTTCTAATTGCGAACTCATCCATGAGATTAGCCCAATAGTCTTCAATGTCAATCCTATGTATAAACTTCCCTCCCTTAATCATTACAATTCTCTGAAATTGATCAAATCGATCCCTACCTCTATAGATTCTGAGATGATAAAATTCCAATTCCTCATTAACCATCTCTATTGCGGCTGCAATGTGGCATACCTCCTTCATCTTCCCAAGCGTGATAGGAGAAGTTGTCCCTATTCCGTGCTTCACCTTCTGGATGAAATCATACTCTAAAACTTGTCTCACTACCTCAAGTAAAACCATCTTGTTTGTCGGATACCTAGGAATCTTGTATGGTTCTGATGTGAATCCCTAAATCCTTAGGTATGTGAAGGTAGGAAACTGGATATACCATGATTCGTACTTCTCAATAAGTGTTGTTGCCTCCTTAGACAACCTTTTATGTATTCCGCCTTGTAGCAACCTTGTGATGTACATGGTGAAAGCATCGTTCACCCTCCTGCAATGTTCAATTTCATGTAGGTGGAGTTGCGGATAGCACTTGTAAACTCTGTATTGTCCTGTCCCATTCCCAACTTCGCCCTTGCATATCAATTTTTTGTACACAATATGTCTAGCAAGCATGTAGACTAGATAGGAGGTCATATTGAATGTCCTTGTTTTCTCCAAACCTCTCAATTGGATGTCAAGGTTGTCACTTATAATCTTCACCCAGTTGATCACTGTTCCTACGGCTATCTCTTCAATAAAATAGTACATACATGTCTCAAATAGCGCCCCTTGAGGTGCTCCCATGACTCAGTTGAGTAGAAATATCAAACCACTATACTCCTTGAAATCTAAGCATAAGAGTCTCTTGGGTAACTTTGAGTGGTGACACCTTGTCTCAAGAACCTATTCGTTGTTGATAACTGTCATACATGACTCCAATCTTCTTTCAAATTTTGCTTGCGCTTCTTCCTTGGTTCTCTCTTGCATATCTGTACACCTAGGGATTCCGAATACTTCCCCGATTGATTCCTCAACCAGGTATGCAAGCAATATCCCCTTAGGTGTTTTGATCATTCTAGTTTGCGAATTATAATGCTTCGCACACTCGACCATGAGCTCATTGCACTTAATAGATGGTGGAAAACCAGCTACGTGGTAGATTCCACTCTTCATGATATTAGCCGCCAAGGTGGATGGAAGATGATTCTTCCTTCCAAACATTCTCCACCTCATCCTCTTCTTGTCTAGGTACTCCACGTTGGTATTCCTCAGCCAGGTATGCAAGCAATATCCCCTTAGGTGTTTTGATCATTCTAGTTTGCGAATTATAATGCTTCGCACACTCGACCACGAGCTCATTGCACTTAATAGATGGTGGAAAACCAGCTACGTGGTAGATTCCACTCTTCATGATATTAGTCGCCAAGGTGGATGGAAGATGATTCTTCCTTCCAAACATTCTCCGCCTCATCCTCTTCCTGTCTAGGTACTCCACGTTGGTATCTCCAATCTTCTTCCATCGAAATGTAACTTGCAACTCCGGATACTAGCCTTCTTGCACAATCTTCAATTGATTCTTCCTCGCTGATATCCCTGCTTTAGACATGGCACTTGTATGAAGCTGGAAATTGATATCATGGCAAAAATAATTTTAACAATTCATTTTCAGAATTTGCCTAAGTTCTAATTTTGAAGATTTTTTCAAATTTGTGAGCTTAAAATCAGAAATTTGAACAATAAGTAAAATACAAATTCTGAAAAATGGATGAATTTCAGTCAAATAAGGCATACCGCTTATCATAAAACCTGATTTTCAGACTAAGAACAAATCTGATCACAATTGCAAAGTCTGAAGACACCTTTGCTATTCTCAGAAAATGAAGGTTTTTTAATGTCAAAAATGTAGTTTTAGCTCTGATTTTCTGAGTACACAATCTGAAAACACCTCTGAAAATGCAACCTCAATGGCTGGGATCAATGAAAAATCATGGCACCACACCAATAGGCACTGCGATTTTCCCCAATCAGCTGGAAACAAACAGGCCTGGGCATAAACAATGGCTGGGCACAATCACTGGATCAGCGAACAAGGGCTAAGAACAAGTTAATACAAATTGATGGGGCTAGAAATGTTGATTTGGTCTGAGAATGATGGCTGGGAATAATGTTTTGCCAGCAATGGCAACCTTAACAGAAACGTCGCCCCCCTTTGGATGCTCATAAACTCCCTCAATGGTGGTGCAATCAGCCCCTTAGGCAAAATCGCACCCTCTACAACAATGGCGCCACACCAAAATCAGCCCTTCCAGCCGCCCAACTGCCAAATTAGTCACAATATAATAATATGTAAGACGTTGGACTATGTCCTTATTCATGTTTTTGCCTTGTAAATTCACCACACAGCCAATGTGGGATAAAACTTGCCTTTACCAGCCTAGTGGGAAAATCAATTTGCATTGGGATTTAATACTTAGCATTAGTTTCACCTTGTTTGATCATTAAATGCATGTGGTCATGTAAAATCGATGTCATTTCGGACATATTAACTTTTAAAAATCTCACTTGAATCCAATCTTCAGCCACTTGGGGAAAATTGCACCCCATCTGGACACACAGTTTCACTCAAATTCACCTCAACTTGCAAATTATGACCTTGAGGGGAAAATCGACCCTCATCTGGACAAGTTATTTTCATCATTTAATTCATTTTCATCCCCAAATACACTCCAGGGGAACCATCTGGACAAATAAAATTCACCATTTCATGTCAAAAATATCCCTTGGTGGAAAAACGTCCTAAAATCTCATTAAAAATTGTCAAATTTCATCAAAGATCTCTCTGAAATTCAAACTCCATCTAGACACCTTCACTTAGTCATAATTCATCAATTTGTCCCCAGTGGAAAAATGCACCTCATTGGGACAACATAAACTTGTCCACATTTCACTTTGTCTCATTTATTTTCCTCTAGTAGAAATTCAAACCTCATTTGGACGCTCAAATTGCACTTAACTTGATCATTTACCTCTTGGTGGAAAAACGTGGGTCATCGAGACACACTTTCCTTGTACATTTTCACTCTTGAAGGCCTAGTGGAAAAATGACCTCCATTGGGACAACCTCAATGGAGAATCCAGATGCATCGTGATTTTCCCAAAAACACTTGCAAAGTCAATCCATGAGGGTAAAAACGCACCTCATTAGGACTGAGACCATTTTCATCATAAAATCAACTCTCTTCGCACAAAAATGGAGTGGAAAATCATGCTCCATCGGGACAAAGTCCATTTTCACCTTTGTTGCTCAGTGGAAAAAGGCCTCCCATCAGGACAACTCACTTTTATGCCTTAATTTCATGGGGGAAAAATGTTTTCCATTGGGACTATGATGATTTTCACACTAAAAAGCCCAAACTTAACAAATTCTGCCATTTCACTCCATGGAAATTTTATTTCCATCGAGAATTTTAATATTTTAACTAGATTTGAGGGGTGGAAAACAGGAGTCCATCGGGACTTTAAGCATATTTGACTTATTTTACCTCCTAAGAGTGGAAAAATGACTCCTATAGGGACTCTTGACACTTTAGCACAAAATTCACACCAATTTGCAACATTTAAAACACATTTTACACTCACATTTGAAGCAAGTTGCAACCTCAACACTTAGACAAATTTAGGATCACTTTGACATTTTAACATTTTTTAAACATTTGACCCTATTGACTTCAAAACTAAAAATTTAAACCTTACTTGCACATTGAAGACCTCTGGGAATGATCATATAAAAAATGAGACTCGGGCATTGAAAGCTCAAATTGCCACTTGACTACCAAAAACCCTAAACTAACAAAAGCGGAAAGTAGGAAAGAGGGGGTCCCCGTTTGCAATGGAGCAATGTGTGGAAAGGTCACAACACTTAGTACAAGCATTATTTAGATGTTGTAAAATTCTGCAGTGATTGATTTTGTAAAAGTATATTTTACATTATTTATAATTGTGTGCACTAACTTGGTCTAGCTCTCTGAAAATCTAGCCAAAAAATGATGAGTGCTAGTATGACTGACAAGGATTTTCTCAATCATGCTAATACTTGGAGATTCCTGTTAGGAAAATTGTGAGGCTTCCATAGTAGATTTAGTTCCATTTTGTTTCAGATCTAGGATCAAGGAGGATCCACCAAATTTTTGCAGTCAATCATCTAGATTTCAAAAAAATAAATTTTTTTTTTTTCTATAATTTATTATTTTTATAAAACACAGTACAAGAGTTCCTAAAGGCCAACATCTAAAAATCATATATTCCTAAAATTATTTTTGAAGGGGCAAGAATCATTCAAATCAAAAACTTTTGCTAGGAGATAATTACACTGCATAAGGCTTTATGTTTGCAAGCATTCAGCAAAATGATTAGACCACCAACAGTAAAGTCACTCATCAATCTTGAAGGCTACAAGAGAGTAGATTCCGATGAGGGTAAGTGGTAGAATCCCTTATGGAAACTGGATCTGGTGGTAAGAAAAGAAAGAGAGAATGGAACTTTAACGAGAATAAATATATGCACAGTGATATGTAGTATGTAACACTACAGCTTATTTGAATATACAACAAGCCCATGTGACTATGTAAAACATTTAATGAACAACACTAATTCATGTGACTATTTAATTAAATGCACTAGCCCATGTGACCATGTCTCGTCATTTATGAAGCAATTTCTTCAATATATATTCTTTATCAAGTTTATACAGTACTGACTAGGATGGAAGATAAGTTCTTTATCTCCATATACTCTTATCCAAGATAGTTTTAGTTCAGTTATTAGTAGTGGTTTTTGAAAATATGGTATGGCTTACACACTGCCTTGACATTGTAAAAAATGAGCAGCAGCTGAACATGTGGTGTTGACCAGCTAGGACTCGAACCTAGGACCTTCCATATACTGCTGGAGTGCTCTACCAACTGAGCTACTGGCCCCTTTTGGCCAGCCCATCATCAGTCCAGGTGTGACTTATTTCTAACAATATAAACATGTGTGGCTGCTCCATAATGGCTTTCATTTACCTTTATATATTTAGATATCCTTTCTTACTCCTAAACAATTGAATCATGTTCTCCAATGGATAAATATTCCCCTTTCCTATATCATAACTTCTGTTTCAGCCTATGGATAGGAATGAAACAAAAAAAATTGTCTTAAGAGTTAATATACTCTCTTTAAATTTCTAGATCCATATCCAATTCTAGCAGCACATGGCATTGACAGCTTAAAATTAAAAGCAGTAAAAGCATACTAACATTTTATGAAGGATGAATCATGAAAGTCAAAAAAGACAATGTTTACCAAAATTCTGTTCAATTTTGATTGGTGTGGCGTCTTTCATGCTTAAAGCTGAAAATCCTGCCTTGATAAAAGAATCACTATGATTCATAAGATCTGATGCAATCTTCTTTTTCTCAGGTTCCTGCCAAAAGTCTCAATAAGATGTGGCTTCATTTGAGATTAAGGCAACAACTAGATGAAGAAGAAAAGCTGCTGGGCAAAAAGTATACAGTAGAAGAAGCCTAAACAAAAAAAGATGCCCGAACCATGCATCTTAAGTTTATAATATTCTACTTACCAAAGGGAAAATTTTAGGCCCACCAAAGTTTAGATCAAGGTATTCAAGTAAATCCAGGCTTTCACCTGTGACTTTTCCATTGTGTTCAAGCGCAGGAACCTGTGTAAGAAAATTTATTGTAAACTCAAAATAAATAATAAACAATTTAGATTTTTTACGCATATGAATTGACTCAAAGGTTTCATGAAAGAGTGGAATGTCATTTAATTGAAGACAATCGATTTTGCCTTTTTTATTTTCATGCTAAATAGAGATGAAATTCTTAACACCAAATCCTATGCACTCTTAACATGTTGACTTCCATGATAAAAATTTCTACAAGCCATGAATATTAGGATAATATTTTATCTAATAATCTCAAAATCTGACAGCTACGAATGTCTTGAAGTTAATTTTATATTATTCAGTAAGTGCGGGTAACAATAATGATTAATCCAAAGCGAAATTGTATACAGAATTGATTGTCAACTAAGATGACTAGCTGGCCTAGATTTCTAATCTTAGGAAGGCATTAAAAGCATATGAACTTGTAATAGAGGGTTATTTAAAATGGGGAATAGTTGTTCTATTGAACTAATGTCTTTTGACGACCATAAAGCTAATCAATCTACAGTCCCCAGATATGCAAAATTTGTATAGCTTCGAGGTAATATGATATCAACCAAATAAGCTCAAAAGAGAAAATAAGTAATCCCATCTTATATAAGATATACAAGCAATAACCAAAAAATACTGTTATTTTACCTATTGTATAAATACAATTTATAAGGCAGTGTTGTATTAGTTTTCATCCACAATTAATGAGACGATATTGAAGAAACTACTAAGGCCTCAGAAATAAAAGTGTTTTATGAGCTTTCATATAACGTTAGTGATACAATATTCAAGAAACTAGCCACTGTTTCTTGGTAATTTGGATGAACTAAACTTCACATTAATTGTGAGAATTTTAAATAAAGAAATTTGTGCTACAAAATACCTACTAGATAAATGTAATAACCTCCCTATACTGGCCAAACTATTTTTTTATACCAAAATATTGCAGTTTTCACCAGTTTTAATACCCTAGCATTTCGTCAAAAAGTTGGCTTTCAGTTGGGATTTGTTTGTTTTCAACTGTTTGAGTTGTTTGAGGTGCTTCACCTGCCTGATCTGCTTGAAGCACTTGAGGTGCTTGACTTGCTTGAAATTTTCAAATAGACCAACCAACAATGTTCATAAATTCCCAATACTCCTTATGTATGCTATGACAATCAAATGTTGTGTATGACAAATTTATTAAGTGTTGTGACTCCTTAAGTGAGGGCTGTGCAAACCTTTTTGTCTTCCCACAAAGCTGCCTTGAATATTTCTTAGGCTTTAAAAAACCTTCACAAGGCTACATCTCTCTTTGCCCAGGATTTGACCTTAGTTTTGACTCCACCTTGATGCCACGTCACTCTCCAAAGGAGCCAAATATGGTATGGAACTTTATGGGAAGGCTGCAATTACTTGCTTGACACTAGCGTTGATTCTTTTAACCACTTTCAAATGCTACGTTGGGGTTTTTGGAGGCCACATTGGAATTTCATGAGGTCTAAAACTCTACCCTAAGGCATCAATTTCTCTTCATGCTGGAAATTATGTGGTGCGGCTTCATTAAAGGAAGCTGTAAATTTCGACTTCTTTGGGAGCTAGTAAAGGGTGTGGCTAGGTAGAATAGCTAGCACATAAAATATATATATATTTTTTTTTCTCACAGCACCCACTGCACAAAAAATCTCTACTTTTCCTCTTTCACACACAACACAAAATTCTTATAATTTGTATTTATTTGCAAATCTCACAAATTACCCAAAGCTAAGGCAGATCTCTCACTACCAAAACCAAATTCCATCAAGGTTTACATCCTAGGGATTGAAAAGTTGAACAACAGCTCAAACTCCCAAGGGTTTTGTCAAAATGAACCAAGAATGGATCAAATGAACCTCTATGGCCTCTTCATAATCCTTGTAGAACTTTCCAGAAATTATAATTTAAAATCATTTTTTTAATAACAATCATTTTCCTTTGTAAAGTGATTTTATTTGATTTTTACTTTTCCAAAACTTTAGTCACTTGAAATTCACCTTAATAAATAATTAATGTAAGTAGTCCTTTTAATTCACCTTTTGACAACACTATTTAATATTTTTATTAATTTCAACATATCTGAAGTTGCCAAAAATACAAAATTAGCCCGAAGATAAATTCTGAATATGTCAACATACTCTGAAAACTTATTTGTGATCCAATGTAATAACCATTGATACTTTACAAAATAAAATATTCCTCCAAGAAGTATGGAATGCACTTAAAGAAAAACTGTAAGTCCCCTTTTTTATGCCATTTGGTTTGTGAGCCTTTAGCTAGTTTCGAGTTTTTCTATGAGCTTCTAGGTGTGCTCAAAAGAGATCCTAACTTCTTGGAGGATCTGGGTTCACCTTTATTAGGCATTTGTTTATGGCATTGGACTCGGTGTTTAGATTGTAGTGAGACTTTTAGAAGCCTTTTCAAGCTTCTAGGATATTCCCCAAAGTTCTGAGAGAGCACATATATTTTTAATAGTGTTGTCCGTATTTTTGCATTCACAAAATTGGACAACCCCTTTAAAATTTTTGTTAAAAAATAAAATAAAATACTCTAAGGCATGCTTCCCGAGGCAACAATTTTTCTTCTGGTTAAACTAGACTGATTTTTGGTATATCCTCGATCCGCGTTTCAAATTTCATCGCGTTTCGAGTTTGTTTACTATATCTTTCCTTCAAAATCGAGTTTTATTCTCTGGACTGCAAGAGGAAAATTTTCTTTCCTTTGCAAGTTTAGAGTTTTCTTTATGTTTTAGTGTTCTAGGGGTTTTTCCTAGCAATTACCAGTGCACTCTATTTCTAATTTGCTACTTGTAACTTGCTTTTTATTTTCCATTTCCCTTTTTGTCTTTTAAGTTGTTTGTAGGAACTTTTTGGACAAATTGCAAGTGAATTTAAAATTACAAGTTTAATAAGAACTTGTAAGTTCTCATAAAAGTTCCTATTTTGTGCTTTTAAGTTGTAATAGGGGTTTTATTTTCCTATTACAAGTCTTTTTTAAGTTTTTTAAGTGTCATTATGTCTTGTGTTTTCTTGTAATGGGAATTTTATTTCCCTATTGCAAGTTTTTAAGTTTTTATTCTTTTTAGTTGTAATGGGGGTTTTATTTCCCCATTGCAAGTCGATTTGCTCTTTATTTTTGTGCTCTTCTTCCCTAGAAACCCGAAATTGCTCAAGTGAAGGACAAAGTAATGTAATTTAAAACTTGCAAAGGGGTTTTAAAAACCCGATTGCATCTTTTGGAGGGCACATTTTACTTGGAGTTGGAAAGGAAGAACCCGACCTGCATTTTATTCCCACAAATCCGTTTTTTGTGGCATTCCTTCCCAAAATCCGCCCCACATTCATGCTAAATGTGTTGGTTGAAAATTTTGTACACCTAGGGGATGTACAAAATTGTGGTTTCAGCCACTGTGTGAGTATGATACTCTCCTAATTTAGGGAAGGCTCCCCCTATCTACAAACTAAACTAATCTAATATGGGTGGGACAACAGTCTTTCTTCTTCTTTCAAGAAAAACTATGCTCTTTTCTCTTCATAGAAAAGTAATAGCAATTGGAAATAAATAACATCAAATACAGAAATGAGACTTTTTTGTAGGATTTTTGGAACATAAAGGGAAGCAAAGTTTCCATGAAGGCACAAAGACCTCCGTCACTTCCCCAGGACGAGAAAACAAAAAGAAAGCTCAAAGTCTTCAACTATCTATTCTCCTATCAACCTTTTTAGATGATTTTCTACTAACTAAGCACAATATGTAGCAGCTCAAAGTCTAACTACATGATGCACTTCACCTTATATGCACAAGTCTTAAAAATAGAAGTAGCACAAAGTCTACAAGCTATCTTCCCGCTTTAGTTTTCCACACTAGTTTCAGATATGATAAGTAGCTCAAAGTCTGCAAGACCAAATCTAAAAACCAAATATATAACTCTAAATACAATTAGCAGCTCAAAGTCTCCAAGATTGAATTTAAATCTCTCTTTCACAATAGAACAAAACTCACAATCAACTCTAGAAAATGTCATCACATAACAACTTGAATTGGCACAAAGTCTCAACACAACTTGCATCTTTTATTGAAAGCAATTTGATTTACATCTAAGCTCAAAGGCTTAGAGTGCACATACAAATTGGCAAAATTTTGTTGCATTGCCAAAACATATCTATTACAATAGACCCCCTCAAGTATTTATAGGAGGAGCCTTGAGAAAAAGGTGAGAGGATCCCAACTAATTTGAGAAATTCTCTCAACCATCATGACTTTCTCCAACTACAGTCCTAATTGAACTTAACTTGTAGTTGCTTTACATGTAATTACAAAAGTGCAAGTGATGAGTTAACTTGCAATAACAAAGTTATTTTTTTACATGTAACTTGTCAAAACAAAATTACAAATGCATAACTAAAACTATTTCATGTGTCTAAAGACACGACTCTAACTGCATCATCCTTTGTCTATGATGATCTTCATGTCGCTTCAGGATGCTAGAACTTGAAGTATTCTAAATCAGTGAAGACATCTTGAACTGGAACGAGAATTTGCATCCTTAATGGTCTTTGTGTCCTTGGCCAACGAACTTCAACCTTATCTTTTTGCTTGGGGTAGTACTGGATTTTCAGGAGGGAAAGGGCTGCCTTCCACTTTTCATGTTATGACCATCTTTGTCTTGAAAGCATTCTATGTTCTCAACCATGAATTGTTGTTGTATCTCTTCTTTGTACCATCCTCCAATCTTGAAATTTGCTTGCAAAATAAGGCCCATGCCTTAATCCATTGATTTGGTAGATCGTGTGTGCAAACCGAACTGACAAGGGAAGGGATAAACTGATGCAAAAATTGGCTCACAAGTGAATTTCAGGTTCTGGAAGCTGCATTACATGTGTGGGAAAAACAAGAGCATTAACAAGCAATTGTGGATAACAAACATGCAATTGTGGAGAACAAACATGCAACTTCATATGTGTAATGGGTAAACACAAGTTTGCACTTGTAATTGGACCTTTAAAACTCATTTTCAAGTGTTTTTTGAGTGCATTTTGGACCAATTTCGGGTTCTGGATGGCTGACTGCAGGTAGACTTTAAATGGGAAAAATGAATGAAGGTGTGATATGAGTGGATGAAATGGTGGGAATGGTATGTACGGATGATGGCAATGAATATGAGTGAAAATGAAAAGATTTTGGGAAAATCATCTTTATGAAAATGGGAAGACCTTTCAACTTGTAATCAAGTTTTAAAACCCGATTTTGAAAGGATGAGTTTTTTCCAACTTAGAAACATGGAATTTCACCAAAAGATGATTAAGGTTTTTCAACCAAAGGGGTAGATCAATTCTTTTCATCTTACTTGCAATCGGGTTTTTAAATCCCGAATGCAAGTAAACAGAGAAAATGGAGAAAGACAATGCAATTCACAAATTGGTTTGCAAACTTGGAACAAAGGAGAAAATCTCTCACAAAACCGATTTTAGACAAGAACTAACAAAACTAACATATATACAAATTGACCAAGGAAATCAAAACAAACCAAAAACAAGAAATGAAAACAAAGAAGAAAGGAAAATAACATACCTCGATCAATCAAAACATCCTCCAAGAAGCAAGAAACAATTCTTGAAAGAAGAGAGGAAAACTCTTAAATAGATAACAAACCACATTCCAAAACCCTAGCCACGGTTTTGCAAAAACGCCATATGTATCAAAACGCCCACTAATAGCATGAAGAATCGGTCAAGAAAGACATCTAACCTCCACGCCTAGGCAAGACAAGAAAAAACGACTTGGAAGAAGTAAGATTCGTGGCACTTAAATGAGGAAAATCGTGGCATTTTTCAAACACGTTTTTGCTGTTAAAACACAATAAAACCAGCGATAATGTCTTCCAAATGGCATGAAGAGAGTTGGAAAATGCATGAAAATAGCAAGGAATCCAAAACACCTTCCTCCTAAGATTTCTCCACAAAAATCGGTGGAAATTGTCAACAAAATCCTTCAACAATGCTGGTCAGGTTTTTGGGAAAGAACAACAAGTTTAAAATGCATGCAATAAGGAAAATCGGGTTTCTTAAACCTTTTTACATGTTTAAAATGTTCACTTTTCCCCTCATAAAGCAAAATCAGGTTTGTGAGAGAAAACAACATGTTTAAATTACTTGTAATAAGGAAATAAAACTCCCTTTACAAGTTTTTAAACAAAAGACTAGTAAAGGGAAAATAAAATTCCTTTTACAAGTCATAAAAGCAACTTAAAAATAAAACTTGTAATAGGGAAATAAAATTCCTATTACAACTTAAAGTGACTTTATAAAACTTGCAATGGAGGAGAAAAACCCCTACCATAACTTAAAATCACTTAAGTGGAACTTTTTAAATAAATTACAACTTTATTTAAAAACTATAATTGTTAAGTTCACTTGTAATATGCCCAAAAAGTTCCTACAATGACTTAAAAGGCCAAAAAGCAACAAGGGGGAAATAAAAAGTAAGTTACAAGATCTAATTTCATAAAGTGCACTTGTAATTAACTAGAAATTTCCCTACAAAGACTAAAACAAAGGAAAACATTAAAACTTGCAACTCAAGGAAAATTTCCCACTTGCAGTCAGGGAGAGAAAACCCGAAATTGAAGGAAAGACATAGCAAATGAACTCAGAATGTGATGAAATTTGAAACGTGGTTTGAGGATGAACTGAGGATTAAGCCAGTCCAAGGGTAAGGCGAAATTATGCCTCAGGAAGCGTGCCTTAGAGTAAAATTTTCATTATTTGACAAAAAATTTATGTATTGGTCCATCATTTTTGAAAACAAAAATGAGGACAACAAAATGGTTAAGAATCAATGCTGGTTGCCACGTTTTCTACCAAAAACGGTTTTGGCAAACACGTTTTGCATTTTTGAAGGCGTTGTTGAAGGCGTTTTTGATCCAGTTTTTGCTGGTTCTTGCCACGTTCTGGAGCATGAAGTTTGCCCTTGTTTCCACATTGCAAACACGTCTTGCCTCCATTGATGAGTGTTTGAAGTCAAAAATACTTCTCTTTCTAAGCCGTTTTTGGTGGAAGGGCTTAAAGATAAAACCGATTTGGTTTGCTGGTTGCAATCATAACGTGGTGGCTTTATTACCTATTTAAAGAGCATTTTGGTTTCTTTCTAAGTCTATTTGCTTTGATCAAGGGCATTCTTCAAGCAAGGTATGTGATTTTCAGTTTTGTTTCTGTTTTTCTATTTTGCTTATGCTTTGTATATATCTGTGATGTCCCCGATATAATTAAATAATAAAGTTAAATACTTTATTGTAAGGCCCCAAATGTAATAACAAATCTTTCGGGCCCTTTATTTAATTAGATTAGTCAAGTCTTGGTTTGGTCGTGTCGGCCCATTTGTAACCCTTCGGGAAAGTTCCCGGAGCCCATATATATGGCCGAGTCTATCATTTGTGTTGGTATGCGAATTTGGTATTTTTCTTTGTATGTGCGAATTCCAGTTGGAGTTCAGCTTGTCTGTCATTTCGGAGGTGAGAGATCCTCCCTACTTGGCATCCGCAGTTTCGGTGGGAGTAACTCCTCACCCTATTCTGCTTCTGCGCGGAGTCTGTGTAATTTGTTGTGCGTATATTATCAATATAATTTCTCTTTGCATGTGCAAATCCTCATATTATTTCTTTGGCAAGTACAAATCTCCATCTAAAGTATCTTGTCTCCAGAATATCAATAATTCATTCCATTTCCTGTGTAAACTGTACTCTCCAAGTGACGGAGGGCTCAAGGGGGAGATTGGCGGCTATTCACTCACCGTACATTCCCAGCACCACATACCGTACGGCCAACACCCCGTGCATAACATACCGTACAACAAACACCCACCAACACCTACTGTACGTCCAAACACTCACCGTACGAACAAGATCATTAACTCGCACACCAAAGGGAGGGACACCGTATGAACATCACCATACATCCCAAGGAGGCCACGCAAGGGACACCATACAGACATCACCGTACATTCCAAGGAGGCCACGCAAGGGACACCGTACGGACATCACCGTACATTCCAAGGAGGCCACACAAATTATTCCAAAGGGAAGTTTACCGTACGAACTACACAGTACGTAGAGGAGCAGTGGTTGGAGAGTTCCATACAGCGTACGAAATCTTACAATATCTTGTTCTTACTTGAATTCAGGTTTGTTAGAATTCTTCCCATTTTGCCCAAATCTTGAATGCAATTTGGAAATTGTAATGTTTTCCCCCTTTGTATTATATCCATCTACTTGCATTCAGGTTTTTAAAATCCGATTGCAAGTAAGTTGAGAAGTTGGTTTTTTCCCCTTTGGTAGAAAAGACTTAACACTCTTTTTGCCAAACTTGTAAGATTCAAAAAGTTGTTTTAAAAGCTTACCCATTCAAAATCAGGTTTTATAAACCTGATTACAAGTTAAGTTCTTCCCATTTTACATGTGATCAAAATGAGATTATTCTTCCAAATTCCATTCATAGTCATTCATGGTTACTATCCTTGGTCGTAAACTTCATTTTCCTTCATGTCAAAACTCCATTTTTACCATTTATCGTGCATTCACTCATTTTTCCCATTTCAAGTCTACTTGCAGTCGGGATTTAAAAACCCGATTGCAGTTATGTCTTTCCACAAGTTTTTCCCTTTTTCATACTTGCAATACATCTCCCAAGATCCAAAATTGGTCAAAAGCTCAATCTTTAAAACCTCTTGTCTATCCATCCTTCCATCTTCAAAAGCTTAGGAGTTAGAGTTGAGTTTTTCCCCTTGCAAGAAGATCATGTGGCTCTTTCAACGGATCGTGATGTTGCATTAACAATTCTGGATTTTCATCGCAACGTTACAAGTTTTTTCTGAATGACTGATTTGCCAGCATCGTCTTCCCAAAACAAGATGAAGTATAAATACGACAAGTATCAGAATGAGATCTCTCCTTCTCAAGTCTCTTCTTCATTGGATGAGATTAAGGATACAAAGATTGGGCACGTGGATATGTCAAACTTTCTCAAGAGGGTTAAAAATCCCGTGGATCATAGCATGCAGTGCTTGCTGGATAGTCATCTTCATCTTGCTTCTTCCTTCCCAGTGGCTGCCCTAGAGCCGCAATTCGTTCTTGCTTGTGCCGCTCACTTTGATCAGGAAACTAGAACTATTAGGGATGATGAGGGTGAGGTAGTTATCCGTCTTGATGCTTAAACTATTGAAAAAAAATTCAAAATACCCATAGCTCTTGTTTATGTAGAAATTTCAAAGGAAAGTGCAACAGAATACTACATGAAGAAGGAGAATGAATGTAAGCGTCATATCAACAAGTGGATTCAAGAACCTAGAAGTTGTCTTACCCGATGGGCTAAGTTGTTTTGCTGTGATTTCAAAGAGGAAATTGGTGATACAATTTACCCTTTTGAGCAAAATCATGAGTTTAGAGAATTCAAATGTCTTTGAACCATGGATGTACCAGTTCATTGTACTCATCAGACAATTCCAACACATCTTTTGGGGTGGAATCATTAGCGACACTTTGTGTGAGCAGCTTGCCAGAGTTCCCACCACTTTGACATTCTACATGAACTCATACTTGGTGTATATAGCAGCATCACTCAGACACTTTCCCAGTCTTTCTACCAAGGGTGATCGCTCGCTTGTTCCTATGTGGGATTACTATGATCAGCTGCCTTTGAGACCTAGCCAGTTGCATTACATGAGAGTCCAGGACGCTCTCTATGGTCACTACATGTGTCTATTTGACAGAACATTGAAGAACATGAGAGTATCAAATGCTACATGGGAGAAAGTAAATGAGTATGGGTGTCTTTTTGTAATGTCCCTGTTTTAGCTTTCCTAATCTTGAGTGATTAGCCTATCATTCCAACCCTCGTAGGCTAATAATTGTGGATAAAGGGTCTTCTGAGGGAGAGGCTTGGTTAATTGAGGTTCTTGTCTTCTCCAAAATTCGGTTTGTTTCAGTTTGGTCTTCGTTTGGCTCATATTGGACTTCGTTTGGGCTCCATTTCATATACTTACTATTTATAGTAAGTTAGTGGATGTTAGAGAGGGACCCTTACTATTTTTAGTAAGGCGGTTGGATGCGCAGGGGATGCAGTCGGTTACCTTCTAGAGCAAACGGAATTGAATTATATGCATTATTATGGAAGTTATGGCATTTTTATTATTATTAAAGTTGTACTTTAATAACAATAATTAATTAATAAATTTAAAATTGCACATCATTTAAATATCTAATTGACTTTATTGTGAGGGGGTTATTTAATGAATTATGAATTCAATAATTTAAAGTGCATTTAAGTTATATTGGGGGCCCACTTTAAGAGATGATATATTAAATGCTTTAAAAGTATACTTTATTATAAGTGATAAAATGTTATTTAAAGCGAGATATAAGTGTTAATAAAGTACACTTTATACTGTGCACCAAATGGAGGGAAAAGTAAATGAAATTAGAGTGAAATTAAATGAGATGAAGCCAAATGCAAATTAAATATTATATAAACGCATTGACAAGGGATTTCATTCATTTTTCTATGAGCATTGGATAACTTGACATTTATGATTTCTTGGCATTTGGAGAAGGCAAAGCCAAGGGTTTCTGCATTTCTGAAAATTAGGGCATTGGAGAACGTAGCATCTTCATTGTGAGAGCTACCTGAGGTGGTGAAAGATCTTTTGAAGGTTTCTTTTGAGTTGGCTGTAACCAGCAGTCAAATTTGTGAATATTGGAGGTCATTTTTGGAATAAATTGGAAATGTCTTTGTTGAGTTTTGACGATCAGAGATGTAAGTAATCAGACATATTAATTGGGTGCCCGTTTAACCACGGGCAATGACTCAGATCATTGTTGCCCTCCCAACTGTAAATGTTTGTCCAATTTACAATTCAATATGCAAGATGTATTCTAATTTTATTCTTTATATATCTATGTATTTTATCTCAATTATAATTCTGACTATCTTCTCTGTTTGGCAGGTAAGAGGAGTATTTATTGATTTCAATATCCTCTTTCTCAAATTCCAAATGATATATATATATGAGAGGGGAGGATCAAGCAGTGCCTTGACCAGTCATGTCTTATGGACATGACCGATCAAGACACTACTTGATCGCACCCTTTGGTATATAATATCAACCAGTGTTAAACATATTTGTCAGGCCGATATTAATCGGTGATCACATAACATATAACATATTTACCAACCCAATATTAATCGGGGCTCACATAACTTATTAACATGTTAACCGATATGCCAATCGGTATTAATGATGGCGTTTGGCATTGCAAATTAATCGAAGTGAATCAGTGTCTATGTTAACCGACACCAATCACTTTAACTAAGGGTTATATTCATTAATCATTAATCAGTGCATTAATATGCCACCCGATAGTAATATAATAACACTTGTTGAGAACACATCCGATATAGATCGGGATAGATGATTAATTAGATAACTATCGTTGATTACCAATATGCCATGACTATCGATGAGGAATAATCATCAAATAAAATAGCTTGCAGTTTTTCTTAATGGTTTAATCGATAGGATAAATGATTGAATGAGAGACTTCATTTATCTCTCATTCAATCATTTATCTTACCGTAGCTACCATGCATTAACACTCCCTCTTAGCTAGGTAAGATAAATGAGAGTAGTGTATCAAGCATCACAATTTTAAATGATAGTTAACATTCTTTACACAATCTAACTTTCTAAGAAATCATATCACCTAATCACATGATATGAAGTATCACATAAACACGTGATACAAAAGACCATCACATCAATCTTGTGATGACAGGATATCACCTTAGCACGTGATCTCAGTATTGCCTAAGCACGCAATACTTAAGGATAATCATATGAGAAAATATTCCATTCTCATCTTTATCCAAGTTGAGGTAGGTGCACTAACATTTCATATAAATGTTTTACCACAACACAATCATGGCTCGTCCATGATACACTAGAGATCCAACATGATAACTAGTTTGGACATTATAAGATCGTCACTTTATAATGTCTCCATACAAGTGTTCATTATCTTGAGAGATCGTCACCTCTTAGATATGAACTCAGGGGATAAGAATCCAAAAATGTCCTATCATGACAAAGAAGTTTACACATTAAACATCTTATGTAAACACAGATTACAAAGCAAATTACCTTTCTATCATACCTAAACCTTTTTTGAAGTGATCAACCTTCACTCTGGAAAGAGGTTTGGTCAGAATATCTGCCGTTTGATCTCTTGTACAAACATATTCTAATTGGATTGCATTCCTATCTACCATATCTTGCACATAGTGGTATGGAATCTCAATATGCTTGGATCTGTCATGAAACACTAGATTTACTGAAAATTTTATACAGCTCTGGTTGTCACAGTGTATAACAGTGGGTTTCATAGGTTCTTCAAACAACCCCACAAGCAACTTCCTAAGCCATATTGCCTCTCGGGCAGCCATAGAAGCTGCAATGTATTCTGCCTCGGTGGAGCTTTGAGCTACAGAAGACTGCTTCCTACTGATCCAAGATATCATAGCTGAACCTAGACTAAAGCAACACCCTGAAGTACTTTTCCTGTCAGTCACACTTCCAGCCCAATCTGAATCTATAAATCCATGTAAGTTTATATCAACTTTCTCATATTTGAGACCAAGGTTTAGGGTACCTTGTAGGTATCTCATAATGTGTTTTACTGCAACCAGTTGTATCTCCTTCGGTTCACACATAAACTGACTTAGAGCATTAATTGCATAATAGATATCTGGTCTAGTATTTACCAGGTACATCAAGGACCCAATCATCTGTCTGTATTGAGTAGGATCAGTGGGTTGTGACTCTGCTACTACTTCTTTAAGTTTATGTAAATTAGTTTCCATAGGTCATGGGTCTACAATTTAGCATTCTGAATCTCTTCAAAATATCCAAGGTATACTTTCCTTGGTTTAGTATAATGTTGTCAGAATTCTGCCATACTTCCAATCCTAGGAAGTAATGAAGGAGTCCCAAATCCTTCATATCAAATTCTTTGGATAGATCTTTCTTGCATTGATCTATAAGGTGATCATTTCCTGTAATTAATAAGTCATCAACATATAAGATCAATATTAGCATATCACCTTTATTTCTTTTGTAGTAGAGATTAGGATCTGCATCATTTTTTGGAGAAGCCTAGTCCTGAGAGATAGGTGTCAATTCTTTCATACCAAGCCCTGGGAGCCTGTTTAAGCCCATAGAGAGCTTTCTTGAGTCTACACACATAAGACTCTGCATCATGAATTTCAAACCCTTCAGGTTGCTCTAGGTTGACTTCTTCTGAGATCTCACCATTTAGAAAAGTTGTCTTGACATCCATCTGGTGTACCTTCCACCCTGGCTAATACAGCTCTTACTGATGTATACCTAGCAACAGGTGCAAAGGTTTCTTCATAATCTATTCCTTCCCTTTGTGAGAACCCTCTAGCTACAAATCTGGCCTTGTGTTTTTCAATACTACCCTCTGCAGCATGTTTGATCTTAAAAATCCATTCAGATGAAACCACAGATTTCTTAGTTGGCCTAGGAACAATCTCCCAAACATCATTTTTCATAATGGACTGATACTCTTCAAACATGGCATCCTTCCATACTTGGTGTTCAAGTGCATCTGATACATTGTTTGGTTCGGCTTTAGAAAGATCATTCATAAGGGCAACATACCTAGTGAATTTATTAGGCCTTTTGCTTTCCCTGAAGGTTCCTAAAGGAGCAACAAACTTCTGAGCTTCTGCTACAGTTTTGGTGGCCTATAGTGGTCTTTTCTTGAGGTTTTCTCTAGGTGGACTTTGAGTTTCACTTATAGTTTCCTTAGGATTCTCCCTCTGAAGCTCAGGAGAAGGATCTCGATCTATGCTAGGGGTGGGGATATAGACTTTAGGGTCTAGAGAGCTTTGGGCTCTTTTGAAGGCTGTCTTCTTCAAAGATTGCATCCTTGATTAGTTCAATATTCTTTTGACCAGGTATATAGATCCTGTAAGCCTTGGAGGTTTCACTATATCCTACAAAGATTCCCTTTTTCCCAGAAGGTTCTAGTTTTAATCTTTTCACCTTAGGTACATGAATATAGACAGGGCATCCAAATATCCTAAGGTGGCTAATATCAGGTTTTGATTTAGTAAAGACTTCCTCAGGGGTTTTATCTTCAAGATGAGAGTGGGGACATTTGTTTTGAATATATACAGCAGTGCTAGTTGCTTCTGCCCAAAGATTGATATTTAGATTCTGATCAAGAATCATTGCTTTGGCAGCTTCAACTATTGTCTTGTTTTTCCTTTCAGCTATCCCATTTTGTTGGGGGTTATAAGGTATTGTTAACTCCCTCTTAATCCCTGAATTTTTACAAAACTCTTTAAATATTTCTGATGTGTATTCCCCCCCATTGTCAGTTCTTAGGGTTTTAATTTTATTTCCTAAGTAGTTCTCTATTAGTGATTTGAATTCTTTAAACCTATTAAGGGTCTCTTCTGATTCTTTACATTTCAGAAAGTAGATCCAAGTTTTCCTAGAGTAGTCATCAGCAAATATTACATAATATATAAATCCCCCCAATGAAGGCATGGACATAGGTCCGCATACATCAGAATGAACTAACTCTAAAATTTTACTTGTTTTCCTAGTACTATTTTGAAAAGCACCCTTAGTATTTTTACCTAGGGCACATCCTGTGCATGCCGCTGAATGATATTGCTTTAACTTGGGTAGACCTATGACAAGGTCTCCCATTGATGATAAAGCTCTAAAATTTAGGTGGCCTAGTCTTCTATGCCAGATTTCATTGGCATTTGTGATCTCATGAATTAGGGCTAAGTTGGGCTCTGTACATAGCTCATACAAATAGCCTTGTCATTGACCAATTGTTTTAGCTTTCTTGATGGATGAGTTCTTTGGCCAAGCCAATACTTTGTTGTCCATGAAGGTTACTCTGTATCCATTGTCCTCCAGTGCTGATATTGAGACTAGATTTCTCTTGATGCCTGGAACATATAGCACTCCTCTAAGTGTTAATGATACACCCGACTTTAGTTTGATGGTGCAGGTTCCAACTCCTTTGACAGGGTGTGTAGAGTCATCTCCGATAGTTACTTCCTCGTCATTTTCCTCTTTTATTGAGTCTAGCACTTCTTTGAAGCCTGTGATGTGTCTGGATGAGCCACTATCGATCACCCAGGAGTTCACTTTATTTGATGCTTGATTTGTGAGTGCTGAATAGAGTACATACTTCTTGGAGTCCTCTTCTCTTTTGGATTTTCCTGTTTGGGCAAATGTGGCCTGTTTAGCTCTTTCTGGACACTGGCAACATAGTGCCCAAATTTGTCACATCTGTAACACTGAATTTGAGAGAGGTCCCTTTTGAAGGAGTTCTTGCCGTGGCGACCTTTTCTCTTCCTGAATTGCTTCTGTTTGCCTTTCTTATTTGAGTTCGTATTAAGAACATGGAGATCTTCATCTATATTCTTCTGTTTGATCCTTTTCTTATTTTGCCTTGATTCCTCTTGGAGACAGTCAACCTTTAGCCTATCGAACTTTGGAAAGTTATCCCTTGCACTGATGCCTTGGACGAATGTTTCCCATATGCTAAGCAACCCATCTAGAGCAATGAGGGTTAATTCTTTGCTTTGGATCTCATATCCAAGGGTTGCTAGTTCATCCCTTAGGGCAGATATTCGCATGAAGTAGGCATTGACTGATTCTCCTTTTAACATGGCTATGTGATTTATTTCTCTTTTTAGAGCCAAGGTTCTACTAGCATTAGATATCTCAAAAGCGTCTTCAAGTGCTTTGAACATGTTGAAGATTGTTTCATGTTTCCTTATAATGGGCATAATGTTGTTCCTTACCCCATCAACTATGATTTTGATGGCCTTATCATTTCCTTCTCTCCAAATTGCTTTGTCAGGTTCAGTCTCAGGTTCTTCAGTTTCAGTCTTTACAAATGACTCGACTTTATTTTCTTTTAGAATCATTTGAATTCTGAATTTCCATGCGGAGAAGTCATCACCTCTTGTGAGTCTGTCTTCAAATCTGATAGCGCTAACCATTGATGGGATTGTGATGTTGAATATATGCTTGATTTGAATTTTACGTAAAATTGAACAGCCTCAGGTTCAATTTAACTATAGCTCTGATACCATATAAATGTTTGTCCAATTTACAATTCAATATGCAAGATGTATTCTAATTTTATTCTTTATATATCTATGTATTTTATCTCAATTATAATTCTGACTATCTTCTTTGTTTGGCAGGTAAGAGGAGTATTTATTGATTTCAATATCCTCTTTCTCAAATGCCAAACGATATATATATATGAGAGGGGAGGATCAAGCAGTGCCTTGACCGGTCATGTCTTATGGACATGACCGATCAAGACACTACTAGATCGCACCCTTTGGTATATAATATCAACCGGTGTTAAACATATTTGTCAGCTCGATATTAATTGGTGATCACATAGCATATAACATATTTACCAACCCAACATTAATCGGGACTCACGTAACATATTAACATGTTAACCGATATGCCAATCGGTATTAATGATGGCGTTTGGCATTGCAAATTAACCGAAGTGAATCGGTGTCTATGTTAACTGACACCGATCACTTTAACTAAGGGTTATATTCATTAATCATTAATCGGTGCATTACTATGCCACCCGATAGTAATATAATAATCACTTGTTGAGAACACATCCAATATAGATCGAGATAGATGATTAATTAGATAACTATCGTTGATTACCAATATGCCATGATTATCGATGACGAATAATCATCAAATAAAATAGCTTGAAGTTTTTCTTAATGGTTTGATCGATAGGATAAATGATTGAATGAGAGACTTCATTTATCTCTCATTCAATCATTTATCTTCCCGTAGCTACCATGCATTAACACCAACCATAGATGATAAACTGGTATCGTCACCCCTGAGCACATATCCTCTAAATAGACCTACTTGTCTTAGAATGATTAATTGTGAAGTGAATGAAATCGTACCTCATATATACATGGGTGATACCCTTTCACAAAGGGTCGGCCCTCATGACTCAAGCAATAATTAATTAAATTCATTTCATATTTAATATATGAATTGCTTCATCAAGGTCGGCTCATCTAGCAAATATAAAACATAGTGTATTAATAGCTTTGGGATATCTCTCGCTGCTAACCACATACATCAACAGTCTCAAGGCTGCAATTAATTACTTTCTGAGGACTGATATACTACAGCAAGGGAGGCATACATAGAGGGCACAATTTAATCAAATATTGTGAAGTTTCAGCAGCATCAAGGGTTGCAGCATTGTTACAGAGCATATCGATTTGTACATTAGGTTATTTATTGTTTATTTGCATTGTCATATCGATCTGCTAGTTGTTGTTGTAGATGCATATTTTATAAGACTTGTGAGGGCATTTAGATATTGGTTATCTTAAGATGCAAGAGAAGCGTTTGTTAAAATGTCCATTGGTTGTAGGTGCACATTTACATGTAGAAGTCATATGTGTGCATTCAAAAGACAAAAAGGATTGCATTTGCATTTTAGCTCTTGGCCTAGAAGTTTTAGTAATCAATTGCAAGTATTTAAACTTCATTTCAAACCATTCCAAGTAAGCAAAAACAATCTGAAAACAAAAGACAGTAAGATAGAGGTTTCATGACAGCTATTTGACAATATTCCTTGAAGTCCAAGTCAACAATTAGAGATCAGATTTAGCAAGGGATATTACACTTTTCCTTCAATTCCCAACATTTACTTATTTGAGAGTTGGATGCTACAGTGGGCAGCCATACATGCTTCCAAGATATCCAGCCGATAAAATCATTCTTATGGAATTGGGAAGACAACTCATGGCAGTTCATGCACAATAATCAGTTGGACATAAGGTTGGGATGGGGATATCTTCTAACAACCCATTGCAGATTGGTCGATATTCTCTCATGACATCCACGAAGGCCAGAGCAATGGAGACTGAGATGCAGGAGATCAAACTCAAAAGGTTCAAACCGAGAGCAAATTTTGATTACAGGGGCATGAAGGAAAGGATTAAAAGATCCTTCATCCATGTGTATCGCATAGAGGACATCTGGATTGATCTTCGCACAGAAGAGGAGATCCGTAGGATGGACTACTGCAGGCTCACACTTGAGCAGATTGTTGATTTGAACCTTGCTTCTATTCTTGAAGGAATGGTTGATGATGGGAATGTACTCGATTCCGAGTATGTTGAAAAAAGAGTTGGTGAAGCCCCACTTCCATCGATTCAAAGGTCACAGAAGGAATGCACTTCCATTCTTGATAGATTTCAGCATGTCTTAGCTAACACCAATGCTTGGCTCAAAAGCAATGGTGTTAGGCTCATCAAAATCAAGATTGGAAAAGAAAATGATTCTACAGGGCCTATCGGACGCAAGTCTAAAATTAGAGTTGATAACAAGGAAGGTGCTTCCTCTTCTACTACAAGGATCAAGTTGACAGTCAGGAGAGCAATGGTGATTCCTCCCGAAGAAGTGACAGTGAAAGGGAAAGAGAAACCACGGTTTCATATTCATGTCATTGATCCTGAAGATCCAGAAGAAGAGCAGCAAGAAGATGATGCTCCTAGGTCCACAACTTTGGAGTCATCTCACAAAGTTCCCCCTCAAATCCCTTTGGATTTGCCTATGTCTCCTTTTGACACAAATGTGGATTCTTTTTCCACCATTCATATTGATCTCGTTCCGTTAAGTATGAATGCAGAGAGTGTCATTCCAATTTCAGCAGCAGAACCATCCCTTGATCACACACGGGAGGATTTGTTGAATATCTTTGAAGATAACCCTACCCATGTCTCCTTGCCTGGCTTGTCATTATCGGAGATTCATACTTCTACTTCTAGTTTTGACAAATTCATGTTGCAGGCATCACATCCTCCAGTGACTGAACGGGCCATGGTTGTTGTTCAGACATAAACCTCTCCCAGGGTGACCACTATAGTTCAAACAAAAACTGCTTCTTCCCCACCTCCGACTACTTCTGAGGCAAATTCAATGGCCTTACCTCCATGGCTAAGCTCTTTCACTCCTAAGAGAAAGAAGTAAGAGATTTCTCTTGACATCTTAGATTTTCAACAACTCAAACAAACTAAACCGCAAGGTTGCTAAAAAAGCCAAAACAGTTTCGAGAGTGACAATTGACAACAATAGAAAGAAAATTGCAAAGATTGCTCAACCAATGGTAGATAAGGCACATGAAAAGATGCAAGCTTTTGACTACAAAATCACCAGGGTGGAGCTTGGTAAACAAACACATGCAGTTGTCATGCATGATGCTCAGCATTCAGTGACTTCATTGGTGCAACGATATGATGAACTCTTAACGAAGATAGACAAGCTAGAGGAAGAGAATTTGCAGCTCATCTCAGTTATTCAAAAGATCACCAAGTCTTCTAAAGAAGGGACCAATCCTTCCACTTTTTTCAATACCAAAGAATCAGTTCAAGAAATTGAACGAGCTACTTAGAAAGTGCAAGCACTAGATTCTTGGGTAGATCAAATTACTGATCTATGTGTTCGAGTCTTGGAAGAGGTTTTCCAGGTCATGGTCAAGCTGGAAATGATCAAAGAAAAATTGTATCAGACTTTTGCAATGTTCAAACAGTATCTGGAAAAGGTTGAAAGTAGCTTGAGAATTTGGCACAGGATGCCATAGGAAAATATGAATGTTCTACAGGAGAATGGCATCCTTCCTACTAGAAACATGTATCTAGAATTTGAAGAACTCCTAGAAAATAAATCCCTTGTCCTGAAATCACTTATTGAAGAAATAGATGATACTTTGGGATTGTGCATGGAAGTGTTGCAAGATATTATTTCTCACGGTGAGAGTTTCTTGTAAAATTGTAAATCCATATGTGGAGTTGTTGCCAAAAGATGTCCTTTCAGATCTGAGAAGGAAGATTCAGCAAGAATGGCAAGATGAACAATTTTCAGTTGCATCAATCCAAGCCTTGGTGAAGTACCAAATCTTTCTACAAGAAATTCAAGCTACTCTTGAGAAGCATAATCCTACGATTGTTAGTTGCAGTGATACCATTGTCAAAACAGTGATTGTTGCTAAGAACACCCATGAGCCAAATCCTCATGACCTACAAAGAATTATTCAGAAGTTTGAAGAATACATGGCCAAACATGCTACCATATAAGTGTTTACAAATATATTTCAGAATTGTCATTTTTTCTTATGACAAGTTTACTTGTAGAAACACTTTTGTAATTGCAAGTTGATTACTTGCACTTTTGTAATTACAAGTAAGTCGATTACAAGTCAATTTACAATAGGTCTTGTAATTTTGAACAAGTCTTAGTTAGTAGTTGGAATAAGTCATAGTGGTTGAGAGAATTTCTCAAGTTAGTTGGGATCCTCCCACTTTTTTCTCAAGACCCCTCTCCTATAAATACTTGAGAGGGTCTATTGCTTTTTTCTATCTTTTTGGAAAGCAAGAAAACTCTGCAGGATTTTCTTCTCATAAAGACTTTGAGCTTTATAGTTGTAAATTTGCTATCTTTCAGTAATACAAAAGAAGTGAGGAATTTCAGACTTTGTGTTGAAGTCTTACTTTGTCCCTTTGTGTTCTTATGTCATTTTGGTGTATGATTTTGTGCTTACTTTGAAGATTGTAGAAGGCTACTAAAGAGAGCTTCACTTCATCTAATTGCAGACTTTGTGTTGCAACTATTGGGAGTGGAATTATTTTAAGAATTACAATTAGAGTTGAGAAGTATCTCAAGACTTTGTGTTTGTGATAAATTCTCATATAGATTAGTTTTAGAGTGCATTTTATTTGCAGACTTTATGCTGTTGAATATTGCATTTGGTTCTGAATATTATTATTACAAAAGATTGATAGGATTCAGATATTCAAGACTTTGAGCTTGATATTATTTTCCCATCCCAGAGGAAGTGACGGAAATCTTTGGCTTTTTAGGAAACTGTTGTGACCTAATCACACATCACCCCATCCCAGATAGGGACCTGTTGTGACCATTTCACACATCGCCCCATCGCAAATGGGGACCCCCTCTTTTTGCTTGTTTTTCGCTTGTTTTTTTTTGCTTTCGTTTTTAGGATTTTGTTAGTTAGTTAATCGTCTGGATTTAGGGCCAAGCCTTAGGGTTTTAAATTTTGCCTTTTCAAGCCAAAATCCAGTCATTTTTGAGAGCTTTTGAGCTTCTTTTCTAGAATGCAAATTTTGAATGCAATGAATTCGCCAAATTGGTCTAATTTTCAATTGGAATGTTCATGCAGAGCTTAAACTTGTCTAAGTGTTGACCGTCAATATGAATTTTTGTCTGATTGAATATTTTGACCAAATTTTGACTTTTTTGAAGTTTGATCCTGGGCATTGGAATTGATTTGTTTTCACCTCGTGAAGTGTTAAAATGTGAAAAATCTTGTTATTTTGGCCTGTAGGAGCAAAATCGCTCCTGTCCCTCAGTGAAGGACGGGAGCTCAATTTCAAATATCTCATCATCCTTGTAGAGTCCAGACAAATTTTACGTTTGAAGTAATGGAGAACGACAAGATCTTTCCATTGAATATAAATTGAAGATTTTCATGAGCACAGAAAGGCCTCCAGGAAGAAAATCGCTCCTGTCCCTCAGTGAAGGACCGGAGCTACGATTCAAATTTCGTTTTGTCCTTGCAAGATTTTGACAACTTAGCAATTTGAGGACGTCCAAGGGAAGATGCTTTGCCAAATGAATATAATTTGAGATGCAAAAACGAAGGAAAATGACCTATATTGACTAAATCGCTCCTGTCCCTCTCCAAGGGACCAGGGCGAAGTACCTTGTAGCTCTCGTCCCTCTCCCAGGGACCAGAGCGATTTCCTCCATTTTGCAAAATCCAGACAAGGGTCAAGGTAAGTTTACGTTCAAAAACGAAGGAGAACATGAGATGAATGCATTGAATATAATTTGAAGATTTTTTGGACGTCCATACCAGTGCTAAATGCCTAGTTCGCTCCTGTCCCTCAGGAAGGGACTAGAGCGATTTTTGATATAATTGCTTTTCTTGCAAAGTTACAAATGATGTCAAGGCATGGGCGGATAGAGTGAAGAAGGACGAGTCCGTTGAATATAAACTTGGAACCAGGCAAAGTAAGATAGTGGCCACAAGGGAAGGATCGCTCCTGTCCCTCTCCAAGGGACCAGGGCGATATAATGGTGATGATACGTCCCTCCAAAGTTCAAGGTCGTTCCTCCAAAGTTCAAGGTCGTTCCTCCAAGGTTCAAGGCCGATCCAAGTCAAGACGAAGGGTGGCGAAGACATTTCAAGGCATTTCCATCAAGCGCAAGGTTGTAAAGGTCATCACATGGAAGGATTTGCGCTCTAAAGACCCAGATCGCTCCTGTCCCTTGGGAAGGGACCAGAGCGATATCTACATAATGGCGTAGATTTCAAAAGGCAAACAAGTTTCGAGCAACCAAGAAGGTCGAAAGGACGTCATTCCACGCAATGAAGTTGATTGCAAGTTAGTACAAACAAGAACAAGCACATAATAATGAACTTCGCTCCTGTCCCTCAGGAAGGGACCAGAGCGATATTAGATGTATTGATCAATTCATGCAAAATTCGCGTAAGGACAATATATTGCAATGTTCTGGAGGGTCCATGGTATGACAACAAGGTGATAAACAAGAGTTTTGAACGTCCAAACATCACCAAATGGTGTAAAGGCCCCACATCGCTCCTGTCCTTTGGACAAGGACCAGGGCGATCCTATCAAAAGCGCTCATATTCCTCCAAAATCAAAGCAAGGCGAGGTTAAGCAAGACAAGGGACGGCGTTTGGAAAACATCACAATGAAGGATCGAAGGTCAAAAATGCATATTGAACGTGAAAAAATCAAGATCGCTCCTGTCCTTTGGACAAGGACCAAGGCGATCCTATCAAAACACTCACGTTCCTTCAAAAATCAAGGCGAAATGAGGATAGGAAATGCGAAGGACATCGTCGGGAGGACATTACAAAGGAGATCGAAGCTTAAAAATCGCCAAGATCAAGGAGAAATGTGGATCGCTCCTGTCCCTCTCCAAGGGACAAGGGCGATGATCCTTATAACATCGAAGGTACCTTGCAAAAGCGAGTGGGACGTGCGCAAAGGACACAAGCATTGATATTTCGAAGATCAAAGATACAAGGTGAACATGAAAACATGGAGATCGCTCCTGTCCCTCTCCAAGGGACAAGGGCGATGTTAGACAAAGCGCATGATATTCTTTTAAAATCGAGGACGCACAGGGTTTTAAATGACATTCAAAAGATGATGCAAGGAAAGGGTCGTACCAAAATGGAGAATTTCGAGCAAAAACATGGAGATCGCTCCTGTCCCTCTCCAAGGGACCAGGGCGATAATGATCATGAGATGCATTTGCTCGCACAAGAGAGGCATTCAAATTCGAAAGGACCACCAGATGATCAATTTGGGACGTGGAAGTAAAGGAGTTGAACGTTGAAAATGCAAGAATCTAGACCAAAATCATGGATCGCTCCTGTCCCTCTCCAAGGGACCAGAGCGATGAGGTACGTCCCTTTGTTTTCCAGTTTTGGCGCCAAATTAAAACAATTCGAATTTGCTTTAAATGCTAAATCAATTTAAAAATTAAAAATCCACTTTTATTTGGCATTTAATGTGGCGTTAAACACTTATTAATTATTTTTGCCTTTATTTAAAATCGAAATTCTCAATTAAAAAAAAAAAAACGCAAGGCATTAAATAATTAATTAATTAATTAATAAAAAATCGATTTGAGCGCTCATGTGTGGAGGTCGGCCTTGTCATTTCATTGCAAATCATTTAAAAAAAATGGTTTTATTTTTTATTAAGTCGGCCTAAGGGGTAAAGGATGCAAGCGCTATATAAGGGGGGTAAAAGTTATCATTTCTACATCATTATTTTACCTTCTCTACATGCGAATTAAGGGAGGCGAATATAGTGCGAAGTGTGTTCAAGGGTGGTGCGAGTTTCATTCATCCAAGGGTGGCGCGCTTAGACATTCCCAAGGTGGTGCGAGCTTGAGGATACACCAAAAGCGAATTTGAAGATCCATCCAAGACCACGCCTAAGGGGAATTTGCTAAAAACTTGGAGATTTGTTAGTGCGAACTTGAAGATCCATTTGAGACCACGTCCAAAGTGATAATTGAAGATCACATTCTCTCAAGACGAAGGGTGGCGAAGTCAAATTTGAGGAGATCATATTGAAGATTATCTTTATACCTCAAATTTTGCCTAGGCAAATTTTGTTTTTGCATTCTAGAGTTAGCTCTCTATCGAGGTATGGCGATTTAATTGTTATTGTTTTATTCATTCATCGTCATATTTCAAATTTTGAAATTTTGAATCTTGAATTTCTCTTGGCTCAATCATTGTATTTTAGGAAATGATAACTCTAGAGACTTATCATGAGATTTCCTAAAATTTATCTCTCTTATCTACGTTATTTATTGCAAAAATCTATTTCTTATAATGAAATGTTGTGTAGGTATGGCGACCCCAAAGGCGGGAGCATCCACCAGTCGCTCGGCTCTCATGAAAGAAGATCAGAAGACTGAAGAAGTGGAGACCAAGATCGTGTCCAAGTGGAGCAACATTGGAGATACAAACTTGGGGAACTTTAGCACGAAGAAGTTCCGAGAGGTCCCTTACATCGGCAAGCCATCACCTGTCGCCCGGAGAATAATAGAGAGTAGCATCATTAAGGCGGCCGGTTTTCCTCCAGCCATTCAGTGTCACGAGTTGATGATCGAGTGTGCCCGTCATTACAATCCACAGTCCAGGACAATTGTGTCCAATGAGGGAAACATTTTGGCGTACCTTTCAGAGGAAGCCATAAGTGAAGCCTTCCATCTTCCAGAGCACAGGGACATGATATACAAGAGCATTGAAGGAGCCAGATCAGTGTACGATGATGATCCAGATGCTTGCCTAAGCATAATCAACAAGAACTGGCTACTTAAGAGTCGTCCCCGTCTGAGCAAAGTACCGAACACACCGCACAGGATTGATTTCCAAGAGGAGTACAGAGATTTGATCACCATGCTCAACAGAGTTACAGGAGCACCTCATGCCTTCTATTTTGAGAAATGGATGTTTTACTTCATCCAGGTGATTGTTCAAGGAAAGGGTACAATACATTGGGCTAGGATAATTAGCCATTGCTTAGACGTACAGTTGAGAAGACTCAGGGCTACTAAGTCTTTCCACATGAGTTCATACGTCATCTATGCCTTAATCAGGAGCGTTGAGTACGCAGGACTACCTCACAGAGGAGTGATTGGAAGAGGACCCGACGAGGTCAGAGTTTGTGAATCCTATACCTACTTGCATCATCCACCAGGGAAGAACTACAAGTTAATCAATGATACTTTCACGATGAACATCACAAGGACGTTGCAAGGAGGGATTCACAACAGATTATCTCAGGATGCCCAGGAATTCATCAAGAGGTACGGTGCTTGGTTCATTCAGTTTCCCAAGTTCACTTACATTAGAGTGTATGGATGTCCTTTACCTCCATACATGTTGCCGAGGTACCCTACAGATAGAATTGTGTTACTTGAAGTAACAAGGCAGTTGGCAGCATATGTGAAGGCATTCAGACACAGACATCAGAATGGAGTTCAGGTACCTATTATTTTGGGTAATTCAGTTGAGGTATGTCCTAATGTCTTAGCCATGGATGACGCAGAGAGGGAGTTAGCCTTGTATCCTTTTTCATCTTTTGCTTGGAGGAATAGTTTTGATCCTCATGGACATTTAGAGGAGACGGTCGGTAGAAGATTTAGACATGAGTACCAGATTGAAGATTTTATGATGAATCTCCTAGATGATCTCGAAGTCAAACGAAAGATACATTCTAGATTGCCTTTGGATTTCATCAGGAAATGTAAGATTTACAGAGTGGCCGACCAAGCTCAGGACAACGGCAGGCACATCCAATCTTCATATGATAGAGAAAGCAAAACAATAAGTTTGAATTGGAATGAGCCCGAGGCCGTGGATTTAGATGATTTGATGGCACCAGTCTTGTCTTGTACTCGCAGATGGGTAGACGTTCAGCATCAGAAGTTGAGAGAACAGGGCATAGCCATGTCTTTTACTTTGGAAGAAAAGCCAGCCGAAGGTGGAGCCAGTGTTAGTGAAGGCAATCCTAATCCTAGGAATTCAGGTGAAGGTAACCTTCGATGTGCCAGTGAGGGCAATCTCCATTCGAGAGGTTCGAAGAGAAAGGAAAGATCAGAAAAGAAAGAGCCTTCCAAGAAAAAGCAAGGTGCCAACAAAGATCAAACACCAGGTATTTCTTCCAGGCCAGAGGATAGAACAGTTCGAGTGGAAGAATCCATGGAATCGATGGTACAGAATGACAGACAGGAAGAAGAACAGGCACAGCATGTTTCATCCGATGGATCTCTCCAAGACTATGATTTAGATAATGATAACGAAGTAACATCTCCTCCCAGACAAGAAGAAATAGTACATAAAGAAATTCAAGTTCAAGAGACAAGATCAAATATCCCAGATTGGTTGAAGGAAAGATTGACTAAGGTGATCGTAATAGAGGACGAGGACAGTGCAATTGATTTAGAGAGCCTCGTGGGACGTTCACATATGACAACAGAGAAAAAGAAGGCTACAAAGATGTCCAAGATGATTCGAGATGAGACTGGATCTAGAAAACTGCAGATAGCTACACCGGCAGCAGACAAATATGAGGGTGAGATCCTAGCAGAAGACTATCATATACAGACTATTGAGTTAGGACCATCCACAGCAGAGCAGACTTTAGATGATGCCACCGACACATTTGAGGCATTGAAGGATAAGCTTAGAGAAGAAGTGGAAAAGAATAGAAAGCTTGAGAGAGAGAGAGGTGCATGGAGGACATATTTCAGTCACATCAATGAACCTTTGGGACGTCAGGATCCAGTTAGATCACCATTGCAGGCATTGCCCCTTCAATCGATCAATGAAGCAGAAAAATTCAGGAACCTGGTCCAGCGTACATGTGGTTGGATGGATAGATCTCACACAGTGGCCATTGAGTTTGTTACAAGGATGTCGAAGATCACCCATCAGGCTATCCAAGTTCTTGAGATTATTCACAGATTGATGGCAACAGTAGCTGCATTTGCCCATACCAAGGACGTTGTCATCCCTGTCTTGAAAATTATAAGACATACATATAGAAGAATTCTAGCACAAGAGAAGATCTTAGAAGGTGATTCTCACAGTTTGTTTCAGTGGTCAACCTTACTCCATATAAAGAGTGTTCTCTTTGAGGACATCAGTGTTAGATGTGGTCAAGTTGAGGAGGTGATCAATCCGATCCAGGACAGAGTATTTGAGGTACTTCGTACCATCCTTGGCAGAAGGATCGAGGTCGAGACAGATGTGGATTTACAAGAATTTGAGGATAGAATCACGATCATCTTTCGCAAGGACGCAGATGTTACAGATGAGCAGTATGATCAGATGTATGCCACCATGCTCCTGATTGATAGAACAAAGGAACTTGAACCTACTTGGGACGCAGCTCTTCTAGATGCATTTGATCAGGTCATCCACTTAGAAGAGAGTATCAAGAATCTTCCCGAGATTCCAAGCACAGAAATCGAAGGAATCGTGACAAAATTCATTGCATATGCTAAGAAAGAGAATTGGAAAGGGAATAAGATTCTAGATGAAAGGTTGTTACAGATGACATGACATCTTATTTCTCATTGGTTGATACCTCCTAGATTTTTGTGCCAAATTTAATATTTGGCTATGTATTTAATATTGTTCAGTAAAAAGGAGGTCATTTGTAACAAACCCTAATTAGGGTTTAGGTGTCATGATCTTGTCCATTGATTTACTTTCAATCTGGACCTTTCATTGTAACTGGGGATGCTATTTATACCCCCATTTTCCATTTCATTTGTAATAGAATAGTCAATAGAAAAATAGAGAATAGAGTTAAGAGTGAAATAGAGAGATTAGAATTGTAAGCAATTTTTATTTTGTAGCAAGATTGAGTCTTGAAGAGAGAAATTCAAGCAATTGTTGTATATGATGACTTGGAAATCAATAAAATATTGAAGTTATGGTGTTTTGTTGCAAATTTCATAAGTTATCTTCATGGTTGTTGGATGTACTTGAATCACGCTCAATCGAAGTAGTTTGTTAATTTGAAAGGCTAAGTGTGAGATTTGATATTTGGTAGGATTCGCAATCCAAACCACTAGCTTCTTGCTGATTGTAGGAACGCCTTGCGTGGTCGACTGGAAAACATTTTGAGTCCTTAACCTTCAAGCATTTTCGCATCCGGGATATGTACCTTCGTAGTAGTGTCCTTGGTCTTTGATGCATTGAATACCATTATATTACCTTAGAAGATCGCACTAATTTCAATTGAGTTGTTACCTTATGGCAAAATTGAAGTTAGTTGAGTCTTGCCAAATCTCATTCATGCTAAGTCGTTCATAGGGTTAGGCTAGCTTAGACTTCCTTAAACCCTGTCCTTTTTCCATTTTTTGAAAGTTCCTTTTAGATTAGTAAAATCTTCGAACTTCTGAATCCGTAAGACGCCTTGAAGGAAACAGCAAATCACATCATACCACTAAAAAGCTTGTCCACACGTGGAGACCCCACTAAAAGAACCTTGGAGTCCATCTAACTGATCCTTTTTGCAGATCTTCAGCAGTTAGAGACTATTTTCTCAAGAGAGGATAAGATGCCTGTCGGTATTTTATTCTGTGTATGATTGTGTACAAAATACACGTCAACAGGACCCCCCTTTGCTTTTAGGCCCTTTTGGTCGTTTGGCTTTCGTTTTTGTGTGTGTTAGTGGCAATCTCTTCAATCTCTCCGCGTTACGGGTGTTTGGGAGTCAGTTGGGGTTAACCTGTTTCTCTGTCAAGCAAATTCTGTGAGGTCTAGGGCTTTTTTTGTCCTTTTTCTAGGGTTTTGCCTTCTGTCCTAGATTTTAGGGGTTCCTGTTAGGGTTTCGGAAAAACTAAGCGTACGACTGGAGTTGGGACCCTTCAAGGGACCTCCCAGCAAAATTTGAGCCCAAACGGAGTAACTTCCTATTTTTAGAAAGTCCCTATTTTTAGGGATTTTTTCGAGTCCCAGAATGTCGCCATTTTGCCAAAAATCAAACTTACTATTTTTAGTAATTTCTATTTTTAGTAAATTTCTATTTTTAGTAAGCATCCTGTGCCCTGTCTTGGGCTCTAACTCTAACATTTTGGAAAGTTTCTATTTCGAGAAAGTCTATTTGTGGCAGGATCAGGCTAGCAGACAATGGAGAGTCAACATGCACAATCACTTCTAAATCTGGAAAGTTGAAAGCAGACAGGCAGGGGTCTAAAATGGCTAAATCTGAAGAATCATCCCTGAAGTGGAAGGTCAAAATATTCTAAGTCTGGAAGTCATTCACAAGCAGGAAATTCCGCCTCTCCATGGACATGACCAAAATGCACCCAGGTCAGGTCTGGGGCACCAAAACCAAGGATGAATTCACAAGTACAATTTTCCGCCTCTCCATGGACATATGAAAAATGTGCCCAGGTCAGGTCTGGGGCGCTGAAATCAAGAAGACATTCACAAGTGGAATTTTCCACCTCTCCATGGACATATGCAAAATGCGCCCAGGTCAGGACTGGGGCGCTGAAATCAAGAAGACATTCACAAGTGGAATTTTCCACCTCTGCATGGACATATGCAAAATGCACCCAGGTCAAGTCTGGGGCACTGAAATCGAGAAGACATTCACAAGTGGAATTTTCCACCTCTCCATGGACATATGCAAAATGCGCCCAGGTCAGGTCTGGGGCGCTGAAATCAAGAAGACATTCACAAGTGGAATTTTCCACCTCTCCATGGACATATGCAAAATGCGCCCAAGTCAGGTCTGGGGCGCTGAAATCAAGAAGACATTCACAAGTGGAATTTTCCACCTCTCCATGGACGTATGCAAAATGCGCCCAGGTCAGGACTCGGGCGCTGAAATCAAGAAGACATTCACAAGTGGAATTTTCCACCTCTCCATGGACATGTGCAAAATGTGCCCAGGTCAGGTCTAGGGCGCTGAAACCAAGGATGAATTCACAAGTGCAATATTCCGCCTCTCCATGGACAGAGCCAAAATGTGCCCAGGTCTAGTCTGGGGTGCTGAATCCATGAAGGCATTCACAAGTGGAAAATTCATGAATCCTTGGCATGGCAAAATTTCACCCAAGCAGAAAAATTGAAATTTCACCTAAGGCATGGAGTCCAAGGAGTCAAGGAAGGATAAAAATAGAAATTCCCCTAGGGCGAATTTTCAAATATGCTATTTTTAGACATCAAACCCCGGCCAAATATAGAAATTTTTATAGATTCCGAATTAGGACAAAATTCCCCATCCAATGAACCTAACTCCTAAAATTTAGGAAGATCCCTAAAAAATAGGGATATGGAGAAAAGCCAGGAAAATTCCTTCGACAAAGCAAGATGACAAGTCGGAGTGGAATTGAGCAAATCCCGAGAAAGATCCTGCAATCTCTCTCCAAAATTGGAAAGTGTGAAATCAACGAGTTGGCAGGAGGAATCTTCCAAGTATGACGCAGGACTAGGAGCATTTAAGGAAGGTTCTAAATTTTGAAACTCACACACATGGGAAACTGCCTTGCATGTCATAGTGATTAAGGAGAGACTCTCGTCAGAGATTGTTGCTAAGAGTTTTTGAAGCAAACACTTAATACATTGTTCAATTGTTGGTGTGTTCTCATGTTGTTTTTGGAACTCGCATGGTCTTGTTCTCTTCATAGATTAGATTTGTTTTCATGCTATTAGATGAACTGGATTTGATAGGATCGCTTGTTGCCAAATTCTTGCTCATACTTTTGGTGTGCAGCTGATTGTTGCATACCGTGCAAAGTTAGTCTGAGCCTCGTTATATGTGTATGTTCAACTTCGATTGTTAGAAGAGATTGTTCTATTTGATGGTTCCTTTTGACAATTTGAAAATCTTTAGCACTCCCCTTGAAGATTGCACCGCCTTCGTGTAAGTTGTGCTTTGCTGGAAAAGCGAAGCGCGGTTGGATTTTGCACAAGTTGTCCCGTCTCCTTGTTCCTAGGGTTAGATTACCTTTAGTTTAGTTTCCCTTTGCCCTATTCCTATTTACTTTCTACATATTTTGAAATCTATAATCTAAAACTTAGAGCTTTATTGCAAATCATCCGTGTCAATAAATTCTTGAGCTTCCACAAATTTCTTCGACATATGTAAGGCCCCTTGGATTACCAGCAATCATATCAGCCAACTGAGTCACATCTATAGCATAAAGGAACCTTGGAGTCGGTTGTCTGATTCTCCAACTGAGTCACATCTATAGCATAAAGGAACCTTGGAGTCGGTTGTCTGATTCTCCAACTATATCAGCATGCAATCATACTTTGATCAAGACAGAGTGAAGTGACTGTTGGGCAACTTTATTCTGTGTTGGACGCCGTCATAAAAAACACGTCAACAGAAACTTCATTTCCTCTTTTTCATTTTATGGTACAAGTTATTACTGATATTTGCTTTTAATTGCTATTCTTTTCTGTGAAGAGGAAAGAATATAGTTTTTCTTGAAAGAAGGAAAACTGTTGTCCCATCCATATTAAATTAGTTTAAGATAGGGGGAGCCTTCCCTTAGAATTAGGAGGTATTTACTCACACATTGTGGCTGAAATCCACAATTTTGTACAGCTGTTGAGGTGTACAAAATTTTCAACCAATAGTTTTTTGGCGACTCTGGTGGGGACACAAACGCATTCGAGAGCCTCACGCTTTCGTTTGAAGTCTAGTGTCTTGCTGCTTTTACTTTGCTTGGGTTTTTCTTATTTCTCTAAGCTGGAAAGAATTCGTTTCTACATTCGTCGTAAGAAGGATGAAAGTTCTCAAGAAAAATCTCCTGGTGAACGAGCTAGGCTTCATTTGCTCACCAGTACATCCTCCCTTTCGCAATTACAAGTTATCCGCCATCCATAAGAAGAAAGTTTGTCCCAAGTGAAAATTCTCAATTCTCCTTTCTTTATCAAACCACTGATATCCTCCTCTTCTAGTATGGCTGGTAATGTTTTTCCTCCTCCCACTGGTCCTTGGGGGGCAGCGTTTGGTCCATTGGCTTTAACACCACCACTCCATTTTCTATCGCAAGGTTCTCGCAAAAATCTTCCCAAGTTTTATGGGGATGGCAAGTAGCATCCCGATGAACATATCAAGTCTTTTTATATGGCTTGTGGTGTTCTTAGAGTAGAACATCAAGATGTTGCAGTTCGACTATTCGTGGAAACTCTTCAGGGTATTGCAGCTGATTGGTTTTATAGCCTTTCTATTGGTTCAATCATATCATGGGCTACTTTGAAAGATAGGTTTGAGGAATGTTTCAAGCCTGCAGAAGATGAGCATGCCCTGCTAGCTCAGTTGACACAAATGAAGGACACGCATGAAGGCATGCGTGAATTTATTGCTAAGTTTAATAAACTAGCAAATAGAATTCCTAGAGATTCTCAGCCTACTCCTGAGAACCTCAAGTGTTTCTTCATAAACACTCAGCTTCCTGAGGTCAGTTTCTTCTTGAGAAGAGCTTCTCCAACGGACCTAGCTATTGCTCAGACAATGGCCACCGAGATTGAAGATGATTTGATCTTGGCTGGTAAAATCAGAAAAGACTCTAATCGGTCTAAAGGGAATCCATCTTCTGAAGTGTCTACCTCAGGCACTACAAACCCTATGGTGCAAAAATTGGCGAATGAGATTATTGCTTTGAAGAAACAAATTTCCCAAAACTCATTTGCTGCACCATATAAGGATATTTCGAGGTGGACATATCCTAATTTTGCATCCGGTTATGCTACTAAAAACCAATCTAAGTTGCCTCCTCCTCCTGAGAGGCTTGCTCTTGAACCACCACCACAAAATGCAGCAGTTGGATATTATGAAGCTGATCCGAATGGTTCCTCATTATTTGGTTATCAGCCCGAAGAAGCTGCTATTCTCCATCATGAAGAAAAAGCAGCAGGCAACTCTACTATAAGGTATATGCATTATGATGATTCATCAGCTACTGAAAGAAGTCATAGTCATGCATATGCTATTATGACACATTCCCAGACAAAGTTAGCTCAACAAGAAGCAGCAAAAGTGGCAGGAGATGTCCATTCACCCGTTACTATTGCTAAAAGAGGAACACCGCTACCTACTCTTCCTAAGGACTAGTGAAGAACCAATTAAGTAATCATAATCCTCCTGTTATTCCTTCTAATGGGCCTAAGATCAGTGTGCCTAACCTTAAATCTCAGCCAGATAATGTTCATCCTTCCTTAGTTGGTTCATTCCAAGCTTTTGATATCATTGACCATGCTAGGAAGACGAAAAATCAAATGTCTGAAGTTGAATATTTACAAGCTAATCCTGATCAATTTGATAGGTTAGCTAGCTTTATTAAAAGTAAGGACACTCATCCTATACTTGAAAATGTTCCTCCTCAAAAACCCAAGAATTTGCCCAATCATCTAGTGACCATCCCATCCAATCATCTAGTGACCATCCCATCCGCTGTCCCAGGAAAGATAGAACCCTTTTATATTTCCTTGTTGACTAATGGTTTTCAGTTGAGAAATTGCGTCTTGAATTCTGGTGCCTCTCATAATGTCATGCCTGCTAAGGTAGCTCAATCCTTAGGGCTGACTTTGACCAAAACTTTTGGTCATTGCTACTCCATGGAGAATAAGCAAGCGCCTCTTATTGGGCAAATCAAAGATGCTCAGTTTGCATTTGCAGCTTTTCCAGAAAAGAAGATTAAGATGATTGTTTTGGTAGCTGATGTTCCTGCCTCTTATGGGATGTTACTTGGCCGTAATTTCTGCAAGGACGTAGGCGAGGAACTCAATATGGACATGACTGAAGCAAGGATACTTGTTAAAGGTGTTGTACAGAAATTAGTCCCTGGAAAAAAACCAAATACACCGTTGTTAAATCAAATGATCCGCATGCCCAAATTCTTTTTGAATCTACTAGTTTTGGGAATTATTATCTCCATATAGATGAAGTTTCTGAAGTTGTTGAAGATTGGCCTTCCAGTGGTTCTGATTCTTCATTACTTTTAGCCAGTGAAAGGTTTGTTGATGTTGAAGAAGATCAAGCATCAAATGTTGGTTCTCCTAATTCATACGTTATGGTGGAAGATGCTTCATCTTTTGTTGCTGATGAAAATACTCAACTTCTTGCTCAAGAATGAGAAGTCCAGTCTTCTCCTACTAAAGAAGAAAGTTCATCCTCTCCTATGGAAGAAGAGGATAATTTTTCTTTTCATAATGCGCCCGTCCTTGATAAGGGTAGTACTAGTCACTCCAATGAAACCAGCAATTCAAATGACATTTGGACTCTTGAGTTTGAAGGTAGTTGTGCTACTAACGAATCTGGAGCTGGTGTTGTCCTCATTTCTCCCAAGGGAGAGATCTTCCCTTATTCCTTTAAGTTGCAGTTTGTCATGTCCCCTCCTTGATCGTTATATATATCCTAAATGAAGCAATTATTATTATTAATTAATATAATAATTAACAACGAATGATTATTTGAAATTTATTTATTAAATATTATTATTTAATTAATATATATTAATATTATAAACATAATTTATATATATTATTAAATATGAAGATTATTTATCAATGTCATTCTAGCAAATTACTATTATTAATAGTAATATATTTGTAAATGAATCGAATATATTAAAAGAAATACGATTCCTTGACAAAATAAATCGGTTTAGTTAAACACCGATTAAGAGCAGCCATATGAAACGATGCATATATGTCTTACACAACCGACTCACTAAGAATCATTGACGTGGCCAAGAAATACATTGACTATTTTCAACGGAAGATAAGGAGGGGATTAGTAATTAAAGATTACTATAAAGAAGTTTCGATAACATTGATAATAATGAAATCAAAGACTTACTTTATAAAAGTTTGGGTTACTATTATTTCCATTAAATAAGAAGGCACTGATTTGAATTAAGAAAGTTGTAATGGCAGTTATTACTAATATTTACTAATCAGTATCTAAGAATACGTGACCATTCACGTAGAGGTTTAGTGAATGGTTGTGTTTTTTGTTTGGAGTTAAGATATGACATATATATTATTATTGTAAATTCAGTTTGAAGGGGATATAGAGTTTGTGCCATCGATCAGATCATATGAGAACTGTTATTAGATTATAGGCAGTAACATCCTTATTCCTGGTGGTATGCAAGGGAATGGCTTAATACGTATGCTTAATCTATAAAGTCTGATAATGTTTTCAGGCAGAATTTAATACTAATATTAATATTGACTGCAATACGTATGACAATGATTCTCAATTTTCATATGCAGTGGCATGTCAGATCTGTCTGCCCTCACAGTCAATATGTATAGTATAGTAGGCAATGGGTATTAATAACTTATATAATAGGTAATATATAAATATTTTGATAATATAATATAATTTATTAATTTATTTATATTCAAAACAGAAAATAATAATAGATTTATATATGATATTGATATCAGCAATATATATATATATATATACTTACTTGACATTCTATCAATAAGATTATGTTTATATATATTTACAAAAGCATAAATTATAAATATACATATTATTATATAATAAATGGTTTTCAATAATTTATACAATAGAATTGAATATGATATAAGAAAGGAATAAGAAGGCTGCTACGTATATTAATGAATATAGTAATGAACAGTCTAATACATATCTTAATGAATATGGTAATGAACAAGTTTAATACATATGTTAATGAATGATTTTCAGATGTTAAGGAATATGTATGAACATAAGTAATTACTACATATCAATGAATACTAGGAATATATGTTAAGAAATAAATGTGAATATTGGATAATGAACATTTTTATGAATATATGTTAGGAAATACATGTAAATCAGGAATATGTAAATGTGGATTGTGGAATGGAAAATAGTAATTAAATGCAAAAATGTATTATAAATGTGATTACATGATGGAGGCTATAGGGGGGAAACTCCCTTAGTCTAAGGGAGGGATTATGATAATCCCTAGGGCAGTATATATACAGAATATCTATATGCATATATGTATGGCTTGGTTGACTAAGTTCATCCAAGAAGAGACGGATCTGGCCGGTCCCCTCTGAGGACTTGGATGATGAGATGCATCATCCAAGGCAAGGAATTGACATATGGTCTTCCTTGGATGGCTTGGATGTAAGAAATTACACCCAAGACAGGAATCGAATTAACCTTCGATTTCCTGGATGGCTTGGGTGTAAGAAGTTACATCCAAGACAGGAATCGAATTAACCTTTGATTTCCTGGATGGCTTGGGTGTGAGAAATTACATCCAAGACAAGAATCGATTTCACCTTCAATTTCCTGGATGGCTTGGAACCAAGATGGGTTCCAAGAAGGCGAGCTTCACGGCCGCCTAAGGACATATCTTCGTATGGCATTCGTATCCTTTTTATTTAGATGAGAGTTGTGATTTTGTTAATTAAATATTTTTAAGTTTAATTACAAATTAGATTAGTTATGTATATGATTTGTTGTGTTCTAACAATCTGTTTTGCAGGACAATGATCTCTAACTAGTAGGGACATTACACAGTTCACCAATACCAACAATATGGCTGAATATGAGTCGCTTTTGTTGGATATGGATGTTGATCGTAAAAGAGGAATTAAGAATCTACATGCTCAAGGTGATGCGGAATTGGTAGTTTGTCAAGTTCGAAATATTTATCAGACAAGGAATTACCGGCTCAAGCATTACCGGAATCTAGTATGGGATAATATTGAAAGTTTCGATACTTTCAGTATTTCTATTGTACCCCATGAATTCAATGATAGAGCTGATTCTCTCGCAGTTTTATCTACTTTGCTAATTCCACATCTTGATTTTGGTCAAGATAGATATACCATTGAATTAATTTGCAGACCCAGTGTGCCTGACAATTGGGATCATTGGTAAATTTTCAATGATGACAAGCAAATTATAAATTTTCTTCAAACCGAAGACAATTTTAACAATCTGTATTTTGAAGGAAGTAACTCATCTTCTTCGGATTCAATGTCAGATACGTCGTCTGAAGCGGATGATGAAATTCTTCAATTAAAAGGGAATAGAATTCCAAAGGGACTAGTTTCTCTTGAGAAACTTTTTGATAAGCATGATCGCTTTATCAAGAAGCAACAACAAGAAAATTCAAAATCTTCCATGGGATTTGGAAAGCACAACATTGGATCAGAAGAAGATCCTAAATTTGTCAACATTGGCAATAATTGCACTCCAGAGGAGAAACAAAAATTCATTCAGCTGTCGTACCAATACATGGATGTACTGGCCTATTCCTATGATGACCTCAAATCTTTTCATCCGAAAGAGATGCAACATGATATTCCTTTGAAGCATGGCGCAGCACCTTTCCGGCAGAAGCAGCATCAATACAATCCCAAAATTTCAGATACTATCCACTCCAAGATTCAAAAAATGTTAAATGCTCAGATTATTTTTCCTATCCACCATTCAACGTGGGTAGCAAACATAGTTTCGGTGCATAAAAGGAACGGAGAAATACGTATCCATGTAGATTTTTGAAACCTCAATCAGCTATCGTTGAAAAATAATTATCCTCTACCAATAATGGACCAGGTGTTGCAGACAGTGACAAGTGCCCAGATGATGTCTATGTTAGATGGATTTTCAAGGTATAACCAGATTGAGGTAAGGGAATCTGATCAACATAAAACTGCATTTACTAATCCTTGGGGTAATTTTGTGTATCATAGGATGCCTTTTGGTTTAATCAATCTAGGAGCTACCTTTCAAAGGGCCATGGACTTAGCCTTTCGTGGAATTTTGGGAAGATATATTGTGGTATATCTTGATGATCTCGCCGTCTTTTCAAAAGACCGTGAAAATCATCTTTTTCACTTGCAAGATGTATTAGAAAGATGTCGTAAGCACAACATTTCTCTTAATCCTAAAAAATCGGTCTTTGGAGTGACTGAGGGGAAACTTCTTGGTCATATTGGTGACAATTAGAGTTGAGAAGTATCTCAAGACTGTGTTTGTGATAAATTCTCATATAGATTAGTTTTAGAGTGCATTTTATTTGCAAACATTGTCCTGTTGTATATTGCATTTGGTTCTGAAAGTTATTATTACAAAAGATTGATAGGATCGCAGATATTCAAGATTTTGAGATTGATATTGTTTTCCCGTCCCAGAGGAAGTAACGGAAATCTCTGGGTTTTCAGGAAACTTCATTTCCTCTTTTTCATTTTACAATACAAGTTATTACTGATATTTGTTTTGAATTGCTATTCTTTTCTGTGAAGAGGAAAGAATATAGTTTTACTTGAAAGAAGGAAAACTGTTGTCCCATCCATATTAAATTAGTTTAGATAGGGGGAGCCTTTCCTTAGAATTAGGAGAGTATTTACTCACACGCTGTGGTTGAAATCCACAATTTTGTACAACTGTTGAGATGTACAAAATTTTCAACCAACAAACAGGTCTCTGAGTTGACACCTATCATCGTACCACTACCTTAGTGTTATCATGGCTTAATCAGTTCAGGCTTCCAAAGCCTCAATAATGCTTTCCGCAACTCAAATGGAAATAATAAAATTTCCACCTAAGTCAAAATGTTTAACGTTACATTTGAAATATGTTTTTGGGGGGAAATGAATTATTTGAATTTTTAAATTGACTTTTTTCCCTCAAATTTTATAAAAGGAGCTCTTGGGCTCTCATTTGGAAAATGCAAAAGAATACACATAACAAGATGTTGTCAAATTGAACTTGCAAGTTCATCCAAGATTGATAGAGGACAAAAAACTCCTTTTGGTTGCTGGTTTCAGTCCTATAAGAAAATCCCTAGCTTGTTGGAGTGATTTTACTTTGAGAATTACCATTGTATTCATTGTTTTTCAAATTGGGATTTCAAAAATGAAGATTTTCAAAGTATTTTGAATCGCAAACTTCTGAGCTTCGTTTTTTAGAATTATTGTAGAGATTTGTTGTGATTTCGAGGGAAGTTTCAGATGTTCCTATGTTGTCTATACAGTTGTGACTTTGAATGATAACCTAGCTAAGCCATACCACCGCATAACTACAAAAAAATTGGAGATTGGTTACTAAAAGCCATCAAGATTGATTTGTCTTCATTCCAAAGAGTTGGGTGATTCAGTTTGGAGGTCATTTGCATTCTTTACGCTCCAGCATGACTTTCTATACAAGGTGGTACCAATTGCAAGGTTCCTTGGGACCTGGTGTAAGTTTGGAGGTCATTTGCATTCTTTACACTCCAGCATGACTTTCTATACAAGGTGGTACCAATTGCAAGGTTCCTTGGGACCTGGTGTAAGGATTCCTAGAGCCTCGCATTTGGTTTTCGGTGGGTTTTCAGCATTGTTGATTGTCGTTCAAGACTAGGGAGAGCTTTCATAACTCTTGGCATGAGTTTTAACTTTTAAAGGGTTTAAAGGTGTTTTTGAGGGGGCCGTACACACGCACACAGCTGGCCCTATCACTTTGGAAACCCTGTTTAGTGTTGGGTATGTTTTAAATTTTGAATCATTCTTTATTGGTCATTTGTTGTTGTTTTATGTAGCTAGGTGGTTTAGAGGATAGTTGCAGGATTTCGGAGTGGTTTGTGTTGAGACATGGACCAGCTAGGAATTGAACCTAGGACCTTCCATACACTGCTGGAGTGCTCTACCACTGAGCTACTAGCCCCTCTTGGACCAGTCCATCGTCAGTCCGGGTGTGGCTTATTTCCAACACTAACACCCCCCCTTAAGCCACACCTCTCGTGTGCTTGGGGCTCCTAGCTTGGACCTAGCTCTGATACCACGTTCAAACATGGGCCAGCTAGGACTTGAACCTAGGACCTTCCATACGCTGTTGGAGTGCTCTACCACTAAGCTACTGGCCCCTCTTGGACCAATCCATCGTCGGTCCAGGTTGTTGATTTCATAAATGTCAGCTAGTGCTTTGAACATCTGAAAGGCCGTCTCATATTTAGAAATAACCTACGAAGCCCGGGGACGCATCCCCTACATGAAAACCCCCGTCCCAGTCCCAAGGACATTTCGGGGACTTGGGGACGGCTAGGGGACGTCCCCCCCCACTGTCCCCAAATTGTCAGAATTTTGAGGGGACGTCCCCGAAAAGGGGGGATGGCTTCCCTAGTTGTGGGGGACGTTTGTACGTCCCGGGGATGGCTGGGGACGGATTGGGGACGTCCCAGCCGTCCCAGGGACGGCTAGACATCCCCCACATCTAGGGCTAGGGAAAAATATTAAAAAATAAAAAAATGTCGTATTTTCAATTTTTTTTAATTTTTCCAACATTCAAATTAAAATTAAAATGCAACATTAAATTTATTAATTCATATCAAATATTTATAATTTTAAATTAATTAATATTATAAATTTTAAAATTTATAAATAGAAAATAAATAAAATATTAAATAATAAATATTATACTTTGCTTTTTAGTATTTACTTAGTACTATTTTGATTTCCATATCGCAACTGACAATGAAACAATATGGCAGCGGTGTAGCCTTTGGGCATTTTGTATGTTATTTCTTTAATATCTATTATGAAATGCATATTGATAATGTTGTATGTTCGATGTTTGCATTCTAGAATGTTTTCATAGTATCATACACATGCTATATACATGTTTTCATATGAATATAATGTATAGATGCATGCTTTATCCATGTTTTCATATGAACATTTAGAATTTTCCTATATATTTTAGAATTTCCCTATATTTTATATAGCCGTCCCCTTTGCCATCCCCCCCCCCCCCGTCCCCAAATTTGGCAAAAAAATTTGCCGTCCCGGAAAATCGTCCCCCCATCCCGGAAACTTGGGGTAACGTAGGAAATAATGAGTACAATGTGGTCTCTTACTGAATCCACAGTTATCTTAAAGGCCTTCTCACTGTCCTTGCTCCACTGAATTTTCTCTGTATCATCAGAGGGTTCAGGAATTTCACTTTTGACATGGGAGTCAATTTTATTTTCTTTCAAAACAAGCATGATCCTGAATTTCCAAGATACAAAATTTGATGCTCCATCTAAACTATCTTCAAACCTAACTCCGGTTGCCATTAGGATTATGGGAATGTGATCTTAGTAAGAGCCTGGTGAAAGTTTATGAGATCATTACAAAATTTTAATATGATCTTCCTTAACTTCGCTCTGATACCATGTTAAGTTCTTTCAAAATTCGGTGATCAAAATAGAAGAGATGGAGATATGATCTAAACGTTGTATTTTATCTGCTATAGCGTGTTTTAAAGATGCACCACACTTATCAATTTCGGTGTGTACATCCTCCTCAATGTAAGCATGCTATATAAGTGGATGAGGGGTTACGTAGTGAAGAGATGTGTCTTCCCACGTGGGAAGACACATCTCTTCCCTATGTACCTCTCACCACAGTATATAAACTAGTCACTGTTTACTTACCCGATCGGAAGGAGTGCGACTTGTTTGAGAATCGCTTTACCACCCGATACCATGAACAGTGTAACCGTTGGTCAAACGCGATAAGTTAACTTTGGTTTTATTTATCATTAGTTAACGTTAACATATTAGTATATGTAATCAAATTAATATATATATATATCGGAAGCATGAAATACTACGACCGACGTTACAAAATTAACACTCCCTCTTAACTAGGGAGGACACATTTCATGTTAGAGAAAACATCACAATTCATCCATTGATTGTGAAGAGAGGAGATATCACACCATAGTGATATTCATAGATATGGTTCAACAATGAATATCAAGTCTCATGATACTCACCATAACTCATAGTTATCAAGTAAGGTATGTGCACTGGCATCAAGTCACATGATGCCTACCACACTAATAATGATTTCATGGCATGTCCATGAATATTATGTTCATAATATTCACCATGAAGATCTCTATCATAATTATGGTTTATTTAATGATATCAACCAACAGATATCTACCATAATGTCTCAGAGAAATATATACTATCATGACATGTCCACAAATATCAAGTCACATGATATCCATCAAGATAGTTAAATTGATAATTGTAAAATCGTCACCTTACAATTTCAATTTGAAACAAGTGTTCATTATTGAAAAGTCATCACCCTTCAATAATGTTCACAGAAGGCCCATGCAGTCATGGAGTCACATACATGACAAATAAAAGAGTTTACACACTAAACATCTTTAAATATATTAGCATATCAGAATAAATGAGACTCTATCTCAAAATTAAATAACATTTTCAACCATACCAAGTTTATCTCTAAAGTGTTCAATCTTGATCCTGGAGAGAGGCTTGGTAAGAATATCTGCAATTTGATCACCTATACTAATATAATTCAGTCGGATCACATTCCTTTCCACCATATCTCGAACATAGTGATAAGGAATCTCAATGTGTTTAGACCTGTCATGAAATACTGGATTCATTGAAAGCTTGATGCAACTCTGATTGTCACAGTAGATGACAGTAGGATTTAAGGGCTGATCAAACAGTCCTACAAGCAATTTCAAGAGCCATACAACTTCTCTTGCTCCCATGGAGGCTGCAATGTATTCAACTTCTGTAGAACTCTGAGCAACTGAAGACTGTTTTCTACATATCCATGAGATCATTCCTGATCCTAAACTAAAGCACCATCCCGATGTGCTTTTCCTGTCGACTATGCTTCCAGCCCAGTCAGAACCAGTGAATCCATATAGGTCAAGTTCTACATGTTTATATTTCAAACCAAAACCAATAGTTTCTCGAAGATATCTCAGAATATGCTTTGCAGCAACAAGATGTATTTCCCTGGGTTCACACATGAACTGACTTAGTGCATTTACAGCATAACATATATCAGGTCTTGTGTTTACCAAATACATCAGAGATCCAATAATCTGTCTGTAAAGTGTAGGATCTGCAAACTCTGATTCTGCAGCTGTTTCCTTTAGCTTGTGCAGATTTGTCTCCATAGGTGTGGTCATGGATCTACAATCCAACATTCTAAATCTCATGAGTATATCAATGGTGTATTTTCCTTGATTAAGGATTATACCATCTGCCTGCTGCCAAACTTCCAATCCAAGGAAGTAGTGAAGAATTCCTAAATCTTTCATATCAAACTCAGAGGCTAATTCTTTCTTACATCGAGAAATACAATTATCCTCTCCTGTGATTAGTAGATCATAAACATAAAGAATAAGAATTAATAATTCACCATTGATTACCTTGTAGTAGATATTTGGATCTGCTTCATTCTTGAAAAACCCTAATTCCAAGAGATAGTGATCAATTCTTTCATACCATGCTCTGGGGGCCTGTTTCAATCCATAAAGAGCTTTCTTTAATCTGCAGACATGTGATTCAGCCTTATGAATCACAAAACCTTTAGGTTGCTCCAAATAAACTTCTTCTCCAATCTTACCATTCAGAAAAGCAGTCTTGACATCCATTTGATGGACTTTCCATCATTTAGATGATGCAATAGCCAAAACTGCTCGGACAGAAGTGTATCTAGCAACAGGAGCAAAAGTCTCTTCATAGTCAATAACTTCTTTTTGTGAGAAACCTCTGGCAACAAACCTTGCTTTGTGCTTCTCAATGCTGCCATTTGCTACATGTTTGATTTTGAAGAGCCATTTAGAAGATACCACAGATTTGCCTTTAGGCCTAGGCACAATATCCCAGACATCATTTTTCAGAATTGACTGATGCTCTTCTGACATAGCATCTTTCCAAACTTGATACTTGAGCGCATCTCCAACACGGGAAGGTTCTGCATCAATGATCTCACTCATCAAGGCAGTATAACTGGAAAATAGGTTAGGTCTCTTACTTTCTCTGAAGGTCCCCTTTGGAGCAGCATAATTTTCCGCTTCTTGAAGCATCTTTTTAGCCCAAAGTGGTCTCTTCCTAGTTTCGGGATAAGTTTCTTCTAAAGGTAAGCCTTGAACTTCATGCTCAGCATCTTCAGGGGTCTCCCTCTGAATCTCAGGGGTGAAATCCTCATCCAAGCTTGTAGGAGGATCCTGGTGTTCTAATTCATTAGAGTTTTTGGACCTCCTGAATGCTATGTCTTCCTCAAAGATGACATCTCTGCTTAGTCCAATTTGTCTTTGACCAGCTATGTATATTTTGTAGGCTTTAGAGGTTTCACTGTACCCAACAAATACTCCTTTCTTTCCAGAAGGTTCTAACTTTGACCTCTTTTCTTTGGGGACATGAATATAGACTGGACACCCAAAGATCCGAAAATGACTTATGTCAGGTTTGTTGGCAGTAAAGGCTTCTTCAGGGGTTTTATTGTCAAGAAGAGAATGAGGACATCTATTTTGAATGTACACAGCTGTCCTAGATGCTTCAGCCCAAAATGAGGTTTCTATATTTTGGTCAAACAACATAGCCCTAGCAGCTTCTACTATAGTCCTATTCTTTCTTTCAGCTACCCCATTTTGTTGTGGGTTATAAGGTACAGTTAACTCCCTCTTAATCCCAACATTTATACAATAATCTTTAAACATATCAGAAGTGTATTCCCCCCCATTGTCTGTTCTTAAGGTTATGATTTTCTTACCTGTCATATTTGCTGCAAGAGCTTTGAATTCCTTAAATTTAGAAAGGATTTCTTCAAACTCTTTGTACCTCATAAAATATATCCAGGTCTTCCTAGAATAATCATCTACAAATATTACATAATATAAAAATCCCCCTAATGAGGGTACAAACATGCGTCCACATAAATCAGAATGAACTAATTCTAATACATTTTTGGATTTACTGTTGCTAGAATTAAAAGACCCTTTAGTATTCTTTCCCAAGGCACACCCTTTGCAGGCTCCTTCATATTTTTGACTTAGCTTAGGTAAGCCGATCACCATCTTCTCTATCTTAGGTAGGGCATGGAAATGAAGGTGCCCTAATCTTCTGTGCCAAAGTTCATTCGAATCTGGAGTCTCATGAATCAAGGCTAGAGGTGGAGTGGTGCAAAGTCTGTAGAGGCTCCCTTGTCTTACTCCAATGGTGTGGTATTTCTTGATGGTGGAGTTCTTTGGCCAAGCAAGTACCTTTCCTTCCATAAAGGTTAATCTGTAACCCTTATCTTCAAGTGCAGAAACTGAGACAAGGTTTCTCTTTATACCCGGTACAAATAGAACTCCAGTCAGCTGTAGGGATATGCCTGACTTTAGGTTGATATTGCAAGTTCCTATTCCCATAATTGGATAATTTGAGTCATCACCAATTGTCACTTCTTCATTTGAAATTTCCACAAGTGTATCTAGGTGCTCATGAAATCCAATGATGTGTCGAGATGCTCCGCTGTCAATCACCCATGTGTTGAAACTGGAGGTGACTTGACTAGAGAGGGTTGAGTAGAAGACTAGCTTCTCGGAATTACTCCCTTTCTTAATTTCTGCCATTGAAGCTTGTTGTTTGATCCTATCTGGACACTTCATTGCATAGTGCCCATATTGGTCAAACTTGAAGCATTGTACTTCAGAAATGTCTCTCTTCTTCTTTGAAGACCTCTTCCCATTTGAGTTGTTGTCCCTCTTTCTCTTACAGTTCTTCTTCTTTCCTTTCTTGTGGGAATTAGAGTTTAGAATTTGAATGTCTTCATTACCATTGTTTTGTTTTATTCCTCTTGTGACAAGCCGAGATTCCTCTTGAATGCAATCGGTTTTCAATCTATCAAACTTAGGAAATTTAGAACGAGCACTGATTCCTTGAATGAACGATTCCCATGAGGTAGGAAGTCCATTTAAGGCCATCATAGCAAGTTCTTTGTTGTCTACTAGATGTCCAATAGTGGATAGTTGATCCCTAAGCTCAGTAATCCTCAAGAAATAGGATGTAACTGTTTCTCCTTTATTCATTTTTATATGGTGTAGTTGATTCTTTAGGGTGAGAGCCCTGCTAGTGTTGTTGATTTCATAAATGTGAGCTAGTGCTTTGAACATCTGAAAGGCTGTCTCATATTTAGAAATAACTGGTACAATGTGGTCTCTTACTGAATCCACAATTATCTTAAGGGCCTTCTCACTGTCCTTGCTCCACTGAATTTTCTCTGTATCATCAGAGGGTTCAGGAATTTCACTTTTGACATGGGAGTCAATTTTATTTTCTTTCAAAACAAGCATGATCCTGAATTTCCAAGATACAAAATTTGATGCTCCATCTAATCTATCTTCAAACCTAACTCCAGTTGCCATTAGGATTATGGGAATGTGATCTTAGTAAGAGCCTGGTGAAAGTTTATGAGATCGTTACAGAATTTTAATATGATCTTCCTTAACTTCGCTCTGATACCATGTTAAGTTCTTTCAAAATTCGGTGATCAAAATAGAAGAGATGGAGATATGATCTGAAAGTTGTATTTCATCTGCCATAGCGTGTTTTAAAGATGCACCACACTTATCAATTTCGGTGTGTACATCCTCCTCAATGTAAGCATGCTATATAAGTGGATGAGGGGTTACGTAGTGAAGAGATATGTCTTCCCACGTGGGAAGACACATCTCTTCCCTACGTACCTCTCACCACAGTATATAAACTAGTCACCGTTTACTTACCCGATCGGAAGGAGTGTGACTTGTTTGAGAATCGCTTTACCACCCAATACCATGAATGGTGTAACCGTTGGTCAAACGCGATAAGTTAACTTTGGTTTTATTTATCATTAGTTAACATTAACATATTAGTATATGTAATCAAATTAATATATATATATATATATATATATATATATATCGGAAGCATGAAATAGTACGACCAACGTTAAAAAATTAACAGTTTGTACACCCATATGGGGTCATTGTGAGGCCATACATGTCTTGGTGCAAGTTGTTCCAATCAACTACAGACCTCTGTGGCAGATTTGCATATTAGACTTGTTTTCCTCCATTGCAGCCAATATACAAGGTGTTGGGGGTGGTTTATTGGGGTCCAACTTCATTACAGTCCATTTGGCGTTGTTTTTTGGTCTTTTGGATGTCTTACTGAGGCCGTACAATTCTGGGTATGACCAAAGTTTCTGTTGCAGACCTAATACATGCTCAGATTTGTATAAAAGTCGATTCACAATGTGTTGGAACTTGGAAGTGTTGCATCACGGTTGCAACTTCAGTACAGTCCATTGGTGAGTGTGAGTTGAGTTAGAAGAGTGTTGGGTGAAAAAAACTTGCTCCACTACCTGTAGCAGCCCTTTTGGGGTCATCATCAGACCTGGAACAGTAAGTCCTATGTAATGTCCCACCCTCTTTTGAACACTAAATATTTGAACAATAGAAGAACACCTACTTGTTCTTTAATTAGATTAATAATACCATATGTCTCACAAGATCCCTAAGACTCTATAGTCTTATCTTCATCAAATTGTTCTTTGACATGATGTTGTTCATGGTTTCAACTTTCAAATAAAAAGGGGGAAAAAGGGAGATAGAGGAAGAAGGAAACTAACTAATCTATCTAAAACAACATATTCAGGTGAATAGACGAAAACCTTTGAAAAAACAGATTTGACTTCAACAGCTAATATAGCACAACAATGTAAAATTTGATGCAATCTTGAAGGGAAACTAGATTTTCAAGCTATTAAACATGAATACAGAGCTTTTACATCCATTCATTAAACATTTAATAACCGAACTAAGCATATATATGAGTTCGGACTAACCATACAGGGGGAATGGCAATCAACCAATCCTTAATGGTATGAACTTAAAGACTTCTATCAAATATTAACCTAAATACACTATCTAAAAACAAATCACATAGCATAAAGTCAAATGGTGAAGAAGGAGACCATGCACTCACATACATTATAACAACTTTAACTTCCATTAATTCTATATAAATTTTGGCAAAGTTTCAGCAACAATTCTAGATCTTCTTACAAAAACAAGGGAACTCCAATCCCTTTATATAGGTTTCCAAAATTGGATGAATGGCCCAGATTTAATCATACAATTGACCCAGATTCATCCTCCCAGAAGTGTCTGCCCATACCAATTTAATAGGAAAAATATCTCCTTACCAACTACCAACTAACTAATAACTACCTATCATAAAGCTGTCCCCCCCAAAAGTGCACCTGCACAGAGCTCAAAATTTGCAAAAGCACTTTAGTTGTGCGAAGAAATAACTAATTCTGGAAAAGTGCCTTTTATGATCTCAAGGTTGATTTTTTCTCCAAAAAGTCACTTTCTCCATCCAAATGATCTTTCCAAGTATCCCGGTTTACTGTGCGCTCCGCCCGAACATATTCTTAAAACTTTATGCACACAAGAAACAATTCCTTACTAGGAGGAATGGGAGGATTATGCATTTTGAACTGGATGCCCTCTTAATGGATGTCCACAACTCTCAGCTACCCACACCATTCTACCTGATAAGTTTCAAAACGCAGCACCTCCGCTTGCAGCCTGCTGACAAATTCTATGTCAGCCGTGGAGTATGTGATTTTATCAATTTTTAACCTGCCATTCCAGCGCGATATCATATCGCTCAACCCCATGTTATCATTCCAATCAGTGACCAACGCCTTGAGGACACTCTCACCGAAACTATTGACATCAGACAAGGCGTCCTCGCTTTCCTCTTGCAGTTTATTGATCGTGCTTGCCATGTCAGTCTTTGTGCTAATAATCCAATACCATTCTTTAAAAGTGTTGATATTATGGGGATCCGGGATCACTTGTAGCGTGGGAATCTGGGCGTGAGTCCAGAATAAGGCTTTCATGTAGGTAGAGCTATACCAATCAATTCCTGAAATTTGACGTTCTCTTTCTCAACCTCCAGCATCTTTACGTTGGTTGACTGTAGATCAATTGCCATGTTGACATCCCTGATAACTTGCCTTCCTCTTGGCTTGACATTCTTGATCCATTCTCGAACTGTATTAGTTGTGTCGCGCACTCCTTCAAACTCAGTTGTAGTTTTTTGCGCCAATGCCAATGGAGGAACATGAGATCCAACAGTATGTTGTAGCGGCCTTAGCAAGTGGTCTATGTATCCCTAAGCCTGCTCAGCACGAGCCCAATACATATTGCGTTCAGTGGTCATCTCATCTAACTGCCGAAGAATGTTTTGTACAGAGTCTTTGAACTCTTCCCTTTCCTGTTCCTTGGTAGCCTTCCCCAACGAGATAGATGTGATGCTGTAATCAGCCAAGGAGACCGATTCTGCCGGTTTATCCTTAGGCGGGGCAGCAACATGGATCGTTTGATTTCTCTGCTCATCTTTGGTGATCCTGGAATAAGTTCTCGGCTTCTTTCCTTTGGCCTGAGATTCCCCTATCCGAGAAAATATGTCCTCCAAGTTGATTGGTGGCTTGATAGCTGCCTTCGGCTGGGCTCGGGCTATTAACCATTCATGAGGGATGGTTTGTCCTGATGTGACTACCAACTCCACACCTTGTTCTCTGGATGCCTCAGTGGACTCCTTGCCTATCCGTGGCTGATCGGACGTAGAAGGTGGATTGGGCACTTTATCTTGTCCTTTACTCACAGTTGAGTTTTCTCCCACCTCACTGAGCAACTGTTGAGTAGCTTCTAATGGAGGTTGCTCCTCAGTCTCGTGGGGTTCTTCAGTTCTATCTTCCTCCTTTTCTCCTTCAACTATGGTGTTATCCCTTGTGTCACCTCCTTCCTACCATGCCTCATGTCTGTCTTCTTGTTGTTTCTTCTTCTCACACCCGCTTTCTTGCATGTGCTTTTGCCTGCTACTCTCCTCACTTGGCATAATTTCCCCCTCCTCGAGCTGATTTTCAGGCCCATCCAAATTGATGATATGTGTCTTTGTTTCTTGATCATTGAGTTGTTGCGGATCATCTGTCTCTAGTGGCTCATTTGCCTCTACGGCAACTGGATCATTCTGCAGAGGTGGGGTAGGTAGATGATCAAGCCCAATTACTTCATCATTTGAGTTGGGGTCCTAAGATGAAGTGGTGGCCTCTAGCCTTCTTATTGGGATCTTTTCCTGTACATGGGTTTCGGGTGATTGACTAGGGTTCCTCTTTGTCCTCTTTGATGTTCAGGTTCCCCTGCTGGCCTTTGCTTTCTATCTTTTCTTCTCAGGCTTTTCAACCTTTTCTCCCCTTGGCGCACTTGACGATTCCTCATCTTCTGAAGACTGGGAATCAAGACCGCCCATCCGATTATATGTGAATTGGTTCCCCTCATGGGTTAGCTTCTATATCTGCTGGTATAGCCAGCTATCTGTATATCTCCTAGGACCTTCCATTATGACTCCCAAATCTATGATCGGGTCCTAGGTTCAGTTAATGGATGGTGGGAGGTCTTTGACTGCCTCATAATCTTGGGTCTGCAAGCAATCCCAATAATCAACTATCTGATCCAGGACCTGGTGTTGTGCTTTGCACACACTCCCTGTCGCCGACAGGGTCCCCCCCCTTCATTTTGTTTTTTGTCTCGCCCCCGATTTGGGATTTTGATTTTTATTCGCCATGAAGGTGCAACAAGTTAGAAGTATGAGGAAATGATCCTGCAGGATAGTGACCCCGCCCGCTTCCTTAAGTCCTCAGGAGTTCGTATCAAATGTCAAGCATGATCTCGTCCATGATGAGAAAGTTGAATCATGGATCGTACAAAGAGATGGGTCGTTTGTTAATTTGGGTTGCAGAGCGAAGGGTGAATGCAAAGAAGGAGAAAATGTCAAAAAGTCTCATAATTTAAAGTTCAAAATTCTCACAAAGGAGACTAATTTCGGCATAAGTTTGAAATTTGGCTAAGTTGGCCGAATTGCAAAAGGGAGAAACAAATTTGAAAATCGCCTAAGGGCCCGACTTGCAAAAAAAAAGGCTCATAAGTTTGAAAAAATCGGCTAAAAAGGCAAAAATGTCAACTATTCATGAGTTTTGCAAAAAGGCCTTTTGGGCTGAAATTAACTTTTAAAAATTGCAAAATGGTCTCTAAACTCGAAAATGAGAAATCGCGTGATTTTTTGAAGGCGTTAAACTTTTAAAAAGACTCTCCTTAGGCCGAAATCGCGGAGAGAGCGTAAGGCGTTTTTTCAAAAGGGCCTTTCAACCCGAAAATGGAAATCGAAAGAATTAGAGTGAGGCGTTTAACTTTATAACTTTGAAAAATGGCCTTTCAGCCTGAAAATCGCAGAAGGTGAAGGAAAGGCGTTTTCATTAAACGCGAAACTTTGCCAAAGTCTTCCCCAGCCCGAAATCGCGAAATCGCGTGATAGGGCGTTTTTATAACTTAAACATTTTCAAACTGACCTTGCAGGCCGAAATCGCAGAGGGATGAAGAAAGGCGATTAATTCAAAATTTGCAAAAGGCCTTCTTAGGCCGAAAATCGCAAAAAGTGAAAGAAAGGCGTTTTAACTTCTAATCTTGCAAAAGCCTTCCATAGGCCGAAAACGTGAAGTTAGGGAAAGGAAGTAAGGTGTTTTCAAAAATGCAAAAGGCTTTCTCAAGCTGGAAAAGAAGGGAAGACGTTCAACTTAGTATTTGCATTAACCTCCTTTGTGCCGAAATACAAAATCACGTGGAGAAGGAAAGGTGTTTAACCTATAAAGAGCTTTGTAAAATCGCCTAAGTCTCCAAAGTTTCAAGAAATCACACAAAGAGGGGGGCATTTTTGCTACACAATTTGCAGAGAGTTGAAACTAAGTAGCTTCAGTAAGATAAATGATTGAATGAGAGACTTCATTTATCTCTCATTCAATCATCTACCTTATCGATGTAACTACAAGCTAATGGTAGACTTCATGATTGAATGAATAAACTTGTTTTAATCATCTTTATATGTATTCCATAATCCAAACATCGGATTGCACAATTCGATACTTGGACATCATTACCAAATGTAATTGATCGTGCTATGACCGTATTTCATATGCTGTGATTGCAATAGAATAGATCGGATTTATGATAACTATCAAAGTTATCAAATGATAGCATCGATTGATGTTATCATATGATAACTATAAATAGCTATCGTATTAATCTCATCATACCGATTTGTTATCAGTTGTTAATAGCATTTGACGTGAACCGATTTGTTATCGGTTGTTAATATTAATAGCATTTGACGTGAACCAATTTGTTATTGGTTGTTAAACATTAAATGGCATTTGACGTGGCCCAATGGTTATCGGTAAACACTTAAATGAAACAATGCTTGTGCACCGATCAAGACATGTCTTGATTGGGCATGTCAAGGGACATGTTCGGTCAAGGCATGCCTTGATCGGTGGGCATCACATATAAGTAGATGCCGTGTGAAATGTTGTAGGTAATATAGAAATTAATTAATGTCATCTACAGCAATCTGAAATATAAGAAGCAACAGTCAATAATTGTAAAAGAATATCAAGCCTCCTACAACTTAGATTTGAACATAAGTTTGAATAACATTTACACAGAGGGTCATTCTTGGCCGAAATCTCCATAGTCGCGACGTTAAGCATTTATTCGCCAGAGCGCCCAAAGTTTCAAAATTGCAGACATCGGCATTTGGCCGAAGATCATTCTCCATTGGGCAAGACTATTTTCCCCAAGTAAGTTCAGATTTCTCCTTTAAGTCGTTGAATTGATGCAAACTTGGTCATCATGTTTAGACAAGGGATAAAGAGTGGGTGAGAGAGTGAAGTTTTGTAGATTATGATTTTAGAAAACATCAAGCATAGCATGCAACAACAACCAGCTAGGGAAATCAACCGTTATAATGGAATTTTAGACAGAGAAATTTTGAAAATTTAAGTCTGAACTTAAACAAAACTCTTTTCCAAGTGCATTTTCGAAAGATTAGCAATCGTCAAAACATTCGAACCCTGAGTCGCAAGCTAGAACATTTGCTCTTTCCACCGTAATCGATCGGAAGTAGCATTTTTGAAACCCGCTCCAAGCGACAATATTTAAACAAACCAACTTTCTTTTCAACTTCAAATAGCATCTAGTTTACGGATGATCAGGCTCTATCTATTGAAATGTCATGCTTTTTCAAAATTCAATTTTCCTGTTGATCATTAATTTTAAGCGCTGATGCCATCCTCTGTTTTGGCTAACCCGTTTTGTTGCTTTATCTTGTCTCGTAATCCATGTCCGGTTGTGCAGGATAGATGCCTAGATCGGTGATTGAATCCTCAAAGACACCTAGCGCAACCGAAACGTCTCGGGTTTCCAAGTCTGATATTCCCCGCAAGGTCGAGAGAATGAAGTACCAATACCAAAGGGGAGGAATTAGGGAGTCGAAGGTCCAGAGTGTATGGGAGAACATAGGAGACACGGATTTGGGCCACATACATATCCAAGATTTCAAGAACAAGGTGTACTCTCCAAACGCCTATGGCAGGCCCAGACGGATGATGGAGAGTGATATTGCTCAGATAGCTGGTTTCCCTCCGGCCGTGCAGAATTATGAATTAGTGGGTGAGGCTGCTAGACATTATCAGCCAGAAACCAGATTAGTGGTGCTAGAGGGGGTGGTACTAGCTGACTTCACACCTGAAGCCCTTGGGGAGGCATTTGATATCCCATTTTCAGATAACCCTATTGCGACAACTATTGATGAGAAGCAGGTCGCTTATGACATGAATCCTGCTAAATGCAAAAGATTGATAAACGAAGAATGGTACAAAGAAAGAAGACCCCCAAGCATTAGAATCAGTAAAAAGACCCCCATAAGTGATTTTCACAACGAGTATGGTGATATGGTTACCTTACTCAGCCGGGTCATGGGACTTCCTCAATCTAATCTTTATGAGGAATGGATATTCTACTTTACTGAGTAGGTCTTCGCTGGGAAGTCTAAGTTCGACTGGGCTCAGATCATCAGCGACAATATCCATACACAGTTGATTGAGCTTGAAGAAAAAAAGTACTTTACAATGACTTCCTACTTGGTCTACGTGTTTTCCCGACACCAGCCGCTGTCAGGGTTAATCAAGAAAGGTGAGATCGGGAATGGGCCGAATCAGGTGAAGGTGTACGAATGCTACCCTCAGCTGCATTATTATTACATTGCCCAAAGAGAAAAGAATAACATCACCTACGCAATTGGTCAATATGAGCGTGTCAATGATGCCTTTACAATGCGCCTGGTCAGATTAATGCAAGGAGGATTGCATATAAGGCTCTCAAAACAGGCTATCACTTTGATCTGGAAATATGGTGCGTGGTTTATCCAGTTTCCCAAGTTTACTTACATCAGAATAGTAGGCTTTGAGGGAACACCATTCCGGCTTCCACGCTATCCGTCAGATAAAATAGTCCTCATGCAGGTTGCAAGACAGGCACACCCAGCAAGCAGTCTACTCAGAGATAAGAAGCAATCCCGGTTCATCTTCCCCATGATTTTGGGTACCCTTGATGAGTATTTCAAAAATTCAGTGCAAGCTGAGTCGTCGTTTGCTAAATTGGCGTCCTATGGCTTATAGGAACATTTCCCTAGGAAATGCTTCGATCATGATAAATTGGCAAAAAGAGCCTATGGCAGGCACTAGAGGGCCAAGGCGTCAATAGAGGACTACTGCAGCAACTATTCCGATGACTTTGAGGTCTGTCGGCGTGAATATTCTAGGCTGAGTGTTCAGCAAATGCGGCTTTATGAGTATCGTCGGGTCCCAGATCAAGTGACGGACTATGAAAATTGCTTGCAAGTCCGAGAAATTGAGGCAGTCAAGAACCTCTTGCCAGGCATTGATTGGACTCAGGACCCAATCACAGATTTTGAGGCAGTTATGGAAGCTCCAAGGAGGTATACCGATTACTGGCTATCCCAACAAATTGAGAGGCTGACCCATGAAGGGACCCAATTCACATACAATCTAATGGGTAGTCTCGATTCCCAGTCTTTAGAAGATGAAGGAACCTCAAGCGTGCCAAAGGAAGAGGTTGAGAAACCTGAAAAAAAGAGAAAGAAAGCAAGGGCCAATAGAGGGACTCGAACCTCAAAAAGAACAAGGAGAGAAAAGACCCCATCAAGAGGGCGAAGGTTAGTTCATCATCCAGGGATCCCAGTTCAAAAGATGATGTGGTTGAACTTAACTACATACCCGCTCCGCCTTCACAGAGTGATCTTGATGCCTTCGAGGCAAATAATCCTCAAACACAAAGTGAGCAACAAGCAGAGGCAAGGGTCGTTGGCCCTGATGAACCTGGAAATCAGGTTCAAGAGGGAGAGATTGCACCTGATCAAGAGACTGGTAAGCATGAGCTCACACAGGGAAATAGGCATGAATTGCAATTGAATAGCGGCGGCAAGGATGACACCATTGTTGAGGGAGAACAAAAAGGGGATGAGACTCAGGAACCCAACAAAACTGAGGAGCAACCATTAGAAGAGGATACCCGACAGTTGTTCAGTGAGGTATGAGAGAACTCAACCATTAGTAAGGGATTGGATACTGCATCCGTTCCTTCTATGACCGATCAATTGCAGGTAGGCAATGAGTCAGCTAAAGCCTCTAAAGAACAGAGTGGGAATCTGGCAATTACATCTGGATAGACCATCCCTCAGGACTGGCTAATTGCTCGTGCGCAGCGGAAAGCAATTTTCAAGCCACCCATTAACCTGGAGGATATCTTCTCTCGAATAGGAGAAATAAAATCCAAAGGTAAGAAAAAGCCAAAGACTTACTCCACGATCACTAAAGATGAGCAAAGGAATCGCACGATTCATATTGCCACCCCACCTGCAAACAAGCCAGCAGATCAGATTGCATTGGCTGATTACAATGCTGCGACCATCCCAATAGGGAGAGCCACCAAAGAGCAGGAGAGGGAACAATTCAGAGATTCCATGCAGAATATGCTCAGACAGCTCAACGAAATGACCGCTGAGAGAGACACATATCGGGCTCGTGCTGAGCAAGCTGAGGGGTACATTGATCACCTGTTTAAACCGCTGCAGCATGCCGCTGAATCTCATGTTCCCCCATTAGCGCTGGCACAAAGGACTACAACCGAATTTGAAGGAGTGTGTGATACCGCCAAGGCCGTTAGGGAATGGATTCGGGACATTAAAGAAAAGGGAGAGCACGTCATTGAAGATGTGCGGGAAATGGCCCACCACTGAGAGACCATTCACAACAAGATGTTAGAGGTGAAGAGGGAATGTTTCAAGGCTCATGAGGTGATTGGTGTGGTTCTTCCCCTCATGAGGGCTCTTTTCTGGATCCACACGCAGATTGCCACATTGCCTACCATCCTGGATCCCTATGACATCAGCACTTTCAAGAAGTGTTACTGGACTGCCAACATGAAAAACGATACGAAAGATACCATGAATAAAGAGCAGGAAGAGTGCGAGGAAATTTTGTCAAACATGAAGGATCTTGGTGGAAAGATCCTCATATCAATGGTCCCTGGTTGGAAGAATAGTATGGTGGATAATCAAGTACAACCAAGGTGGGAGGATAGGCTGAGAGTTGATAAGGTAGCATACTCCATAGAGGACCTTGAATTTGCCAATGGGCTACATGCGGACATATTGGGTTTTGAGGCTCATCGGTCGGTCTGGAGTGATGGATTGAAGCATGTAGATTGCCACCTAGAGGGTATGCAATACAAAATACGCCATCCTCCTATGCCCCCAAACATGGTACTGTTCCAACTGTGCATGAGATTTCAGGATTACGTTTGGGCAGAGCGTACAGCAGATCGGGACATCTAGAAGGAGTACTTGCACGACAAGGCTGAATTTTTGGAAAAAGGGTCTACAGCAGGGAAGGAAAAAGTGTTTTCCTAAAATATATGTTTCTTTTAAATCTTAAAGTGCACTTTTCAGGCATAAAGTTTCTTTCTTAACTACCAAAGTTATTGTAAATTTCGAGCTTCGTGCATGTGCACTTTTTGGAGCAGCTTTATATTTGGTAGTTATTGATTACCTTTTTGGTGGTTGTTGATATTTTGCTTCCCATTTATGGATATGGGCAGCTTTGTTTAGAGGATGAATCTGGCCCTCTTGTCTAAGATTAATCTTGGCCATTCATCCATTTCGAGAACTCTATATAAAGGAGTTAGTTTCTCCTTTATTCTAGGCAGAATGTTGATGATTTATAGCTTCAGTCAGATAAAATTAAATGTTAAATTGGCCTTAAGGCATTCAACATTTAATTATATATATCATTATGTTATTTAGCATTTGTTAGTATAAACAAAAGGGCACGATCAAGTAATGTCTTGATCGGTCATGACCGATCAAGGCATTGCTTGACCGTGTCCCATTTGTTATATACTTATATTGAGTGGCATTCATGAGATAGGACATAGAAAATAAAAATGCTCCTCTCACCTGCCATACAAAAGAAGATAGTCAGATTTATATTTTAATCAGTAATACATAGAACAAGATAAATTTTAATTTTGATCCATAAATTTAACATGGTATCAGAGCCAAGTTTCCTTCTATAAAGCCTAAACCGCTTGAAGGAAGATCCGATTAAGATCAGATTGATATATAGACACATCCTTTTCGGTAGTGCTATCATACAGAATCCATTCTAGATTTACATGCGGCCTGTTGACGAAGGACTGCTCAAAAACCCAACTCTTGATGCTAATTTGGGAAGCCGTTCCATTGGAAATCTTCAAGCCCGGGTAATTGGGTGGTTCAAACGTGGCCTCCACGGCTTTCCCTCTCGCAATATTTGTGATGGGATTCTGGGATGATTTGGTCAATGAAACAGAGTGGACATGGGATTCAACCTGGGGCCCAATAGTTATACATATCTTTGCTAGAAAGTGACTTTCACCTTCAAGGCTCGTTGGAATTGGCTTGTGTGGTGGATGCAGTCGAATCACATCACATCCAACAGTATCGATTTCCAGCCTAACTTCAATAAAGTCTCTGTAGACGTTAACCGCATGGCGGAACTGAAGGACGCATTGCAGCTGCTAGTAACTCAAGGCGTTGGAGAGTCGCTTATGGCTGGTGATTTGATCAGCAATCTGCCCCTTGCTCGTTCTGGACATTGACAACATTGGACAGTAGCTGTTAATGATCCAAAATCCCGGAAGACTTGAATTGCAATACGATATTCTTAGTTCATTTCCCCCTTTATTACCACTCTTGCCCTATATGCACTTGTAAGTGAACTCTGTAGACAAGCACCGCAACAGAAAATTAGCTGCACCAGTTCCTATGATTGACAGAATATCCTCTGCTCTATGACAAGGGAATTTCTGCATTTGACTTTCGGAGATTTTAAAACTGGAATGCACCAGATCAGAATTGCAAGAACTTGTCCTCTCAAACTTAAACTACAAGCGTCCCTTGCTGAAGTCAGAAATTCAGACGTATGTTCAGAAAAATATGTTCTCTAGAAGAAACTCAAGATACCTTGTGATTGAGAGGGAGCTTACTAATAAAGATTGAGCACTTCTGAAGTAAAAATTGTGAATATTTATTATTATTATTAATACTAATAATTATTTTATGGGCCCTGTGTAAATCATAAGTGATGACTTCCAAATGATTTCCACTTGTATTTTTGAGATTACTGGAAGGTGACGATCTTACAATAACTCAAGATTGTGGATAGAATCGCCGACTGAGGCAATCCACGTAAGAGCTTGTGGATAGAATCGCCAACAGAGGCAATCCACACAAGAGCTCATGGATAGAATTGCCGACTGAGACAATCTACGTAAGAGCTTGTGGATAGAATCGCCGACAGAGGCAATCGACACAAGAGCTCATGGATAGAATCGCCCCCTGAGGCAATCCACGTAAGAGCTTGTGGATAGAATCGCCAACTAAGGCAATCGAGTTCATGGATAGAATCGCCGACTGAGGCAATCCACGTGAGAGCTCATGGATAGAATCACCGACTGAGGCAATCCACACAAGAGCTTGTGGATAGAATCGCCGATTGAGGCAATCCACACAAGAGCATATGGATAGAATCGCCGACAGAGGCAATCCACTCAAGAGTTTGTGAATAGAATCGCCGACAGAGGCAATTCACATCTTGAAACTATGGTCCCAAGATAAGCATCATACGAATATTGCTCCCAATACCTTTTATCCTCCCTAGCTAAGAGGGAGTGTTGACGATTTATAGCTTCAGTCGGATAAAATTAAATGTTAAATTGGCCTTAAGGCCTTCAACATTTAATTATACATATCATTATGTTATTTAGCATTTGTTAGTATAAACAAAAGGGCACGATCAAGTAATGTCTTGATCGGTCATGATCGATCAAGGCATTGCTTGACCGTGTCCCATTTGTTATATACTTATATTGAGTGGCACTCATGAGATAGGACATAGAAAATAAAAATGCTCCTCTCACCTACCATACAAAAGAAGATAGTCAGATTTATATTTTAATCAGTAATACATAGAACAAGATAAATTTTAATTCTAATCCATAAATTTAACACAAAAAGTTAAAGATTGTTGCAAAAACTCTGGCAAAATATATAAAGATTTTAATGGATGTTAAAGCTGTGTCTTTTTTACTGTGAATGCATGGTCCTCTTCTCCATCTCTTTTGTATTTTCTGCAACTGTATTTACTTTTCAAACAGTCTGTTTATGCATGTATTTGATGGAAACCTTGGTTCATACCATTAGGAAATAATTGATTATTATTCCCTCTGCATGATTAGTTTGAGCCCAATTTTGTGCTAAGTTCGGTTGTTAGATTGGGTGTAAGAGTCCAGCATTTGTATTTAGCAGCTTGAAAATTCAAAGTTCCTAGATGATTGCACTGGTTTTTACCTAGTTGTGCTAATTAGCTGGCAAAGTAATTTCTAGTTACTTTAAGATTTCCGTCTATGTGTTCAAATATGTTGTCTTAGTTAAGTTAGCAAGCTGTTCTTATTACTCTTTATCCGTATCCCCCCTTTTTCCCTTTTTCAAAAAGAAACCCGCAAGTCAAGCTGAAGTAGCATCAAGTTAAAAGCAAATCAGATGAAATAAGACTAAGATTTTAGGGAACCTGTGCGAAACCAATTCCGTCTAATCGTAAGTCCCCTTTGTGTTTCCAACAAAACACATCAACCGCTGAGCTATCCTGCAGTCAAGACCTGACAACCAAAACCTTGAGGTCATCCCCCATTGATCAATTTAAAACAGCATTAGGGATTTCCTTATCTCAAGAGAGGATAGGATACTTAGCATTCTATTCTGCGTTGGCCAGATTAAGTCATAGTTCCGCGATTTTAGCCACGTCAACACCTGGCAATACTCAAAAATTCTCAATTGCTGAATACTTAACCTTGAGTATTCTCGTCAGCGGACCTCAAAGTCGTCCAAGCAGTTAGTCCAGTAGTCTTCTATGGATGCTTTACCGCTGTAATGTTTTCCATAAGCCTTCTTCCGTAATCCAGGGGGGTCTAAGTACTTCATGGGGAGGTGTTCTTGTAGGCAGTATGATGTTATCTCGCCAAAGGATTCCTTGGCATGCACAAAGTTTTTGAAGTACACGTCATTTTTTCCTATGACCACTGGGAATGTGAATCCTGATTGCTTCTTCTCTCTGAGTGTGTCCAGTTGGGTGCGCTTGTCTTGCAACTTCCAAAAGAACCAGTCTATCTAACGGATGATAGGGAAGTCGAAATGGTGATCCCTCGAAGCCTGAAATTCGGATATAGGAGAAACGAGGGAACTGAATGAACCATGCTCCATACTTCCATATCAACGCATTAGCCTGCTTTGACAACCTTATATGCAATCCCCCTTGCATCATTCGGACCATGTGCATCGTGAATGCGTCATTAACACGCTCATACTGGCTGATTGCATAAGCGATGTTGTTTTTCTCCCTCTAAGCCATGTTGTAATAATGCAGCTGAGGGTAACAATCATATACCTTCACCTGATTTGGTCCATTCCCAATTTCTCCTGTTCGGATCAACCCTAGCAACTGTTGATGTCTAGCAAACATGTAAACCAAGTAGGAAGTCATGGTGAAGTATTTCTTCTCTACGAGCTCAACCAGTTGTGTATGGATGTTGTCACTTATGATCTCAACCCAATCGAACTTAGCCTTTCCATTGAAGATCTACTCTGTGAAATAAAACATCCACTCCTCAAATAGGTTAGAGTGGGGGAGCCCCATGACTCGGCTAAGCAGTGTGACCATGTCCCCGTACTCTTCAACGAACTTGCTTCTATAGGTCTTTTTGACAATACTAGTGCTCGGGGCTCTTCTTACTTTGAACCATTCTTTGTTTACTAGTACCTTCCACTTATTGGGATTCATATCAAAAGCGAGTTGGGCCTCATCTATGGTTATCGCGTTGGCACCTTCAAGAAGCAGGATGTCAAATACTTCTCCGATGGCCTCTGGAGTGAAATCAGCTATCACTATTCCATTTGCAATGACCACCATGCTCTCCGGTCGATAGTGCATTGCGGCTTCAACCACAAGCTCATAATTCTGAATTGCCGGTGGGAAACCCACAGCCTATGCAATGCCGCTTTTTAGCATCTGCTTGGGCTTTCCGTATGCATTTGGAGCATATATCCTCTCTCTGAAGTTTTGAATGTCTACATGCCCAAGGTTTGTATCTCCAACATTCTTCCAATTGCTCTGGACCTTCGACTCTTTTATCACCCCTAATACTGATACTTCATCTTTTCAAGCTTGCGGGGAATGTCGGCTTTGGACGTCTATGATGTCCCTGGTGCGTCAAGTGCTTAGGAAGACTCTGCCACCTGATTAGGCATCTATCCTGCACACCCGGACACGAATCACAAGACAAGCTAAGTTGAAAAACGGAGGTTAGTAGTGCCAGAAGATGGCGTTAGCACTAAAATCGTTGATCAGCGAGATAATTCAAAATTTGAAAATACGTTAAAACACGCTATTTAAACAATCTGGATTCTGCATTTTGGAGATAAATGTAATTTGGTTTCTGAAAATCAAGTGGTTTTGGTCTGAGCGAATTTTCAAAATATCGTTGCTCCTTATTTTGTTGATGTTGTGAAAGTTGGGAACGTTTCTTGCTTTTTAAAAGCGTTTATTTTTAGCTTGTTTGCTCTGAACATTTTGAGTGTGTTAGGAAAAAATGATTTTATGTTTTGCAGTTTTTAGACTAATATCCCTATATTTGCCTAAGTTTCAAATTTTCGGCTGGAGGGCCGAATTTGGCAAATGGTTGTTTGACTGTTGATGTTTCCTTGGGTTAAATCTTTAAAATTCATTTGAATGCTTTCTACATACCAACCCCAATTTAAACAATAGGATTATCTTGCAAAGTGTTAACCATTTGAAAGGGAAATTAAGACTTACCTGGAAGTGTTGTAGAGGTTTTACTGACTGCAAATGCGAAGTGAATTTGGCGTTTGAGAGCAAAACTGAAAGTTGCAACTGAGTCCCTGGTCTGGGCGATTTTGATTCTTCTCTCCACTTGACCTAGCGAATAAACTCTAAATGAAATTCAGGTTTTTGCTAGGAATGCACGACTTAGGGTTCATGTTCTTGAATCGCTCTCTGAAATCCGGGATTTGTGAGAAACGACCTTGGAGGGTGAACTCCAGGGCAGAAGTTGGACAAAATGCAGACTTTGCCCTCTTTCACCCTTCAACGCGACTTAGATTAAGGGGAGAAATTCGGCCATTTGGGATAATAATGCAAGATTCGCCTTAAACGTCCAAACTCGGGCTGTGAAAGCAAAAATCGCGAGGCTTTCTTCTTTTGCAAACTCGGCTTTAAAGAAGAGTGCGAACTTTCTATATTTCCTACAAAATTAATCAAAAAGCCGAACTTGTGTATTATGCCCTCCTTCACTCTCCAACTCGAATTAGATTAAGGGAAGAAATTCAAGTCCTACACTTGAAATGCGCGATTTTACTCTAGGCGCGATTTTAACTTTGGTCTTTAAACGCCTAACTTACTTTGCTATGAAGTTCGGGTTATTCAAGTATTTTGCGAGATTTTGCTTTTAAGTTGGAACGTCCTTGTGCAAACTTCGGGATATCTAACCATTTTGCACGACTTTTCTAACTTATGACGCCTTTCAACTTCACACATTTTGACTTATTTGTGTGATTTTTGCTTCTTTCACCTTTCGGCCATTTAGGCCCAAATGCATGATCTTTGCCAGTTTTGCCTTAAGTTGTCAAAACTTCGGGCTTTTTGATCATTATGGGCGAATTTATTATTTTTCTGCTTTTCTAAGTTACAATACCTTCGCAAAAATCGGCCATTTTGCTCTTTTTGAGATATTTTCCTTTGTAAGCGTTTAAATGTCTTCATCTTTTGGGCGTTTTACCCAAAAGTGCAATTTTCTTAAAAGCACCTCGCGTTGCATTTTTTAAGAATGAGGTTTGCCTATTCAACTGAGGAGGTGTGATTTCATATTTTATAAGTTAAAACTCCCACCTGGCACATTTGGAATTTTGGCCAATTTGGCAAAAAGTGCAATTTTTATTTGCCTTAGGCATTTTTACTCAGATGGGCAAATTTCTCTTCAGTTTTCAAAACCCCTTGCTAGTTTGGTCATTTACGAAATCATCTCTCAAAACTCCTACTTAGGACCTCAACAAGGCAAGACAAACAAAGGAGGGATCCTATCGACGACGGGGAGTGTGTGCAAGGCACAACAGGTACAAGTCATTAAACTACTGATTTTTCTGATTTTGAAAGGTTTACAACATATAGATACAATTGAAAAGGGTGGCCAGCTTATAGTCTGAGACTTACAAATAATTTAGTTATGCATACGCGATTTTGGAATCACTATAGGTTGTTGGTGGAGGTGTCCAAGAGCTTGCTGCTGACCAACTTGGAACCTGGTTAGCAGCCAACCAAATCACTCAAAAAATGATTTGCAGCAGCTCCTTCGGTGATCACTTTCCACTCTTTGATGTTGCCTTGTTTTGACACAAGTAGTTCACTAGTTCACACCAAATAAAATATGCATTTCTCCTCTTACTATTTCAAAATTGCTCTTGAATGGTACGGCCAACCAAGCAAGCTGGTTACTTAGAAAATTGATGACAAATTACTTGAAACTCCCAAATCCCAGTGCTGAAACCTCTTAAAGCTTTCTCCTTGGACAGCCGATTTTTTTCCATCTTGAGCATAGCAGATTTGACATCTTAAAAACCTTCAAAATGCCTAGGAAGGGGTCGGCTAGGCAAGCATGTAGGTCACTCAGAAAATACGTTACAAACTCCTTCAAAACTTGAGTCTTTGTTGTTGCACACTACAAACCCTCTTCCCTGCAGCCCTAACCCACCATGTGTAGATTGGAACTCTTTGGATTCTTAGTTTGTCAAGGAAGGGGGCAGTTGGTAGCAAGCACCTCAATCAGATTTTCTATAACAGCAACATCTTTCCAACTCTTTTGAAGCACAATGAGACTCCTATATTGGAATCTCTCTCACACACCCTAAGTTGATCTCTCACAGTTGCAGATATGAAGTTTATGAGGGGCTACGTCCTCACAAACATGCAAAAACCCTAAGGTTGTATAAGATCCCCAATGAGGAAGAAGTAAAATCAGCAAGCATAGAGAACAAATGAGTCTCCAATGATCTTTTAAAACCTTTCCTCAAGTCGCCCTAATTACAGTTCCCAAAAGGACCACCCACTTATGTTTCTTAGTTGGGGCTAATTAGACTTTAATCCACTCTTAGCTGCCATTAGCCTATTCTGTCTTTTACCCTTGTCTTTTCCTCATAGCCGTCCTCTTCCTCTTTCTCACTTACTTTCTCACTAGAGTTTGGAGTAGACTTGGAGAATAAGATATCATTAGGATGTAATCCACATGGCTACCAACCAAACTGTTGTGCCTTGCACACACTTCCTGTCGTCGACAGGGTCCCCCCTTTCACATCTTGCATCCTCGTTGAGATCCTAAGTGAAATTTTGTAGCTGAGTAGAGAAGTCGCAATAGTGAAGGTTTTGAGCGTTGGGAAGGTGATCCGACCTGAAGTTGAGCTAGCCTGAGTCCTGGATTCTAAAGGGGTTTACACCAGTGTTCCATGGGGACGCGTCCCCCCCCTTTTTGGGCGCGTCCCCCCGTCAGAAACGTCTCGGGGACGGGGGGACGGGGACGCGACGTCCCCCGCCGTCCCGCCACCGCCACCCAAGCGCCGCCGGGACGCGGAGACATCCCCGCGTCTCCCAGGGAGACGTGGAGACGTGGAGACATCTCCTTGGGAGACGTTTGGGCGTCTCCCCGTCCTTCAAGAGACGTGCAGACGTCTCTCCAAGGACGGGGAGACGCACAGACGTCTCCTGTCGCCCCCACTATATGCAATGTTTAAAATTAAAATTTTAAAAAAAAGTGAGTTTTTAAGTTTTTTGAGGGTTAAGGGGTAACTCTAATTGGACGTGGGCCAATAGAAAAATAACACCCAACGCCTTTAGAAAATAATAAAAGTATTTTTGGCCTCGCGGGGCGCTGCCCCTCGACCCCGCCCTGTATCGCGACAGGGAACGCGCAAGGGGCGCTGCCCCTTGACCCCCGTTGAAAAATATAGGGGGAAACCGCGCCGATAGAAGTAGGGAAAATCTAACCTCCGAGTTTGATTAGGCTCCATATAACAACACAACTTAGAAATCTTGGTATTTAGATTTAGTATTTCAAATTTCCTAGAGTCTCATTTGAAATGTAATTCTTACACTGTAATACTGTCATACATCTTTTCAAAACTAGTTTTTCAAGTACTATATGTATATGTACAAGTATATGAGCACCACCACCCCGCCACCCCCCCCGCCGCCGTCCCCAAATTTAGGCCCTTGGTCCCCCCGTCCCGGAAACGCGTCCCCCCCGTCCCCCCCGTCCCCCCGTCCCCCCCGTCCCCAACGCCCGTGGAACACTGGTTTACACCTTGAAGAAAACAAGCAAAGTTTTGCGACTAAGTCAAATTGACAAGCTGACAGTAAGTTTTGAGCTGACAAGAAAATTGGCTATCTGAGTGCCTAAGACAAATCAAAAGATCTCACCTTTTAACCAAATAGGCCAAGATTTTGAAAATGATAGGCCAAGATTTTGAAAATGTAAGATGAGGTTGAAATCTCTCAAAGTAGTTAAATTCCAAAGGAGGTATTTTAAAATGAAGATCACTTAAAAGACTTAGACTCCTGAATTTCAAATATAAATTTGCACAATTCGGTCAACTTGCTCGAAAGTTTGAGGACAAAGGAAAAGATGAAAGAAGGCCTAAATTCGTGCAATCTCACTCAAATGGCCGACAGAAGACAAGTTCGCAAATGACCTCAATTAGCCGAAAACTAGAGCTAAGTCTAAATCACAAAAGCGGTCATTTAGCCGAAACTAGAAAAAGTAAAAATCGCGCAAAGGGGTCCATTTAGGCCGAAAAAGACTTAGTTCGCGCAATCTCTCATTTAGCCGAAAATGAACAAAACTAAGTTCGCACAAAAGGCTCATTTAGGCCGAAAATAAGGAGACAAATCGCACAATCTCACCAAAAAGTCAAAAAGGATATAAAGGAGCTAAAGTCGCATTTCGATCTCAAAAGCCAAAAATAACAAAGGAGCTCCAGTCGCACAATATTGCTTGAGCCGAATTTTGCTTGGCAAGGGCATTTTAGCATAAAAAAAGAACTCATAATCGCGCAATGTCTTTCAGCAGGCCGATTTTCACTTTAAAAAATCCCCCAAAGGATAAAACTTGGCCCATTTGACCATTCTGCAAAGTTCCATCCCTGAAAGGAAGGCCATTCAAAATCGCTCATTCCTCTCACAAGATTCGAAGTTTCATCCCTGAAAGGAAGGCCATTCAAAATCGCCCATTCCTCTCACAAGACCCAAAGTTCCATTCCTGAAAGGAAGCAAAATCGTGCCCTTGTGCTTTCAAAACTGCCACAACAATACCTAAACCAAAGCGCAAGATAGGAAGCTCGATATTTGCCTCAAAACAACTGTGCAAGAAATCAAATCACGCATTTCTTGAGAAATTGTCGAGTTTTGCTACGTAACTTTGGCGTTTAAAACCCAAACTCAGCATTATGGAATGAGATAAAATCGCACAGTTGCATTGGAGAGCTCGAATTTTATTGCTAGGCGTCAAGTCCATTCAGCATTTGCAATCGGCACACTTCTTCAATTCGCTGCCAAGTATGTTGTAAATTCCATCCTCCAAAGGGTTAAAATGTTGCAAAACTTCATGGTAATTAACCTAGGGTTAAAATGTAGATGTAAATGCGAGGGACTATGAAGAATATAACTTAAGAAAACATCATCACAACCCACAACAGCATTCATTTGTCAAATTCAGTCTTCTAGCCGAAATTTCAAATCTTAGGCAAATTTAGGAATTATGGTCCAAAACTGCAAGCACAAAATCATCTTTTCAAAACGCACATTCAAAACAATCAGCACAAGCAAAATTGAAAACTTAAACTCTGAATCGCACAAACCGTAGCATTTGCAACTTTTTGATTGTCAGCAGCATAGAGAGCAACCTTTTGAAAATTTGCTCAAACCAACAACTAACCAAACCGATTGATTTTCAAATTCAAATTGCATTTAATTCCCAACATAGAATTTGAATTATTTGAATAACCTGTTTTAAATTATCTCACTGATCATCAATTTTATCGCTAACGTCATCTTCTGGCACTTCTAACCCACATTTTTTATATTTAAAATCCTGTCTCGTAATTCGTATCCGGGTGTGCAAAATAAATGCCTAATCAGGTGGCAGAATCTTCTAAGGCACTTGACGCACCAAGGACATCACAGACTTCCAGAGCCGACATTCCCCACAAGCTTGAAAAAATGAAATATCAGTATCAGGGGTGTTCGAGGAGTCAAGGGTCCAGAGCAATTGGGATAATGTTGGGGATACGGACCTCGGGCACATAGACATTCAAAACTTCAGAGAAAGGGTGTGTGCTCCAAATACACACGGAAAGCCCAAGCGGATGGTATAAAGCGGCATTGCACAAACTGTTGGTTTCCCACCGACAATACAAAATTATGAGCTTATGGTCGAAGCCGCAAATCATTATCAACCGGAAACCAAAACGGTGGTAGTAAAGGGAATGGTAATGGCTGATTTCACCCCTGAGGCTATTAGAGAAGCATTTGACATCCCACTTCCTAAGGACAGCACCACAATGACCATAGATGAGGCCCAGCTCGCTTTTGATATGAATCCTAGTAAGTGCAAGATACTAGTGAACGAAGAATGGTTTAAAGTAACAGGAGCCCCGAGCACTAGGATCGTCAAAAAACCTACAGAAGCGAGTTCAATGACGAGTACAGGGACATGGTCACACTACTCAAAGTGAGTCATGGGGCTTCCCCACTCTAACCTATTTGAGGAGTGGATGTTTTATTTCACAGAGTAGGTCTTCAATGGAAAGGCTAAGTTTGATTGGGCTCAAATCATTGGCGACAACATTCATACACAGTTGGTTGAGCTAGAGGAGAAGAAATACTTCACCATGACTTCCTACTTGGTCTATATGTTCGCTAGACATCAGCAGCTGCCAAGGTTGATCCAAAAAGGTGAAATTGGGAATGGACCAAATCAGGTGAAGGTGTACGACTGCTACCCCCAACTGCATTATTATAACATAGGTCAAAGGGAGAAAAACAACATTGCTTATGCAATCGGCCAGTATGAGCGCATGAATGATGCATTCACAATGCGCATGGTTAAGATGATGCAGGGGGAATACACATACGGCTATCGAAGCAAGCTACCGCACTGATATGGAAGTACGAAGCATGGTTCATTCAGTTCCCTCGCTTTTCCTACATCAGAATCTCAGGCTTTGAGGGAGCACCATTCCAAGTTCCCCGTTATCCATCAGACAGAATGGTCCTTTTAGAAGTTGCAAGACAGGCGCACCTAGCAGGACACATACTCAGAGAGAAGAAGCAGTCAGGTTTCACATTCCCAATGATCATAGGGAAGAATAATGTGTACTTCAAAAACTTTGTGCAGGTCAAAGAATCCTTCGATGAATTAGCAACGTATTGCTTGCAAGAGCACCTCCCCAAGAAATACTTCGACCCCGATGGGCTAGGAAAGAAGGCTTATGGCAAGCATCACAGGGGTAAGGCATCCATAAAGGACTACTGGGCTAAGTGCCTAGATGACTTTGAGGTCCGTCAGCGAGAATACTCAAGGTTAAATGTTCAACAAATGAGAATTTTCAAGTACCGCCGAGTCCCAGATCACGTAGTTGATTATGGAGATTGCCTGCAGATCCAAGATTATGAGGAAGTCAAAGACCTCCCACTGTCCATTAACTGGGCCCAAGACCCGATCACAGACTTGGAGGCCATCATGGAAGGTCCTAGGAGATATACAGATAACTGGCTATGCCAACAGATAGAGAGGCTAACCCATGAAAGGACCCAGTTCACCTATAATATGATGGGCAATCTTGATTCCCAATCTTCATAGGACGAAGGAGCATCAAGTGCGCCAACGGAAGAAGAGGTTGAAAAGCCTGAGAAGAAAAAAAAGATAGAAAAGGCCAACAGGGGAACCTGAACATCAAAGAGGACCAAGAGGAAGCCCAATCAATCACTCGAGGCCCATGTGCGTGAAAAGATCCCAATAAGAAGGCTAGAAGCTGCCACTTCATCTAAGGACCCCAACTCAGATGATGAGGTAGTTGAGCTTGATCGTCTACCTACCCCACCTTCACAAAATGATCCAATTGCACCAGAGGCAAATGAACCACAAAAGACGGATGATCCACAAAAGCAAAGTGAGCAAGGAACAGAGACACAAATCATCAATTTGGAGAGGCCTGAAAATCAGGTCAAAGATGGAGAAATTGTGCTAGATGAGGGGACTGTCAAACAAGAGCCCACGGAGGGGAACAAACATGAGGCGCAGCAAGAGGAAGGTGATACTAGAGATAGCACCACAGTTGAGGGAGAAAAGGAGGAAGATAGAACCGAAGAACCCAATAGAACTGAGGAGCAATCACTATTAGAAGCTACACAACAGTTGCTCAATGAGGTGGGAGAAAACTCAACTGTGAGTAAAGGACCAGATACTGCACCCAATCCACCTTCTACATTCGATCAACCACGAATAGGCAATGAGTCCGCTGAGACTTCTAGGGGACAAGGTGGGGAGTTGGTAGTCAGATCAAGACAAACCGTCCCTCACGACTAGTTGATAGCCCAGGCACAACGGAAAGCAACTGCCAAACCGCCAATTAACCTGGAGGATATATTAGCTCAAATTGGAGAATCGCAGGCCAAAGGAAATAAGAAGCCAAGAACCTACTCCAGGATCACCAAGGACGAACAGAGGAATTGGACAATTCATATTGCTACTCCGCCCAAGGACAAACCAGCAAAACAGGTCGCATTGGTTGATTATAGCATCACATCTATCCCGCTAGGGAAGGCAACCAAGGAACAGGAGAGAGAAAAGTTCAAAACATACTTCAGCAACTAGATGAGATGACTGTTGAATGGGACACGTATCGAGCTCGTGTCAAGCAGGTTGAGGGGTACATTGATCATTTACTAAAACCACTGCAACATGCTGTTGAATCTCACGTTCCTCCATTGGCCCTAGTGCAAAAGACTACAGCTAAGTTCGAAAGTGCCCGAGACACCGCAAAGGCAATCAGGGAGTGGATAGAGGAGATCACAAGAATGGGGGACACGGTGATTAGTCACTTGGCTGAATATAGGCGGAATGCAAGCCAAATCTTCGAAAGGGTCAAGTCCCAAAAAGACGGCATTGGAAAGAAACGGGAGATAACTCGCAAGCTGCTTACGATCATGAGAGCTTTATTCTGGACCCGCTCGAAAATTCCAAATGCGCGGCAAATCTTTGAGCTTTATGGTCTCAGTATTTTTGAAGATTGGTTCCGAGCTGTAACAATGAAGAATGATGTCTTCAACGGGCTTAATGATGACTGGGAAAATAGCGAGGCAACTCTACTTCGTATTGAGCAGTGCTCAACGAAACTCTTGAAGACTCTAATTGGCGGTTGGAGGTCGGACATGGATCCAAGTGAATTCAAACTTCTTTGGGAAGGCCAGATAAAGAAAGGAGGTGCGTACATTGTTAATGATTTAACACATGCCAGCAAATTTCAAGCAGCCATGCAAGAATATGGGACCAAAGGAGCTGATTGGATCCAAATGGTAGAGGAAGTGGATAATCACTGCAAGGACACAGCTTACTGGATGCATACCCGCCTATACCTCCCCTCGATCTGGTGAGGGTTGTACGCATAAAGTTTCTAGAGCATGTTCGGGTGGAGCACGCGGCGAACCGAGATATCTGGGGGGATTATTTAGATATAGAAAGTGACTTTTTGGAGAGAGAATCAACTTTGGGATTCTTAAAAGTGCTTTTCGAGAAAAAGTTATTTCTTTCCAAATTCCAAATGCACTTTTCCAAAATAGTTATTTCTTCTCCCCGCAAAAAATGCTTTTGCAAATTTTGAACCCCGTGCTGTAATTTTATACCCTAGGTTTGTTAATCAGATTTACATCCTTTGATTATGCCCTAGATTGTAATCAGATTTGTAACATTTTAATAAGTTAACATTCAATAAAATCAGAAATGAAGTAAACAGGAGACAAACACACATACCCTGGGAAAACCTCCAAGGAGGAAAAACCCAGCATTAAAAACCCACAGGTCAGATTATATATTCTCCTCTAAAATCACAAGTACAATACTTAGCTTCTTTGTCAGATCTAATCCTTTTGTATGGCAGATCTGCACTTCTAAGTTCTCCAAGTCTGTACCAAAACAGCCAATGTCCTCTTGGACAATTTCGCACAAGTCTGAATAATTTCGCACTCCTTGTGAATTCGCACCTTATCAGGCAGAGCTAATTCGCTTTACTTGCCATTGAATGAGTGTGTTTGACTTGCAAAGTGTCTTTGATTTATATGCACCTTTAACTCTTATTTGCAAGTCGGCCTCCTTTAAATTCTGGCGCCAATATATATTATTGTGGCGTGTGTAATTAGGATAGCATGAAGAATAGGGCTGGGAATAGACTTGGGGTCACGTTACCCTTTAGGATAGGGCCCAGACCTAAAAGGGTTCGGATGTTGCCTTAAGGCAATCCGAACCCATTTATAGCCCTAGTTACAAACAACGCTCCCTCTTAGGGAAGAGGAGAATACATAATCTGAACCTTTAGAGTTCCATCTAGCACACAAGCATAGAATTACATCTTCCACCTAGCACACAAGCATAGGATGGTTCTAGCACACAAGCATAGAAAGTGTAATACACCAGTGGGTCTTTACATAATTACAATTATCCATCTAGCACACAAGCATAGCTTGGATATAATTCATTCTTGCACACAAGCAAAGAATGATTCAAAGTGCTACAGATAGAGTCACTGAGATTGAAGCTCCCTCTCAATCAGGGTTCCGTTTTCCACAACACCAAGTCTGTCTCTGAAGTATTCGAACTTCACTCTGGATAAAGGTTTGGTAAGGATGTCCGCAATCTGTTCATCTGTGCTAATGTACTTTAGATGAATGGTGCCTCTTTGCACCATGCCCCGAATGAAATGATAGTGTGTTTCCACATGTTTGGACCGATCATGGAATACAGGATTTACTGACATCTTTATACAGCTTTGATTATCACAATGAATGGTGGTAGGACCACTAGCTTCACCAAATAACCCAACAAGGAGCTTACGAAGCCACACTGCTTCTTTGGATGCAACAGATGCGGCAATGTACTCAGCTTCTGCAGTGCTTAATGCTACCGAAGATTGCTTTCTACATGCCCAAGAGATCACTGCAGAGCCCAAGTTGAAGCAGATACCTGAAGTACTTTTCCTGTCCTTCACACTTCCTGCCCAATCTCAATCTGAGTAGCCTTCCAAGAGGATTGAGTTATTAAGTGAATACTTCAGCCCATAACTAATTGTGCCACGCAGGTATCTTAGAATGTGCTTGGCAGCAACCAGGTGAACAAGTTTAGGTCAGCTAATGAACTGACTGAGAGCATTCACAGCATAACAGATATCTGGCCTAGTATTGACTAGGTACATCAAGGAGCCAATCAACTACCCGTACTCAGATGGATCTGCAAAACCAGAGTTAGCTACAGAAACACTTAACTTCTTTAAGTTAGATTCCATAGGAGTATGCATAGGTTTACAACCTATCATCCTAAATCTTTTCAAAATATCAAGAGTATATTTTCCTTGACTTCAAAAAATTTCATTGGATCTTTGCCATACTTCTAACCCTAGGAAGTAATGCATTAAACCTAAGTCCTTCATTTCAAATTCTGAGGCTAATTCCTTCTTACATCTTATGATTAATTTAGTTTCACCAGTGAGAAATAAATCATCCACATACAAAACTAAAATAAGCATCTCATCATTATAAACTTTCAAGTAAATGTTAGCATCAGCATCATTCTTGCAAAATCCTAAGCTTAGTAAGTACTTATCAATTCTTTCATACCAAGCATGAGGAGCCTGTTTAAGCCCATATAAGGCTTTCTTCAACCTGCAAACATGAGAATCTCTTTTATGGATTACATAACCTTCTAGTTGCTCAATATAGACTTCCTCCTCAATGACACCATTGAGGAAGGTTGTCTTAACGTCCATTTAATGCAGCTCCCAACCTTTGGCTACAACAATAGCTATTATAGATCTAATAGAAGTATATCTAGCAACAGGGGCAAAGGTTTCTTTATAATCTATTCCTTCTTTTTGAGAAAAACCACAAGCTACAAACCTAGCTTTATATTTTTCAATACTACCATCAACATTATGTTTAATTTTAAACAACCATTTAGAGGAAACAACAGACTTACCTTTGGGTCTGGGTACAATATCCCAGACATCATTCTTGATGATAGACCCATACTCTTCATCCATGGTTAATTTCCAAGCATGATTGGACATAGCTTCTTCGACATTGTGAGGTTCAGACTCAATGATATTGCACATCAACGAAATGTAGTTGGCGCGATTTTGGAATCTCTTGCTATCTCTAAAGGTTCCTCTAGAAGCAGCAAATCCTTCAGCATCTTGAATCGTGTTTCTAACCCAAAGTGGTCTCTTCTTGCAGACCACAATATCCTGAGGTATATCGGTAGAGTGCATAGGTTCTGATGGGCCATTCTGAACTTCCTAATCTGGAAGGTCAGTAGACTCCTCCTCTATCTCAGGGTTAGCATCAACTATTGAATCTTGATTTTCAATCACCATATCATTATTGTTGGTTAATGAACCTTTAGATCTTTTGAAAGCAATATCTTCTTCAAAAGTTACATCTCTACTTACCTCAACATACCTTTGACCTGGAATGTAGATCCTGGAGGCTTTGGAAGATTCGCTGTATCCCACTAAGAGGCCTTTCTTTCCAGATGGATCCAACTTGGTTCGTTTTTCTTTAGGCACATGAACATACATAGGGCTCCCGAGTATCCTTAGGTGACTAATGTCAGGTTTGATTCCTGTAAAGGCTTCTTCAGGAGTCACATCCTTTAGGGCGCGATGAGGACATCTATTCTGAATGTAAACTGTTGTTTTGGATGCTTCCGCCCATAGAAAAGGTTGCAGGTCTTGATCATGGATCATGGCTCTTGCAGCTTCAACAATGGTCATGTTCTTTCTTTCAGCAACTCCATTTTGCTAAGGATTGTAGGGAACGCAGAACTCCCTCTTAATTCCTGCTTTAAAACAAAAGTCATAGAAACTACCTAAGGTGTATTCACCTCCATTGTCAGACCTCAAACATTTAATTCGATTTCCTGTAGTATTTTCAACTAAGGCTTTGAATTCTTTAAATCTGTTTAGGACTTCTTCAGACTCTTTAGATTTAAGAAAATAGATCCATGTTTTCCTAGAGAAATCATCTATGAAGATAACATAATATAGGAAACCGCTAGGAGATGCTACAGACATAGGACCACATAAATCTGAATGAATAAGTTCTAACCTTTCTTTAGCCCTACTATCGCTTTTATGAAAAGGATTCTTTACATTCTTACCCATTGCACAACCTTTACAAGCATCATCATGAGATAAACTGAGTTTAGGCATACCTTTAACCATTTTACCGAGAGTGGGAAGAGCTTGGAAGTGTAGGTGACCCAATCTTCTATGCCATAGCTCGCATGATTCAGGGGTCTCATAAATGAGAGCTTGAATTGGATTAGCTGCAAGCTCATATAAACTATCACATCTATTTCCAATAATACGAGCAGATTTGAAATTAGATTTCTTAGGGCAAGCGAGTACTTTCCCTTCAGAAAATGCTATTTGCAAACCCTTATCTTTTAAGGCAGAAATGGAAATAAGATTTCTTTTAATACCAGGTACAAAGAGAATATCACAGAGTTGTAAGGAAATACCAGAATCTAGTTTTAAAGAGGTAGTGCCAGAACCTTTTACCAAGTATCGAGCATCATCATCGATTACTACATGAAGGTTGGTGTCTTTTTCAATCAGATTTGAGAGATGCTCACGAAATCCTGAGATGTGTCTGGAGGCACCACTGTCAAGTATCCACGTATTGTTGTCCGTAGGAACATTGCTGGGTAGAGCAGAGATAAGAAGGTAATCTTCACTTTGTTCAGCAACTTCATTTAAGTTGGCTTCCCTTTCCTTTGGGTCATTCTGACAATCTCTGGCATAGTGACCATACTTATCACATCTGAAGCAACGAATGTGAAAGGAATCTCTTGACTTTTTCCTTGGATCATAGGAGGAGGATCTAAAATCTTTGCTTCTCTTTTCTTTCTTCCAATGTCCACCTTTCCTAGATTTAGCTAAGAGAACATGATTATCTTTGTGAGAGTTCTTGAGTTTTGCTCTTACCCCAATTCAAGATTCCTCTTCGATGCAATCAGATTGAAGACGCTCAAAGTTGGGACGATCGGCTCTTCCACCAATGCTACGAATGAATGGTTCCCATTCATCAGGTAGACCATTTAATGCAATCATAACAAGATCTTTATCCGAGATTTGGCAATCAAGAGTGCTTAGCTTGTCCTTTAGTTCATTGATCTTCATGAAGTAGGCTATGATTGAGTCTTCTTCTTTCATTTTCATGTGAAGAAGTTGTTGTCTTAGAGCAAGGGCCCTGCTGAGGTTGTTGACTTCATACATCCCTTCCAAGTGTTTGATCATTTCCCTGGCAGACAAAAACTTTGATATGACAGTGACAAGATGATTCTTGACGGACTCAATTATGATCCTTCTAGCCTTGAGGGAATCTTTCTTGAACTGTTTCAGCTCTTTAGCATCTTCTGGAGGAGACAGTCTTTCTTCTTCTACAAATTTCAGCAGATCATTCTCTTCAAGGATCAATAGAATACGGACTTTCCAAGCAGCAAAATCAATGGCTCTCTCAAGTCTATCTTCAGCCTTCACACCTGACATTTTAATCTGAAAACAAACAACAACTATATGCAACAATTGATTTGCTAAAATCAAAAGTTAGTGACACCTTGGCTCTGATACCATGTAATTTTATACCCTAGGTTTGTTAATCAGATTTATATCCTTTGATTATGCCCTAGATTGTAATCAGATTTGTAGCATTTTAATAAGTTAACATTCAATAAAATCAGAAATGAAGTAAACAGGAGACAAACACACATACCCTGGGAAAACCTCCAAGGAGGAAAAACCCAGCATTAAAGACCCACAGGTCAGATTATATATTCTCCTCTAAAATCACAAGTACAATACTTAGCTTCTTTGTCAGATCTGATCCTTTTGTATGGCAGATCTGCACTTCTAAGTTCTCCAAGTCTGTACCAAAACAGCCTATGTCCTCTTGGACAATTTCGCACAAGTTTGAATAATTTCGCACTCCTCCTTGTGAATTCGCACCTTATCAGGCAGAGCTAATACGCTTTACTTGCCATTGAATGAGTGTGTTTGACTTGCAAAGTGTCTTTCATTTATATGCACCTTTAACTCTTATTTGCAAGTCGGCCTGCTTTAAATTTTGGCGCCAATATATATTATTGTGGCATGTGTATTTAGCATAGCGTGAAGAATAGGGTTGGGCATAGACTTGGGGTCACATTACCCTTTAGGATAGGGCCCAAACCTAAAAGGGTTCGGATGTTGCCTTAAGGCAATCCGAACCCATATATAGCCCTAGTTACAAACAACACGTGCAAGTGCACTTTTGGGGGGATAGCTTTATGTTGGGTAGTTATTAGTCAATTGGTAGTTGGTAGGGGATATTTGTTCCTTATTAATAGGAATGGGCAGCCATGTCTTGGAGGATGAATCTGGGCCACTTGTAAGATTAAATCTGGGCCATTCATCCAATTTTGGAAATCTATATACGGGACTGTTTTTCCCCTTTTTGTAAGAAGTTCTAGGATTGTTGTTGAAACTCTGGCGAATTTTATACAAAATTAATGGAAGTTAAAGTTGTCTTAATTTAATGTGTGCATGGTCTCCTTGTTCACTATTTAATTTTTTGTTATGTAATTTGTTTTCAGATAGTATTTCCAGGTTAGTATTTGATAGAAACCTTGGAGTTCATACCATTAAAGATTGGCTGATTGCCATTTCCCCTGTATGGTTAATCTGAACCAACTTATATGCTTAGTTCGGTTATTAGATATCAAATGGATGGATGTAAAAGATCTGCATTTATGTTTAATAGCATGAAAATCTAACTCCCCTTGAAGGTTGCATCAAATTTTACAGAATTGTGCTTTATTAGCTGATAAAGTTGAATCTGGTTTTGAAAGGTTTCAGCCTATTTTCCTGAATATGTTGTCTTAGATAGAATAATTAGCTGCTTTCTCTCTTTGTCTCCCCATTTTTTCCTTTTTTAATCTAAAAGTTGAAGTCCAAAACAGCATCATGTTAAAGAAAAATTCGATGAAGTCAAGACTGTAGATTCTTAGCGAACCGGTACAAACGAAACTGATTTTATCTAACCACGTAAGTCCCCTTTGTGTTTCCAGCAAAACACATCAAACAACTGAGTTATCCTGAAGTCATGAATTGACAGTTGGAACCTTGAGGTCATCCCCATTGATCACTTAAAACAGCATTAGGGATCCCTTATTTCAAGAGAGGATAGGATATTCAGTGACAACATTCTATTCTGCATTGGCTGGATAGAGTTGTAGCAATACGATTTTAGTCACATCAACAAAATTGGAGCTAGGAGGGCCCAAGCTGGATAGAATCTGATCCTTCTCTCTAGAGAGGTTCGAAAGGGTTTTAAGATCCACCCCTGAACGAGAAAGATTTGCCGGATTTCAGTTCTACAAGTGTAAAAAATACCACAGGGTTGCAGACCCAAGCGAACCCAGTTCGTCAAACCAGCAATTTGTTGTCCCAATGAGCGTTGTTCATACAGTCACAACGAGTACCGCTCAAACAGTCCCTCTAGTTCCACCTGTTCAGCCACAAATGGCCCACTAACAACCTGCTCCAAATGGTGCAACTTGGTTGGTTGACAACCCATCCCCATTGGTTTTCATAGATTACCATGATATGCCTAAGAGCCCGGATAAATTATATTCGCTCTTCCATCCAAATGACTTAAACAGAACCGTGGAGGAACATATAAAGATATTTGAAGATGCTCTCCGCAACAAGCGGATTGAGTATGCAAATGTTGCATGTAGGCTTTTCCCTTACTCCTTAGGAGAAGACGCTTTTTACTGGTTTATCCACCTACCAGTATCTTCCATTGACTCTTGGGAAAAGCTGAAAACAGCCTTCACCGGTAAATATGGGATCCCCATCACGCCCATAGAGTTGTATAGACAGTTCATAGAGGTAAAGAGACAAGGGCATGAACCGATCAACTCCTTTAACAACAGGTTTCACAAGGCCTTTACTCGGTTGAGAGATCCTTATGTGGTAAGTGACGCTTCAGCAAGGCAAATCTATTATTCAACCCTGTATTACCTAACAGCGATGTTTGTCCAACAATCGCAGCCTACCCCAACCACATTAATAGAATCATATGCTAAGGCCATGGAGATCAGTAAAGAACATAGGCCAGAATGTTGCGGGACCCTTACTCCAATTAGGACCACCTGCAATGCCCAACCAGATTCAGGGAATCGGTCAAGCTTTAGCTCACCAAGTGCCCATCATGAATCAAATCCCGCAACCAGCATATCAACCCCCACAGCCCGCTAATCAATTGGTGCTTCATCTTGGACCACCTATATTTCAAATACCTCCCAGCCAGCCGGTGTATCTACAGAACACTACTACATCCACTAGGACGCACGAAGAGAAGGATGAGATGCAAGAGTTGATTGATCAAATGAAAAAGCTTTCTACTAAAGTCACTTACCTACGCAGTCTGAATAATCAGTTGCAGAATGCACAAAGGAATCAGCACCAAGGCCAACACCAAAACCAGTACCAAAATTAAAATTATCAAAGGCCGAATATGACATGGAATACTCATCCTAATAATGATGGAGTTCCTACGCCACTAGACAACCCGTCTGCATCTGAAAACAGACCAACAAACAAGGTATTCCTTGCCGAAGCCGCTCTATCCAATTGGTGCAGGTTGCATAACACCAACCAGCACTCAAAATTGCAATGCAACAAATTTTAGGTAGCAGCCAACATATTCCAGCGGGTAGTTGAAAATACAATGTCTCAGTCGACACCTTCTCCTACTAGATATGAGATAGTTCAGTCACCCAGGTACGACACAGCCCTGATTCTAGAGACCTATATCCCTCCCTTCTTCTTCCCTAATTAGGAGTGGCAAATGCAAGTCAGCCCATAGATGTGAATGCATTCCAGTAGTACCAACGTAGCAACCGGGGGTACTATAACAACAACAATCAGAACAACAACAGTGGCACGTATACCACCTCCACACCTCCAAAGGACATTCAAGTCCCTCCAGACCAAAATGCAAATAATAGCCCAGGTTATCCAAGGACGCCACAGCAATATGTAAACCAAGGTCCACCCCAGAAATCACAAGCTCCCCTTAAAGCACATATCTTCCCAAACTAGCCAACTGCTGCCCCAAACCAAATTACAATCGCTCAACCATCTCAAGTAGAGCAGCCTCCCAATAAGTTAGAAATCAATAGGCTAGGCCAATTGGTGGCAGAAGAGTTCAGGAAGGTCAAAATTAGTCTGTACCTCGCCGAACTAATGAAGGTTTTTGAGGTAAGAGACACAATATTGGGCAGCCTTAGGGAAGGTTCGTCAATTTAGACAAAAAAGGGTGATGAGAACTCAAGACAGAAAACTCCACCCGAGCAACCTGTGAAAATCAACAACAAAGTAAGAGAAAGAGGACCAACAAATGCTAGAGGTGCGACGGTGAATTATGTGGCACAAGTGGAATCTCCGGTTGATCAATCCATAAGAACTGGTTTTGAAGTCAGAGCCCAGGGAAGAGCTCAAGATAACCCGGTGATTGAAAATGATATAATCCCAAAAGAACCTACCATTAATTTATTTACAGAAAAGTTGGAACCCCCACCTTTCTTGTTGATGCTTAAGATTTTTGGTAAAAATTTGCATAGTTGTTTAATAGATTCAAGAGCTTCAGCTAATGTTATGCCTCTATCTATATGCACTGCTTTAGGCCTAACCCCCACCAAGACCAACAAGAAAGTAACACAGTTAGACAAAATTGAAGTAAATGTGGTAGGTGAATTAAACAACATCCATAAGCCTTTAACAGTAGATCCGCACATCCAGATGTACATTTATATCCAAGTAGTAGACATTCTTGGGGCATATGGTATGTTGCTAAGCGGAGATTGGACCCTCGTCCTCAATGGATAGCTACACTCAATCTTTACCCACATGTGGATGCCATGGAAAGGTGTGGCAAACCAAATCCGAATTGAGTCTGAACCTAGGCTTAAGCTGATGATCACAGAGTATGATCAGACTAATGAAACTCTCTTTTTGGAGTCTTATATGGGAACCTACAGGCCTAATATGGGCCCCACAAATGAAGTCTTGTTGGTTCAATGTTCAAAACCAATTTCAAATTTAGAAAGAGTCACAGAAGACACTGAAGTGTAAAATGGACATGATGATGTCTCATCATCAACAGAAGAAAATGAGTTATTTGGCTGCTTCAGACACTTTTCTACAAATGTGCAAAGCAAACACAACACTTAAATCACGGAATTTCCGTTGAGTACCTGCTCCTACCTAATTGGTGCAGGGTTCATGACGTTGCACATTCCGAAATTACATGCTCGTTGTGCAGAACAACATTGAATCAAGAGCACAAGAGGCACCTAGATGTACTAAAAACTCGTATGCCACAACAAGAACATGCTAGGCCGCCTAGAAGACCCGAAGATGAGGTCCTCCAACATAAAAATTATGAAGCGCAAAAGATGGAAACTCAAACCTGCACTGTAATAGATCCCAATCAAGCTTGGACACTAAGGTTTGATGATTCAAAATCTAAGCACGGAGTCGGGGCAGGAATAGAGTTGATAAGTCCCAATGGCGAAACTTATATGGCCGCCTACACATAGCAGTTTCATTGTACCAACAATGTAGCAAAGTATGAATCTATGGTTCATGGACTGTTGTTAGCCATTTAAAAGGGAGGACGAATATTGCACTGTTTCGGAGATTCAGAAGTGGTGGTCAAACAGGTTAGAAAGCAGTACACATGTCATGACGAAAGGCTAAATTGTTATCGCAACCACGTCTGGGTCATAATGGAAATTTTTTATGCTTTCAACATTAAAACCATTTTCCGATCACAAAATCAGGTTGTTGATTCCTTGGCACAAGCTGCAATTTCGCGGGAGCCACTGTCTATGCAGAGTTCAAAAAAGTTTACCGTTGAGTTGACATCAGTCCTGTCCATTCCTAATAATCTCACCAATTTCTAGGTGTTTGATGATGATAGACACATTATAGATTTCATGACAAGTTCAGATGTGTTCACAGCACAAATCACTGATGAAGAGGAACCTTAAGAAGCTGAAATCGACATCGAAGGTGTCCTCAACCTCAAGACAAACACTATTCCTCGAGGGATGGTACAGTTGGAAAGGATCTTTGACTGGGATTAGCTGAAGTCTCGCAAGGAAGGTGATTCTGAAGGAGGCATATGTGACAAGATCAATGTAGGCTCGAGGGATAATCAAAAGAATGTACTAATAGGAAAAATATGCACAGCCCAAGAAAGGGACGGAATTCTCAGAAACATGAGAGAATTTCCAGATATCATTGCTTGGGGGTATGAAGACCCAAAAACTTATGATACCTCAATCATAATGCACACTATACCACTTGCACTCATCTTGAGTTTTTTGTATTGCACATCTATTTTTTTATGTTTTCTTGTATGTATGTGCATCAGACATGGCTGCATTGTCATTCACTAATGAACAAATTTGTGTGGGTAGTGTTGATGGGTGTTTTATGACCACACCAACACAGGATAAAGTGTCCAAGGACACTCTATCCTCTCTTGAGCAAAGACCCCTCATATGCTAAGATTGCAAAGATCATAGAGGTGACTTCAAGGTTCCTACAGCAAACTTGCAATGTTATCTTGGATATGAGCTCATTTGGCTTGATGTAATATGTTGGTAATCCAAGGGGGACTTATGTTTGGATCATTCTTTCACTTCTTTGTTGTGGCTGGAACTTGATCATTAGATATTACAATTTTGTGATGCCTCTCTCTTCAAACGAACCAGAAATATACTAAAAGTAAAAAGGGGAAACGGTAAGAGAATCTATTCTACTCCTAAGGACAATGATATCAATGAATAGTGCTCCAATGGACGAATTCTACATTAACCAAGTTCTACTTCACAAAACTTGACAACAACTCCACGGGACCGGTGCAATGTTCCAAGGGTTATGCAAAGAATTTCGATATCATAATACATAATGATCAAAATTAAGCATCCATATATAACTTTACACTACAAAGAGAAATCATCTAAGTGCAAAAAGTATAAACCATTGAAATTCATCAAACATTGTCACATTCTCCATTAACATCAATGCACTTTAACAATTTGAGAAATCAAAGGAACACCATGCAACAAGTTGAAATAGACAAGAATCCACCATAACTTCAATGTAATCAAGTTTTATTTCTCCAAGTCATATGCTACAATTTCTTCTCCTTCTCCTACTCCTACTCTACTTCTACTCTAAGGAGCAAGAGCTCTCTGCTTCTAATGAGCTAACTATCTAATAAATTACAAATGAGAAGGCAAGGCCTTTTATAAAGATCCTCCCACAAATGAATGGCCAAGATTGATCTGAAATCAAGGGCAGAGATTACGCCATGCAAACCCTAATTAGGGTTTGACCAACAATAGCTTTGTGGCACAAGGTAGTAGAGGCCAGTAATTAATGAGCACACAACATGCCCACTAAGCACCCAATAACTCATTGCTTAAAATAGCACATCCACTATCCCTCTCTCTAGCGGCAAATGCAACGAACCTGGACATGACGGTTTGGAAACATGTGATTGGCTAGAGAAGGTGACAAGGTGCCACCTCAGCATGTTGGACGCCATGTGGACCTAGTGAAATGACCCCCTTAGTTTTTTCCCAATTTCAACACAAAAATTTCACCCACTAGCATTAGCAAAGATGAAACATTGAAAGCATTACATGTTGGCAGTTGGACCAGTCACTTCCACTTTTACAATGGGATAAGAAAATACTGAAAATTAAACAACTTGGCGGTATAACCTGCCACTTCCACTTATTCAGTGGGGAAATTACAAAATCAAAAGGAAGGCTCAACCACTTATGCAGTGAGAGCAATACATTACTAGCTGATAACCAAAATGCTAGAAAGATAAAATAACTATGATAGGCAGTAAACCAGCCTCTTCCACTTATACAATGGGTATTAGGGAACTAATCAAAATGACGTTTGTTGTTAGTACTACTAATCAGCATTACATTATGAAGCATGAATTGCAAATTGAGCAATATTGTTGTCCAACGGCTGCAAATGATATTCAATGTTTTTTCCGAAATTTCAAGAGGCTCACAACCAAGGAAAACAACCCCAAACTCAAAATGCTAAAGTCTAGAATACTTAACCAGAAAACTGAAAAATACAGTCCAGCAACATGAGACACACTAAAATGCTCCTATCTCCTCCAAACACAATGGATTGACTTGAAATTAATTGCTAATGAAGCCTAGAGAGGAGACGTCCAAGCCAAGACCCAAAACTAGCTGCGAATCTGATCTAACAATTAAAGCACGCTTCCCAAGACAGCCACAAGCATGGTACGGCATGGGAGGAAAGGGCAAACTTCAAGATATAATTCCAATCTGCAAAATAGGACCTGAAAATCAGCACGAAGGGGCGCTTAGACCACAGGAAAACAATGAGATTACCCAGAAGGACCAAAATATCCCTCTTAGACTTATGATTGAAAATCACTTTCAACTCCAAAGTAAACCAACAACCTAGAAACTCACAAACACCCCAAAAACATCAGAAAACATCAAAGACACCTTTACAATGAACTCCATTTGTTCTTCAGTGTAAAGAACAACCTCACAATCTCAACTAGTTGCTACCTCTCAAGCAAGAAGCCAAGAACAAGCTAGGAGGTATGCATTCCTTGAAGCGAATCAATCTCAATTTCAGCAATAGGCATACATAGGTAATAAAGTGAAATATATTATAAAATCAATTTATTCCTCTTTAGGGCGCCCATCATGCCTTAAATAATAATTCACTTTATAAAACATTTTACCTCAACAATGAAGCGCCCAACATAAGCTCTTAACTGCCAAAAATAACTCCAAGAATGTTGGAAGACCATTTCCTCAAACTGACCTACCAGAAATAGCCATCTGAACTGGCCTGCTAAAACACTACTAAAAATAGCACTTACTAAAAATAGCATACTGCTAAAAATAGTAAGTGTGTCCAGATGCATTTTAACCACATTTTGAGCAGCCGTTGCAACTTACTAAAAATAATAAGTTCGGAAAATTCCTCAGATTCACTTGCATGTCACAACATCCCAAAGCTCTCTGAAAACCCAGAAGGAATCTAAAATCAGAACTGTAAAACTCCAACATGCAAGCCACTGAAACTGCCAAATCATCCTCCCAGAAAATAGGAAACCCTAATTACTGCTCCCAACTAGCCTACGAGCCTACGAAAAAGGCTAACGGCCAACTGAACTGATCACTACTAAAAAGGGGACATTACACCCGATAACTCATCACGAAGAATATTCCATTTTGACTAATTGTGATGGAGTATATTCCCAAATTACATCATCTAGACCAAGGTTCTAACTTTGATCAACTCTTCCGAAATTATCCTTCCTTGGTCATTTTCTTCTTTCCACATACTTGGGTTTGGGAATTCACCTTTGTGGAATATCTTTCCTTGTCAACAACTGTCATTCCTAGAGTCTTTTCCTTCTGACTCTTGATCTTGGATTTTCGAAGGAAATTCAAGATGTTGTAAATTCTTCTTCTCACTTGTAATTGAACTTTGGATCCTTGGGGTCTAGAACTAGACTGCCTTGAATCCTGAAGCCTGAATGTTTGGAGTTTTAATGTCCTCGACGTTTGGAACTGGAAATCTTCCTCCATGAACTTCCTGAGACTGGATTTCTTCTTGAACTTGGATGTCATAAACTAGATCTGCTCATCTCGGACCTCCATGCCTCTTGACGTCCTAATGTTGTCTTTGGATTGGATAGATGAATCCTTGATGTTTTATCATTTTCTAACATTTTGGAGATGGGCGTTGTTGACGTGTTTTTTATGACAGCGTCGAACACAGAATAAAGTTACCTAATGGTCACTTCACTCTCTCTTGATCAAAGTGCGATTGTGTGCTAAGATTGCAGGAAGATCATACAATCAACTCCAAGGTTCCTATGTGCAACGAACATGACTCAGTTGGCTTGATGTGATATGTTGGTAATCCAAGGGGACTTGCGTTTGGATCGTTCTTTCACTTCTTCATTGTGGCTAGAACTTCATCATAGGATATAGCAATTTTGTGATGCTTCTGCTTTGAATGAACTAAAATTAAAGGGGAAAAAGGGGTAGAAAGATCTAAATCTACTCCTAAGGGCAATGATATCAATAAACAATGCTTTAGTGGACAGATCCCAAATAAACCAAGCTCTGCTTCTCCAAGTTTAACTACAACTCCGCAAGAACTGGTGCAATCTTCTGAGGATGTTGAAGGATTTTTAGATCGAGAAAGTGCAATTTAAAACCCAAAACGGCGCAATCCAAATGACTATCCACAATCGAACTTAACACAAATTCAATGGGTCAGGCTAACTTTACACTGCAACTTACAATCAGCAAGATGCAAAAAGTATGAACCATGGAAATTCATCAAACACCATTACATTCTCCATTGAAATCAAAGCACTATACTACTTCTATTCTAAGTGAGGAAGGTGAAACCATGCAACTTTTGAAAAAATAACTTAAGTGGACACGATCAGGGAACAATGGTTCACTGTTATTATTTCAAAAACTTATCGCAACAATTTCATACAAATCTCCCTCCTTTACAAATGAAGGGGTCACCCCCTTTATATAGGCTCCAAGCCTTGGCTACATGCAAACCCTAATTAGGGTTTTCCCTAAAAGATTCCCCACACATGATGCAACAAGGTGGGAATCAGCAATAAATGCCCATTATGCCCATATACAATTGATTACATTCTTGCCAAAAATGGCATCTATTGTGCATTGAATGCACCATCATCCATTAAGCTCGCCCAATAAATCATAAATACAATAAATATGCCTCCATGCAAAATCACCCATGATGCCATAAATGCACCATCATCTCCTGAATGTGACGGCTGCATGCAAAAAGAATCTACCATAATGCCTTAAATGTGACGGATACATGCAAAAGATGCTCCATTAATTCTTCATGCGTTGACCCGACTGCCACTTGGCGAGAAACCCTTGGAGAGAGAAAAACCCCGAAGAGAGAAAACTTTATCTGGGAAGTATTTTCCTGAGATTTTGAAATTTCCTTGCCTTGGAGAAGATTTTTCATCAATTCTACACGTTTCCTATTTTTTAGGAAAAATTTCAAATTAGGGTTCCAGGGTCTAGGAGAGAGAAAATTCTCTCACGACTCTAAATCTATCATCATTTTGAAATTCGGATGATTTTTGATGCCTGAAATGGAAATTTTCAAAAAAAAAATTCGGGGGGGGATTTCTTTTCAATCTATCCATGATTCCTTCCTTGCCTTGGAAAATTTTCACCTTCTTGACTTGGGTGTCGAATCCAGTTGATGAAGGAACTTGGTTTCTCCTCGATTTTCCTTGCCTTAATCGTTTTGGCACCCTTCTCCCAGTATGGGCGCTAAGTCACCTTAGAGGAGGAATTTTTTAAATTTTGGGATTTCCATGAACACCTCTATTTAGTGCCCAATTTGACACTTGGGCACCATTATGCCAGTGTGAAGCAAATCCAACCTTTTTGATTTGTCCATGGCAACATGAATTTGGTGCCTCATGACTAACCTGGGCACTGAATTGCTTTAGGGATGGAAATTTGGATTTTGTGATTTTTCCATGCTTACTTCATTTTGGTGCTTTTCTCCTGACTAGGGTGCCATTTGGGCTTGAGGGAATTGTGCCCTTGAACGTTTTTCCATAGCACACTCAATTTGGTGCCCTGCTTAGCACTTGGGCACTAAAAACACTTAGGCAAGGAATTTGTAAATTTAAATCTTTTCCATGGCACACCCTTTTTAGTGCCCTTGACCTTTCTTGGGCGCTAATTCCACTTGGCCATGGAATTTCATGATTTTGGATTTTTCCTTAACCCCTCTCTCCTAGCGCCCTTCCAGGACTTTGGGCACTAAATGCTTATTGTGATGGAATTTCAAGTTTTTTGGATTTTCCATGGAGACTTGGATTTGGCGCCCTAACTTGGACATGGGCACCATTTTCACTTTATGGTGGAATTTTGATTTCTTCATGCTTTCCCTAACTCTTCCAGTTTGGTCCCATACCTAGACTTGGGCGTGGAAATCATTATGAGATGGAATTTTAGCATTTTGAGTGCCTTTCCAAACTTAGCCATTGTTGCACATTCTCTAGATTCAAGATGCCATATTTGAAGAATTGAAATGGATTTTGCCAAACTTAGAATATTTTCATGCTTTCCACTTCTGGAATGGGCATCCACACTTAGCCAATTTTCTGATCAGTAGCCTACTCTTTGATTTTCTAGATTTAGAAATGTTCAGGAATGCTCAGTCTTCAGTGTCTGCCTGCACAGGACCTACCACAAATAGACTTTCTAAAAATAAAAAGTGTTTCAAAATGTCAACGTTAGGGCAAAACAGGACACATGGAGACTTACTAAAAATAGAAACTTACTAAAAAATAGAAATTACTAAACATAGTAAGTTTGATTTTCAGCAAAATTAGACCAACCCGAGGAGTGGTGAAATCCCTAAAAAAAGGAACTTTCTAAAAATAGAAAGTTGCTCAGAATTCACTCAAATTTCATTGGGAGGTTCCTCAAAGGGTCCTGATTCCAATACAACGTTCAGTTTTTCAAAACCCCTAAAAGAAACCCCTAAAATCTAGGTCTGGAGGATAAAACCCTAAAAAAGCCAAAAACAAGCTCCAGACTTAGCAAAATTTGCTCAAATGAGTTGTAGGCTTGATCAAACTGACCCCCAAACATTTGCAAATTCAGAGGACTGACGAGACCACTGTGAAAAGACCCAAAAAATAAAACCAAAAGACCGACAAGGCCTAAAAAGTAGGGGTCCCATTTGCAATGGCGTGATGTGTGAAAACGTCACAACAGGCGCATTTGGAGCTTGGAGAAGAAATTTCTCCATACTTCGTCAAATTTTTGAGTTTCCATATCTAGAGAATGCTAGGGCGCATTTTGACTTAAATGAGGAGTTCTTTGATACTTAGCGATTTTTTCACTTTCCAAGACTCTTGGCATGCTTGGGTGCATTCTAGGCCCAAAGAAGGTTTTTTGCGTGCAAGGAACATTCCTCCTTGCCTTGGGATTTGCGATCAAGAAGGTATCCTTGGCGCATTTGAGGAGGCAAGAAGGATTTTTGAAATGAAGGAATAACCCTCCTCTCCTTTGGATTTGTGCCCAAGGAGGCTGTCTAGGTGCACTTGGAGCCTGGAGGAGGATTTTTGGAATGAAGAACAATTCCTCCTTGTCATGGGATTTGCGCCCAAGAATAGATTTCATTGTGCTCAGTGCTTCCAAGGAGGATTTCCACACAGCTAAAATTTGTGTCACCTACTTGCCCATTTGCTTTTCTAGATTTAGAACTGGATGCTCAAGATCTTTCTGCAATCAGTGCTTCGCTTGTTGCCAAGGATAGACCTAAAAATAGACTTGATAAAAATAGTAAGCTCTTCCAAACACAAAATTAGGGCAAATGGGGACACAATGAAACTAACTAAAAATAGTATGTCCAAACTCAAAATTAGGCCAATTGGGGCCATAGTGAAACTTACTCAAAATAGTAAGTTCTTGAAAAATGATCAAATATCACTAGTAGGCCCTTTAAAGGATTCTCTTTTCTACCTTAGCCAAAATTTCACTATGCCCAAGGTTACTGACTTCTTTTCTAAGTCTGTAAGATAGAAACCCTAAAATACACAATGATTGCTTCCAGACATACCCAAAATTTACCAAAATGCTTGGGAACTTGAGGGAAATGAGGAAATTGTTGTCGGACTACCCAAAAACTCACAACCAAAAGACCAAGTGGACAAAAATGTAGGGGTTCCCCATTTGGAATGAGGTGATGTGTGAATAGGTTAGAACAAATAGTGCCCCTAACCTCAAGTCTGTTAATCTAGAAAGAACTTCACTAAAATGCCTATTGTTTATGAACTCTATAGTTGAAGTCTCATTTAACCCTCTGTGAAGGAATGATTAGTACGATATTTTCATCCTTATTTCCCATATGGCTTGATCAGGGTTGCATCACATGACAACAATTTTGATAAATCTCTCTTGATTTATTGTAAGTATGTAAATATGAAAAAGATAGAGCATAACAACATTCAAATTGGAGTTTATACTACATTTGGAACCTGATATATGCCCAAAAAAACGATCGCAATCACAATAATGACAAGGAAACTAAAATTCAATATCTGAAAATGGAAGTATTCAAAGAGACGAAAAGTTACCAAATAAGAGTGCATGTTAGTAAAAATGAAGAGATTATAATCCGATTAACAGGATAGAGTCCAAAAAAGTTTAGCTTGGAGAGATACATAAATCTCTTCCTTAGTTCTCATCTCTTGTTACAAATGCCTTACTCGGAGATAAAGCAATTAGATAGTCATCACTGATTTGGCACATATAAAGATTGTGCATTTGCTTAGGAGTTATTATGGTTGTGATTGGAAGAAATTAATAGAAATGTGAGAAATTGACAAAGAGGAAAATATTTCCATGAAATTAATGTAACAAGGACCTTAGCTTTTTTAAGGGATACAAGTGTCCAAAGCTTTTGGAAATGCTAATTAATTTGCCAATATTTTAATGAGTTGTTGAATAGAATATGTTATAACGAATCATTTAGAAGTGTCATATTGATAATAGGAAGTCCAAAGCAATGACTTATAGAAGTAACACAGCATTTACAAAATAAAACATCTCATTACATAGACATGTAACTCACCTTTCCAGAAGGATACACCTCCTTATACCAAAGTGGCTTATCTGACAAACTAATTTCAACTACACACATATCATCAAGTTCCTGCCCATCAAACAACTCTTTTAGCATAAAAAAGGAACCAAACACTTCTGATATATCATGGCTAATGGACAAAATCAGAAGAGAATTGAAGAGATTTGCCACCTAATTTTTACAATATGCAATATTAGAAATGCATTATAGTTCGTAGATGGGTGAAAAGACACCTTATAATTTTTAGCAATCCATACTCTTTGTGCATAAGGACACATTCGACTTATATACAACCTGCAAATAAAAAAAATAGTAGTTTCATAATTTTTCTGTATTCAAAAACAAGGATAAAGTCAACATCTGCACAAATGCCATAAATAAAATGAATCAAAATCCAAACACCATATACTAGATAAATTAGTTACAAATTAGTTTTTCACAACCTAATTCTATACATAAATTGGAATTGGTTCAACATGTTAACGTTTTGATTTGTACCTTTCAGTATAAAAATATGGAACAAATGTATAGTAGAATTGCTCTTCAAATTAGAAGGGGAAAACTCCTATAATATAAAACTAACCTATCATAAACAAAATGTACTTGCGATTCACAATCTTTACAATGGTTTTCTACAATGGTTCATGTTCATGCTATGAAAAATTAAAAGTGTCTTTTTGAATTCACCTAGAGAAAAGGTTGAGAAGCTCCTCAACTCAAAGAAAATAGTTTTGCATATAAATTTATCTAATGCAGAAAATAGTTTAACCCAACTAAAGGATGCTTATGAAATTTCAATAAACATAGGGATCAAAAAACCATAAGGGGAACAAAATTGGATTGAAGAGACACAAACATTAGCCATGGAAGCATTACACATGAAGCTACAAGGCTTCTTTCCATTACACTTGTAATACAAAGTTGACAAAAATTTTCCAAACGTATTCCATGCAAAATAATTTGACATAGCTATTTACAAAGCCAACTCCCTAAAGTTCTCCTTTGGATCTTGCCTCTAAAATTTTTCAATCAGCCTACTACAAAACTCCTCGTAGATGTTGATAGGGCTATGCCCTTGAGTGACTAGCCTGTGATACAACCACTTATGTGCAACTCCTTCCACGTGAAGGATCACAAATTTTTGCTTCAACCTTATACATAGGGCTTAGTGAAAAGTAGATATTCAACTTTTGGATCCAACTCCAAGCTCAATCCAAAGCTTTGTTGGATCTCTCAAATGACGGGATGGTGAGTGTCCTCAATCTACTGTGCAAATCTTAAAAGGTCAATTTGAGGTGGGTCCCTTTTAATTCATAGTTTTAGTTATTGACTTCATTTTATGATCCTAATACCATATTGTCCTAAGCATATATTATATATTCCTAAGTATAATAAGGATAAGCATTAGTAGTATGCTTAACCTTAACATTAGTTTTAGTTACTACCTTAACCCCTCTTGACTACAATGAAAGGGTGTGTCCCTATATAGTTATCCCTATAACTAAGGAAAAGAACTCTCTCACATATCATCACAATTTCAAATTACTAAATTCATATATTATTTATTATCATTAGAGGTCATCCCCTCAAAGTGGTTTTCTATTTTACTAGTTTTTGCATTTGTTTCCAAGAAATATCATCACAAGTGGTATTAGAGCTATGATTTGGGCCAATATTTTTGTTTCCGCCATAACTTACACACTATTGTTGATTTGAAGCTAATTCTTTGTATATATTAAACACAAGTTCAAGTTAAAATTTAGAGTTATAAAGTAATTTTTTTGCAAGTTATCGGAATTTTGTTTTTTCCTATTAATTTGTTCTTCAAGCCAAAAAAAAGGAATTTTTTTAAAAATATATTTTTGAAATGCTTATAGAAAATTAGGTGGGGTTAGTTCTTTGCAATTTGTTGTTAGATACAAAATGTATACCTTAATTAGTGGTCAATTTTAAGTGAAAATGCGAACATCAAAATTTGTCATAGACCGTGTTCTAAAATTCTATGGTTAAAAGTCCCACTAGATACTATCCTCCCTTAATTAAATCAAAATGTAGAGTTCAAAATAAAAACACACTTGAATCCATGTCATCTTTAGGACAAGAGGATTTCTCTATAGATATCAAATCCAATGATCATTTTTATTGTCCACCAATTTAAAACCAAGAAAATATTCCACCATGACATGAAATGGTGATACATTTTATTAAGGATAAATTATTTGGCCCATTTGGAATATATTTAAATGAGGATTTAGATAGGTTCAAGAAGGATTTATTATCAGAATTAAATCCTCAAAACCACCAAGGTGGGTAAAACCTTAACAAACAAAATCAGGGGATGGTACCTTTTCAAGGTCCAAAATTAAACCTAACAAGAATGGAAATCTATATGTTTAATGGTGCAAATGTAAATTCATGGGTAAGTTTCATGGAACAACACTTTAAACTTCATAATATACAGAATAGAGCAATGGTTGACATAGCCTCACTGAATTTAGAATGAAGACTTTATCAATGGTACCAATGGAGGATACGTGACAAGCAAGGGAAAATGCTTAGTTGGAAAAAATTTAGTAATGAATTAGAAATCCTCTATGAGAAACCATGTAAAAAAAAGCTATTTTAGCCAGCTAACAAATTTAAAAGAATTAAGCTTTATAGCTGAATATAATGCTGAGCATATGAGATTGGCAATTTGAGCTCATGAGATGACACCTTATCAAAGGCTACAATTGTAAATCAGTGGACTTAAAGACCAAATTAAGTTTGATGTTTTTTTGTTTGAACCTCCTACAATTAGGAAAGCTATGCAACAAGCATTGCATATTGGGAAACAAAACATCACCAAAAATTTCATAAAATTTGAAACCAAAAGATTAAAAGACAAAAACATGCTTAATTCTATTGACAAAAATGGAAGCTCTCTCCTCAACAAGGGACAACGAAAAGAGAAAAAAACCTATGTAGGAACTGTGATAACAAATGGTCAAGGGGTCATAAATGTTCTAGTAGTGAGAAAATACTAGCGATCTTAAGAATGAGATTGAGGAAGAGGGAGAAGTACCTACAAAGGAACGAAGTGTAGAACTTAGGTGTGAGAATTCAAAGGAAAAATAAAGCAATACTATCTCCCTACATGCATTGAATGGAATGAATGCATCAAATGCACCACAAACACTCAAAGTAATTGGTTTTATCAAAAAGCGAAATGTGAAAGTGTTGGTTAATACCAGTAGTACACACAACTTTATTGATAGAAGATTAGCTAAACAGATCAATTGTTTTGTTTATCCAATCTTTAATTTTTAAGTCATGACAGCTGATTGGAAATAACTCTCTTGTGGTGGTAAATTCCATCATATAAAACTCTCAATGGAATATTATCAATTAGATTCATAAATGTTTGTTATCCCAATTGGGGAGCATATGTAGTTTTGGGAGTACAACGGCTTGAACAATTAGGAACAATGTCTTTCAATTTTCATGACTTATCCACGACTTTTAATACACATGGGAGGAAATATTAAATTTTAGGGACAAAATCACCACCAAGTGAAATTATTAGCTCACATAGGATGGAGAAATTACCAAGAAAGGATCTTATAGTATAGAGGCACAATCACATTTTATAGAAGCACAAGATGTGAAAAATCAAGATTGACAAAAACTTCAAGAGATCATTCAACACTATCAACAAGTATTTCAAGAACCCAAGGCAATAATTGAGAAACAAGCGAAACAATTGCAAAATAGACCCATCTTGGAATTCCTAATCAAGTGGAAGAATTTTCCAATTCAATATGCAACATCGAATGATGGACAACTCATACAAAAGATTCTAGAGTTGCTAAGCATTGCGAGCAATGCTTTTCTGAAGGGGATGGGAATGTTATGATCCTAATATCACGAGTATATATTATATATTCCAAGTATAATCACAATAAGCACTTGTGGCATTCTAGTTACTACCTTAACCCCCTTTTAACAAAGATGAAAAGGTGTGTCCCTATAAGTTATGTCTATAAATAAGGAAGAGAACTCTCTCCCATATCATCACAACTTCAAATTACTGAATTCACATATTATTTTCTGATTATTGGAGATCACCCCTTCGAAGTGGTAAGTAGTTTTACTGATTTATGCATTTATCTCCAATAGATATCATAACACTTCAACATATAGAAGTTAATGAAATAGATGTCTACTCAAAAATCGGCACTCTTTGCCCTGTATTCAACATGTTCTGCTAGTCGTGCATATCCTCTTCCTACAGAATAGCTTCTCTTTCCAAGAAAGTGACTTCAGTAGTTGAGTCTCAGTGACTGATTTCAATAAGGTGTTTCGATTTTCCATTGCAGATAAGGATTCTCTTGGTGCACCACTACCGAAGATATAGTGGCATAATTTGTTCCAACGAACAGAATACTCTAGGCAAAGAGATTGATGAGTTGTTGCTACCCATCTGTCAGTGATCTCATCATGTTGATCTATTCCAACTCTTTATCTTCATGTGACATCTTTTGTTTCTTTAAATCCCTTCGTTGATATCTGGTTTCTCTATCAATTTGTAATGTCCCCTTATGTTAAAACTTAGGAAATAGGGACAAATAACTTACTAAATTCAATTGCAAGAGACATCTTTCCACAAAATCTCTATTAACACTTAAAATAATGATAATTGATGCTACTCAAAGCAAGAATTATAGATTTGATACACAATTGATATCACTTCTAATACGATGATATTAGGACCAATATCACTGCTATCTCTGATTTAACACTTAAATGTATGCAAAGATGATCTTGATCTGTATATCTTATCTGCACTTAGTGCAATGCAATCAATGCTAAAGTATGGATAGAGTACCTCTGATATGACAGTGCAAACTATGGTGCAAGTTACCTCTCAACTGTTTGTAGCCTTTTCTGATATATATATATGTTAATAAGCTGCGTGTTCCCTTCTCAATAGCTTATAGCAATGATGTAGATTTGTTGTTTATGATTAGACTCTTGAAGTATGCAATGATCTCCTCAAATATCGTTTACAGCAATAAGGTCATTGCTATGTCTGATTTGAATCTATAGAAATGCAATAAACTTTGTATTGGTCGAATAAGACCTTCAATCTATATATGAATGCTTGCCTGATATATGTGTTTATGTAGCGATTCTATATGATCTCCAGATATGGATGCTTGCCTGATTAATCTTGTGAATTATAGCAATTCCAAAGGTGCTGTGTCTGATATGTATCACCGGTAAATATGTGTCCAAAAGCCAAGGGGCTGTTTGCACAATTAGAGTGAATCCACAAAGGATGAAATAAGAAATAAAGATATCCAATGATTTGAAGTGAGTATTTGATCCTCATTAAATATCTCATGGGATCGATGGGTTGTGTCTCTTCTTGGAATGAACATATCCTCTAATTGCACCTTTACATGATCATTTGTTATGGATGCCATTCTTAATCATTGTTAAGGATTAATTAATCATTTGCTGATTGAAGTTGCTCTATGATTAATATAATCATTGTCTGACTAACCAACCAATGGAATGCTTAGTTGCTGATCATAATCAATATTTGTTTGACCCTACACTCAAACTGAATCTTCCTTATCCAGAATATGCTTCTTAATAATATAAACAGCAGGATCCATGAGGCAATCAATACTCTTTCTGTTATCTTATGACAGCGATGAATAAGAACGAATGTTATCGTGGTGACATTGATAAGAAGTTGTCTCCATGTATGATCAGTGTAACATTGATATTTGAGTGTTATATCCATACAATCGGACTGCCTTCATGTTGTCTTGATGATGTGTAGTATCCCTTGGCTAATCTGACCCTGTTCTGCTCATTTGAACCCCAAGGAATATTGTCAAACACTTTGTATGCGAAGTTGTAGCTTCCTGATAGGAATTTCAGTTTGCTGTGTATGCTCTTAAAATCAAGTAGAAATGATGCAAATGCTTTGAAATGAATGTGAGAATGAAATGCACTTGTTTTTACTCTTTTAAAATACAAATACATCAATTCCTGAGGTAAAATGCATACCTACAGCCAAGTAGCATTTTTACAAACACTTGGCATGTTAACTAATGTGCATCTACAAAAAGCTATTATGACTAATATGACAATGCAAACTACATCTAAAAATCATGAACATGGTGAAAATAAGAACTCATATCCGATGAAGAGGTGGCAGCATTAACTCATGCAATGAGCACTCCTTGATGCCAAAGTACTGTAGCGTTTACTGTTCATGCCACTATAGCAGCCAACATAAATTTTGATTTGCAAATGATTAACTCTTAATCTTCCACAATCTTCAGACCTGCAAACATTTAATCTTGAAACCCTCGAATAATCTTTGTATTTCTTCACCAATATGCTCAAATATGACCATTGTATGTAGCCAACCCTTAAAGCAATCTTCAGCTGATATTTCACAACCTCGGTATGCTGGAATCAATGAGAGTTTTTGTTCCCAATGATCAAATATGGCTGAAACCCTAGCTGGTTCCTTCTCCAAGCAAGAACTCCCAAAAGCATAAGTATGAAATGATCAAAAGATAATGAAATCCTTTCAAAAAGCCTTTATATAATATCCAATTGGTATTTGGCTTCATCTCCCTTAATTTCACTTTAATTTCGTCTCCTTTTAAGTGCACAACATTATAATTTAAAGTATACTTTATTAATCACTTAGATCTCCCTTTTAGATAACACTTTATTACTTATAATAAAGTATACTTTAAAAGCATTTAAAATAACTTCATATAACTTAAATGCACTTTTAAATAACTTGACTTTATAATCATTAAATGACCTTTTTATCATAAAGTCATTTAATGTTCACACTTTATATTCTGACTTTATGATATTAAATCCCCCTCAATTATAAAGTCACATGAAGTCAATATAATATTCTGTTAAAATAATTAATTATTATTAAAGTAACACTTTAATAATAATTAAATGTCATAACTCCATTTAATTTTCTTATTTAATGATTCTAACTTCATCACCAACTAGCCCACAACTCCCACTGTCAATCTGGATGCCTTACTAAAAATAGCAAGGTGGGTCTCTAATGTCCAACTAACTTACTATAAATAGTAAGTATATGCAAATAGAGTCAGAAGCCCCTAAATATCAATTGCCTCAGAACATATGAAGGTTTTGGAGATGAAAACACAGACAACTGCCCTCTGGAGAGCCAAAAAACTCCACAACAAGGTCCTCTAATCACCAATATTAGTCTACAAGGACACAATGATAGGCTAAACCAAGCATAAACCATGGTGAGCTAAAATGGGGATATTACAGTCCACCCTCCCTGAAATTGCTTGCCCCCAAGCAATCTCACATCTAGAAGCTCACTGCACTCTGCCTGAAGAGTAACCGTAACTCCACCAACATCCCGTGGGTGGGACTGTGTAATGTCCCTGTTGTCACTAACCACTTCTTGCAACACCATCAACAACACAACTAACAAGACCTGCCAAACTAAATCAAACTCAACAGTAGGTGTAACAAGAACATGAACATCAAGTAGAAGCAATTCTAAAGACTGACAATGTTTGCTTCCCAAAACTGTGCAAGATAAGCTATCATACATATCATCTAACACATGCGCAACTGAACTGTGCATCTGAAACAAATCATGTACATGAAAACTTGAAATGAGACTACCAACGATCCACACCATGTGCATGCAGTGATACTCCCCAGTGAACGCAAAGTGGAACCCTAATACAAACAAAGGATCCCTCAACATACTGGCGAGTGTCCAACATAATATATCGGGATCCCAAATCCAGGAAAGAAGTCTGCCACGTAAACCTCCCTAAGACTTCCACTACTCAACATCGATCCCCACTCCACCATGCCAAATGTGGTGAAGCCAACCCATGGGACCTATCCAAACTGCAACACTAACTTTGTTGCCACCTCAATCCCAGTGCAATCTATACACACATCCATCTGTAGTGTGGAGATAGGAATGCCTAGAAACATCTGCTACGCAACAACTCTCCACAACCTTTGCTAAACTCTCATAGATGTGATATCCAACTAAACCATCATGCCCACTGTCACCATAATCTCTCTGAAGCCATGTATCCAAAGATAGTCTCTATTTCATAGGAGTAACAATCTCCACTGGATACACATCAACATGATGGGAAACTGAACACTGCCCCAGCAAGTAGCTCCCAACAATCAATTGAGTTGGGTACTTGCAAATGCTAGTTCCATCTACTAAAGATGGCGACTCTCCATCCCACAATGGATGGTATAACCTCGAAGCCAATCCAAACCAATGCATCATCAAGTCCTCCGTGTGTGGATCAAAAGAAAAGTGATGAGCACTCCTCACTATGTAGTTGCGATAAAATGCTCTAACCTCGGTCAAGGGCTCATCACTAACAATACTAGAATCAAGAGACGGCTCCAATCTTTGATCCTGAATCACCGATTCGATAGGGCCTTTGGCAACTTGCTCTACAAACCCAACCACAAAATCTCTATGAGGAAACATTGTAGTCAGAGTACCTACAATGACTCCCACGAAACGTCTGATAGCGCATGAACCTTGAATGAGAGTATCCCTAGTGACCCCAAACAGGCCGTCTTGAAATCCGAACTCTCAAGTAGGTACTCAACAAATGTATCGGCACGGTAAAAACGAAATAAAGTGGAATCAATCTTATCCTTTGAAACCTGCAGCTGATCACTCTGACTTTGCGACACAACAAGTTGTCTATCACAATCAATTGCATGAGATGAAGTAACAGATTTACTTCCAAGAGAGGGAAACAAATCAACATGAGAGCCATACTCCCATCCAGAACACACCTTGTGAAACTCCTGTGAAGATGATGAAGTAGTGTCGTGTACCATAACACAACTCTCGAGAGAATCCACCATTGTCACACGAGCTATCAGCAATCCGACCGACATCATCTGACATAGTACTAACCTCAAGAGAACCTGACACAACATGTGGTTCTCTACTGCTCTCAATCCAAGTACTCATCCCATCTGAGACTACTGCGCCAGAATTTGTGATGGATGTAACCACATCCTCACTACAACTTGTGGATAAATGATCCTCACCAATCGCCACTGTAGGATACTATACTATATCTGCAGCCAGTGGAGACTGTGCCCGACTCAACTCCACGGTAAGATCCTCCAATCGTGACTGCGACTCATGAACGGCCAACTGAGCACTCCGTAATGAGTCCATAGTCACCTCTAGCTCATGGGTGAGCTCATCAACCTCCTCTTCCTTCCCCCTCAAGGCATCATAGCAAGTGCAATCCCACTTGAGAAGATAGTCTCTATCAGCCAGCAACTGTAAATAGCTATGTTTCATTATTACAATGGCTTCTTGAAGAGTGTGGAACTCTGCTAGGGAAAGACTACTATCACCATGCTCATCTGTCTCAAGAGTATTCCAGCCATAGGTCGCCAACATCTGTCGAGCGACATTAAAATGCTCCAAAGATGTAGCAATCATATCATCATTAACCTTCAACTACCTAGCCAGATGATGATACCCCTGTGACTCATTCTTTCCACCCAAATCTGCACTATGGTATGAGGCTGAATCAACATAACTCACCTCATGATCAACAGCATCATGTGTGCTATCATCCATGCACACCTCAACATCTAAGGTACTGCTGCTTTGACCCTCAATGGGTGGCTCAACTAATAAGGAAGAAGTTGCGGATATAACATTATCTTCACACACTTCACTTCCAGTGCAACTGTATCACCATCCAACTCACGATCCTAGGATTCAATGCTAACCAATGAATTTTCTAACTTGTTTTCTAAGGTCTGATTTGAGAAATCAGACTCATCATGACATGAATCCACAACATACAATGCATCATTAGTACCTAATTCCTAAGTACTTTCATGTGACAACTCAATAGTAGCATCTTGCACATGTGAAGTCATTGTTGTCTCATGCTGATGCAAAGTTTCGCCACTGTTATGAGTCAAAATTCCCATGGAATCCTCATTCTTGACACTTGTACTATGAGTGCCAATACTCAAGGTCACTCCCACAACACTTACTCAACTCACCATAACTTTCAAATCATCATTACACTCAAGTGGAAGGCTGCTGTCATGAAAATCAGACTTGTTATCATGACTGATAACAACTTCTTGAGTGCCAATAATCACCACATTTTCCACAAATCTCACCCCCTTTTCATGTACTTGCTTTTCCTCAACAAAACAAGATTCCAACTTGTCTTTACATTGATCAAAGACACTGCATAACAACACATAGGCAGCCGGAGAAGTTAATTTCTCACGCCTGCGTACTGCTAGAAGAAGTGTCATAATGGGCTCAGATATGCTATCAATATTATCCACGATGGAGATCATGATATCTCTCATGTAGTCCTATATACACCTGTCATGCCCTGAACTAATGGACTCTACTAAGAGCCTCAATAACCGCAACACAAGATCATGCTGATCATAATCAAGCATGGCAACACATGATCTAACTTGTGCCATTAACTCTAAGACCTTAACCTTCCGTGCATAGGTAGGACTCCCAATGTCTCCAATCCCAACCATACAATCAATGATCAGCTGAAAAACCTCTCGCATGGTGTTACCAGAATAAGGAACCAGAGGAACTATGATCCTCATGAACTAACTGTAGCATAGGCCAACAGCAATCCTGATCTCACTATCGTTATGCCTCAAGTAACTATGCTCACCCAACGCTGTCACTACAAAACCCATTACTATCTGAAGCAATGCTGAAGGTGACTGTTCTACAAGACTTAAAATTTCTTCCAGCCTACTCAAAATACACAATGTATCAAATCTGGATTGTGATGATTTGCTAATTTTTTTACCCTATTCATATAACATCCTGGCTAACCTTTTTCCATCACCCGGTTCCATTATTTCTCCACTGCTTGAACTCATTTTTAAAACTTGACAGGAAAAATAATGTAGCTTAAGAAATGAATGAGTGTTGCACACTCAAATATCAACTATGTGAGCTCAATGAAAAATTAATTCAAACCCAAGCAAGATGGCAAGAAACCGCTCTGAGACCACTGTAGTATCTCTTGGCCAATCTGACCCTGTTCTACTTATTTGAACCCCAAGGAATATTGTCAAACACTTTGTATGCGAAGTTGTAGCTTGCTGATAGGAATTTCAGTTTGTTGTGTATGCTCTTAAATTCAATTAGAAATGCAAATACTTCGAAATGAATGTCAAAAGATCCAGCAATGAGCTGAGAATGAAATGCACTAGTTTTTACTCTTTTCAAATACAAATACATGAGTTTCTGAGGCAAAATGCATACCTACAGCCAAGTAGCATTTTTACAAACACTTGTCGTGTAAACTAATGTGCATCTATGACAAGCTATTATGACTGATATGACAATGCAAACTACATCTAAAAATCATGAAGAACCTGGTGAAAATAAGTGCCCATATCTGATGAAGAGGTGGCAGCATTAACTCATGCAATGAGGACTCCTTGATGCCAACGTACTGTAGCATTTACTATTCATTCCACTGTAGCAGCCAACATAAATTTTGATTTGCAAATGATTAACTCTTAATCTTCCACAATCTTCAGACCTGCAAACATTTAATCTTGAAACCCTCGAATAATCTTTGTATTTCTTCACAAATATGCTCAAATGTGACCACTATATGTAGCCAACCCTTAAAGCAATCTTCAACTGATATTTCACAACCTCAGTATATTGGAATCAATGAAATTTTTCGTTCCCAATGATCAAATATGGCTGAAACCCTAGCTGGTTCCTTCTCCAAGCAAGAACTCCCAAAAGCATAAGTATGAAATGATCAAAAGATAATGAAATCCTTTTCAAAAAGCCTTTATATAATATTCAATTGGTATTTGGCTTCATCTCCCTTAATTTCACTTTAATTTCATCTCCTTTTAAGTATACAACATTATAATTTAAAGTATACTTTATTAATCACTGTATACAACATTATAATTTAAAGTATACTTTATTAATCACTTATATCTCCCTTTTCGATAAAACTTTATCACTTATAATAAAGTATACTTTAAAAGCATTTAATATAACTTCATATCATCTCTTAAAGTGGGCCCCCCTAATATAACTTAAATGCACTTTTAAATGACCCTTTTATCATAAAGTCAAATAAAGTCATTTAATGTTCACTTTATATTCTGACTTTATGATATTAATTCCCCCTCAATTATAAAGTCACGTGAAGTCAATATAATATTCCGTTAAAATAATTAATTATTAATAATAAGTAAATGTCATAACTCCATTAATAATTATTATTTAATGATTCTGACTTCATCACCAACTAGCCCACAACTCCCACTATCAATCTGGATGCCTTACTAAAAATAGTAAGGTGGGTCTCTAATGTCCAACTAACTAGGAATAGTAAGTATATGCAAATAGAGCCAGAAACCCATGAATATCAACTGCCTCAAAACATATGAAGGATCTGGCGATGAAAACACAGACAACTGCCCTCTGGAGAGCCAAAAAACTCCACAACAGGGTCCTCTAATAAAGTTATATCAGCTTAGCCGTACTATGACAATGTAACCATAACGTGATGCACTAACTGACTCCCCTAGGAATCCTGAATCAGCACTAGGATTCCATAACTGTCTCTTTGTTCTAGGAGTCACACAATGCAAATCGTTGTGTGAAAGATTCACACCAACAAGCACAATCAGCATACAAGGCTTATAAGCCCCGAACTGAATATACTCTATCCAAGTGTCATCATCATGCTCAACTTTTGTGACGGTAGAGCTACTAAAGGCACTAGAGAAATCATCACGGCAATGTGGTTGAGTCCTGTTGGCAAGGGTTTGCCTATATCCTAGGTTTTGCCATCATCTTTCAATTTTTGTGTTCTAATTCATGTCATGATCAAGGTTCATTTTGGGCAAGTTAGTTCTATGGTAATTTGTATCCTCGTCTTTAAATGTAAGGTCGGCAGTTTGTAAAATGTGTACTTTATTGAACTTATGTGAACCTAGTTGAACTAGCATGAACTGCCTTGTACTTTTTGTTTTCGTTCAAGTCGGTTATTTCTCCTTTCTTTTCAATATAGTTGGGAGTCTTTCTTGATAAATACATAAACATGCTTGAACATGTGTGAACTGACTTGAACCTTTGTGTTCAATGGGTTCGCGGGGTTCAATAAGAGAATGTTATGATTCATTTTGAAAGCCCAGGACTCTTCTTTCAAGGATAACAGTTGGCGCCGACTTTCCCGAGGCACATGATTGGATGTTTGTAATCATGGGAAGTTAAGTTAATGACACGCGTCAAAACAGTTGCAATGAGTGGAATGAGTGAGGTGGCGGATGTTAAGAGATTGCTTTTAATGCTTGTCATATCAAAATCTCCGGCATGTGGGAGGCAGATTTGTTTCTCAATGAATTTAAATTTGATATATGGCACCGTTATAAGTGATGATGTTACCAACAACTCAGTCAGTTTTTGATAAGGCGTTGGAGGTGGTGATAGGTAAACTTTTTTTGCAAGCATAGGGATTTCAGGAATTTGTTGACACAAGGTGAGTTCAGTTCTTCCATTTTCCTATTGGCTTTTACTTCTGGTTTTGTTTTCCTGCTTGAGGAATCGTATTTTAATGGCTGAGTTAGTGAAAGTGAAGTTTGCATTTCATTTATTCGGAAATGCTGCTATTCTAGAATGTGTGCATCCTAAATTCAGTGACACTACCCTAAGAGATTTTGACATGGGCGACCTCTTAGAGAGCTTAAAAAGTCAAATGTCAGACACATTCATGATTGAGATAGCAAATAGTGGTTTGGTGGAAGCTGCAGCCTTTCCTTTAGCGATCACTTGTCCAAAATTGGTGAGGGAATGCATCAATAGGTTTGATATTAGACACCAGTGTATAAGGAAAGATGATGGTCAGGTCTTGTTAACAGTGAACCGAGAAACAATCGTCTCAGTATTTAGAATTCCTGAGAGGGATGCATACTCTGAATTCACCCCTTCTCTCTTTGTTACAAGATTTCATGAGAAGGCCGACAAGCATAGAAATTTTATTGCTAGAAGCTGGTTGATTAAACCTCAGAGAGGTGGTTCTCGCTTACCGAAATCCTTGAATAGAGATCATGTGAAACCCTACATTAGGGATTTGATAGTTTTGTTGCATAAGGTTAAGGGAGCAGCTGATTCTTATCTATTCACGGAATGGATGTATCATTCCATCCAAGTCATCTTAGATGGTGCCTGCTACATTGATTGGGGAGAGGTTATTGCAGAAGAGCTCCAGGATCAATTGAAACAAGCGCGGTTCGGGGATAAGGATTTCTACATGTCTCCATATCTTATATATTGTCTGGCATGCACAAAAGAATGGCAAGGAGTACCTCGAGGCCCAGTGTTTGAAGGAATTTGTGTTTTTGAATTCTACCCCTGCTTTCAGAGTGGAAAGGCTTTGGAAAACTATAGGCGGGTTCATGATGTTTTTACTGGAAGAGTGTTTGCAAAATTGACAAGAAGTCTGGAAAGAAGGATTTTTGAAGAGGTTCAACAATTAATCAGAGTATACGGGAGTTACTATATTCAATATCCCTACTTCACTTACCTTCGAGTGGGTGGTTTTGAGGAAGAACCCATGAAATTGCCTTGGTATGCTTTTGATTGTTTTGTGTTAGCAGAGCTCTGTAGGCAATTGGCCCATGTGATTAAAAAGTATGCAGATTCAAGTGATCGTGAAGCCCTCTTTCCCCTTGAAGTAGGTTCTTTTTCTTGCAAGTCATTTGCAGATGCAGCCAGTGTTGGAGTTGATTTAAAGAATTTCAATTTTGGTTTCTATCGAGCTAGAAACAATTTTGATAATAAACTCTTTGCTGTTCACACCTTTAAATTAGGAAAAAGTTATGCTCCTTCTGCCCATTTCGAAGATTTTTGGGAGGACTATAGAGATGAGTTTGAAGTCCGGTTAAGAGACTATAGCAGATTGAGGATCCAACAGATTATTGATTGGAAGCTGGAGGTGAATGTTGAGGGGGTTACAGATCATGACGAAGACGTCCTTGATCGTGAATTTGATAGAATCAAATCAAAGCCTTTAGATGAGATAAGTTGGTTTGAGTATGAAAGGGATGACATCGATGTCAGGGCAATAACCGTGATTCAAAGAACCGTACATTGGCTTTCTAGAATGAGACGATTGGATGCTCAGAGTTCAGAATCAAAAATGATTAAGCAAGTTGTTTTTAGGGCTCCTGATGCTAACATTTCTGAAAATATTTGTCTTGCAGGAATAGAAACAAAAACCAAGAAATCTTCTCATCATAAGAAACCTACCTCTACAGCTAAAGAGGCTATCAGATCACCTGTTTCTGTTTGTGTGACTAGATCATGGGCCAAAACTGGTAGGAGCCAACTGCAGGTGGCAAAACACTTTATTGATCTAGACCCGGGTGAAGAAGGTGAGAAGGATAAGTTGCCAGAAGAAAGTAACTTGTCAAAGATGGATCACTTCGAGGATAATATTGATCTGGATTTTGCTGAAAACCTTGACACTTATCTTGGCTTTAAAGAACAGACTCGGGAGAAGTATTTAATCCTAAAGGATTCTGTTGTTAGTTCTCCCCAATAGCTGGTGTCTTTTGTGAACAAAAGGAAAAATATTGTTCCCATCGCCTTACCAATCGACGATGTTGTAAGTATGTGACGAAAACACCTCAGCCGAAAAAGGCAAAGGCAATGACAAGGTTAGGGATTGATGATAAAACAGGTAAATGGATGGCGGAGGTTGTGAGGCCAAAGGTTGATGGAGAAGCATCTGAGCTTTTTGCCGATAGTTCCCACGTGGAGAAAGTAGAGCTTGGAGTTGCTGGCAGGGATACAGATAACCATCACTTTGAAGTTTATGCAAAGCGCATGCTAACCCGATCGCAAAAGGACGGGAAGGATAAGAAGGAGCTAAAACAGACGATCAGAGTGTTGGCGGATTACATTGATGCGATCAGTAGTGTATCTTCTTCTCCTAAGACGTTAGCTCAAGCTTCCCAATCTTTTGATCCTACATCTCCTACTAGTCAATTGTTATTGCGTCAGATCCAAAGGGGAAAGGCCATCGCAGCTGTTTTTGACGATTGGGTGAATGGAGTCATTAATGACGGTTGCAAATTTATTCGAGAATCCGGAAAAGTGTTTGATGAAACCTCACTATTAATAGCAGACATGCAGTCACAGGTTAAAATGTGGAAGAGTGAAGAAACCAAATGGACGTCTGCCTCTTTACAGATTTATGAAATTCAAAGGTATGGAGTGGCTAAGTTTCTGACTGAAAAACCACTTAAAATAGTTGATGAATCACTCCTGTTCACTGGTAAGTGCAATATTGATTGGAGGAATGCAACACTCAAGACAGGATGTGTGGAATTCATCAAGTGGGAGAAAGAATTAAAAGGAATATGTTAGAATCTGGCAACTGAATTAAGACATATTCATACCACTTATGTCTGGGGCGATGGTCAAGTAGAAAAGAGCACGAATGTGGTTGTAAAACTTTTCTGTGATGCTATGAACGAAGTTAAGAAGGATGCAGCAAAAGGGTTCAGATTTTTGGAGATATCCAGAAGGTTTTGGGTTTATTACTTTTTGTTGTATGTTTCTTTCAGAAGGATAATCATGTTGAATCATTATTTATCTTTGAATGAATGAAGAAAACAAATATTGGCTAAAAGACTTGAATCTGTGTGTTCAATCTTGAGAATTTGCCTCTTTGTGGGTTTAATTATCACTGGATCATATCTGTTTATGTGAATGATTTATCTGAGAAAGAACATTATCTAGCAATACTAATTTGCCAATTCCTTGTTTATGTGAAGTCTGAAATCTGTGAAACTGTGTTTTCATGATCAACAGAAATATTTACGTATGTTATGTTCATTGCATGTTTATGAATGAATGTATTACCTTGCTGCTTTCTGGTTAAAAGTGGGCACAAATTTATATTGAATAATTCATTGAATATTATATAAGGGAGTTGTACCTGTTTTAAAATTCAAAGGGAAAAGAACAACTGTGTTTTCCCAATTTGTTAGTTTACAATTGTGACTTCGTGAGGGCATGGAGTTTAATTGAATAAAAATCAAAGAAGCATAATATGTTAACTAACAAGTCCCAGCTGCGTGAAGAGGAGAACGAGTCAAGGAAAACCCATCAGCACTGTCTTCTCTCCATATATACTCCTTGGCCATACTGATAGCCAAGTCCCTATCCAAGGCTGATTTGTAATCAGCATCATGTCCATCTATCAAATGTGATAAGGTAACCATGTCCTAGTTGCAATCAGCACTAATCCGAGGAGTACTTTCCCCCAAGATCAAGAGTTGGGACTCTTGAGGGACTCTTGGATCAACACCAACAAAAGGTACCATCAATGTCTGTGAATTGCACGGATCACCATACAACAACTCATCCCTAATTTGAGCCTATGAAGGGCTCTCAAAGAGAGATGAATCATGATCCACATGAAGAAGACTATGTGAATCACCAGAGAACTCAAAGTTAAACCTCTCCTCATAATCATGAAACTCTGAGTGTAACTCCTATTTAACAAACACAAGAGGCTCTACATCCTCAGCTAGAGTGTCCAAGACAGAAGAACTGAAGCTACCATCATCCACCTGAATTGAGGCTGCCAAAGTAGTTTGTACCTCTAGCATGGATGATGAAGCTCGTGCCAAGCTCAACTCCAAACAAAGTTCTTCAATCTGATTTTCTACTGCTTGAAGAGCCAACTTAGTGCTCTCCAACATATCCTATGAAACCTCAAGCTCATGAATTAGCTTATCCACTTCCTCTTCCTTCCCACTCAATGCACCTGAATAAATTTCAGCAAGATCGAGGAGATGATCTCGATTGGAAAGTAGATGGATATAATTTGACTTCATAGTAACCAAAGCTTCTTCGATTACCTAGATGTGTGTATGGGAAGATTCTTCTTCTTTACCTGTTTGTCTTTTCACAAGTTGTTCATGCCATAGCTGATTTGCAATCAGCTTGTGAGTCTTATCAAATTGATTCAATGTAGCTACAATCTAGTCTTCATTGACTTTCAATTGATTTTTGAAACTATGAGAGGCATTGGCCTTCTGTAACAAGGCTGATTCACACTATGAATCCTCACACCGAACCTGGAAAACATGTCTAACACAGTTGTCCTCATCCACGATGTCATCTGAATTAACTGATTCAACACTCTCAATGTCATCTTCATGGCAGACTTGTTGATCTGGAACTTGGGCAGCAGTAGTTCCAATCAAAGGAACAATAACGTTTGGTGCCAAAACACAATCCAACTCACTAGTCACTGTGTGAGCATCACCAAACACTCCTAATTCAACTATAGATGACAAAGATACCTCATGGAATGAAGTAGGAACAGTAATAATATCACTCCAAGAATCACCATAAGAATCCATTTTACCTCTTGGTAAGTCAAGCAGAATCTCTAAGTTACCCACCATCAGAATAGTATAACCTGTACTCGTTGTTTCACTGGATTCTTGGTCACCATCTCTAATTGTGTCATGCTGCTGACTTGACACAACATTTGATCCATCATCCCTGTTTAGCCACAACACCCATAGAATCAATATTTGTAATCAGTTGCACATTATGGAATAGACTGCTAGTAGACTTCTCTTCAAGACAAGTAGGTGCTTGACCACTAACAACGACTGGTTCCTCACAAAACTGTGTCACATGAGGAGCAACATAACCATCCTAAAGAATTCCTTGAACCTGTGCCTCTTCGTTGTCCACCTGTTGAGAAGGCATAGAAATGCTACAGGTAGCTGGTTGCTCTTTCCACCAGAACAGAAAAGTAAAGAAAATGATTGATACCCTTGACAAGAAATATGGAGGTGAAGCATCTGGTGCCACTACCTCCACCGGTGCGAGTGAGCAAACAGGGATCACACCTGCCAAAGATGAAGAACTGACCGGTGGAAAGAAGAAAGTGACAAAAACAAAACCAAAGGGGACTGCAGCAACTAAACCGGCAACATACACAAAGGAAAAGAATCTAGGTACTCCGGAATCTTCACCAAGCAAAGATAGACCGGTAAGAGTAACCTACACCAGAAAGAAGAAGAGTGATCCAAAGCTTAAAGAGGATAAGAAAGAAGGTGACACTGTATCAGATGTGGAAATAAAGGAGGTTAGAAGAAGTGAAAGGAACAAAGCTCCAACAATTGATGAGATGGTGCATGGCATCAAAGAATTTGGAGGTTTGTCCGGTGTCGGAAGAAGATATTCTCTCAGTAACGATGAAGACAAGAGGAAAATTGAGGAAGCTCTGATCTGGAACTTGAACAACTTTTGTAGAACTCCTAGTGAATTGTATGGCATAATCCCATCAGATTTGCTAGATCAAATTGAAGGAAGATGGAAGACTGCTCTAGCTACTAAAAAGGAACTCAAAATAAAAGCACTCATGGAAGTGCAGCATGATTTAGATCTTGATCAACCTTCACTGGTGGCTGAAGCATGCATTCAGAATTTCAAAATAAGGAACAGAACTGGAAGAGTGCCAATAGGGGAAGTTAGATAAGTGCACGCTGAAGGTGTTGCCCTGTGGAAGGAAATTATGGACCAACAAAAGAAGGTTGAAGAAGAAATTGAACAGGAAACTAAACAGGACAAAGGTGCAGTTGTCCTTGATAAAGGAAAAGCTAAAGAAAAAGACTCCACTGAAGAATTTGATTCGTTCACTGTTGAGGACATCATAAGAAATATTGTGTCAGACATCCCCAATCTGACAAAGAGTATTGAACAACTGGTTCATACTTCACTGGTGGAGGAAGTTGATAAAACTAAGCTTTCCAATCAAGATGAAGTGTTAGTTGAAGACATTTCTTATGAGGATACACCTCACAAAACCTTATTGACACCAAATCCTAATCTCTCTCAAGAAGGAAAAGAGGAAGAAAAGAAGACAGAGGAAGAGAAGAGAACAGAGGAAGGCAATGAGGAAGAGAAGAAAACAGAGAAAGGAAAAGAGGAAGAGAAGAAAGCAGAAGAAGGAAAAGAGGAAGAAAAGAAGACAGAGGAAGAGAAGAGAACAGAGGAAGGAAATGAGTAAGAAAAGAAAACAGAGGAAGGAAAAGAGGAAGGAAAGAAATCAGAGGAAGGAAAAAAGAAAGAGAAGAAAATAAAGGATAACACACTAGTGATGGATGCCCCTCCAGCAAAGAGGAAGTTAGACTTAGACAATGAAAGTGAAAAGAAAAAGGTAAGAATCATCACAGCAATTGTTAGCCGCATTATTGTATACGAAAATACGACTAGTTAATTATGTGTAATTGTTTTGGTTAGTTGGCAACCGAGGGGTGGCAGTTGCGGTGCGACGGTTGGCGCTTGCACCCCCTCGGTATCTTTATATACTTCAGAATGTAACTTGCCACACACTGATTATGAATGGAATAACATCTCTTATACCTGTCTGATATCTATGGTGTACTTCTGCATTACGTGCTTTATGTTTTAAGTTATTCACCCAAGAGGGCAAACATTTGGTGTCGTTGCCTAGACGTACTCGAGAACAGAAGATGCAGATGGCGCATGGAGACGATGGGCCTACCGGTTGGTGAAATAAACCCAGAGGCCGACGATGCACGAACAGAACTTTACACAAGATAAGACACGGCAACGAGAGAATTTTCAATTCTGCTCCAGGTAGCCATCCAGACCTACGTCCGACGAGAGGCGGCGGAGGCGGAAATCCCACCAAGTGTCATGTGGACAGCATTGGAGGTTAGCCCGGCAGTAAACTGGTTGATGAACCACCTCCCCCGGTTGCTTGCACAGGCATCGCAAGCACAACAGGCTCGCCTAGAGGAGATTGCCTAGGAAGAGCAACGCCAACAAATCCTTCAACACTACGAAGAAAACAGCCGACGGGAAACGGAACGACATGGCGCCAGGCCAGGAGGGAATTGAACCTTGAACTTTTTATATTCAAATAAAAGTGTCATTGACACGAGTTGTATTTGAGCAAATGAATTAATAAAGACGTGTTTTGGTTTTTGTATTGTGAGTTATGGAAATGTGCGACAATTAATGCCCAACCTATTGAATAAAGATAGAAATAAAAAAGCAGAAACGGACGAGTGGGAATCCGCGCAAAGGGCCTTGATTCTGGAGCAGCAAGTAGAACGTAGACGGAGGCTGAGGCAACTTGCCGAAGGATGACCTGCCGAAGGGTGGCCCGAGGGGAACCAAGGAGGTGCCACGGAGGGTGCAGAAGCCAACGGAAATTTCTACGCGTCGCCAGAGCATCGTAGGACACGGAGCCACGAAGAGTTTCTGGAAGAAACACGGCGAAATCTAGTCGAGGAGACTCGGGATCAGTTTAGAAACTTATCCCTTACACCACGGAGTGAAGATCACCAACGGGAACCAGGAGTGGGCGCGGGTGAGAGCAAAGGGGAGGGCAACCGTACAGGTGTAGGTGCCACACACGACAAGCAAAACACCGTACCTCCAGTCGCCCATGCAAGACACACCACCGGCGCCACCAGAGGAAGCAGCGCAATGCCACAGCCACAGGCATAGCCACCCCCAGGAAGACGACCCAGGATGGCGAGTAAACAAAAATTGCCAAAGTTCACAGGGGACAGCAAGGAAGACCCGCTACAGCACTGCCGTACATGTGAAACCATTTGGTCCGCCAACGGAGTGACAAACCAGGATGACTGGGTATAGCAGTTCCCAGCCACGTTACGTGGAGTTGCCATAGATTGGTACTCCGATGTGGACAAGCAAAAAGAGGCCACGTGGGCCAATCTACAGAAGGAATTCACAGAGGAGTTTCGGTTGCTCCGTGATGACAATGAAATTGTAACGGAGATATACAGTACCAAACAAGGTACCAAGGAGACAGTACGGGCATACAACAGGAGGCTGAAGGAATTGCTAGGTAAAATGGAAAGCCAACCAGCAGAAGGATTGAAGAAATGATGGTTCGTTGAAGGATTGAAATCCTCCCTACGAAAAAAGATGAAAATTGTACCCCTGACGTCATATGACGATGCCTATAATAGGGCAATGGACCTAGAGAGCGAATACAAAACATCAAAGAAGAAGAAAGGTAATAAATATTCATCTGACGATGATGAAGACTCTGACGAGGAAAGCAGCAGCAGTGGCGAATCAAGTAAAAAGGTGCACGCCCTCCAAAAGGACATGGAACAAATGCTGAAAGAATTCAAAGCCATGAAGGGGAGTACAAGTAAGACTGAAGAAAATGACGTGTGGTGTACCGACTGTAGGAGTGACGGACACACCAAGGGATCCTGCCCCAAGAAGGCTTTCTGCGACATTTGTCAGATTGCGGGACATTTGACAAAGGAATGTCCCTACAATATGAAAACTAGGAGCCAACAAGTTCTCTTCACGCAAGAGCAGCCGGCCGTCGGAACTTCGCAAACCGCCAACAATAGTGCATCATCTGGCGGATACCGGAACAACCGGCGAGGGGGGAAGACCAATAATAATAATAGGAGCCGGATCCAATATGATGCAAAGGAACGGCCAATGATCCAGTGCCAAGCCAGCAATCAATGGGGCCACTTTGCCAAGGAATGCACCTCAGAAGAAACTCCACAAAAACTATGCAAATGGTGTGGGCCTGGAGATCACGATGATGGAGCTTGCCCAGAGTCTAGAGTGAACTTGCTCAACATTGACAGGACGGAGGAACGAGTATTGGCAATCACACGGTCACAGGCGAAGAAGGCCACATACCCAGACCCTCGCACGGAGAAGCAGCGGGCGCTGGAGGCCAAGGCTAAAGTAGCGAAGGAAATGTTGGCACAAGGGAACACCCAGGAAGCAGCAAGTACTTTCCGCTCTGAGGCCGAGGAAAATATCCTGAAGCAAATGCTGCAGATTGAAGTACCTGTGAAGATGAAGGACCTCCTGGAAACGATGCCGCAATTACGTACGGCACTCCTACGTACGGTGCAAGTAACTTCGCACAGTTAGGCGACCCGGAATACGGATGTTTCCGGCGGAACACCTATAGACCCATTGGTTCTGACACTATACAGTGGCCGGCACCCGGCGGTGGTAGAAATGGGAATACTTGGCACCATTCTGACTGACACTATTGTCGACGGCGGGTCCGGAGTGAATGTGCTTCCAGAAGAAACCTGGAAGCAGCTTGGCAAACTGACACTATGGCCGTCAACCTTCAACTTACTGGGAGCGGATCAACATGGTATCAAACCCCTTGGAACGCTCATGGCGCAACAAGTGACCATTGGGACACAACCATTTGTCCTCGACTTCGTGGTGATTCCGCTTGCCAAGAAAGGATACGACGCCATTCTGGGCAAAGGGTGGTTGGTGGCAGCCAGAGTGAATCACAACTGGAAGCGTAACACGTTGTCAATGGAGAAAGCCGGGCGAAAATTTATTATCGACCTAAAAACACAACTTGTGAGTGAAGAACTCGCATCAGAATCGAAATTAGACGGCGAGGGCGGAGTTGACGGAGGAAAGTACGGAAGGGAACTGAACGAGGAAGGCGTCTTGGGAATCCAAGGATGTTCCGAGGACGAGACCGATTCCCTTAATGGGCTCTTCCACTGGCAAATGGAGGACTACGAGCTGCTGTATGGGTGCAACATGTTGCAGGTTGACGAGGAGCCGGACAAGAACGAATTTCCGCCAATGTACAGGGAATACACCGAAGGGGATGCCCCTATCAACGAAGTACCAGCGCACAGGTTTGACATGACGAAACCAATCCGGTATGAAGAGTCCGTAAAACCTACAAACCTTGGCATGGAAGCAGAGCCAAGGAACATCCTGGTCGGCGACGACTGGAACCCAGTCCTGAAAGCCGCTGCATTTAAAATATTCATGGAATACAAGGATGTATTCGCTTGGACGTATAAGGACCTCAAAGGGGTGCCGCCAGAACTGTGCGTACACCAAATTTCACTCGTACCTGGGGTCGTACCATACAGAATGAATAAAAACTATGCGGCGAGAGTGAATGATGAAATTGAACGTATGCTCAAAGCCGGGATTATTTTTAAAGTGCAGACCAGCGAGTGGGTGTCGCCCATAGTGATATCCCTTAAAAAGGAGGCAAACCAGATCCGAATTTGCGTGGATTTCAGATGCCTTAACGCGGTCACCATAAAAGACCCGTTTCCAAAACCATTTACGGATAGCATCTTGGAGGAAGTGGCCGGTCATTAAATTTATTCATTTATGGATGGATTTTCTGGGTATAACCAGATATCCATTGCCGAAGAGGACAAATTAAAAACCACCTTCATAGTGGAGGATGGCGTGTACACGTATAATCGAATGCCATTCAGATTATGCAACGCGCCAGCGACATTTCAATGGATAATCCTTCACATATTTGAAAAGATGTCAGTAGGGAACTTCAGGGCGTTCCTTGACAACTGGTCCATCTACAGTAACCAAGATACACATCTAGCCGCACTTGGCGAATGCAAGGAGAGATGCAGGCGAGCCTGCCTAGCACTCAATCCCAAATAATGCAAATTTATGGTGCCTCAAGGGAAGTTGTTAGGACACATAGTGTGTAAGGCCGGACTCAAGACTGACCCAGACAAGATTCGGGTGATAGTGGAAATGGAGGCACCGATAGATGTCACGGGAGTCAAATCCTTCCTAGGACACATTGGGTATTACAGGCGATTTATCAAAAATTTTGCTCGAGTATCCTACCCTCTGGACAAGCTGACAAGGAAAGGTGAACGGTACACATGGGGGACGGCTCAAGAGGAGGCCTTCCAAGAACTGAAGTCACGATTGGTGGGTGCGCCAATCCTAACATATCCTGATTGGGACAAAGAGTTCCACGTACACGTTGACGCATCCAATTTTGCCATAGGGGCCACACTGGTGCAGGTTGGCGATCACGGGCTAGATCACCCGGTCTACTTTGCCAGAAGACTCCTGTCGAAGGCAGAGAAAAATTATAGCACCATAGAAAGGGAAGCCCTCGGGATGGTGTACTCCGTCCAGAAATTTAGACATTACTTGCTGCCCACCCCGTTCACATTTTATGTGGACCACCAGGCGTTAATGTACCTGGTAAACAAGCCAATTATCCAAGGACAAATCAGCGGATGGCTGCTATTGTTGCAGGAATTTACATTCAACATTATCGTAAGACCCGGGAAGAGCCATGTGATAGCTGACCAGCTGTCGAGAATCCAGTCAGGAGAACTAGCTGAAGGAGTGAATGAAGATTTTCGAGACGCTCACTTATTTCGCATCGCGATCCTCCCCGCCCGATACGCAAGCGTGGGGGAATACTTGTCGACATCACGGTTTCCGAGGGAGATGCCACCAGGAGAAAGAAGGAAACTGGTACTGAGGAGCAGGACATTCCAACTCATTAATGGCCTCTTGTATAAAATGGGACCCGACCAGATCCTACGGTGATGCGTCCTAGAAGAGGAAATTCAAGGCGTCTTAAGGGAAGCACATGAAGGGCCCGCAGGTGGACACATGGGGCCCAACACCACGGCCAGGAAAGTTCTGTTGGCAGGACTGTGGTGGCCGACACTACACAATGACGCCAGAGAGTGGGTGATGAGCTGTGACACATGCCAATGGGTCGGACGGCCATTGAAAAGGGATTTTATGCCCCTCAACCCATCGAATGCCCAGGAACTGTTTGAGAGATGGGGATTGGATTTCATCAGACCATTAAAACCAAGTAGAGCCCGACGGTGCGGATACATTGTAGTGGCAACAAAATACTTGACCAAGTGGGTTGAGGCACGGGCCTTGCCAGACAACTCGGCGGTCAATACAGCAAAATTCATCTATGAACACATCATTACGCGGTATGGGATTCCAATCCAACTGATGAGTGACAGAGGAGGACATTTTGTAAATCATATAATCCGATTGCTAACAACAGAGTTCAAAATCTTCCACTCCTTGTCAAGCCCCTACTATCCGCGGGCGAATGGGTAGGTCGAGGCGACCAATAAAATAATCGTGTCGGTGATTTATAAGTCTTGCGGAGTGGAGAAGGATGAATGGGAGGAGCGCCTACCGTCAATACTTTGAGCATAGCGAACAACTTACAAGGTAACTACTGGACAGACTCCCAGCTAATGTATGGACAAGAAGCCGTGGTTCCAGATGAATTCATGGTGCCGAGTCTCTGAATCGCCATTGATAATCGACTTGGCGACATGGAAAGCCTGAGAGAGAGATTGTATGCTTTGAACAAATTGGAGGAACGAAGGATGATGACTCAGTGGGCGACAGAGACAACCCAGCAAAGACGGAAGGTTTGGCACGACAAGCACCTTCGGCGAATGAAGTTTACTCCTGGGCAGTTGGTGTTGAAATTCAATGGAAGGAACGAAATCAAACCTGGGAAATTCAAAGTGCGATGGCTAGGGCCTTTCAAGGTATGCGAGGTCAATACCAACGGGGCGATTAAGTTGTGGACGCTGGACGGGAAGGAGGTGCTAGACGTCGTCAATGGATCGAAATTAAAAGTTTACCACGAACGGAGGGAGCCTGGACCCTCCAGTCAGGATGCTTGATAGACTAATCCAAAAAAAAAAAAAAAAGCGTACGACGACCGTACGGAGCAAAAGTTTAAAAAAAAAAAAGAAGAGAAAAAAAGTGGGACCACCGACGGTGGATGCCACCATGCGGTGGTCACCACACACCGCACACTGCACAAATAAAACCCCTGCGCAAACAAAAGAAAGAAACAAAAAGAGAGACGAAGCCCGCACAGCCCCGCATACACCCGCACTAAAACAAAAGCCGCGCAACATTAAAACGCAAACAAGAAATAAATAGAAAGAAGGACACGCGGCACCAGCACAAGTCCGCAGCAGCCACACAAGAGGAAAAAACAAGCCCACGCACACAGCCCGACCTAGCACCGCACAAGGGAGCACCGTACGGTAACACCATACGCGCAATCCGGGGAAGGTTATTTGAAAAGCGGCAGACGGGTTTTGGTTTTTTAAAAAGGTTATAAAAGCATAATTGAAGAAGTAATCTAGGACTAATGGACATAAACAGGAACAAGGCAGATTGGCGAAAACGGTTGCAGCTGTTAGAAGACAAGTTGCAGGGAGGGCAAAACGAGTGCAGACACAGGCAAACGGATTTTGCCATCTGGGGTGCGTATTGCAGGTAGCCTCGGTATGAGCACCAGTCAAAAAAGCAAGAAGCATTGTCCCAAACCCTTGGCGACAAAGGACAAAGATGAAATAACGGCAGATAATATTATGTTCGAAGGTCTAAATGGAATAGACTGTTGGAACTGGTGGGCGAAGACACCTCAGGATGATCTCATAAAGAAAAGTCTTCGCCAGGCACAGGTACACTGGGCCGTCCAGATGCCAGTTTTTTCTATAAAGGACTTTGAGGTGGTTTTGCGTGCCATGATTGGCAGCTATGACAGACATCGCCACCAGTCAGTATTTGATTATCAACACCAAAGGATAACAGTGTCATTCACGGCAGGCGAGTTCACTAGGGTATTTGGCATATTGGGGGTGAAAGGGAAAAAAATAGACACTTCATAGAAAATATCTCCAAAAAATCGTGCCACACTGCTGCAATTGATGTTGCACGATAACCTTACCCAAGGAGAAAAAGATAGCCTCAAGAGTGCAGGTAAGAGTCGGGGGGTGAAGAAACAATTTTTCGCCAAGGGAGTATGGCGATGCCTGTTGTCGGTGGTGAAGAGTCGCCTCACAGGTGCCAGCCGCGCGTCGAACATAGCCATTGCACAGATAGTGTTGATGAACGGGCTGCACAATGGAGTGGTATACGACTGGGCGTCACTATTGGCGGATAGGATGGACAAGTTCATGACGCTGCAATACAAAAAGTTCTACATGCCGCATCATGTCATTGGATTATTCCTCGACGCAGTCCGCACGCAGATCACCCTAGGCTCACAGCCATTGGAGCCGCAAGGGTGTGTTGCACCAGACCAACCGCCCATATTCTATTGGTCACACTTGGACGTCTTGGCACATGGCACGGAGGCACGTTTGGGCACAAAAAAAAAGAAGGCCGCCATGTTCGATACAGAGTCCGACACAGAAGAGTCCGAGGCTGAGGATGCAAAAAGTGGCAGGGAGGAATCCGCAGACACCTCCCAGGTAAGCGGAGGGAGCTTCCGACTGGCAGGGAGAAGAGGCGACCAATTGCCTGAAGAGGGGGTAGTGGAGTCGGCAGGTACAGCAAGGTCCACTTTAGCATCACAGGTGCAGGTCCACTTTACACCAGCCCGCTTACCGGAGACTTGTCAGTTGGCGGTGTCGCGGTCCTTCGGTACAGTGAGTGTAGTCACTACGGTACCAGTTCCTAGCTTCGGGTAGCCTCGGGTGACGATAGCCATGACACCACCACGGGTGGAGACCTTGGCGAGTGCAGAGGCTTCCATGGTGCACGATGTGCCGGATGTGACAGGACAGGATGTGCCAGGGTTGCCCGGATATATGCAGGAGGCAATGACGGCAGCAGGCACTCTTCATGATGACCTCACTAACTGGTTGAGCCGTTACCAGATGGCACCCGTGGCACTGGCGGGAGAGGCCACTCTATCTCCAGGGCGGATCATGTATTCCTTGGATGTCATTGATCTCGAGGAAGGGAGTTCCCCGAGCAACAGGGCGGTTCAGAGGGTTGCCTCACCCCCTGCGGTGGTAGTAACCAATCTGTACAGAGAAGAGTGGGTGCCTGTGGGGGTACCTGTGGGAAGTCAGCAGGGTGCAGAGTTGGAGCAGTTCATTACCGAGATGACTCTGGGAGCACAGCAGCTTGTGTCATCTGCCACGCTCCAGGCCGATGCGACCATGGTTGAGCGGATGGAAGGGTTGTTGACCTTTGCCCGCACCGGATGCCGAGCTGAGTTTGAGAGGTGTTTTGAGTGTGTCGGGTGGCCTGCACGGAGAGCCTGGCGATGTTGGAGGCTTGGCGCCTCACTGAGGGGGTTGGCAAGACCCGGATGCAGTCGTTGGTGCGAGAGGTAGAGCAGGCCTTCCGTGAAGGTTATCTGGAGCTTCGGAGGTCACAACAGACAGCAACCATAGTTGAGGCTTTGAGGGTGGCAGCAGTAACAGCTCGGGAGGAGTTGACTACCAGGTTTCGAGAGCTAGAGGCTACCATGGCACAGAACCAGACAGCGATGGACACTTTAGTAGCGGAGAAGTCTGCCTTGCTGATACAGTTGGAAGAGGAGAGGACATCGAGCGAGCTGTTGGAGACTCGGTTGGTCAATGCACTGGAAAGCGTGGACAAGAAGGATAAGGAGGTGCTCGAGGCAGCCTATATGGTAAAGACTGCTATGGAGCGGCAGATGGTCGTGGAACGGGATCTAAAGAGAAGGACAGAGCAGGTGTATGAGCTCCGTGGGCGCTTGGCGTCCACCGCTACACCACCACCGGCGCCTTCTTCATCAGGGACGCCTTCTGCACTTCCTTAGTTTTTTTATTCTGGGTTTTGCGAGCTCCATGTATTCTCCATTTTGTTGTAAGTCGCCTGGAGACGACTTTTCTTTTTGGGGGGGATGATGTTAGCCGCATTATTGTATACGAAAATACTAGTTAATTATGTGTAATTGTTTTGGTTAGTTGGCAACCGAGGGGTGGCAATTGCGGTGCAACGGTTGGCGCTCGCACCCCCTCAGTATCTTTATATACTTCAGAATGTAACTTGCAACACACTGATTATGAATGGAATAACATCTCTTATACCTGTCTGATATCTATGGCGTACTTCTGCATTACGTGCTTTAGTTTTAAGTTATTCACCCGAGAGGGCAAACAGCAACTAGCTCAGAAGTTGAGACTTTAGAAATGGAAGAAGGAACAGAGGAGGAAGAAGAAGGTGACTCGGTCATTGATATAAAGAAAATGACCCCCAAACAGTTGATGAAAGTCTCAAAAAAACTGAGAATCCAAGCTGAAAAAGGTAAAACTGAGAGAGAAGAAAAAGAAGGAAAGAATCCTCACTTCTACCAAAACAATTCTCTTTGATCTCATCCCGAACATTACAGTTGATGATACTGCACCCATTATTGATCAGTTGGATACTCTGGTTAAAGCAATCAGTTCAGAGGCAACCAATCTGGAGAAGGTTGCAGTAAGGCGATATGAAACAAAGCGAGGAGATAACCTAATGGAGTAGATAACGGTTGGAAAAGTTGCTCTTTCCACCAGAACAGAAGAAGTTAAGACCATACTGCAGCAAGTTGGTCAACTACTGATGAAATCTTCAAACTTTCTTGTTTTAATCAAAGACTTAGACGATAAAAGAAATCAGATTCAAAAGGAGATTCAAGATCTGGTAAGCTCGTTTGATCCTCTTAGCAGTTCAACATCAACCTTTACTGGAAAAGTCAAAATGCTCAATCATAAAATCAGAAGGTTGAAAGATGAAGAAGACAAAAGAAGTCTTAGTTTGTTAGAGCTCCAGTGCTATTTAGCACCAATCATTGATTTCATGCAACTGAACATTAATGAAGCAGACCACCTAGTTCATGCACCTGACTGTAAGACAATTGATGGTATGGAGGTTTTCATTGCAGTATTACATGGCCACTTCACTACCATGAAACAAATTCAATCTTCATGGGAATCTTCCTTAAAAGTGGCTCAAGAAAACTTTAAAGAGATTTTTGCTTTATTTTGACAAATCTTCTTGGATAGTCTTTGCCATTGATGGCAAAAGGGGGAATTTTGGAATTTTTGGAATCTTGTTAGGAACAGGGGCAGCAGTTTGTAGAATTTGCCACCAATGCCAAAGGGGGAGTTTGTTGGCATTCTGATGCAATTTTGTATGACCGGTAAATGGTATGGTTGTCATTGTTGGCAACATCATCTCCTTAGTCTTCACAGTCCATAGGTAGTGAGTAAACCGGCAGGCCGTGAGTGAATCGGCAAGCAATAGACCGGCAGGCAGTAAGTAAACCGGCAAGCAGTAGACCGGCAAGCAATGAGAAGACCGGCAAGCAGTAAGGAAATCGGGTAGCGGTGAGTAAATCGGCACGGAAGATGTCCACCGGCTAAGCAACGAGCAAACCGGTATACAGGAAGAAATCGGCTAGACAAGTTTTGATTGGTACACCGGAAGAGTCGGTAACCGACAAACTGGTAACGTTCAGTTACAACCAGCTAAATCGGGAGTCCTCTCAGTCAACCGGCAGACTTATCAGCATGTTCAACTATATTGATAGAGATTCCTGCATGATTTCAGAAGCGCAATTTAAGGCCTGACAACGGAATTTTGAAAGGTATGTTTTGGAGGGAAAAGTTGGCGATAGACTAAAGGGTCTATAAATACACATATCTCATTCTTGAGATGGTTGTTGTCAAGGTGATTGAAGTCTATGTGAAATTGGACACAGGGGGAGTTTAAGAGACTACAGAGCCGAACAACAGAAGACCGGTAGAGTGGAGTTTTACAAAGTGGTGACTCAAGTGACAGAGGATCGGCAGTGTGATATTCAAGGATCAACAAATCGGCAGAAGGCAAAATTGGTAGTGCATTCAGAAGATCAGAGTTGTGTAGAACAAACACAACCGATGCAGATCTAGTGTGATTCTTTAGTGTGATCTGACCAGGCTAATGAGTAGCAATTTTAGCAGATCATTCATCTGTTGCTTTCTAACAATTGCAACATAAATCCCTTAACTGGGTGGACTTTAATAGGTCCCATTGTAAAAATCCCTTAACCAGGTAACATCGTAACTGATGTTCTAAGTCCTCTAACCAGGCTACCTTTAACAGGCTAAAGGCACTAACTAGCCTTGATCAAAATCCCTTAACCAGGTGGCACCTAACAGTGTCTCTGTAATCTCCTAACAGGGATGGCTCTTAACTGGGCATACTTTAGAAGAGTACAAATTTTGTGAGTTCCTACTCACACCGTGGTTTTCTCCCTATTAGGTTTCCATGAGATAAATCTATGTGTCTTTGTGTAGCTTTTCATGTATGCTTAATCTTCTGCAGTAAATGTTTACATTGGTGAATGGTTAATTAGTTCAAACTTAAAGTAAAAGTATCAATTAGCTAAAACCGGTAATGTATTGATTCACCCCTCCCCTCTCAGTACCGGTTGGGACTAACATAAAGAACCTGATAAACAGTGGCAGCAAGCATGAACTCCTTATGCTGGAAATAACCCAATTCTGATAACTCTTAGCAACTAGCACGCCTAGGGCAATGAGTTGTACAACTAGAAATGAAGGAGTTGTACGGCTTTGATAAATGTGCCAGCTAATTAAAATGCAGCCTCAATATTTATCTTCTCTTTGAACGATTTACTTTTCAAAGCCTCAAAATGAACTTCTCAAATCTTTCACCAATATGCACAATCTACAACTCTGTATGAAGCCCACAGACAGTCAATAATCTCAGCTGATATTTCACAGCCTCAAAATTGCACAACACTGAAGAGTATTCGTTCTCCAATGCTCAACAATGGCAGAAACCCTAGCTGGTTCCTTCAAAAACAAGAACTCCAAAAACATAAGTATGAAATGATCAAAAGATAATGAAATCCTTTTCAAAAAGCCTTTATATAATATTCAATTGGTATTTGGCTTCATCTCCCTTAATTTCACTTTAATTTCGTCTCCTTTTAAGTGCACAACATTATAATTTAAATTATACTTTATTAATCACTTATATCTCCCTTTTAGATAGCACTTTATCAGTTATAATAAAGTATACTTTAAAAGCATTTAATATAACTTCATATCATCTCTTAAAGTGCCCCCCCCCCCTCCCCCAACATAACTTAAATGCACTTTTAAATAACTTGACTTTATAATCAATAAATGACCTTTTTATCATAAAGTCAAATAAAGTCATTTAATGTCCACACTTTATATTCTGACTTTATGATATCAAATACCCCTCAATTATAAAGTCACATGAAGTCAATATAATATTCCATTAAAATAATTAATTATTATTAAAGTAACACTTTTAATAATAATTAAATGTCATAACTCCATTAATAATTATTATTTAATGATTCTGACTTCATCACCAACTAGCCGACAACTCCCACTGTCAATCTGGATGCCTTTCTAAAAACAGTAAGGTGGATCTCTAATGTCCAACTAACTTACTATAAATAGTAAGTATATGCAAATAGAGCCAAAAACCCCTGAATATCAATTGCCTCAGAACATATGAAGGATCTAGAGATGAAAACACAGACAACTGCCCTCTGGAGAGCCAAAAAACTCCACAACAGGGTCCTCTAATCACCAATATTAGCCTACAAGGGCCCAATGATAGGCTAAACCAAGCATAAACCATGGTGAGCTAAAATGGGGTTATTACATGATGATGATGGGATATGTTACTCATCATCTCCATTGTCTTTCCTCTACATGACAGATGTTCTACATCGATATAGATGCATACATGATTAGTACATAAGAGATCTTCCTTATAATCATAGCTTCAGCGTGTTGTAAGCCTCCATTCCTTGATTATGAGAAGTGTGGATAGCATATCAAACTTCTTGTCTTCACTACTCCATCTTATTCTTTATACTTTACTCGGATCCAAGATAGGAAAATCGTGAAGTCTTATGAATAAGACGGCTTTGCTCCATTAGGTCTTCATGCTTCATTCTTTATTGATATGTGTAAGGCTACCTACGTGTACTTCTTAAATGCTATGTACAAATTGTTATTTCCTAGCTACTAACTAGTTGAAGGTGTTTCAAGGCTGCCACAATTGTTATTTCTTATTCTTGGAGATGCTTGCCCACAAGCATTCTTATAATGTCAGATTGGTTCTAGTGTTCCATGGTTTGTACCACCATTCGTTTAGAGCATGATGTTGTTGTTCACTAATAGGAATGATCTTCTGACAATTACCAAGAACATTCCAACGCTGCACAACATAGATTACTGAATTGATTTTTAACAACCTTTGAACTCCAACTGATTCCTGGTTTCCAAATCATCCTTATGAGGGTACCATCATGTTGATGCTGCACCACTCTGATTTCAGTAATCTGATTCTCATGCCCAAACTGTAATTGTCCCAATCGAATTCCTAAGGAATGCTTGTTGTCTATCTTCCAATCGAAATAGTTGTCTTGGTTCAGCCATAGGAACAAAATCTTGATACATTTCCTTAAGAAGTCAAGGGGAAATCCCAATTGTTCCGACTTATCACAATTATGGATGACCTAGAGTGTTGGTAGGAATCACTGTTCATTGTGATGGAGGTGATAATATGAATGGTACTTATAGGATCTTTAATAATTAACCTCCATGACTTTAGAGGTGGTTAAACAACCATTTGGCCATCACTTGATTTCATCCTAATTGGAAAACAATGGTAGTGATAACTATTTTGCTTAAAATGTATATAGGAGGTGTTACTTCTCCTCTCTATCAAACTCAAACATTCAATATTTGATCCTCGACTAAGGGCAGGAATTCTGATCTGAACTGTACTTTCTTGGAGTTTGATTGGAGAGTATTTAGTGATAGCGTTGCTTGGGTTTGTCTTACTCCCAACTTGTTTCCACATATTACTGATAGGAGTTGCACCAGGGTCCCAAGTTTTGTGTTCATCTTCAATTTATATGAATCCAAAATAGTTTCTTCCTTCCGTTCAAAAAGTGGGTTGTCATAAGTTTTATTGATTTCAACTTCAAACAAGGGATTATTAGCACGCTGAAACTTATCCTTGTTCAATATCTTTGGTATCTCATCTCTCAAAACCTTCAATGTCACATTTCTTTGCCTATCTTCCTCAAGGTGATTGGATTGGACACATGATGTAACTTTTGATTCACTGTCTTTAGAAGTGTTACTCTTCTCATTCACAACCACTGATTTGTTAGTCGATGCCATATACTTATCAAGAGGTGAAAGAGAATTATGAACGTGTTGATGTGTTTTTTAGGCACCTCTAAAACAAAATAAAATACCCTTTCTTGAACAAAATCACCTCAGATGCTAAATATCTGATCAACTAAGACGATTCCAAGGTTTCTAATATCAGTTCTTGACATGTGGTTAACTCAATGGCGAATGTGATTTTGCTATATGCACAAAGGGACTTACGTAATTGTTCTTGAAGACTCAAACATATCATGAATGGGAGTTGGCTTGCCAATGATTTCAAAATGACTTATGATTTTGCAAGATGAGCTCTCAATCTACTTCTAACAAAGATTTTCAAATAAAATGCAAAAGAAGAAGGATTTAGAAGTTCTATTCTAATCCTATCTTAAACCTAGAATGCAAGAGATAGTGAATGACTCAATGAAATTCAGCGAGGCTGGGTATTGTCATCAAAGAACAACTCTACACAAGCTTAGTGCAATCATCTACGGTAATTAATAGATGTTCAAATTCATACTAACAACACTAACACCATCAATTTGATGCATATCAATGAGCAAGCATAAATTGAAGTTAAGCTCAAATTTGATTCTAGTTGACCACACGAGGCAAACTTACAATCAGCAAGAAGCTAGTGGTGTGGATAAGCAAATTTCATATGAAGGCACTCAACAATTTCTTTCATTCAACTAAAAATACTTGAAACAAATTCTAATCTGAATTTGGAGGTATGAGAACCACGCAATGCTTCTAAATCTCAATAAAATCACCAAGTTTAAATGATTGAATTCAATTTAGTAGCATATAGGGAACAACTCTCAAAAATATCTCTTACAAATGAGAGGCAAAGGGGTTTATATAGAGTCCCCAACTGAAATGAATGGCCAAGATTCATTTAGAATCAAGGGTTGAGATCATACCAACATTGCCCTAATTAGGGTTTACATCAAAAGGTGGAATCAAAAATGGGGTCCAATGGGACGACGCCTAGTCATCAAGTAGGGAATCTTCTAGAAGATTTCGGCCTGCATCCCTCTCTCTAGCTGCATACTCAACGAATCTAACCAAAACTAAGTTGAGTTCCTCCATCGTAACATTTACTAGACCTTCCTGCTACAAATCAATCACATCCAAGGCATTTGAGCAAGCATCGAAGACGCTTTCCCAATCTCGCATCAATATCTGCAAGTTGTTGATGTGAATCATGAGAGAAACCAAATCATCCAACTGATTCTTCCTTATGGATTCCAACTATTTGAAGTAAATAATCTTCATCTTCTCCTTCAACTCTTCCAAATTCAAACTGCTAGAAGCGTGGACATCTTGTCCCAATAACTCTTAAATAGATGTGAGGATCTTAGATTGTATCTCCTGGATTGATCTCTCCATCTCCATGCACTCCTGCTTTGCATGATCAAACACTAACTTCCTCATGGCCAAAGAACAATACCATCCATGTAAATCATACACATTACCATCTTGAACAACTCCTTCCTGGATCAATGCAGAAGTAAGAATCCGCTTCAAAATCCTGAGGCAAGGAATAGTCTTTTCTTGTACCCGTTGGAAATCTTCACAAACTCCCTCCAAGTATTGCATCCTAAATATGAGCATCGTTGTCTTATCATATGCTTGGACGAACTAAGCAAGGAAATCATTTGCTTTCCTTGAAACATCTTCTATCCATTTTCCAACCTCTTGATATGTATTCCTCATTGCCTCATGATCAAAGGGTGATCCATAAGCAATAGCAATAGGTGAAACAAAGGTAGGATCCTCACGCCTTAGGGAATTCAACCCTTCAATATACTCCTCGAGTCTCCATCTCTTTCTTTTCTTCAACCTTGCCTCAATTGCCTTGGCGGTATCATTTAGTTCTTGAAACTCTTGTTGCTTCGTAGTAGGCCCACGATCAATCGTGGTAGCCTAATAATCCATAAGAATGATCACATCTCTAGTCTTATCACCCATCGAGACAGCCACTTGTGCAATGCGTGCTCTTGTATCATCACTAGTAATCCTAGAGAACTTCTTCACCTTCTTCTCTTTATCCTTGCTAATCTGGGCTAGGAAGTCATCAATATCTTCAACGGGTTGTACCTCTATCACTTTCTTCTAATCCATGCTACTCAACAACCAATCGGTAATCGTAGAGAATTCCATCCCATATTCGAGTCATTGATCTTCATCAAGTCCTCTCAAGGCTGAAATAACCTCGTCATCTACTTTCTCCTTAGTCAAATCCACCACATCATTTCCCAAATGGACCTCAAGCTGAATTGTGGGAGCTCCTGGCTGCTCTTCATCATCTTCATGTGGTGTTGATTGTGTCGATGCATGTATATCCCGATCATTCTCTGGTAGGGTTTCCATGTCGGAACCTTGCTCAAACTCATTGTCTTTCCCTGTCATATTATTCTCCTTCACGGATGAGGAACTCATGGTAGATTGAGGAGTGTTAGGCTTATGCTCCTTGTGCATTGATTGCAGGCTAACAATCTCCTTGCCTTTTGTTTGTGATCCTCTAGGCATACCTTTCCTTCTTTTAGGAGCCTGACTCTCCTTATCATTATGCATTCTAACATTGCTTATTGTCCTTTAATTATCATTAAGAGAGGACTCCTACTTCTCATCTTCCCATAGGTTAGGGTGACCTTTTGTTTTCTCAACTCATTAATCTACTTGTCCACCCACTTTCTAGACCAATAACTCACATCTCTCATTAAAATACTTCAATCTACCAACTTAGGCTGCGACCAATTAGACAATGGAATAGGTTTGTCTTTCTCCTTTGCATATTGCGGATGGATGTGATCCCCATCATCTTTCACCAAATCTGGAATAGAGAATAAGTTACACTTCCTCATGAAGTCCACTGACATTCAAGACCACGTCTTCCTTCTAACTCTGAGCTCATCCACAAGATTAGCCCAATAATCCTCGATGTCAATCATGTGTGTAAACTTCCCTCCCTCAGTTATTAAGATTCTCTAAAATGGATCAAATTGATCCTCGGCTCTATAAATTCCAAGATGAAAGAACTCCAATTCTTCATAACTATCTTTGTTGCTGCTGCGGTGGGGCATACCTCCATCATCTTCCCAAGCGTGATAGGAAAAGTAATCCCTTGCTTGTGCTTTGCCTTCTAGATGCAATACAACTCTGAGAGCTGCCTCACTATCTCAAGTAATTGTTGACGGGAATAATCATTATGTTATGTTGTTATATTATGTTGTGTTGTCATCGGTAATAATGAGTTACGGCGGTCAGTTAGTTAGCCGACGAGTAGGTAGTTGGAGTCGCGACGGTTGTGTCGCACCCCTTCGAGTATTATATATTGTGTACCTTGTCTTCGAAAGGATGATGTTAGTCGTGTGAGATGTAATGTTATAAGCACTTATTGTACATGGACTGTGGAATTAATACGGAGGCTGGTTATTTAATATATTTCTGTTATGTTCTGTGCATTTACTTTCTGCATTTAACCGTTTACCCGAGAGGGCAAACATTTGGCGCCGCTACCTAGACGAACTCGGGAATGGAAGACACGGATGGCGCACAGACACAATGGGCCTACCCGTTGGTGAAGTAAACCCGGAGGCCGACGATGCACGGACAGAACTTTATACAGGAGAAGACACGGCAACGCGAGAATTTTCAATTTTGCTCCAGGTAGCCATTCAGACATACGTTCGACGAGAAGCGGCGGAGGTAGAAATACCACCAAGTGCCGTGTGGACAGCACTGGAGGTTAGCCCGGCAGTAAACCGGTTGATGAACCACCTCCCCCGGTTGCTTGCACATGCGTCGCTGGCACAACAAGCCCGCCTGGAGGAGATTGCCCAGGAAGAGCGACGACAACAAATCCTGCAACGCTACGAAGAGAACAGCTGACCGGAAACGGAACAAGATGGCGCCAGGCCAGGAGGAAATTGAACCTTGTAATAATCCCGACACACTGCTGATATAAATTGTGGCCGAAAGGCAAAATAAAAATAAAAATAATAAAAGTTTTTTTGTGTACATGGCGTGTGTTTGCTGTGTATGGAAGTGACTTATGCCCAATAGACTAAATAAGGACAAAAATAAAAAGATACAGAGTGACGAATGGGAAGTGGCACAAACCGCATTGAATCTCAGACAGCAGATAGAACGAAGGCGTAGGCTAAGGCAGCTTGCCAAGGGACGACCGGCCGAGGGGTTGCCCGAAGGGAACCTAGGAGGTGTCACGGAGGTTGCGGAGGCAGAGATAGACGGAGAGAACTACACTGTCTACACTGTTGTAGGGCTGCCAGAAGGAGTCACAGAGGGTGCCGAAGGAGAACTCTACAGTTCGCCAGAATACCACCGTAGGGTAAGAAGCCGCGAAGAGTTGGTGGAACAAACAAGGCGAAGTCTAAACCTGATCGATGCTACCAGAGACTTGCTAAAGAATTTCTCCATTTCAGAGGACAACCAGAGGGAGACAACGGAAGGTGACGGTACGACCGAAGGTGCCGAGGGAGCACAAGGGTACCGTACAGGAGGCAATTTGTTTGGTTCGGTGTCAGCAACTTTTTCCAGAGGACCCACGAGTGGAGGTTCAGTTGCAGGAGGCAGAGGATCGCCAGGTACAAGCACACAAGGAATTAGAGGAGCGAGACCCAGTGGTGGGATGGCGAGTAAACAAAAATTGCCAAAGTTCACAGGGGAGGGCAAGGAAGACCCCTTACGACACTGCCGTACATGTGAAACCATTTGGTCCACCAACGGAGTAACAGACCAGGATGACTGGGTACAGCAGTTCCCAGCCACGTTACGAGGAGTTGCCATAGATTGGTACTCCGATGTGGGCAAGCAAAAAGTGGCCACGTGGGCCAATCTACAGAAGGAATTCACGAGGGAGTTTCGGTTGCTCCGTGATGACAATGAAATTGTAACGGAGATATATAGTACCAAACAAGGTACCAGGGAGACAGTACGGGCATACAGTCGGAGGCTGAAAGAACTCTTGGGTAAAATGGAAAGCCAACCTGTAGATGGATTGAAGAAACAATGGTTTGTTGAAGGGTTGAAATCCTCCCTACGGAGGAAGATGAAAATTGTACCCCCGACGTCATATGATGACGCTTATAATAGGGCGATGGACCTGGAGAGCGAACACAAAACATCAAAGAAGAAGAAAAGTAATAAATCCTCATCCGAGGACGATGACTCTTCACAGGAAAGCAGCAGTGACGACGAGGCTGGCAAACAGGTGCAAGCGCTCCAGAAAGACATGGAGCGAATGAGAAAGGAATTCAAAATAATGAGAAGCACTGGTCGGAACGAAGGGGACATATGGTGCATTGAGTGCAAAGAGGAAGGGCACACAAAGGGTACTTGCCAAAAGAAGGCATTCTGCGAGATTTGCCAAGTGATGGGACACTCCACCAAGGAGTGCCCATACAACATGAAAACCCGAGGTACGCAAATGAACCAAGTGTTGTTCACGGAGCAGGCCACAACATCCGCACCAGCGGGTACCGGCCAACATACTAACACAACGGCATCATCTGGAGGATACCGGGACAACAGACGCGGCGGCGGAAGGAATAGCAACAATAAGCCGTATCCAGTATGACGCCAAGGACCGGCCAATTATCCAATGTAGGGCCTGTAATCAGTGGGGGCACTTCGCCCGTGATTGCACGAAGGAAGCCACCCCTCAGCACCTCTGCTGTTGGTGTGGGCCAGGCGACCATGAGGACGCAAATTGCCCTTAGGCAAGGGTTAATCTCCTCAACATTGAGAAGGCTGAGAAGACTGGTGAGAAAGAAGTACTGGCGATCAGCCGCGCCCAGACGAAAAAAGCCACTTATCCCGACCCCCGTACGGAGGAGGAGAGATTACGGGAGGCAAAGGCCAATATTGAACATGAGATGACGACCGAACGACGGGACGAGGTGGCGAGTACATCATCCCGTACGGAAGCGGAAAATAACATCATTGGGCAAATATTGCAGATGGAGGTGCCGATAAAGGTAAAAGACCTTCTAGACTCTATGCCACAATTGAGGACTGCCATCCTCACCAATGTGCAAAGCACCGCAGCGTCGAGGGTACCACAGGTACGGGTTCCCACCACCGCATCGTCGAGTGCACCACAGGTAGGGGTTCCCGCCACCGCTTCAAAGAGTACACCACAGGTGGAGGTTTCCGTCAGCCCTTCGACTGACCCGATGTTACTAGCCTTGAGCAGTGGTAGACACCCAGCTGTGGTAGAAATGGGTATCCGTGGGACCATTCTGAAGGACACCATTGTGGATGGTGGATCTGGGGTGAATGTACTACCAGAAGAAACATGGAAGCGGCTGGGGAAGCCCACCCTGTGGCCACCCACATTCAACCTGGTGGGAGCGGACCAACACGGCATTAAGCCACTTGGCCTGTTGATGGCCCAACAAGTGACAATTGGTATGCAACCATTCTTGTTAGATTTCGTGGTTATTCCCTCGAAGAAGAAAGGCTATGACGCCATCCTGGGGAGAGCGTGGTTGATCAACGCAAGGGTAAACCACAACTGGAAGAAAAATACACTTTCCATGGAGAAGGGAGGGCGGAAATATACCATTGACCTACACACCCAAGATGTCGACGAAGAGCTCGCCTCTTCAGACTCAGACTTAGAGGACTTTAATAAAGGGGAAGGGGGGTCCCGATGAAAGCAAGGGCAAGAACGCGATGGAGCCGAACAGTGAAGGGGTGCTCGAATTGGAGGGATGTTCTGAAGATGAGGTATGCTCACCTAACGGGCTCTTCCACTGGCAAATGGAGGATTATGAAATGTTCCAAAGCTATAGGCTCGAAGTAGAGGAACCAGAGCAACCAACAAAAGTGTACCTGCCGGAATACAAAGAATATTGGAAGGGAGACGCCCCAAACCCTGGCGACGTAAATAATCCAAAGAGTGTCAGCAACGATTGGAACCCTGTGTGGAAGGCCGCAGCCTTCAAAATCTTTATTCTTCTTCTTCTTCTTATGTATGGGAAGGAGACCGTGGTCCCTATAGAATTTGTGGTTCCAAGTCTTCGGATGGACATTGAAAATAGTTGGCCACCAACGGGTACAAATTGAAACCCTACCACGCGAAGCGCGCAGGGGACCCGAGAGGCCGGACGGACACCCGAGAGCCCAAAGGGGGACCCGAGAGGATGGAAGGGGACCTAAGAGGCCAGGCAAGCGACTCGAGAGGCACGGGACAAAAGTAGGAGACTTTTGGGCGAGGACAACCGAGAAGGATGAAGAGCGATCCCAGAGACAAGGGACCCGAGCCAAAGACTCTTTAGACAACTTTTTTTTAAAAAAAAAAAAAAGACAGAGAAGAAAAATCGCACGGTCGTATGACAGCGACCGTACGGTCAAAAAAAATAGAGAAAAAGAAAAAAAAAGGAGAAAAAAAGGCCACCGTACGGTGGGGAAGAGAAAGTGGCCACTGTACGATGGAACCACCGAAGGTGGCATCACCATACGATGGAACCACCGAAAGTGGCATCACCGTACGATGGAACCACCGTGCGGTGGAACCATCGTGCGGTGGGACCACCGACGGTGGAACCATCATGCGGTGGGACCACCGACGGTGGAGCCACCGTGCAGTGGAACCACTGACGGTGGAACCATCGTGCCGTGGAACCATCGACGGTGGCACCACCGTGCGGTGGAATCACCGACGGTGACACCATTGTGTGGTGGGAGCCACCGAAGGCCGCACAAAATAGATAAAACGCCGCACGAAGACACCGCCGCGAAGGATAAAACGCCGCGCAAGGGAAAAAAAGGAACGCCGCACACCGAGGATAGGAGGAAGCCACCACGCCGCACGAGGAAGTCACCACGCCGCACGAAGAAGCCACCACGCCACACACCGCATAGCACCGGACACCGCGGGGCGCGAAGGAAAAGGCACTGGACACCGCGAGGCGCGAAGGGTAAAGGAAAAGACCCCGCACACCGTCGAAGGCACATCACCAGCCAGGGAAAGGGACGCACCGCACAATCAACACGCACAGCAAGGGTTATGCACACCAATGCGCAGTAGCCGCAAAAGGAAAAAGAAAAAAAGAGACCAAGCCCACACAATCCACACAGCCACGTAAGGGCAAAACGACCGCCACAGGTAGACCAAGCAGCCGCACGATTGGAGGTGCTAGTGCTGTTGTTGACCGTACAGGGAGGTTGTATGGCCGGGATGCCATCGGGGAAATTACAGTGCTAAAAAAAAAAAAAAAAAAAGACGACGACGACGGATTGAAAAATGATTTGCTGGAGTTTGAAGCCAGGACACTGAAAATATTGGAGTGTAGAAGAAGGGTTTTGACATCATAAAATATCACAGAAATGAAGAGCGCACCTGGGGCACTGCCCCAGGACCCCGCGAGGGGCGCTGCCCCTCGACCCCGCTGGGGCACTGCCCCAGACCCCCAGTTTATTTTGAGCTACAGAGTACCACGGGAAGTGTTGTGGTTGTCCGTACTGTGAGAAAGAAGCCTGCAACTAAGCATTGGCAGGGAAGCCATAAGCCGTAGAGGGAAACAGATTTGGAGGTTGGGAACAAACAGAGTTTGAGGGAAGGCATTGCAAGTCCGCGCAGTTGTATGACACCAGGGAGTTATTCAGTTCAGTTTTTAGCCTTTGGGGAGTGTGATGGAGGATTTGAGGTGTCTCCTAGCATTTGTGCCAGCGGATTGTGGCCACCTCCAGGCAGGATAGGTACGCTTTGAGGAACTCGGAGTATGTCTCGGCTAGACATGAGGTTGCCATGGTGGATGCACAGAGGGTTCGGGAGGAGCTGACCACCAGGTTGGAGGCAATAGTCGCGTGAGACTTAGTTCAGCGTACCCAGGAGTTGGATGCCGGGAGAGGAGCACGGGTGGCTATCGAGGACAAATTGGCTAGGGAGACATTATCAATTGAGTAGCAGTTGTTGGAAGCTGAGACTGAAAAACGTGTTTTGCAGACAAGTTTGGGTTAGGCACAGGAGGACTGTGATGGCAAAGGAAGCAATATTGGTGAAATCCGCACTTGAGCATCGGATGGTAGCAGAAAAGGGTTTTCAGGCGAGGACGCAGCAAGTGTATAAGATCCGAGCCCGACTGTCGTCAGTAGTTCCTGCCGTTCATCTCTATTTTTGTATTAAGTCATCGGAGTCGACTTCTTTTGTTGGGGGGGATGATGTTGACGGGAATAATCATTATGTTATGTTGTTATATTATGTTGTGTTGTCATCGGTAATAATGAGTTACGGCGGTCAGTTAGTTAGCCGACGGGTAGGTAGTTGGAGTCGTGACGGTTGTGTCGCGCCCCTTCGAGTATTATATATTGTGTACCTTGTCTTCGAAAGGATGATGTTAGTCGTGTGAGATGTAATGTTATAAGCACTTATTGTACATGGACTGTGGAATTAATACGGAGGCTGGTTATTTAATATATTTCCGTTATGTTCTGTGCATTTACTTTCTGCATTTAACCGTTTACCTGAGAGGGCAAACAGTAACACCATCTTGTCTGTCGGATACCTAGGAAGCTTGTATGGTTCGAAGTGAATCCCTAGATCATTAGGTATGTGACAGTAGGAAATTGAATATACCATGATCCATACTTCTCAATGAGTGACATTGCCTCCTTAGAGAATCATTTATGTATTCCGCCTTGCAGCAACAATGTGATGTACATGGTGAAAGCATCGTTCACCCTTCTATATTGATCAATCTCATGCAAGTGGAGTTATGGATAACACTCATACACCTTGTATTGTCCAAGCCTGTTTCCAACTTTGCCCTTACATATCAATCCTTTGTAAACTATCTGCCTTGCTAGCATGTAGCCTATGTAAGAAGTCATGTAGAAAGTCCTCGTTCTTTCCAAACTCCGCAACTAGATGTCTAGGTTGTCACTTATAATCTTTGCCCAGTTGATCATCATTGTTACTTTCGCTCTCTTCAATAAAGTAATGCATCCATGTCTCAAATAACGCCCCTTGAGGTGTGTTGGTTGAAAATTTTCTACACCTGGGAAGGTGTGCAAAATTATGGTTTCAGCCACCGCGTGAGTTTAAAACTCTCATAATTCTAGGGGAAGGCTCCCCCTTTCCTACTATTACAAATTAACTATAATATATAAACACTAATCTAACTTGGGTGGGATAACATCCTTTTCTCTTTTTTCAAAAAAGATGATGTTCTTTTCTCTTTTCAGAAAAAACTACAACTAGAGTAACAAATACAAAAATTTAAGAAATTTCAAGAACAACAAAGATGCTTGTATGAAAGGAAGCAAAGTTTCCGTGAAAGCGCAAAGTTTTTCGTCACTTCCCCCGAGACGGGAATGTGGAAGCAAATCTCAAAGCCTTCACTTGTCTACTCTCCTATCTACCTTTTAGAACGATTAGTATGACAACAATGTATGATTTACAACAGCTCAAAGTCTATTGATATGGTGCACCTCTAAACTACTATAGTTAGGATCAACTACAAGCACAAAGTCTTGTAACCCCTCTCTATTATAAACACTTAACTACACTAACTTAATCCTCAATATTTGCAGCTCAAAGTCTACAAGAAATTAGATTAAAACTCCTTTTAACAACTCACTAGAATTTCAAACGCATACAAACAAGTATATCACTGTGACATAAGAACACAATAGATATATGAACAAGGCCTCAACACAAAGTCTGAAACTCAAATGCCTTCTTTGTAAAGCTTAAGAATTCAATTTACAAGTATAAAACACAAAGTTTTTATCGCTGTAAATTTCTACAAAGTTTTATTGCTTGCTAAAAAGATCCATTACAAAGAGCACCCTCCGATATATATAGGAGAGGGGCTGAGAGCAAAAAGTGGGTGAAGTCCAACTAACTAAAACTTTTTCCACAACCTCTATAACTAACTATGACTTATTCCAAATTACAGTCCTGTTGCATTTCAACTTGTAATTTGTTTACATGTAATTACAAGTTACAATTACAAGTAATGAGACTACTTGTAATTACAAGTTTTGATACTACAAGTAATTTGTCAAAAGGAAAATACATAAAACAAAAATGTGATTTAACTGTCAGGAGACACTTCTTGTTTTTCTCTATTTCTGGTCATGAAAGCTTGAAACTTGTTAATCGATTCTTTCAATTCATCAGGATTTGGATCTGCTGTATTCCTTGCAACAGCAACAGTTTTGATGATGGCATTGAAGTATCTCACTATCGCTACTTCATGTTCTTCAAGAACAACTTGCATCTTATCAAGGAATACTTGGCAATCCACAAATCTATTGATTGAAGTGACTATAAATTGCTCAGATTCAAGCTCCTGATAAAGCCTTGACACCAATTCAAAACGTATCACTTCCTCAGGAAGCAACTCTTCATCTGACTTACCATCTAGCAAGACATTTTCTCAAAATTGGAGATAATATCCTGCTCCACTTCAACATTCATTTCAAGAGCAGCTTCAATATCTTTAATCAAGTCTTTGACAACTAATGACCTATTGATCATAAGCTCTTCAAACTCAATATACCTTTCTCTATTTGGTATCACAATGTTGTTGCACAAGATTTCCAACTTGACTTGATCCAATTCATGCCAAATTTTCAAATCTCTTTCTGTAGATTCCAGACTTTGCTTAAAAGCTTCTAAATTCTAGTTTAGTTTTATCTTTGTTGCCCTTACATTGCCCAGCACCAGTAAGGCTTTCTTCACCACTTGAGCACTCCGATTTGCTAGTTGATCTACCCAAGAATCAATAGCATTAGCCTTTTGAGCATCTTTTTCAACTCGTTTGATAGACTCTTCGGAAGTAGAGGAAGTCAAGGGAGCAACCTTTTCTGAAGAATTAGTGATCTTTTGGATCACTAAGATGAGTTGTGTGTTTTTCTCCTTGAACTTATCCTTCTTTGCTAGGAGCTCATCATAACTTTGAACCAATGAAGCTACCGAATCCTGAGCATCATGCATCATTCCGACATGTGTTTGCTTTCCTAGTTCCACCCTCGTGAACCTGTAATCAGACAACTACATTTCACCTTGTGGTTTATCAACAAGAAGTTCTGTTACCTCTGCATATTTCATCTTATTACTATCTACAACCACTCACAAAACTATTTTGACTTTCTTCGCAGCTTTGGGTTTGGATTTTCTAAGCTACTGAAAGTCGAACACATCAGGAGAAATCTCCTACATTTTCCTCTTAGGAGTGATTGAGCTCAACCATGGGGGTAAATCTAATGAGCTTGTATTTGTAACAGCAACTGCAATTTGTGTCGAAACAGGCTTTGCTTGTACCACAATTGTCATTCTAGGGGAAGCCTCAGTTTGCACAGCGACAAGTGTTTGCTTAGACGACAAATCATGGCCAGCTTCAGTCATGAACTTATCAAATCGTATGGCAAAGGTATCAATTTCAGGAAGTGATATGCTGGATAGAATGGCATATGAAGGATTTGCATCAAAAACATTCTCCAAGTTGTCATGATGGAACGTTTGCAAATATATTTGTTGTTGATGATGTCACAATGGTACAAGTAGATGCACTCGGCTCAACAGAATCAATGAACCGTACAGAAAGAATCCACATTTGTGTCTATTGGAGACATAGGGACATCCAAAGAAAATTGGGGAATGACCATGTGAGGAGAATCTAAGTTCAAAGTAGTAGGAGATTTTGGAGCATTCTCCTCCTGTGGTTCATCCTCAGGGTCAATGACCTGAATTTGAACTTGAGGTTTCTCTTTTCCTTTCAGCGATACCTCTTCAGGAGGAATAACCAAAGCCCTACTGACTCTTAGCTTGATTCTAGTACTGGAGGAAGAAGCACCCTCTTTGGATTTGACCCTCACCTCAGACTTTCACCCAATTGGTCCTGTTGGATCATCTTCTGCCCCAACCTTGATCTTTATGGTTTTAACATTGTTGCTTTTCAGCCAAGCATTGGTGTTGGCAAGAGTGGACTGAAATCTATCAAAGATGGAGGTACATTCCTTCTACGACCATTGGACAAATGGAAGACAAGCCTCAGCAACCTATGTTTTGTATACTCTGGATCAAGAGTTTTCCCATTATCTACCATGCCTTTTGGAATCTTGGTTAGATCGAGATCCACAATTTGCTCCAAGGTAAGCTTGTTGTAGTTCATCGTCCTGATTTCTTCCTCTGAGTGAAGATCAACCCAGATATCCTCAAGGCGATGAACATGAGTGAAGGCTCTCTTGATTTTATCTTTCATCCCTTGATAATCAAAATCGTTTCTCACCTTGAAATTCTTCAACTTGATTTCTTGAAGTTTTGTCTCCATTGCCTTGGCTCTTGCTAAAGTTGTCAAAGAATATCAGCCAATTTGTAGTGGATTATGAGGACATGTTAATTCCTAACTTATGTTGAGCTAACTGGACTGTATGAACTCTCATCAGTTGTCTAGCCAACTCCATCGGGATGATCCTGTCAATGGGGTATCTCAGAAGCATATATGGGTGACCTTCAAAACATCCAACTCTCATAGAAGTAAAAGTTGGGAACTGAAGGAACGGGCATCCATACTCATTCACCTTCTTCCAGGCTGCCTCGAACACTCTCTTGTTCTTAAGTGTCTTATCAAACAAACACATGAAATGACCAAAGAAGGCATCTTGCACTCTCCTGAAGTAGATTTTGCTAGGTCTCAAAGTAAGTTGATCATAATATTTCCATACTAGTACCAACAACCTGTCACCTTTGGTGGAAAGACCTGGAAATTGTCTTAGTGACGCTACTATGTATACTAGGTGGGAATTCATGTAGAAAGTGAGAGTGGTTGGAACTTGTGAGAGTTGTTCACATAGGTTGTCACTGATCACTTCACCCCAGACGATATGAGACTGAGCTATCCTCATGGCCACAATGTATTTGTACATCCAGATCTCAAATACATTAGACTCTCTCAACCCCATTATCCTACTCAGAAGCATGACCATGTCACTGACTTCTTCAATGAAATCAGAACAATACAATTTTGGCCATCTAGAGAAATAAGTCTTGGGAGTTTTAAGCCATTTAGAAGTTATATGCCTTATGCAATCTGATCTTTTCAAGTTGTAGTAATCAAAAGTACCTTTCATAGAAATGCATGCATACACTAGAGCAACAAGAACCTTGAAGATTTTATCGATGGTTACTACATCCAAACTGATAATAGTATTGCCATCATCATCCTTGATTGTCCTAGATCCTTTGTCAAAATGAGTAGCACAAGCAAGGACAAATTCTGGTTCCAAGGCAGCCACTGGGAAAGTGGAAGCTAAGTGAATATGGCTATTCAAGAGCAATTGCATGCTATGACTTGGTGACCCTTCTACACTCTCAAGGAACTCAGACATATCAACATGCCAGATCTCCGTGTCTTTAATTTTATCGACATGAGAGCTCACTTGAGAAGGAGAAATCTCATTCTGGTGCTTGTCGTATTTGTACTTCATCTTCTTGTTTGAAGGACATGTCGGTTCTTTTGTCATCGAGCAAGAATCTGTAATGCTGAGAGAGGCGAAAATGAAAGAAACGCCCAACCCTTCAACGCGATCTCGAAGAACAAAAATGAGGCAAGGACAAGGCAAGGACAATGCTATCAAAGGCTCAAATAGAAATCGAAAGAAGAGCACTCCTATTGCAACCCAAAGACATGAAGACAAAACAAAATCCCACCTTTATCGTGGGATAATGAAAACACAAGAAGAGATGAATCAGGACTTAAGAAGCCCGACACGAGCATAAAACAACTTACTCTGCTTTGAAAAACACACTTGTAATTGGGCCCAAAAACCCCAGTTACAAGGCATAAAAAATAAAAAGAAAAAAAGAACCAACTTGTAGTCGGGTCTCTAATACCCGATTACACATATGCATGACTTAAAAAAATAAAGGGCTAACTTGTAATCGGGTCTTCGAGACCCAACTACAAGTAAAATATATTTACTTGTAATGGCATTCAAAAGCTCCCATCACTTGCAAATTGCAATGATCACCCCAAAACCTGAAATTGCACGAATAAGAGGAAGAATGACAACCAAAAACGATCAAAACTTTGACGAAAAATGGCAAAAACACCCACGCATGATTAAACACAAACTAATATGAGTTTTCACCTCATAAAATGTGCCTTAGAGAAATGAAACTATGAATTTTAAAGAAAAATTAATAGGGGTTGTCAATTTTTAAAATTTCGAAAATTAAAACAAGGTGCTCCCATGACTCAGTTGAGTAGAAATATCAAATCGTTGTACTCTTCCTTGAAGTCTGAACATAGAAGTCTCTTGGGTAACTTAGAGTGGTGACACCTTGTCTCAAGAACCCACTCTTTATTAATAACTATCAAACATGACTCTAATCTCTTTTCAAAGTTAGCTTGAGCGTGCTCCTTGGTTCTCTCTTGCATGTCTTGATATCTAGGGATTTCAAATGCCTCCCCAATTGACTCTTCAGCTAGGTATGCAAGCACCAACCCCTTAGGTGTCTTGATTGTTCTGATTTGTGGATCATAGTGCCTTGCACACTCAACCATGAGTTTGTTGCACGGTAGAGATGGTGGAAAACCAGCTATGTGGTAAATTCCACTCTTCATGATGTTGACCGCCAAGGGAGATGGTAGATGACGCCTCGTTCCCTACAATATCCACTTCATCCTCTTTCTATCCAGGTATTCTATTTTTGTATCTCCAATTTTCTTCCATCTGGAAGATATGTGCGACTCCGAGTAGTATCCTTCTTGTACATTCTTCAATTGAGTCTTCCTCGCAGCTATCCCCACTTTAGACATAGTACTTGTACGAAGCTGGAAGTCAAAAACCTTATAAAATAACTCAGAATTACCCTAAGCTTTGATTTTCTAATAATTTTCAAACTTATGAGCTCATTAAAATTAGAAATTAAACAAAAAGTGATACAAATTCTGAAAATGTGGGAATTTCAACCAAAATAAGGCATTTGGCCTTCCAAAAACCTGACTTTCAGACTTAGAATGAGTCTGATTTTGATTACTTAAGTCTGGATACACCTCTCTGTACTCAGAAAATGAAGTGTCTTGATGTCAAAATGTTATCTAAGGTCTGGTTTTATAAGTACAAGGTCTGAAAACACCTTTGCAAACTGAATTTCAATGGCTAGAAACCCTCATATTCATGGCGCCACACCTATGCTTGAAGCGATTTCACCCAATCAGCTGAAAGTCACCACCTATTTGGCTAAATCAATGGCTAGAAGCAATGTCTTGGTCTGTGAATGAGAGCTGGAAACAATATCATGCAAGGGAAAGGTGGCTGGAAATGTGTTTCAGATCTTCAATCAGCCATGGCGCCTCCATTCTCAGCCCTAGCGACCTCCAATGGAGAGGCAATTGATGCCTCAAACAAAATCGTACCCTTCACTTGACAATGGCGCACTCTACACTTGCTCTTCCAGCCACCCAAACATCAAATCAGTCACATAATAATAATAAATTAGTCGCTGGACTGAGTCATTTACTTACCTTTTTACCTTGAAAAGCCACCACACAGCGAATGTGGGATAAAAATTTGCACTTACCAGCCACATAGGAAAATCAATATGCATTGGAATGTTAACACTTAACCTTATTTTTCCTTTGCTTGCCCACCAAATGCAAATGGTAGAAAATCCATATCAATTTGGACACATTTGTCTTCAAAAATTTCACTTAAATCTGATTTTCAGCCCCTTGGGGAAAATCCTGGTCATTGGGACACTTGATTTTCAATTAAATTTGTCCCAGCTTGATGGTTATACCTTGGGTGGAAAATTGATATCAATTGGGACACATTAAAATTTCATCATTAACTCACTTTTTTTCACAAATCCTCCCCAAGTAGAAAATCGATCCCCATCTAGACATTAAAATTTTGATCAAATCCATGTAAAATGCCCCCAAGTGGAGATTCGCCCTTCATTGGGAATCAATTTCCCATTAAAATCTCATCAAAATACATCATACTACTCTCCAAGGGAAAATCGAACCCCATCAAGACACATAAACTTTATCATTTCTTCACAATTTGTCCCCAATGGAGAATCAACCTCTATCAAAACACTTCATTTATCTTGAGTGGAAATTCCTAATTCATTGGGACTTTCCACAAAATCACTTTTAAATTAAGTCTTGGAGTGGAAAAACGCACCTCATCGGGACTTACACCATTTTCATCATTAAATCAACACTTTCTTGCTCAAGATGGAGTGGAAATTCATGCTCAAACGGGACTTTCATCATTTTCATCTCTAAAACTGAGTGGAAAAATGCCTCCCATCGGGACTGTCACTTTTATGCCTTAATATCATGGGGGAAAAACGTTTTCCATTGACACTATGATGATTTTCACACTTTAAAAGCCCAAACTTATCAAATTTTGTCATTTTATGTAATGGAAATTCTATTTCCATCGAGACTTTTAACATTTCGTCAAGATTTGAGGGGTGGAAAACAAGAGTCCATCGGGACTTTATGCATTTTCGACTTAATTTACCTCCTAGGAGTGGAAAAACAACTACTATAGAGACTTTTGACACTTGTGCACAAAAATCACACCATTTTGCAACATTTTGAACACATTACGCTCACATTTTAAAGCAGGTTGCAACCTCAACACTTAGAAAAACTTGGGATCACCCTAAAATTTTAACATTTTTCAAACATTTTGATCCTAATGGCTTCAAAACTCAAAAATTAGCATTGCTTGTACATTGAAGACCTGAGAACATGACCACATCAAAAATGAGACTCGGACATTGAAAGCTCAAAATTGCCACCTGACAACCAAAAACCCTAAACTAACAAAACCGGAAAGCAGGAAAAAAGGGGGTCCCCATTTGCAATGGGACGATGTGTGAAAAGGTCACAACAAAACACTATTTTGATTTCTAACATCATTAGATAAGTTATCCTCCATACATGATCCTTGAGATGAAGTAAGGGCAACCTCATAATCTTCATGAATCCAAGTACTAACTTTATTTGTGATAGAAGAGTCACATGAAGAATCAACTACTCCATGTGATGCTTGATGAGTATTTATGGATTTAGCTTTTTCTAAGGCAGCTATCGAACTTTCTACAATCTCTCCTCTTGGTGTAATAACCTTCAAGGCTTCTGGTGGTACTTGTGATTTTTTATTTAATGAGTGTGTGTGTAAAACCTTTGATGCAATTTTTGAATTGCAGTCATTCATCTCCTATTCATTTGAGTGTCCATGCTTCCCAAATTTTCTCCTCAAGTCAGAGTGATGACCTCTATGTCCCTTAGGCAAGTACTTCATCCTTAGATCTATGTAGTCGCTTAGAGGCATATCATTTTGTAATCCTCCACTAAACCAATCTTGTTGAAATCGATCTTGTAAATAACCAACGTGGGTTTATTGCCTTCTTTATGTTCTACTTTGGGTGGGTATGTGTTGGTGTCTGTTTTATCATCTACCAAACATTAGTATAAAATATCCAAAGACACTCTATCCTCTCTTGAAAAATCACCGCTTATGCTAATATCATATGGTGATTCCAAGGTTTCTTTTGTCAGGCCTTGACATGCGGATAAGCTCAATGGGCGTTGTGATATGCTAGTAATACACAAAGGGACTTACGCTTGGCATGTTCAATTCACAATGGAGGTTTAGACAATGAAGCCCTATCATCTGGGACTTGGATCATGGACTTCAAGAAAACTGAAAAGGAGATAAGGGTTCAGAAATTCTAACCTATTCCTAAGAATTCAAGAGACGGCATTGACTAGGTGACTTCAATAACAATACTTTGCTTCGCCATGCTTAGGACAACTACACAAAGTGAGTGTGATCTTCAAGGGATGTGCTTATAATTTTCATACTTATGAATAATACCAACAGTTGAACAATATTACTCAAAGTAGAAGTTAAGCCTCCACAAAATAAGCTCAAACTAACTTTACACAATGAACAAAAATCATTTGTTCATCAAAAGTATGAGCGGAAATTCACCATAAATCAATACTTATCAAATCTTGTATTCTTCTAACATACATGAAATGAAATCTAAACTATGATGAGGGATAAGAACTGTTGTCATTTTATGACACCCTTGGTCCATCAGTGAGAACCGATCAGAGATATGTTCCATGGACCAGCGCTGCCCCAGTTGATCAAGGAGAGAAGAATCATGAAGTGTGAAGTGTTGCCTTGTCCGGAGGAGGTTCCTCCCTTGGCCTTTTTCTTCTTCCCCGAAACTCCGAAATCCCGAGGTTCCGAAGTTCCCCTCCTCTCTAGCCTTTCCCTTTCTTCTTCGGAACTCCGGAACCCCGAGGTTCTGAAGTTCCCCTCCTCTCTAGCCTTTCCCTTTCTTCTTCGGAACTCCGGAACCCCGAGGTTCTGAAGTTCCTTTGCGCAGTTCCCTGGAACTCCGGAACCCCGAGGCTCCGAAGTCTCCTTCCCTTGCCTTGCTCGAAACCTCGAGGTTCTGAGGTTCCCTCCTCCCCCTTCTTCCTTCTCCTCCCCCTTCTTCCTTCTTCTCCCCGAAACATCAGAACCTCGAGGTTCCGAAGTTCCTTCCCCTTTTGCCTTCTCTCTCTAGTTCCTCCGGAACCCCGAGGTTCCGAAGCTCTTTCCCTTCTCTTCTTCTCTCTATCTCGGAACTCCGAAACCCCGACGTTCCGAAGTTCTTCCCTTGTCTTCCTCACTTCGGGAATCCGAGCTTCCGAAATCTCCAGGCTTCCTTCCGACTAGCGACACTTCCGGATGGCGTGATCGATACTCAAGGCATTTAATGCTTCGGCAGTTTTGGTGACTTGTGCACTTTCTTTTGTGGAGCCACAAGGGTGTATTAAATGTTTTTGGCAGGCTCTCCATCAGGGAGGTACGGGGCCATGCTAGGTGACTTATCTCATGACTGACTTTGGAGGGTCAGTCAATCTACCTTCCTCAAAGTTGCCTTTGGTGGTATAGCTAGGTTGCTTGCATGTACAAGTCAAGTGCATGCACTCCCCTACACCTCCCAGACTGACATGCAGGGGTCATGATCACCATTGTAACCCTTTTTTCTATATAAGGCTTTTAAGCCTCATTGTAAAGGGTTCCCTCCCTGCTGCCTTGAGCTTTCTTATGCTCTTCTCTTCTCTTGAAGACTTGTAATCTTTTGCATTTCTGCAACTGTAAGATTGGCCTTTGGCCTTATGATTAATTGAAAATCTCTATTCTTACCTTCCTTCAACTTATGTATGATGTGTATGTGTTCTTACCTTCATTATAAGTGTATGTTCGTGGTTTCCTTTCACATGTACGCTGTGTTAACTAGTTTTTTGAGTGTGACCTTGTGGGAATCCTTCTCCCCTCTTAACACTTAGAAAATTCCACCCTCCACACATGCATTTGGGTCACTCATGCAATTGAAGCTTGTGCATCTCTTAGGCTTTTCAGTTGATTCCTTGTGCCATTTCGTGTGGGGAGAGGAACAATCTCTTCTTGGTGCATCACCTCCCTTTTTTCAAGCAATTCTCTCTTCCCTTTACCTCTGCAAATTGTTAGGATAGGCTTAGGAGTTAGTTCTGAAGTGTTGAGTTGGTTCAACACCTGCACTTGGAGTGAGAAGGAAGTCGGCCTTCTCCAAAGATTCAACCCCCTCGCGCAAGGTCCCACACTTCGGGGTTGTTTCCATGTTTCACAAGGTTGCTGAGTTGATAGCTTAACAAGGGTGCAAGCTTTTGTGATAACAAGAACCACGCAAATTCCAAAATAAAAAAGGTAATCGCCATCAATTTGAACAATGTATTACTTATTACTTTGGCAATCATACGCAACAATTACTTATCTCAACATGTTTTGCAACATGCTCCCATAATTTACACATGAGGGGTTGAGCTCAATTTATAGGCTTCCCAATTACAATTCAATGGCTAGGATTGATTTTCAATCATCGGTCTAGATTACAAAATAAAACCCTAATTAGGGTTTGCTACAACTAACTACCTCTCGACCAATGAGAAAATTACATTTGAGGACACTTGTCCTTCTTGCTAAATATAAACCAATAATAAAATAGAAGGTTGTTGTATTGTGAAGTGTGCCTTCTAGAAGCTTCTGGATAAGTCAGGTTCATTGAACCTGGACATGTTGACTTGGAACAATCTAACTCTTGAGTGTCCTCCTTGTATTCTCCAATTTGTGAAAAATTGCTTGTCTGGAAAGTTGTTTGGAATAGTCTTCTTGCCACTATTTGATCTTGATTGGGAGTTTGTCTTTGACTCTTCAAGAGATGAAACCCTTCAAGAAGTCTGGAATTTCTTTCTATATTTTGCCAAGTTTGAAGACTTTCTTTCTTGATTCTTGGAAACCCCTGTGCCTATGCCACAATGGAGGAAATTGGAACTTTTTTGTGAAGTATCTCCCATACTTAGCCAAATTTTGGCTAGTGAATTTTATTTTGTGGATCCTTCAACACCTAGCCAAGATTTTGACCATTTCTATGCTCGGACACACTTTGCCTGTGGATTTGCTTTCAATTATGTATCTGGCTTGTGCTGAGTAGAACAAACTCCCCCCTTGGACAAGGATTTTATTCATCTTCTCCTTACTTTCGCTCTTTATTCTTCTTCTTTCTTCATGTTTCTCTTCCAACACTTAGTCAAAATTAATTATTTTGGTTGTGGAAAATTCCATACTTAGCCATTTTTTATGTGTCAAACTTAACTTTTTCAACTCGTTCGTTTGTTTGACCCTTGATTTCATGTGCTACTTTGTCAAATCTATTTTTCCTAGCCATTTTTGTGTCTTTGGCATGACAAGTTGATTGTCTTCATGTCTTATCCTTGAGCCATAGGCAAATTTTCATGTCTTGCTTAGGCATCTTCACATATTCCATTTATGCCTAGTCAACTTGGAATGTTTATGTTTATCCTTCTTGGCAAACTTTGTGTAATTCGCCTTACCAGCTTGTAGTTTCTTCTAACCTTGTCCAAAGATCTCTTTGCTTTTCTCTTTCAGCCTTGTCTTCATGGCGGACTTGGAGTCTTTTATGCCAAGTCGGACTTGGCCAATGTTTTGCCAACTTCAACTTGCCTAAGTTGGACTTTGACATCTTTTAATTCTTTCTTGCCAAAACCTTTTTTTTTCTTCTTGGGTGGACTTGGAGGAAGCCTTGCCATATCTCTTTCTCCTAAGTCTTTTTCTTTAGTGGACTTGGAAGATGTTTGGTCATGTTCTCATGCTTTATTTGTTTTTCCAATGTTTGCTTTCTTTTGTGCCGAACTTTGAAGTGCTTTATCCATCCTAACCCATGGATGGAGTTTACTTGACCTTAGGATTTTCCCCTTGACTGCAGATTGGAGTTTGATGTTCATTTGCCAACCTTTTTGTGCATGGGCGGGGTTTGAAGAAGCTTAGACGTTGTCTTCTTATGCTTGGCGGACTTTGAAAGTCTCTTGCCAACTTTGTTTGCTTTATCCTTTGCCACTATGGCAGACTTGGACAATCTCTTTCCAAACTTGCCTTGCTTTTGGAGGGCGGACTTGGACAGCCTTATGCCAAGTTTGGTCGGGGTTCAAGAGTCTCATGCCAACCTTGATGCGTTTGATCATGGATGGACTTCATGTGTTTGATGCCAAGGCAGACTTGGCTTAGCATTGGACAATTATTTCCTTGGCGGACTTCACATGTGCCTTGACATGTTTGTTCTGCTTAACCTCAAGTAGGAGTTTTTTTAACTCTTGCCATGAGTTTCTTAACTGAAGGTAGGAGTTTAGCAAGTGTCGGACAACTTGTTTGTGCATGAGGCGGACTTTGAAGACTCTTAGCCATCTTAGACAAGGTGAACCTTGGTGTGTCTTGGACATGCTTCCTCTTCATGCTGCCTTTGCCATCCTTCTTGACCTTGGCGAACTTGGAAGTTTGTGTGCCATTCTTGAATGCGCTTGGGCTTTGACATGATTCCAAGCTGATCAAACCTTGTTCCCTTATCATGGGCGAATTTTAACTTGGACAGCCATGTGCCATCTTCCATGCTTCTAGACAAGGCGAACTTCAACCTTTGTCTTCCATTCCTCTCCTTGGGCGAATTTGTTCTTTATACCATGAATTTTGATCTTCCATGCTTCTAAACAAGGCGAACTTCAACCTTTGTCTGCCTTAACCTGGTAAAACACATGAAAATTCCATATTATTTTCAGATTTTAATTCTGATTTTTAATCCTCTTTTCTGAAAATTTCACTTTCAGCCTGTCAAAAGGTTAAGTTTCTGCGAAAAAGCAAACTGAAAGTGAAGGATTTGGTCAAGAAATTGATAAAATTGAGAGAAATAAGATAGAAAGGTAAGAAAAATCAATCAGATTGAATCTTTGAATGACTAAAATTTACCTTCAACTCTGAAATTCTGTTTTAAAATCTAACACCAGCACCTAATTTCTTGATTTCAACACTTGGAAGAATTTTATTCTAGAAAATTTCTCTTCAAAAATTCAAAATTCACAAATTTTGAGAGAAAACTTCTTCTCAATTGCTCTCCAAATTCTCAACTTGAATAATGAATTGTGAAAATGAATGGTTGAAAATATATAGAATTTAGGATTTTTAAACTTGGAAGTTCTATTTTTTGTTTTTTTTTGTTTTTTTAATTATTTTATTATTTTTTTGTGTTTTTTTGTTTTAAGTCTTTCCAAAATGGAAAGTTTATTTTCCTCTCAAATTTTCATCCTTTGCCAAAAAAGCAAAGAATCTTCTAGAATTTTCCAAAATTCTTGAATTTCTTGAATTTTTCTTTTTGAAAATTTTCAAGTGTGGAATTTTCTCTTGAAAATAATTTTTTTTGTTTTGGAAAATAATTAAAAATTCTATGTGACAAATTTATTTTCCAACTTGCTTTACACTCCCATGCCTTAGTTTTGTTTTTGTTTTTTTTCAACATGGTCTAACTTCAAGTAGGAGTTTAACTAACTCTTGCCAAAGTTAATTAACCATTGGTAGGAGTTTACCAAGTATCGGACATTTTTGCTTGATCATGAGGCAGACCTTGAAGACTGTCAGACATCCTTGTGTGTGAATGAGCTTAACCTCTAGTAGGAGTTTGATTCACCACTGCCATGAGTTCGTTAACCCTTGGTAGGAGTTTACCAAGTGTCGGACATTTTCACTTGGACAACTTCCTTATGCCTTGGCGGACCTTGATCATGCTTGGACATCTTCCATGCTTGACATTCTTGGGCGGGACTTAAATGATCATCTGCCATTTCACTTGTCTGACTCTGAGCCTTGGCGGACTTGACTGATCATCTGCCATTTTCATTTCTTCAACTTAGGTGAAATTTTTAATGTGTCATCTCCCACTGTTACCTTCATACTTGATCAGCAATTCATCCGAAACGAAACCCTAATTAGGGTTTCCACTTTGCTTTTTGCACCTGGAGACCTAATTTTTGAAATCTGAGAACATGGGTACTGATCATATGGCTGATCTTCTAGAACAAAACCCTAATTAGGGTTTGCATTTTTCTTTTTACCCTTAAAGAACAAATTTTCAAATTCTGAGAACATGGGTAGTAATAATATGGCCTAAAGATCAAAACCCTAATCTCATAAAAAAGCAAAAAAAGAAAGCCCTTGCTTTTTATACTCAAGGCAAAATTTCTCGAATCTGAAGACATGGGCAAGACTGAAATGACCTAAAGAACAAAACCCTAATCTCAGAAAGAAAAAAAAAATTCGAAGCCCTGCTTTTTATACCTACAGACAAGATTTTCAAATTCCGAGAACTTGGGCAGAGATGAAATGACCTGAGGAACAAAACCCATAAGCCACTTTCAAAAAAGCAGAAAAAAGCAAAAAAGCAGAAATTTCTCAAAAAAGCAGAAATTTCTAAAAATAGCAAGTTGTCGAAAATGACCCAAAGCAATTGTGATCCTCGTCCTTTAGACCTTCTAAGCACTTTGACAACATTCATACATGACTCTGAGCATGATTTCTCAACTTGGCTTGGGATGAATTCTCAAAAACTCTAACTCATTGTAAAAAGACTGGTGATTAGCAGTTGCGACGCCAAAGCGAAACCTTAAAAAGCAAAAACAGGGGGTCCCCATTTGCAATGGGGCGATGTGTGAAATAGGTCACAACAGGATGTTGGTATCCTCGACCAAGAACTTGTTGTAGGCATATGTCTAGTTGGAGTTTGATGGCTTGTGGATTGATCTTCATCGCCTCCATTGTTCATCATGGTTGGCATATCCAACAATTAAGAGAGTCTCTCTTGAGTGTTCTTTTGTTCCGCCATGAATTGATTCATGCGGATGTTGAATTTTCCCATACTACTTTCTTCTTGTTTGGTTCTTTGATGAGGCTTGTTCTGACACCTTATCTCTACACTTTTACCAAAAATTGAACTTGGAAGAACTACCATTAATACCATCTCTATGAGAACCTTTTTGCATCCTTTGCTTAATTTCAATTTTAACAACCTTTTTTTTCATTCACTCCTAAGCTCCACAAGCTAGCAAGATAGCTTGCTCTGATACAACTTGTACTGTCCCCTTATGTTAAAACTTAGAAAATAGGGACAATTAACTTACTAAATTCAATTGCAAGAGACTTCTTTCCACAAAATCTCTAATAACACTTAAAATAATGATAATTGATACTACTCAATGCAAGAATTATAGATTTGATACAAAATTGATATCACTTATAATATGATGATATAAGGACCAATATAACTGTTATCTCTAATTTAACACTTAAATGTTTGCGAAGATGATTGTGATCTATATATCTTATCTGCACTTAGTGCAGTGCAATCAATGCTAATGTAATGTACCTAAACCGATCAGCTCACAAACCCCCCTCGGCAAGATGCGAAGACCACAAAAAGGGCGTACAGTGGTGTTTGTGCCAACCCTACGGTGAGGTTGGTGCCAAGTCGTACGGTGAGGTTGGTACCAAGCCGTATGGTATGTACAACATCGTACGGTGAGGTTGGTGCCAAGTCGTACGGTATGTAAAGCCCCTCCACCCACGCAATGGATTTGGACGTTGAAACTACTTTCCTTTGGCCGCGTTCAACTCCACAAATATTTTATAATGCGTAGTGCCAGATAGACCATATAATCAGATTAACACAATTTGGCATGAAATGAACACCAGACATGCAAGTAGAAATTCAGACTCAGTAATGATAGCACTTCAAATTACAATAATCTTGGACTGAGGGCAGAGCAGAGTAGGGTGAGGAGTTACTCCCACTGAAACTGCGGATGCCAAGTAGGGAGGATCTTCCACCTCCGAAATGGCTGACAACAGAACTCCAACTAGAATTCGCACATACAAAGAAAATACCAAATTCACACATACATACAACAATGACAGACTCGGCCATAAATATGGGCTCCGGGAAATTTCCCGAAGGGTTACAAACGGGCCGACATGACCAAAATAAAACCTGGCTAATTAAATAAAGGGCCCCAAAGATTTATTATTAAATTTGGGGCCACACAATAAAGTAATTAATTTTATTATTTAATTATATATCGAGGACATCACAGTCCTCTCGACCCAAAGATTGCTTGCCCTCAAGCAATCCGCAACTATCTACCATCTGACAAGCTCCAAGGTCCCAGACCATGCGCGGATGCTGGTAGTCATATCTGCTGAAAGCTTGACGCCACACCAAGGCTACGAGCACCACCTGCAAATCCCCAATCAACTTGCGCTGCTCCACTCTGATATAAACATTGCCTTGCTCAGAGTTGAGGAATAACTCATCAAAATCTAACTTGCTTTCTTCATATAGATGCCACTCACAAGGAGAGATGACAATCATGCACGCCTCATGCCCAACCAAAGGGTAAATTTCGTATTCAACCAACTATAGAGATTGCTCCTGTAAGGGATCATTGCTAGAGTTCGCATCTCCATGAAGTTGATCAACCACGGTTGGCTTGACAAAATTCATACAAATATCTTCATCCTTGCAGCTGTCATGAAAGTTTAAGTGTTATCCATTTGAAGGGACAATTGTTGTCTCTGGCTTGTCCATATCCTCCTGTCGCTGGGGTGAACATGTGAACTTGTCTTCATCTTTCTTTGATTCTGATTGAGTTCCTAATTCAAGATCCAACTCCTCTTTTCTTTTCCTTACATAGTACCTATCAAAGGATTCGGTAGCCTTGATCTCCTCAAGTTCACTTGAGTATTCATGAAAGATTTTGATAACCTCCTCATGCACAGGCATACATTTTCCTATCAGAACTAGATATTCTTGAAATGTCAGAGAATTCTTCCTCTTTTGATATTTGTTATACCACTTGGAGATTTTATTGGCAGCAATTTCATAATCCTTTTCTTCCATTTTTGTAGTCATCCCAAGCATTCCACAGGCTGGCAGGATTTTGGCAAGCATTCCACAGGCTGGCAGGATTTTGGCTTTGATACCACTGTAGTGTACCAGACGGCACCCCAGCCGTACATCACCTTCCCGACGGCAGTCCCAGCCGTACATCACCTTCCCGACGGCAGTCCCAGCCGTACAACACCCCCAACTCTCACCCCGCACAATGGCTAAGAACTTAATGTACGGTACTATACTGTACAGTACGACAAACCCAAGCTGTGCTAATCCGTACAGACCTGTATGCTAGTGTAGTCACCATACGCACTGCCTTCATACGGAGTAGCACAGCCTGGGTTTGTCGTATAGTACGGTATAGTACCGTACATTGTGGCATACGGACTTGTATGCTAGTGTAGTCACCGTACGGGCTGCCTTCGTACAGAGTAGCACAACCTGGGTTTGTCGTACGGTACGGTATAGTACCGTACATCAGTGAAGCAATGATCGGGAAAAAATCGCAATCGATCGCGATTAATCGGGAATCGCAGAGGGTCGCGATTTTTTCCCCGAAAAAATCGCGAAATACGCGTTGACCGCGGGTCAACGATTTTTTTCCCGTTTAAACACGATTAACCCCGATTAATATCTGCCGATTAATCGGAAAAAATAAAAATCGCAATTATCTACACGAAAACCCTAAAAACACGAAAAAGGTGCCAAAGTTTCGGAGAAAAATCTACAAATGGACGCCGCCTCCCTATTGTTTTTCATCCAAAGTTTGCAGGTGGGAAATTTGAAGTCCATGTTCATCATTAATCGGGCTTCCGATTTTCCGAGATTGATTGTCTATTACGGTGATTGAAGAAGATCACCAAGCCGGACTGTTTCTTACAGTTTAGCGTAGAGGGATCACCAAGCCACAAGCCATCACTGCATTCATCGAGCCTTCCAGGTATTTACAGTTAAATTTTTGTTTTACAAATTTTGTTTTTATAGATTTTATTTAATATTATGTTCGTTTTATTTAATTTCTTAGTTTGTTTTAACAGTATATTAAATTTAACTGTTAAATATACTGTTAAATTTAACAGTTAAATTTAATATACTGTTATATTAAATTTAACAGTTAAATATATTTAACAATATATTAAAATTTAAATACACTGTTTAATAATTTAACTGTTAAATTTATTATACAATATACAGTATATTTAATAGTTAAATATTAGCTATTAAATATACTGTATATTGTATAATAAATTTAACAGTTAAACTATATAATAAATATAGTTTAATTTAATTTATTAGTTTGTTTTATAGAATTATATTTAATAGTATATTAAATTTAACTTTTAAATTTAATATACTGTTACATTAAACTTAACTATTACATATATACTAACATGCTGTTAAAATTTACCTGTTAAATTTATTAGTATATATTTAACAGTATATCAAATTTAACTGTATATATTTAACAGTATATTAAATTTAATATGCTGTTAAATATATACAGTTAAATTTAATATACTGTATAAATTTATTAGTATATATTTTCAGTATATTAAATTTATTTACTGTATATATTTAACAGTATATTAAATTTAACTGTATATATTTATATACAGTTAAATTTAATATACTGTTAAATATATACAGTTAAATTTAGTATATATTTAACAGTATTTTAAATTTAACTGTATATATTTTACAGTATATTAAATTTAATATACTGTTAAATATATATAGTTAAATTTAATATACTGTATAAATTTATTAGTATAAATTTTCAGTATATTAAATTTAGTAACTGTATATATTTAGCAGTATATTAAATTTAACTGTATATATTTATATACAGTTAAATTTAATATACTGTTAAATATATACAGTTAAATTTAGTATATATTTAACAGTATATTAAATTTAACTGTATATATTTATATACAGTTAAATTTAATATAATGTTAAATATATACGCTTAAATTTAATATACTGAAAATATATACTAATAAATTTAACAGCTAAATTTAACAATATGTTAGTATATAGTTACATATAGAACAGGTTAAGTTTAATATAACAGTTAACTTTAATATAACAGGTTAACTAATCAACCCCTAGCCTAAGCACATGTTCAAATAAAATTACTTATTTAACTAATTAACTTAAATTTACTAGTATAACTAATTTGAAAATTACTGAATATAAAATATATAAGTACTCAGAAAGATATACTGAATATAAAATATATACTGTATATATTTTACTGTTGGACAGAAATTTGTCTTCCCAAAAAGTATAATTTAACTGTATATAAGGTTAAGAAGAATGTATTGCTGTTTCTAGTGGGTCTGAAATTCTTCTTCAATGGCTTAATTTCCCATGTATTGAGCAATAATTGAAGTATACCATTGGTGTAAACTTGAAATTCAATTACATTTAGGTTTCCAATTTCCCATGTCAATGTAATTAAAATGCAATTATTCTACACAAGCCCAACCATAGATCCCTCAAAAGTTTAAGATTGAGTGTAATGTTTTTACAGATCTGATTCTTGATAATGCCGCGTCAAAAAGACTTTGCATGGACACATTGCACAGCAGTTCCGGGTAGCACGAAGGTCAAGTGCAATTGGTGTCTAGAAGAGATCAGTGGTGGAATTTATCGTTTCAAATGGCAAAGCAATCTCTTGACAGGATTGCTGAGAGTAAGGCCAAAAAGGCAAGAATTGGGGTTGAACTAGGTTCTAGTTCTACAGATCCCAGGACGAACCATTTGGGTGAGGAGGATGGTGAAGATGGGAGTTTCAGGGAATCTGGGTCGACACATAATTCTATAGCACGTGGACCAAACACAGGTGGAGGAAACACTAATGCTTTCTTCCAACCTCGTACCACAGCAGGATCACAAACCACTTTGGAGAGTACAGGATGGAGGAAAACTGTCACTGAACAAGCAAAGAAGGCAATTGCTAATTATTGGTACTCCTCTCACACGGCATTCCATGCTTCCAGAAATCCATATTGGCAACCCATGATAGATGCTATTGCAGCTGTAGGTCCTCGGTTTCAAGCCCCATCTTGTGAATCATTAAGGGTTGGTATGCTGAAAGATGCAGTAGAGGATGTTCAAGATGTTGTTAAACCACATCGATTGCAGTGGGCTAGAACTGGTTGCAGCATCATGTCAGATGGTTGGACAGATAGAAGGAACCGAACTCTCATTAACTTCCTTGTCTCTTGTGAGATTGGCACTGTTTTTTTGAAATCTGTGGATGCATCTAATATGATGAAATCCACAAATGCATTGTTTGAGATGTATGACGTGGTAGTTACAGATGTAGGGCCACAAAATGTGGTTCAATTTATCACAGACAATGCTGCTGCTTGTGTTGCTGCAGGGAGACTTCTGACAGATAAATATCCTTCCATGTTTTTTACACCATGTGCAGCACATTGCCTTGATCTAACCCTAGAGGACATTGGAAAAATTGAATGGGTTAAGGTGGCATTTCTGAAAGCTCACAAGGTTACCAAATTTATTTATAATCACACAAGGGTTTTGGCTATAATGCGCTCTTTCACAGGAGGCAAGGAGCTAGTTCGACCAGGAGTGACAAGATTTGCAACATATTTCCTTGCATTACAAACATTATGTGAACAAAAAGGTAATTTGAGGCGAATGTTTGTTTCAGCTGAGTGGATGGAGTCTGGTTTCACAACTCAAGCAAATGGCATAGCAGTGGCAGAGTATATGTATTCTACCACATTTTGGGAATCTATTGAACAAATTGTAGAATTTTCAGAGCCTTTAGTAAAAGTCTTGAGACTAGTGGATGGAGATAAACCCCCCATGGGATATGTGTATGAGGCCATGGATAGGGCCAAGGAGGTGATAAAGAGTAAGCTAGAAAATAACAGGGATAAGTATATGCCGTTGTGGGACATAATTGATAGGAGATGGGATGGACAAATGCACACTCCTCTCCATGCTGCAGGATATTTTCTCAATCCTCTGTTATTCTATAAGACTGACTTCCTAGAAATTGATGCTGAGATCAAACAAGGCTTCTTCAAGTGCATGGAAAAAATGTTTACTGACTTGGAAAAATTTGATGCGGCTACGATAGAGCTGGAAATGTACAAGCATGCTAAGGGCTTTCTCTCTTCTAGGGCTGTTATACAAAGCAGAAAGACAATTCAACCAGGTAGACTCTATAAACTTTTGACAATCTCTTTATTTTGCCAACCACTAAGTTTGTTAAGATTATAAGATATTCTTAGGCTTACAATATCATCTCCATATAATGTGTTTTTCAGCTGCATGGTGGGCTTCTTTTGGAGATGAAATACCAAATTTAAGGTGGATGGCGGTGCGTATTTTGAGCCAACCATGTAGCTCATCAGCTTGTGAGCGTAATTGGAGTGTGTTTGAACACATACATTCTAAGAAACGCAACTGCCTATCACAACAACGGCTGAATGACTTGGTATTTGTTCATCACAACCTCCGCTTGAAGATAAGGAAAGCTCAAGGTGAGAATATTAATATATAGTTGCAGGTTTTTGAATTGTATTCACTATTCATTGATTTTTCATTTGTAAGGGAAACACTAATTTCTACATGGGCAAAATTAGGAACTATTGAGGAATGCTTGCCAATTGACCTCGATGAGATATATCCAGAGTGCGAGTTGATTGCTGCTGATGATGCTGATGATGATGATGATGATGTTGATGATGATTATGTTGTTGCTGATCGTCCGCTTGTGTCTGAAGATTTTGATATCATGAGGCAAGCCAACTATCGTCCTGAATGGGTTGAAGGAATTAGGACAAGCTCTTGCCCAGGAGCTTCATCATCAGGGCCTCCTGCCCTCTAGCATGTCATTGCCTACATTTGAGATTTTGGAATTTTGTACTTAATTTACAGGTTGACTTTGTTCAAAGTCACAAACTATATTGTAATTGACATTTTGACATCTATCACCATCTAGATATTATTTATGGTGTAGTATATTTTGTGGAACGTAATCAGTGATATGAATATAAGCAACGAAAATCTATTTCCTGCAATTCATGTTTTCAAGTGTCTATTTTATTTGCCTACAATATCTCAATGCCATGGAAATACCCTAAAATATATTAAAAAAGTAGTTTTTGATTGTTTTTCTGCAATTTTTTATGTTTTTTTGTATATCCGATTTTTTCCCGATTTTTTCCCGATTTTTTGAAAAAATCTTATACTTTTGTTTTGCCGATTAATTCCCCAAACGATTATTGTTTCTATGTCGTACATTAAGTTCTTAGCCACTGTGCAGGGTGAGAGTTGGGGGTGTCGTACGGTTGGGAGTGTCGTCGGGAAGGTGACGTACGACTGGGGTGCCATCGGGTACACTACAGCTAAGTATGGATAGAGTACCTCTGATATGACAATGCAAACTATGCTGCAAGTTACCTCTCAACTGTTTGTAGCCTTTTCAGATATATCGATGTTAATATGCTGTATGTTCAATTCTCAATCGCTTATAGTGATGATGTAGATTTGCTGTTTTTGATTAGACTCTTGAAGTATGCAATGATCTCCTCAATTATCACTTATAGCGATAAGGTAATTGCTATGTCTGATTTGGCTCTATCAGTATGCAATAAAATTTGTATTGGTCTAATAAGACCTTTGATCTATATATGAATGCTTGCCTGATATATGTGTTTATGTAGCGGTTCTATATGATCTCCAGATATGGATGCTTGCCTGATATATGTGTTTATGTAGCGGTTCTATATGATCTCCAGATATGGATGCTTGCCTGATTGATCTTGTGAATTATAGCAATTCCAAAGGCGCTGCGTCTAATATGTATTGCTGTTAAATATGCATCCAAAAGCCAAGGGGCTGTTTGCTCAATAAGAGCAAATCCACAAAGGATGAAATACGAAATAAAGATCTCCAGTGATTTGAAGTGAGTATTTGATCCTCATTAAATATCCCATGGGATCGATGAGTTGTGTCTCTTCTTAGAATGAACATATCCTCTAATCGCACCTTTACGTGATCATTTGTTATGGATGCCATTCTTAATTGTTGGTCATTGTTAAGGATTAATTAATCATTTGCTGATTGAAGTTGCTCTATGATTAATATAATCATTGTTTGACTAACTAACCAATGGAAAGGTTAGTTGCTGATCATAATCGATATTTGTTTGATCATAAACTCGAACTGAATCTTCCTTATCCGGTGATATGCTTCTTGATAATATACACAATTGGATCCATAAGGCAATCGATACTCTTTCTGTTATCTTATGACAGCGATGAATAAGAATGGATGTTATAGTGGTGACATTGATAAGAAGTTGTCTCCATCTATGATCGGTGAAGCATTGATACTTGAGTGTTGTTATATCCATGCAATCAGGCTGCCTTCATGTTGTCTTGATGATGATGATGGGATAATGTTACTCATCATCTCCATTGTCTTTCCTCTACAAGACAGATGTTATAGATGGATATGGATGCATACATGATCGGTGCATAAGAGATCTTCGTTATAATCATAGCTTCAGTATGCTGTAAGCCTACATTCCTTGATTATGAGAAGTGTGGATCGCATATCAAACTTCTTTTCTTCACTACTCTATCTTATTCTCTATGCTTTACTCGGATCCAAGATAGGAAAATCATGAAGTCTTATGAATAAGATAACTTTCCTCCATTAGGTCTTCATGCTTCATTCTTTATTGATACAACGTGTAAGGCTACCTACTTGTACTTCTTAAATACTATGTACGAATTGTTATTTCCTAGCTACTAACTAGTTGAAGGTGTTTCAAAGCTGCCAGCCTTGATCACATAAGTGTCTTTTATTGCTTCTTATTTAAGTCTAAAGATGGGGACATCACACAGTCACTAACCATTTTCTTATACCTCCCTTAGGCTGGTCAAGTCTTGGTTTTGATACACTATAAGAACCTCAACTACATGCACAAATAATAAACCCAAAAATACTCCAGCAATAAATATTTTTTGTATTTTTTTATATTTTCTTCAATCAACACAGATGCAAAGTACTCTACTACCGATTATTAGGCACACGCTTCATGACAATCTGATAACACCTCTAATGACCTTGATGACACTCTAAAATTCGATCTACCACTTGAGTGTTTCCAACAGCACGATAGTCCAATTGCCACACTTGAAGCTTCCCAGCTCCAAACACCAAAGGAGGTCAAAGCCCCCACCAAGAGTTGGGCCTGATTAACAACCTTGGAACCAGTTTCCAAGTTGAAAGGTATCCCCAACAAGGAGATGCTAAGAACATAAATAGAAACAAGAAATGGTGACCCCCAGATGAGGGACAGTTAAAATAAATTTTGACTGAGCATATAAAGGTAGCCACTATCAAGCTGAAGTTGGCAGTATCTTTAGAAATTGCGTACAAAAGGAAATCCTCTACTTATCCAAGGGGCTTGGTATCCTATCAATGTGGCAAAACTCAAAAGTAGTAAGAACTCAACAAGGTTCATGGCTCGAAAAGGAGGAACAAACTGGCTCAATATAGATTAACGATGACTCCCAGATCAAAGCCAATTACTTGTAAGAAGGCAATGAAACTCTTCTACATGAATAGCAACATGGAAAACTCATAGTTGAGAGTTGGTATTTTTTTCAAATTTTCTTTTGAAGGTTTGGAATCTTTCTTCTATGACTATGGTTATTGGCAAGCCATCCACTCCATTGCTTTGGAATGATTTTTCTCATTACTATCATTTTTATTTACTCTTTGTTGTATGTTTCATGTTTGTCAATTAAAGAGAAAAAGGTTGTTAAATTTTACTGTGGTTGAAGGCTTAATGTCAAAGCTTTATGTGTTGTTTGATATGCCATTCTCTTTAGTATTTACCATGGTGTCAGCATTTTCATCAAGAGAAAGACCAAGTAATGGAGAGCATATATATGAGAATAGAGAGGAGCTGTAGAAAGTTTTGTTTGAGAGAAAGCAGCTTGAGGAAATTAAGAAGATGGAACAACTTGGAAAGGAGATGGCAGAAGGCAATAGAGACCTGGCATATGGACTGTCTTTCATTAGAGGATGACATGAACACCATGGGAAAAAAGAATGTTTTTGACTACACAACCATGGTGAATGAGGCAGCAAATATTTTTCCCTTGGGACCAATCAATATTTGGGAAGAAATATTGAAACTCAAATAGTTTGCAACAGTGGAAATCTAAATGATCATCAAAGATTTCCTATGCGCCTAGTGTAGGAAAAAACTGATTTCTAAGGAATCCATAAACTAGAAAATCAAGAAAAAAATTTCCCATTTTAGCAGTTACCTACCTTGGAATTCAATAGCTTCTAGTTTTGGGCTCTTATCTCTTGGTGAGCAACCCCAAGCTCAAAATTTGTTTCGGGGCTTTGTTGGGTCTAGTGTAATTGTACTGATAGGTGGACCTTTTAATTTTGAGATAAATAATCTGAGAGAGTTATGGAGAAAAAATGTCTTTCTGCGAGGGTGGCCATGCATAAATCAAAATCACATGAAAAAGATCTTAGCTACCAGAAATATTAGGTAAAGGATATGATGGAAACTAGGGATGCCAATGAGAAACTGTTAATAGAAACGGATTATTCAGTGAGAGCCGAAGAGAGGTTGGAAGTTGTCTAGGAGAAAGATAAGGCCAATGTTGGTTCTCTGTTGTCTCATAACAAAGGAATTTCAGGCCCTAAAGGCTTGGACCTGTCAATTTACTCTTTGATATTTTTAATGTTACTAAGGAAATGGTGAATGAACCGAAAGTGTGGGTAAGGATGGGAAAGGGTGAACATAGCCAATAGCATGACTCTGGCAGCTGGGCATCCTCTTAATTTATTATGTTTTCAGCTAAATACTGATGTTATCCTAGTAAAGAGTTGATGTCTAAAATTCATTTTTGCTGATGGTGTTTGAGAAAATGCTGATGGTATTCTTGTGGCAGTTATTTTTGTTACTGGTTTTGATCTGCTTGAGACTACAGATAACTGGACCTTTGCCAAGGCTGAGCTGAATAGATCCCAATATGCAGGGTCATTATTTGCACTCAAAGCCCCTGCTGGGCTTCTTGAAGGGTAAAACGGAGGCTTAGATCAAGCATATATCCAGGCTACCCCAAGCATAAGTATTCTACAATATGTCTACAATAAGATTCCCTAAAGAATAACGAGATGGTCTATAAAGTTGTTGACACTATCTAAAAGAAATAGCAGATAAACTTTTAATTAGAAGCCATTTATAGTTCGGAAAGGCTTTATCTGCCGAACTCCAAAAATTAGTGTGTGTGCAAATCATTTTATGGTAATTAATAACAATATAGCATTCTAGACATCTCTATTTGATTAACAGTAATTTAATTGCAAGCAGAAACCAATTCTTTCTTTAAGAATATCCTTATGCTTTTGCTCCTTTCTACAAGTTATAATACCTGAGAAAGCATCCATTACTCACCTTGTGTTTCCATCGAATACTGGCGGAGGCTCTGATTTGGAATCAAAAATAATACGTTCAGTTTCTTTGCTGAGGTCAAATGAAAAGAGTGTGAGAAAGGAATCTATGTAAGAACCATATCATAGCAATCAGTGAACTGTGAAATGAAGAGAATCAAAATGTATTTACAAGACCTTGTAACCGTACTAAAAAGTAGATGACAGCTAGACAGATAGGGGAACACATTCTGAAATAAGGGATATGGCTGGGGGGGCCTATATTCCATTTAAATATAGTCACCAGTAGATGCGGGTGTAGATTTGGAGATGGGTTCACTGATGACAAATCAAGTTACAACAATCACCTGAGAATATGATTTTTAATTTATATGCCCTAAGATATAACTATCATATTAGAATATAATTTTTAATTTATATACATTAAGCTATAAAAATCATCTGAGATTATGATTTTTAGTTGTATAACTTGTATTCATTAAGATACAACAATCGTCGGAGAATGTTTATTCATTAGAATATAACAATCACCCAAGAATGATTTCAATTTATATGCATTCATCTTTCATGAACAACGCATACAAAGCACTAACCTGGCTGCCAGATTTTGACTAGCAATTGATGCTGCACATTGAAATTTAAAGGGCGAGATTCTTGCTAGTTTAGGAGATCGCTGCCCTTGCTGTCTCCTATTTTCAAATGAAGCTAGTTGAGAAAACTCCCGGTACTTTATTTTCAAGCTTTCCCTGTCATTGATAAACTTGGTTAGGTACTGAAAAAAGAAAAGCAGTGGTTTTTTAAGTGGGCAGCTATTGCAGTATAAGATACACCTGAAAAGAATGTTTCAGTGTTCGGGTTTTAAATTCTATACCATATTGCATAAAACAGACAACTAACTTTGTTTAATTTTCACATTTTAGTAGAACACTAGAGACTTCACAGACCAACCATAAATACAAAGAAAGATGTTAATCACTGGCACTGCGGCTTTCAGGTAGAATATAAGCCTGCATAGCTTTGCTTAATTTCAGATTTTGGTAGAGCAATAGAAGCTTCACAAACCTACCATAAATACAAAGAGAGATGGTAACCATTGGCATTAAAGCTTTCAGGTAGAATATAAGCCTGCATAACTTTGCTTAATTTTCAGATTTTGGTAGAGCAATAGAAGCTTCACAAATTTACCATAAGTACAAAGAGAGATGGTAACCATTGGCACTAAAGCTTCCAAGTAGAATCTAAGTCAGCATTGATTGAAACGAAACAGAATCTGTAAGCAGACTGCTTTAGTTGAATTTATTTTTTCCTTTTTATATTTAACTGTCATTTTTTCCGATGTTATTTGGAACATTTGATGTCAATGTTAGGCTAGTAACCAGACAGAATTCGATAGTGGGTATTAAGGCCAGTCGTGTAGAATAAGCAAATGCAAATCAATTTACAATTGAAATGTGAACAAGCAAAACTTACATGGGGGTGAACGATGGAACAGGAGGGAGATGATTCATCACTAGGACCATAACTTACTCTTTATACACTTCCAGCTCTGTATGAGTTTGTACTCTAATGTCAACTGTACAATTGAGCGTCTCTGACTTAAATACTATGTGCGGTTGGAGTTGATGCAGTCGGAATTGAAACGCATTCTCCTCAGTAACAATATTATGTGCGGTTGGAGTTTCCCCTCTTTAGGCTAATATTTAATTTAAAACGTAAACAAATTATCATTTTAATATAAAGAAACTAAAATTCAAATTTTTATTTTTTTAATTTTTTTAATTATTTATTATGACCTAATTTGTAATATGTTTGTGCAATATATTGTTATGTCATAGTATTTAAAGAAGTTTAAAATGCATTTAATTACATACATATGATTATAAAGAGAATAAGTACAACACATTTCAATTTCTAATAGCAATAAAGAAATAATTCAACATCATCATCATATAGGCCATGTGTATGTATGTGTATGTCATGTTTAATATTGTTCATTATCATTGATACAACCAACCAAGGGGTTTGACCCTATTGAACTCATACACCTATTGAATTAGCAATCTCATAAACAATGTTTATAGACACCACTTTGGCATATTTGGATATTTAGGAGAAGGGGAACAAATTTTCAAGCAAGCATAGTGTTTAATTGTTCTTACATAACTCAAATTAGCTTCATGCATCAAATTAAGTTCATGCCACTTAGAATTGAACCCACAACATCTGGGATTGAACTGTAGAGATTTATGAAATCATGCAGATCATGGAGCAAATACCAAATCAATGACATTACTTTTTGTTAAATTTTACAAAAAATAAAGAATAACCAATACCTAGTGTACTAGGATTAGCCACAAAAATACTACTCTAACAAATTATCTAATAACTAAATTTGGAGACTAATGTTATTGCCCTTGATCAAGAAATCGAGATGCATAACAAACCCCTTACTAGTTTTGAGTAGATAGAAATAGAAAACTATATGAGTGCATTTACAAGAAGTGAAGAGAGGGAAGGGAGGTGCACACCTCATCCAACAAGGAGTATAACTCTTAGGATATGAGAAGATATCATAATATCCAAATTTAGAATCTGTAACCTTTATGGAAGAGTGTCCACCTACAACACCCAACTCACACAAAATGAACCTACCTATGCAAATTAAACCTAATATAAGAAAATACATAACAAAAATGATAACATGATAAAAATCCTAAACTAACAACCACCTCCCCCCCACCCCCCCTCTTAAACAAAAATTAGGTAGGTGAATATAGGCCCAAATAAAAGAATGTGAGAGTAATAATAACCTCAAAAGAGAGTGTACAAAGAGAGAAAGAGGACCCCTAATGTGTAACCTCTTGCACAAAAAATGGACAAACAATACTAAATGTTGATTAAGATCCACTTTCACCAAGCATTGTGTTTTCTCCTAGAAAGAGATAGGTCCATAGATGCATGCAAAAGGTATTACTAGTTTGTGAAAGAATATGAAGGGAACAAATAGAATTATAAACTTTCGAACATGCTAATTAGTCCTCATGCTAGTGATGGGATGAGCTAACGTCTTATTAGAAGATCTTAGTCCAATTGTAGAAAGTGACATCTCAGATACATGTAGAGTATGAGATAGAATAGGTGTCAAGGAACATGATGATGTAGTTATAGAAACATTGTCATCAAAGTGGAAAACTTGGTCCTAAATAGTGTTCCCCATTTATGAAAGGTGGATTATCGCATTGTTTATCTTGTCATCCACTCACGTTGATTTTGTAAGAGCTATATACAAAATGAGAAGGAGGATTATCATCCACATGTGCAAGGTTCCCAAAGGAAGCATTGCTATCAAGTGGATGTTCAAAATCTCTAGGTCCAACTACTTATTTATGGTCCAAGAAATGAAAGAGCTCTCCACATGCTTTGTGATGGAGAATATCCTAAAAAATAATGAGATCACTTAGTCTATATAATTGATCGTATCTATTTGACCATGGTACCTTCTATTCAAGATCACTTGACTTAGTTTAAGGAGATAGGATAGGATAATAGATCTTGCTTGGGGTCGTGACTCTTGGTTCCTTCTCTTGGATGGTTTTACGAATCAAACATAACCTACAAGAGAGGAAAATATATATATATATATATATATATATATATATATATATATATATATCATGAGGCATTAGGGAAGCCCCCAAAAGTGGAATTTTATCTTAATTCGTGAATACAAGATCCCTATCAATGAAGTGCATAAACCCCCTACACAATTACAAGATTTGCCACTTTGTAAGTGTGATTACAATGACTAAATGTGTGCTGAAAAAAATTTACAATATTTCAAAAAAAGGACCACAAATTTGAAAGAAAAACCCAAGTACATAATAAGAACCAATATCTCATGTCACAACATAGTGTAAGAAAAAACTCCCAAATCCAAAAATGGAACCCAAAAAAGAGTTCATTTACAAAAATTATGAGGTTTCAAAGTTCTATAAATGAAATTTGTAAGAAAAATATATCAAACTTCCTATTATTATATTTTTATTTTTTAGAAAAAAACTACTTTTTCTCTCTTTTTTCTTGTCTTGAAATGAGAAGATAAACATGAAAATCATAACTTTTTACCTTATAAAGTTGTATTTTAACTTTTCAACCGGTTTTTTTTTTTTGGTGAAACTGATAAAGGGTAAGGGAAAAAGGTCAACAATATAGATTCAATCTTTGTCAAGAGAAAATAATTTCAGGAGGCAATAAAATGATGGAAAACTAGACAAAGTTAGAATTATTATGGTGAGGCGATTGAAAATAAAAAAAATTAGGCAATTTAAAATAAATATTAAAATTTTATGTGGAATCATTTGAAAAACTCGTCAAAAAGCACTCCAAGCACCCATTCATTGTTAAATAAATAGACTATTTATATACCTCGAGTCCTCTTCATCATCCTTGATGTTACTAGCATGAATACTTATCCTAGATAATAATTCTATGTAGTCTTTAACATTCCTTTCTTTTGTCTCAAGTTTTATAATTTTTTGAATAGTCTAAGTTAATAAAAAAAAATTATAGGAATTTGTCCTTTAGTTTTTTTATCAAATGATTGCAATACTTAGTATTCTCACTTATGTTTATTTGTCTCTCTATGTACATGTGATACCAGTACGAGGATTATTGACCTTTCAAATTTGTATAGGTGTAATGGATGGAAAATTAGGAATTAAGGTTTAAGATAATAAAACCACTAACTAACCTAATTAACCCAATAACATTGAAAGAGGGTTGAACCCAATATATCTAGGCTCAATCCCAATGGGAAAGAGACTGAGATTTTGTTTGGATTCAATTGGTTTGGATGACTTATCCTCTTTCTTAATTGAATTTATAATGTAATTGTGAAATTAGAGCAAAACAATGAATTATTGAAGTAGACTAACAGAAACAGTAAGCTACAGCTATCCCACTAAGCCACAAATTTGGATCTAGGCAAAGAAGATGTGTCAAACCTGTTCTTAGAAGTTCAGCCTAATTTTTTGAGACCAAGTAGTACATATTCGCCCTAGTCGTCCAAATTTTATGTCGTTGAAAGTTAAACCTATTTGTCACTGTCAGCTCTATCATATTTCCCGAGTACATCTCTACACATATTTCTTGCACATAAAAATAAAGGGAAATATGTTGGGAATAGGGGTTTGCCTTAGTTCAAACCCCGATTTTGGAATTAACCATTGTAATGAAAGATTGTGATAAAGTACTTTCCTTTTGAGGGAAAGACTCAATCTGAAATGTAATGCTTGAAACTACAATGTTTACCTTGATGAAAATTTGTTTGTCTTCACACGAAGCTTTTAGGATTCATGTATGATGCCTTCATAAAAATTGCGCATGAATGACATCTTCAATGCTTGAACTTGACTTCGCTTCTACTCCAATGCTTGATGAATGACTGATTGCTTACTCACTTGAATTTGCTAGAGTGTAATTGAGGTCTTAATTTTGATTAGATTCAAATGAGAAAGGTAGACCTCCTTTTATACTTGTCAACCCAAAAATCAAATTAAATTTTTGGAGTAGGCCAACACGAGATCCAAATTCCCGCTCATTAGTGATGACCATTATGAGGCTTTAATTTGGAGCCTAATTTAGAGGCTCGGGACATGGTATGCACTAGTCCTGAGGACCAAGGCATGGTATGCCCTGATCTTGGAAATCAACTCTGGAATGGGGAAGAATTGGGAAGACGATGAAAATATAGGGTAGATAGGTGGTGTGAGCAGAATCATCATTACAATTAGGCCTTGGAAAGAAAAAAGCCAAATTAAGGCCTAGGTGATTACAAAATTATAGGCAATTACAATTTAGGGTGTTACACTTAGCCCCTAGTTTAGCGGGAGTATGAGACTAATCATATTCATGGTAAAGTACAAAATTTCATTGAAAAACTTCTATCAAGATATCAAAGAGATAAGACACACTAAGCCCCCAAGGACTTTAGGATCTTACTAATCATGTATCAAGATAAAAGGAACAACATAAGAAAGGATAGGAGAGATAATAGGACTACACTAGCCTAGTAAGATTTGATTACTATGAGTTATGAAAAAGAAAAATACCAAATTACAAAGAAAAAGTCTCAACTTGTAAAGTAACTTGAGAATTAAAAACATGTCATTGTGTGTGTAAAGTGTAACATTGAGTGGAATTTATGTCCCCACGTTAAAGTGATTGCAAAATCCTTATTGGGATAAATTGCTTTAAGGTAGCATACATCCAAAAGACAAGCACGTTACCACAATGAGATTCCCCCAAGAAAGGACAAATTAAAGGATAATAGTTAGAAAACATAAAACCACACGAGGGATCCACTAACTGAGGGGTTAGTATGCTCTTATTATAAATAATTTATATCAAAGATATTTGTATTGAATCCCCCAAAGGTAGTGGAACTACAAACACATGGAAGAAGAGAACATGTGTCTTTTGAGTCAACATGGAAGAGACCAAAAAGAGATCTCAACGCTTTGCATTGTCCCCAAGTAGACAACACAAGGAACAACATATAGAAGAAAAGCAATAAAAATAGAAGAATGTCACAACAAATTCAGCCTCTTTATTACCTTGCACCAACAGAGTAACAAGGTTCATCCAAAGAGAAGCTAAAATAACAAAAAAACATATCAAGCAACACATCAAGGGGGAAGCACATTACGAACAAGCAAACACACAAGAGAGGATCCACGACATGAATGAAGCTAGTCAAGAAAATAATCTACCTACCAATCTTGTTGAACACTACTTAGGGAAGGTGGACAAGACGCAAGAGGAGCCACTTCGAGCATGGAAAATAGAGCTACTACAAATTCCAAACAAGGACCATGCTCTAATGACGAATCACTTTGTTTGTCACTAGGAGCTAGGGTTAATGCTTTAAAAAAATGTAAAGATGTATCATGATTAACATCAATAAGCTCATACATATCATCAGAATCATTAGAATCAAAATTGGTAGCGCGAACAACATCATCATCCATATTATCATCTAGATTAATAAAAATAGGATCTTCAATACTAAAAGAGAACGAACCATTATTTTTCTTAAGCATTTTTAATCTAGGTGATTTAGGTTGAACTTCCTCCCTTGGATTAGGCAAAGGTTGGACAAATGGGATCAAGTCAACATTTGGTGTCTTAAGGGAGGAAATGGTTTGGGAAGCAAGTTCACGAGCCTTGGAATGTTGTCTTCATTGATATTCTCTCGCACAATGATTCCTTTTAGTTTTAGTTGTGAATTGCAAAGGTTTAGGATGGACATAGGCTTCTTTTCTTCCTTTAAATGGGGAATAGAACAAGCCATACTAGGTTGCTTCATAGAAGATTCCAAAAACTTTCTTTTGTAAGACATAGGAGGTGGGACTAAGGCATATATAGGAGGAATACAAGGTTTAGGAAGAATACCAAGTCCATTACGAGGAGGAGGAATATCCATAGGTATAGGGTCTCTCTAGGTTTACTCAAGGACATGATCGTCCCATTTTTCCACTTTTGATAAGATAAGAAAAGGATGTCTTTTGAGGTTTAAGAGGCTCAGATTGTTGAGGCTAAAAGTAATCAAGGGTGAAATTAGCATGTTTTGTTGTGGGTTTGGAAAGGCTATGATTATTTGTTATGATAGTGTCATTATGAGAGAATTTTAACCATTTATGAATTATAAAAGGAATAACTTTCATGAAAGAGAGCCAAGGATGTCCCAACTTCAAACAAAAATGATCTGATGTAGGAATGATAGCAAAAGTCACATCTAAGCACTTAGTACCAACCTCAACAGGGAGAGTAATATAACCCATAGTAGAACAAGAGAAACCATCATACACCTTGACCACAACATTAGATTTATCATATGTTGCTTGATACAATTATAATATATAAAGGTAATCTTTAGTAATCACATTTACCATACATATTGGATCAATGAGCACCCCTCGTGAGAGTTTATCTTCGATATATGCAGTGATATATAATGGGCCATGAGGTGCAACAATAGCCTCACTAGGATCAAAGGTAATGCATGTCTTTAGGAGGTGTCAGTTTGTCAGCAAGATTTACAACATTGTTAGATTCCATACCAAGGTCATCAGGAGAAAAGGAAAGAGATTTAGACTCAACAACATTAGTGGAGTGAGAAGGAAAAGGATTGGTGAAGATTTGGAGGTTTTGATTAGGAGGAGATACATACTTGATTCATTTTTCATTCACACCAACTATGGACATAATATTATTATCAATCAAGTCTTGAATCTTAGTTCCCAGTGTATAGCATTTATAGATATCATGGCAAGGTTTACGATAATATTGAAAAAAGGCTTTGGGATCATGATAGGATGGAAATGGTTTAGAAGTGTCAATTGGCTTGAAGGGAGGAAGTTTCAATGCATTAGAATTTATCAAATTTGACATTATATTATGCAAAGACTCAAAAAGAGGAGTAAATTATTTTATAAAGTATATGCATAAAGGGGTCACGCCTAATGTCATGGTTGCCACTTGAGTGTTGATGTTATCATTTATCTTGATGTTACCTTTATTTTGTTTAAACTTCACAAATTATTTTTGAGAACTTTCGTTCTTATCAATCGAAACCATTGAACGGGATGATTCAAATTGACTCACTTGAAGCTGATAATTATGAAGCACTGCACACAATTGCGTAAAGGAAGTAAACTCAAAAAATAGAATCTTATCTCTAATGTCTTTTTGTAAATTAGTAATAAAATTATTTGAACATCATTTTTTACTTGACAAGCAATTTAATAATGCAATGTTTATATCTACCAATAAAATCAGTCACTTTTTCTTTAACTCCTTGCTTACAATGAATTAAATCAGTCAAAGTAATTTTAGGACCAATATTATTTTAAAATTGTTGAATGAAATCATTAGACAATTGTTGATATGTAGTAATAGAATAAGGAGACAAATAACAATACCATTGCAAAGTTTTATCTCTAAAGGTTCTAGTAAACAATATAGCCACAAGTCTTTGGTCATGAAAAAATAACTACATAAAGTTTGAATTGTCTGCACATGAGTCAAGGGGTCACCTTTTCCATTGTACAAATCCAATTGAGGGACTTCCATATGTTTAGGAGGAACAACATGAACAATTTCATCTGATAATGGGCTTTCTACATCAAATGTGGGAACATTGAACTTGGATTGAGTAATGGAAACCAATTAATGTTGTAGAGATGTGATAGTTTGGGCTAGGTTGTTAATGGTTGCTTTGGTGGATAGATTGAAATTGGACATGTTGGATTGGGATGGAGGAGTAACGTTGGTATATGTAGGTGGAGGCTGAGACTAAGGGGGTGGAATAGTATGGTATGTCGGTATGGGAGATGATTAGAATACAAATGGAAGACTTACAAGAAGAGGTATGTAATAATATTGATTGACGGGATTTCCCCCATGACAAACATGTGTATGATTAATATTTTGTGTGGAAGTATCCATGATAGAAAATGTAAGTGTAGGCACACTAGGCAAGGATGTCAGCATAGGAATGGAATGATTAAGTTGACTAGTGGGTTGAGAGTAACCAAGGACTTTGACACAACTTTTGTTTGCCATGATTTACTGTCAACAATATGAGAAAGGTCACACAACAAATCAACACCAATTTTATCACTTTGCACCATTCTCTTTAATTCTTCAAGCTATGGGATTGCCTCACTTTCCGAGTATTCTTGACTCATCCATTGTTGAAGATTTTCAAATTCATTGTCAATCTTCTCCAATTTGTTAATAGTAACTCTAGTTTGTGATTCATCCACATCATGAGAAGTATGAGGAGAATGGGGATAAATGATGTTATTTGTTGGATTAGAGGAAGCACCAACTTTCTCATGGAATAAGTGATCTAATTGAGGCACCATACCCCTAGTGGTTAAACCTTGGGAAGCCTTAATTCTACAACTTCTTCTCATGAGAATATTTTATGTAGGACTAATGGTAACAAAACTCACGCATAAAGGAAGGAATTTTGAATGCAAATATTGAAAACTATGATTAAGAAATGTATTTTTTTGTTACAACGATTGATTAACCAAATGATTGAGTAATGCAAATTCTGAATTTGAACAAAAAAATGCCTCTAAATCATTACATAACATGTCATAAATATCAGATTTGAAAATACACTTGAAAAATTATGCAACCCACAAGTTAGTTGTATAATTATAAATTAGATTTTTTCATGAATTTAACCTCTAAATTTATGTAATTCAATTGAAAAGTCAATATATGAGTGCAAACTTGGATTTTAAAATACATAAACAATCAAATCTAAGACAAGAAATCATAATTAAGCATGCAACATGTCAAGTTTAGAAAAATGTAATGGTGTAATTTGAAACTAGGGTTTCATCAAGTAGGATAAGACCACTAATTAACCAAATTAGCCAATACATTGAAAAAAGGGTGAATCCAATATATCTAGTCACAATCTAAATAAGGAAAAGGCTGAAATTCTTATTAGATTCACTAGTTTGTTTGCCTCCTTTCCAATTGAAGATTGGATGATAAGTGTGAAATTAGGGCAAAACAATGAATTATTGAAGTAGACTGAGAGAAACAACAAGCTATAGATATACCACTAAGCCACAAACTTGGTTCTGGGCAAAAGAAGATGTGTCAAACTGTTCTAAAAAATTCAACCTAATTTTTTAGGATTAGGTAGTACGAATTCGCCCAGTCCTCTAAATTGTTTATGGTCGAAAGCTGAACTTGTTTGTCACTGTTAACTCTGTCGTATTTCTTGAGTATAGCTTTGCACCTATTTCCTACACACAGAAAGAAAGGGAAATATGTTGGGAATAGGGTTCTGCATTAGGACAAGCCCTAATTTTGGAATTAACAATGAAATTGAATGTACAAATGTAATGAAAGACTCCAATAAAATACTTTCCATTTGAGGGAAAGTCCAAATCTAAAATATAATGCTTGAAACCACAATATTTACCTTGATGAAGTTTTGTTTGTATTCACACATATTTTAGGGTTTCATGTATGATGCCTGCATAAAATATTGATCATGAATGCCATCTTCAATGTTTGAACTTGACTTCACTTTTGCTCCAATGCTTGATGAATGAAAGATTGCTTTCTCACATGAATTCGCTAGAGTGTAATTGTGATCTTGATTACAATTATATTCAAATGAGAGGGGTAGACAAGTCCTTTTATACTTTCTAGCTCAAAAATAAATAAAAGTTTTGAAGGAGGCCAAAATTCTTGCTCATTAGTGATGACCATTATGATGCTTTAATTGGGGCCTAATTAAAAGGCCTAGACATGGTATGCCCTAGTCTTGAAAATCAAGATTCCAAAATATGGGGAGTGATGAGCTTAAATAATAGCTCTTTTTATGTTCATATTTGTTATGTTTTTCATGGTTTAAATTGCATAATTGGACAATGTCAAGGGTATAGGATGTGTCCGTCAGATAATCTTCCTAGAGGTTTTGATCTTGTGCATGTTGGACATTAAATAAATTTTGTATTATTTTGGCTAATATATTCTTGTAGCTATGTGAATTATTATGATAACTTTATATGTGGATGAATGAATGTTATGGTTGATATAAAATGGATATGTATGTGTTTGTGTGCACTAACTCATGATGCAAGAATTATTAAGTAGTAGCAGAAGCGGTCAAACCATGCTAGGAAGGAGGATTGTGCCATTCAAGTCGTTAAAGGTTAAGTCAAGGTGGTTGGAAGAATTGAAGATAATGAAGAAAGTTGGTAACTGAGTGGCTGAAGAATAACAGAGCAATTCAAGAACTTATTTATGACTATTCTTAGTGATCGACAATCTAATAGGAACCATTGTGCTATATTCTTGGTCATATAATGATAAACGTCCCACAATCTTTGTGGTTGACTCTTCTCTATTTCTTTGTTGTCATAAAAACTTATGCCTATTCTTCTGGGCGTGGTCTAGGTAGTTAGTAGTTTGTTGTAACTTTCATATAAATAAAGTTTTGGACCTCCTCGCAGGGATAGACAGAGTTTTGGAAAAGCAGACATAATTCCTCTCTATTTTCCATAGAATGTAACAACTTTTGAGATGATGAATAAAGTGATGGTGTTTTGAACAGATAAGGCTATTTGAGTTATGGACGTGCTCATCCAAGGGGGCCCACTTGGTGAGCAATCCTGTACATTTGTTACGTTAATTTTCTTTTTCTATAGTTGTTGTTCTAGCAGTTGACTGTTCCTGTAGCCACTGGAACCAGAACTTGTGACTGTTCCTGTAGCCAAGACAAATAGAGTAGTTCTTGTTTATTAGCTTTGAACATTGATGATAGTTTGTTGCATAAATTACCTTTCAGCATTAAGATTTCCTGTAGTACTCTAGTCATTACATTTATGTATGTTTATTTCATTAATTTTATTTGTTGCAGTAGAATAGAATGGATATTACTAGAACTTAGTGCACAAATTATGTTGGCCCATTTCAATAAATATGTCCTTGGGTTGACAAGTAAATGGAACCTCAATCATAGGAATGATAGCTATTCAGGATGGATGTCCAATCTCTGAGTTAAGGTTTTAAGCCGAGTTATTGTTTTAATTGGGAAGGTCGATAGGGAGAATTGGGAAGATGATGCAAATGCAGGGTAGATAGGTGGTGAGAGCAAAATCAACATTGCAATCAGGCCTTGGAAAACATAATGCCAAAGTGAGGCCTAGGCCAGGATGAAATTGTAGGTGAGTACAATTTAAGATACTAAGCTTCAAGTTTTTTGAGTCCTCCATGGATTCAAAATTAAAATATTTATCCATCTATACTATCCATTCTTTGATTTATTATAGACAAACTACTACTACAAAAGGGAGTATCGTATCTCATTTTTTTGCTTGACTTGGCATTGACCTTAAATATCTTCCTTTTGTTCCATCCATTACATCAATTATTTATGATTATTGACCTTGTACTTAATCCTCATATCCACTAAAATCTTCTCTATGTACTTCTTGACTGACTCCTACCATGTTCAATAGGTTGATTCAGAAAACTCAATGCATACAACTCAATGAACGAATGAATCCCTTATCAAGTAACCTATTTTCTTTGAAACATTCATTTAATTATCAATCAAGGACGTGCCTTCTTGGATGATGTTGGAATTATATATGTTGTTAAGGTTTCCCTAAGCTATCTATCGATCACGTATAGGAAATTAACTAAAATCAACAAACTTAAACATAATGTAAACAATGTTGAAAGAACCTATCTGCATAGCAATGATTCTGGGTCTATAGTTAATTGACATGGCAATGAATGTGGGCGATTTCCTACTATGACTATGTTGCAACTTAAATCATACAATCTTAATCTAACAATACTAAATTGATTATGTCAATTTAACTTAAAAGAAATAGACATAACAATTAATCTATCAAATTAACTAACAATATAACTAACATTAATACTAACAACCTATACTATAAAGAGTGTTACAATACATCAAATGGCCCTTGCTTGAGTGTTGTAACCTCTAATCACAACATACTCTATCTAACTTAGAATATCATCAACATTCTACCTTTTATTCGAAGTTCAAATGGATACATATTTGATAATGAGGATGACTCCCTAACATGAGTGTCTTCTAGCCAAATAGTAAAGATTGTCCATGATTTGGAAAAGCGCAAACATTAGATGGGTCAAGAATACTCAAATAGTGAAGCAATCCCCTTAATTGAAGGGTTGAGGAGGATGGTTCAAAATGTTGAACATAGAGTTGATTTGTTGCATGGCATATCTCATATTGTGAATGATAATATCATGTCCATGAAAATTTGTGCCAAATCTCTTAATCCTTCTAATCCTTTTAATAACATTGAAAATCCCATTCCTACCCCAACATTATTGCCTAATGTGCCTACTTATACTCCACCTATCATGGCTACATCTACATAAAATGTCAATCCTACATGTTAATCTTGGAGGAATTCCTATCATACCTCCTTTCATGAGTGTTCCATGTATTTCACAACCATCTCCTATACCTACTTACCACAATGTGCCACTTTCATATTCAAATGCTCCATCCATTTCCCATAATATTCCACATACCTCATTATCCAACATGTCCAATACCAACCTATCCACCAAAGAAACCATCAGTAACCTAGCCCAAAGTGTTTCATCTATGCAACAACTTTCTTCCTTGACCCAATCCAAATTCAACATTCTCACTTTTGATATTGGTAGCCCACTTTCCCAAGATATCATTCATACCATTATCCCTCAATACATGGAAATCCCTCACTTGGAGACATATAATGGAAAAGGTGATCCCTTGACTCAGCTAAAAACATTTCAAACCTTGTGTAGCAATTTTTCAAATGATCATAGACTTATGGCTAATTTTTTTGCTAGGACATTTAGAGATAAGGCCTTGCAATAATGTTGTTCTTTGCCTCCTTATTCCATTATGTTATCCGAGATTTGCAATTGACACAAATTGTGTGATAACCCCTACAAAAATTGACCCTTTCATAGCCCACAAACTCTAAGAATGCTTTACGAGGTATTTTAGGGTCTCCCTCATGCATCGACCAATCCACTTGAAAATCACCTTGATCGAGTCAGGCGTCAACTTGTATGTTTCTGTCAGTCTTTAGTTTTAAAAGTTAGTCTTTTCTTCTTTTTGTGCATTTTCGGGATTAAAACCCAACTTTGCATTTTCTTATTAAAATTACTCGTATTTTGGGTTTAGAAACCTGAATTACAAGCCTTTTGCACTTTTGAGTGCATTTGAGGGTTTCAAACTCGAAATGCACATGAGTGCATTTCAGGTTTTAAGACCCGAATATCACTCCTAATTCCATACAAACTACATTAATTGTACTTCGTGTTAATCCTTTTATAAATCAATTTTTGCACCCTTCTATCTTGCCATTTGTTTTTCAATTTTGTATTTTCAACTCACTCTTGTGCACTTTCTACTCTTGTCTGTGCGGGTTTGCGAAGAATCTTGTTGTTCTCCATCATTTTTTGTAGGTACTTGTTTTCTATTTTTGTTTGGTTCTTTATTTTCTTAAGGTTTTGTTTTATTGTATTGTTGTTTTCGAAGGTTGGGTTTTCAAACCCTGACCCTCCTTACATGCATGGCATCACATGTGATAAGGTAAATTTTGGACTAAAAAGCACAAACTACACCCTCATTTGGTGTAGTCTGAGCTATGTAACTCAAACTCCATTTGTGTTAAAAGACCCACACTTGTGTGTTGGTCGTGTTTTAGGATCTAACCAACTCATGTTTCACCATGTTAGGTTGTCCCTAAAGCCTGATCAATGCACCTTTTTTTATCACAACAATATTGTGTGTTGATTGGGGGTTAAGACCCAACCAACACACATAGTGTGTTGATTGGGCCTTAACTCCCAATTGACACCATAACTTTTGCACCACACTTCACACTTCTATCACAAAGAGTAGGTCGGATTTTGACACCTAACCTACAACTTAGGATATTCCCCTTAGATGTAGGTCATGTTTCAAACCCCAACCTACACCTTGATTGATTTGCTCAACATGTGAATTAGGTTTTGAAACATGATTGGCAAGTTGAGTTTTTCCCAAGAGAATGTCAATTGAGTTTCAAAACCCAATTTACACTTTGACACATTTGCACTAACCTAATGTGAAAATTGTGTCTCAAGACCTAATTTACATGTGATAACTAGTTAAGTGCAAATCATGTTTTTAAACCCAATTTGCACATTTGATTTACATTACCCCTTAAATTGCAAATCAATTTTTAAGATATGATTTGCAGTTTATTCAACCATACCTTGTGCAAATTAGGTTTTAAAACCCGATTAGTAAGTTTTCCAAAATACTTGTTTTTCTCAATTTTGAGCACTAGTCTCACTTGAATTTGAAATTCCTGGTGTTTGAATAGTCCACGAGTAAAAGAATAAAGTTATAATATTAGAAATATCTAAACTTTTTTTTGGAAAGCTTAGTATCCTCAAATGTTAAAGACATTAGAGAGATTGAAATTGGGCACATGATTATGTTTGAATTCCTAGATTAGATAGAAAGGCAACCACAAAGATTCAATATGAAAGCACTTGTCAGTAGTGGCCTTCATCTATTTGCATCCTTCCCGTTAGCAACCCACAACCCAAAGTTTGTCTTGGTGACAAAAACACACTTTGACAAGGAAACAAGAAGGGTTAAGGATGCAAGTGGGAAGGTGATAATCAAGTTAGATGTTGAGTTCTTTGACAAAATCTTCAAGTGACCTGATGTGGAAGAATATGCAGATGTCACCTCTAATTTAACTCAATACAATTATGAAAGGAACTCAAAAGTGTAAGAAAAACATAAGCACTAATTTGTTGGAGACATCCAAGGCAACAATTATCAGATGACCAAAGTTCCTTTACAAGAGAGACTTCGAGGAAGAAATAGGAGACATGATAACTCTCCTTAGCAGGGTCAAAGGTTTGCCTGCTTCAAATGTCTTCCAAGAATGGATATATTAGTACATCGAAGTGGTCAAGAAGGGAAGTGACATGATTTAATGGGGAGAGCATATTAGTGATACAACCTGCAAGAAATTTTCCCAATTATCCACTACCTTAAAGTATTACATGACGTCCTATTTGGTTTATGTTGTAACCTCCATGAGATACTTTGTAGGTCTCACGTTGGAGTGGGGCATAAATGTTGTGCCTATCTACAAGTACTAACCTTAGTAGATCTTCAAGCTAAAATTAAATCATTTCAAAAGGGTCAACAATGCTTTCTTTTGTACTCTCATGTGTTTACTTGATCAAGGATTGGAAAACACAAAAGCATCAAAAGATTCATGGAACACTATTAAGAAATATGGATGCTTATTACTACAGTTCCTTACATTCTCATATATCAAAATTGGTTGTTACAAGGGATCTCCTTTCATGTTGTCAAGATATCGTAGTATCCTCATGGAGTTGAGCTAGCAAATCATAATTGTTCATGGTCAACAATCTAAGGCACATAAAGTCAGCATTAAATTTCCTTTCACAATTGGTTGGTATTCACTGACTACATTATATAAGGCCAAGCAAATGGAAAATAAAATGCAATGGGTCACAACGAAAATATTAAAAAGGAGAAAGGATTTTGACTACTAGGGTTTGAAAGATAAATTCAAGAAGAGTTATACTCATGTACATCAAATCGAGGATATTTGGGTTGAGTACATAACTGAAGAAGATGTGAGAAGATTAGATTATTGTTGACTCACACTATAGAATATTGAAAATATTGACCTAGAAAATATCCTTGATATAATGGAGGATGGTGGTGATATCGTGGATAGTATGTATGCACGAAATAAGATTATTGACACTCCGCTTCTGAGGATTCAATGGACCCAAAAGGAATCAAACTCTATTAGAGAAATATTCCAATGTATTCTCACCAATACCAATATCTAGTTGTAAAAGAAAGGGATCAAGCTTAAAAAATTCTAAACAAGATCAAAAGACACTGCAAGGTCCCCTATGAAGAAATATGAGCTAAGGACAAAGAATAGGGAGGATGTCTCCACCCCAAAGAAAGCACCTAAGCTCAAATTAATAGTGGGGAAAGATAATAAAAAAGGTAAAGGTGAAGCATCTATTGAAGCACAAGAACAAGTTGATGTGCATGTCATCAAACAAGATGAAGACCGAGAAAGATAAGAAGAGGAGTATCAAGAAGAAGATCTTCTATAGCTTCCTACAACAACAGAGAAAGAGTCAACTTTTGAAGTGGCTCTTCAAGTTTCCACCTCAATTCCTACAACAACCACTTCTTCTGCCACCAATGTACAATATCTTCCCCCTATTTTTGGTGTATCTTCTGTACAATCTATACCTATTATTTCTATTATTATGTTCACACCCATTTTTTTGTAGTTCCTAGCACTACTCCAATAATGTATGTTCAATATTCCACTTTGAATGAGTCAATCCCTAATACTCCTTAGGACAATGTGGGAAATAAATTTGTTTCTCTTTCTTCTTTACCTAGCCTATCAGAAGTCACCACCTTTGTGCTTGATTTTTCCTTCATAAATTTTGATAAATTCATGACCAATGTTCTCCCAAGAACCTCGACTACAAAAACCCCTTCTGCAATCATGACTCATATTGCACCCATTGTAACTATCACCAAATCACAGTAGACCGCTTATATTCAAGAAATAGTTATCAGCACAAAGGTGGATCCTACTATTCCTCCTTGGTTATAGTCAACTACAGCTAAGAGAAAAAATCAATCCATCTCTCCATATGACTTTAATTTTGGTTAGTTGGTTCTTGCTAATCCAAAGGGTGTGAAAAAGGCAAAATTATTTAAGAGTAAAAGTAGATTAATCAAGAAAAAAGTACATGGAGGTAGCAGTGCTACACAGGACAAACTTGCTAGTGACATTCAAGCATCATAACATAAAACAAGTAGGATTGAATTGGGAAAGTAAACTCATCAAAGTGCTAAGGAAGATGCTAAGGCAGTTGTTGAAGCTTTGGTTGTAGGGTGTGACAAGGATAAAGCTATCAAAAACAAACTTAAGCTTCAATTGGAATAGCTCACCATGATGTTAATCAAGTTCACTTAGTCCTCCATGGTAATTGAACTAGTAGGAACATTCGTGGATGAAGATGCCATTAGACAAGTCGAGCGCATTGGAGAACAAGGGAGAGCAGTAAATGCATGGATAGATTGAATGCTTTTAGAAGGTACACACATATTGAGTTCACCTATCAAGTTTTTGAATATTCTAGACAGTGTAAGGTATGACTTAGACAAAATACTAAATCTATTTTCCCAAGAATTGGAAACACAAGAAAAGGACCTTGAAGCTTGGACCAAGCTTAAGGACTTCAAATTAGAAGTGCTAGTGGATAACGAAGCGATCTCCACTAGAAAAATGTACATACAACAAATGGAAGCAACCAAACTTCGAAAAGAAACTCTTGAGCAACTAATCAAAGATTTGCAAGATGATCAGGAGGAATGTATGAAAAAAGAGGTTGATATTACTACTAAGACCTTTGAACTTCCTTGGAAGTTGCTCGATGAGAATCAAAAACTACTCCCTGGAGACTCGGTTATTCAAGAGTTCAATGCATTGGTCCAGAATGAGATCGAGTTAGATGAATTCAAACATTTATCACTTGATAAGTTGATGGATTTGCAGATGATTTTGGATAATTTGCAAACAATTTTAAAGAAGCATAAGAAGGGACGTATCAACATGGAGGATTCAGTTATATGGGTTCACACTATTTTCGTCCTTACCTCAGGAGCTAATAGATAGAAAAAAAATGCGTTGCCCTTCAAAATTTTGAAGAATTCCTAAAGTAAAACAGTGAGAATAAGAAGTTTCTCTAGACACTTAGTAGTTTTTTATGATTTGTAGGTTGTAGTTTTCTTTTTGTAATTGACATTTTACATGTCTTTTTGTATATATGAAATTACATGTAAATAAAGTACAAGTCCTAAATCAAATTGGACCATACTTTGAATAAGTCAAGGTAGTTGTGGGATTCCTAATTTTTCTCAAGTCTCTTCACTATATAAAGGGGAAGCCTTATTGTAAATATTAATCTTTATTTTTATGCATCAAAACTTTGCCAATTTAAAAAGCAATTTGAGATTTTTTGCTTGAGCTATAATTTAGAGTTTTCAATTAATATATAAAGTAGATTGGCATCCAACCTTTGTTTTGGATTCAATGTGTGGATGAAGTAAGATTGTTCTCAATTCTTTCTTGTTTCATCATTTTATATCGGTTCAATCATGCATTGTGGTGAAGTTATTATTTAAAGAGAGTTTAATCAAGTATTGTAGACTTTGCGCTATATTATTTTGATTGAAAATATATGTATGCAATTGGTAATAGTCCAAGACTTTGTGGTCTCTATAGACACTCATAATTGGTTACCGCCTACGACTATGCTTTTTATTGGTCATTTGGTCTTTATCATTTGTCAACATTGTGGCTTTCTCTCTTTAGTTAAATAACATTGATTATTTAATTAATTATTAATTATGTCTTCTAATTTGATCCTTTTCTGTCAATTTATCCTCAATCACTCTTTCCATATGTCCGATTAAATAATTTTGTCAAATGTTTAATCATTTTGTCCTCTTGGCTTTATCTGTCCTAGGAAAAATAATTATTTAACCCCTATCCTAGTGTTTCTCCTTTGATAAATAAATATTTTTATTTATGTGTTTCCTTTTTATCTTTCTCACAATTAAATAAATTTATTTTATTTAATTGCCTAATTAACTAACATGTGGAGGAATCAATAAATAATATTTATTAATTCACTCTTATCTTCTTTTCATGTTTATTTGTCTCCACTTCTAACTCTTCCATCTTCCACTTTAACTCCTCTCTTTCTCCACTCAAATTTTTCATCACTACTTTCCTCCACTTTCCAATGACATATTTTGTTCAAAATAAATATTTTCACTTAACTCTATCTCATTTCTATTTCTTCATGCAAATTCTTATTTATCCTCACTTAACAAGTAGTCCTCTCATTTAATCTCATTCATTGATCACTTTCAGTCCCAAATCAATCTTAGACATCCAATCAATCTCAAATTATCTATAAATTGGACTCTCATTTATCATTCTCATAACCATGCTTTTTGAATATCCTCATGATCATGCTGCATAAATCACTTTGCTTTTAATCACATTTGCACTCAGCTTATTAAGAACTGCACACCACTAGAGGAGAAAGGAAGAACAATGAAGCAGTATCAAAAGAATTCATTTTGGTGACACCATTTCATGTTTATGTTTGTTTTATGTTTCATTTTGATGTCTTTATTAGTTTGTTCATGATATTTGCTTTGTGATTAGCTTATGACATCATGTGTACTTCTACCAATTTTCCTAGTCAACATTTTGGTAAACTCGACATGAATCACATCAAAATCTAATGAATTTGTGAGTTTATGTTCGCATGAAGGTGCCAAAGAATGGAATTTAATGTTTTATGCATCCTAGAATCACATCTACATGATTGATCATCAAATATGCATAATTGACTATCAATTTTGTGTTGTTGAAATTTTGTTCTACACATTTGCGAGTCTTTTTTGTGTATTCAAAAGACTATTATACGCATTTGAATGCCTGTTTTGCACATTTGAATGCCTATTTTGTGTAGTTGAAAGCATGTTTTGTGCATTTGTTTCTTTGTTTTGTGTAGTTGACCATTGTGCATTTGACCCCTATGTCCTACGTAGTTTCTCTTCTGATTTTCACATTTGAGCTTCAATCCTAAACATTTGCTCTTGCTTTTTGCATATTTTCACCTACTTTTTGCATTCTTGGGCCCTTTGGCTACATAGTTGATGCTATTTGTTGCACATTTATTGACTGTGATTGATTTTTTTATGTTTGTTTGCATGCAGGTTGGTTTGATGATATGAAGTCTATCATACAGGGTTTATGTTGAATGTTTATGTCTGATTACTAGACTTATTAATTGGATTGCTTAAAAATAAACCCTAGAACTCGCATATAGTTTAATTAGAGGGGTTGAATGAACCACAAATTACACATTTTATTTTGTTAAGTGGATAAAATGAATAATCACATAGCCTAATTAGGGGATTAATTGACAATAATTATTCATTCCATTTTGCAAAAGGGTTAAAATGAATAATCACATAGTCTAATTGGGGTTTCAATTAACATCAATTTCACATTTTAATTTGCAAAGCAATTAAAATGAATTTCATCTAGCCTAATTAGGGTTTCAATTTCCCATTTCATTTCACAAATTGGTTAAAATGAACACTACAATTCTCACCTAGCATTAATAGTGGAGGAAATTGGACAATTTGTAGCTTGGATCTTTTCAATTTTGGTCAGTTGCAGAATCTGAATGTCTGATTTAGGGTTTAGCATTTTTCATGTTTTGAGCAATTATGTCTTTATATTGCGTTGTTGATGCCTGATTATGTGCATTTAAGGGTTGATGTTGCATAATTGAGGGTTTATGTTGCGCAATTGAGGCCTTATTCTATGCAATTGAGCTCCATTTTTGTGCAATTGAACTTTATTTCTTTGCAATTGAGGCCTAATTATGTGCAATTGAGCCTTGAAATTGTGTTGTTGTCTGGTGAAAAGTGGTTTCTATTTTGATCTTTTATTCCAATTTGCAAGTTTTTTTATTTTGATACCATGAGAAGGTTTTGATGTTATTGATGTTTTCTTGGGCTTTGTTGCGATTGTGGGATGAAAATTCTATCTAAAAATTACTAATGAGTTTGATGCAAGATGCTTGACGAAGACTTGTAATTTCAAAAAATTGCATGTTTGTTTTCATGGCTCAAGAAACACACTTATTTTGCTAAGGTAATGAACAAATGTGTGTTTTTTTTTTTTTTTGTCTCGTGCACTTTTACTGTGTAGGGTGGGCATGACTATTGCACTAAGTATCTTTTCACCTTTGTTGGGTGTAAGAGAAAAGTGTCGATGACACCTGAATTTTTCTTTTGTAGAAAAGAGCCTACCTTGGTAGGAAAAAGTACTCACCCCAAGGGATGAATCTAAGCAATAATTTCCTTTGGTCCGCTACATAAATGGCCTAGGCTATAGCCAAAGCTACTTGGTGATGTTCATCTATACCGAAATTTCTCTAGTACCAACATTTGTGTGAGGTATATCAAACCCTTTTATAAGGGTTGGGATAGTCTCTTTAGTGAGTCACTGTCGCATGTATAGACGCCAAGCCCTCGAAGTTACCCCACTAAGAGCCAATTTGTTTTAGAAGCCAAAAAACCCATACTTGTTGATTCAAGGTGTGTGGATCGTACCTAGAAGACACCCTCCATGTAATCTTCTTTGTGAAATAAAAAACTCCTCGATTACAATATTTTTTTGGACCTTCAAGGTAAGAGAAAAGGTGTGTTGGTGTTGTGTTGGGGAGCAAGCGCCACCTAATCTCTACCTATTCGTATTATTTTTTATATTCTATTGTGAGGGCCTCAATAAGTATCAACCTTTTTCCAAGCCTAGGTTTTACATGTTTGCAAATTTTCTCAAATTGTTCAAACCAATGATCTCAAATATGGGTTAATCTAGGCCCTTTGGATATTACTTTTATCTTTTCAAAGTCAAATAGTCATTCAAAATGATGATTCTTATGTGAGTGTTAAAAGAAAAAAATTCAATCAAACACAACTCACCCAAATTTCAAACAACTACCCAAACATCACTGTCTCAAAATTGGTCTTGAAATGGTCTCAAAAACTATCTCAAAGTTTAGTCTCAAAATTGTCTCAAAAACATTCAAATTTCAATAGAAATGGGAGATCAAAATATCAAAACTTTGGAATCTCATTTCAACCTTGCATTTCAAAACTTAGGTGTCATCTTAGGTTAAGTATCACATAATCATAATCTTTTATTGTCACATTGTCTCAATCTAGGTCATTGCTTAGTCCAAGTCTCCAAATATTTCATTATTGAATTGTCTCAAATCTAGCTCATTGCTTAGTCTAAATCTCAAAATATTTCATTGCATAGCTTGCATTTATTTTCTTAAAATCAAGTTTTAAAAATCCCAAAAATCAAGTCTTAGATCAAATCCTAAGTTATTGTTAAGGAGTCAGACCTTGTCCAACTTTCTCCTTTATCACCATTATCAAGTCAAAACCCTAGCTCATCAGTCCAGTGATGGGTATGACTTTTTCATTTGACCATCATCTTGTCTTTTTGATCCTTTAAGGTCTTTACTTCATTCTAGTCTCTCAGGGCTACATCTCTACATTTGCATTCCTAAGGTCTTCAAAATCTCAAAAATCACAAAACATAGGTTACATTTGTCATCCTTAAGTGCATCTATTCATTTTCAAAATTCCCAAAAATCCAAAAAAAAAAGGTTGCATTTATTATCCTTAATTGCATTTTATTTCATCCAATGTTTCAAATACTTCAAGAAAACTAAAAAAAATCAAAGCATTGGCCCAATTTTATCACCAAGCATCCAAGTTGATCTTAGTTCCAAAACAAATATGATGACTTAGCGTTATTGGTATAGTAGAGAAGGCGACCCTCCAATTGAAAGAGCATCATCTCCATATAAAGCTTCTAAATTTCATGGGACCATGTCATCGCAATCAAACAATCCATCATGTCAATCCAACTTATACATATCCCAAAAATTGGATCAAACTTATCATGACCAAACAAATATCATCCCTATTTCTCCATTACTAGAGTAAAAAATAGCTTAAGAAATAGAGACCTTGAACAAAATGTGAAAAATATTGAAAAGCGTAGATCCTAGATGTCCAAACTATTTAAAAAATTTGAAGATCCAATTCCAAACTTTGAGAAAGTTGACATACAATCTCTTATCTCACAATCATACATACCAACTCTCATCTCACAAATAGACATGAAAAACCAACTTCGAACAACAACCACAAATTTTAACCAAGTCTCAAATCAAACATCATTCAAAAAAGTCCTAAATCAAACCACATTTGATCAAACCCCAAATCAATCTTCTTTCAATCAAATCTTGAATCAGAACTTATTCAACCCAACACAAGCAAAGTTCAACCTAACACAACCAGAGGGTAATTTCATCCAACCAAAATATGGTATGATTCAACTAGCGCCTCCACCACATTTTGAACCAATTTTTATGCCAATGATATCAATATTTTCTAGTGTTCCACCAACACCACCAAAAATTGTGCCACCAAGTCTTAATTTGAATCAATCAAGTCAAAATTACCTTCAACAAGAGTCATCATCAAATGTTCAACCAATATTTTATCTCGGTTTTGGTTATGTTCATCCTAGGTCACCCTTAAACATTCAAAAAGAGGCACACTTAGACATACAATCAGACTCAGAATCTAAAGGCGAGAGACATCTCTCTTTGACAAATGTATTTGAGAATGAAATTGATAAGGCAATAAATGATCCTAAGGTTGTGAAAACTTTGGATCAGTTGATCTTTAAGAATCCTCTAAGGTACTTCAAACACACTATAGAAAAAATGGCATCAAGTCCTAGGTACAAATTTATGTTGAGTGACTCAGACCTATAATTGGTTTTGGCACATGAGCAAAATAATCTACTAGTAAATCATAAACCCATGTCTAGCAATGGCACACCCACCTTCCATCAATAAATTGCTCTGCAAGTGACCTTCTTGTCACCCACCATTCTTTCATCCCCTATAGTTTCACAAGAACAATCTACACCATCTCCATAAAATGATGCAACCTCCCAAGGGCTATACACAATAGGTTTCCAAGCTAATCCAATTCATAATGCAAGTCATTTTCATGCTTCACCAATGCAATGCCACCATATTCTCCCATTCCAAAGAGTCATATTCAAAGTCTATCCCCCTCATGTCAAAATATTGATTCCTTCCCAAAATCCCCCGTACATATGCAAAATTACACCCCATGTCAAGAGGATGATCCAGAGCACAAAGAAATGAGTCCTAAAACAAATCAAGATCAAGATCCCAAAACTTTATCATTTCATCCAATTGTTGACCAAGATCCCATCTTCCCAGAATCTCATGATGATCCCAACTTTCTTGTTCATCTTATCCAAGGTGATCCCTTTTCATCTCACAAACAAAGTGTCCTTCCAAGTCCTATTGACATTCCATTTCCTAATCAAAATCATGATGTCCTTTCCATACTTCCTAATGATTACATCCAAATTCAAGAGCAAAACACCCTTGAAATGGAGTCCAATGATCCCCTTCCAAGTCAAGATCAAAGTATCCCTTCACATTCATATCTACCACAAGATCTCATCATCGCTCGTAGTCCCTATCAAGATCCCTCCATCCCTCCATCTCCATGTCTTAATACTCCATGTCCCTCACAAGATTCCATCTACCTAAATGAATCTATCATTCCCACTATTCCACTTAAAGATCCCATCATCCCTCCTAATTTCATGTGTGATCCATATCCATATTAAGATCCTATCATGCCTTATAATTCCCCTCATCATCCTAATCCACCTCATGATCACAATACCTCTATGCAAGTTGTTAATTAACCTCTTACACGTCAAATGGGTTCCTCCACTTCCATCAGGTCTGGTCTACTTTGTGAGCCTATCATTTCTTTCATACCATATCCACATCAAAAGGACTCACATCTTCTTCCCAAAGCAATTAGTATCCCATAAGTCAAAAGATTTATTAAGGCAATGGGTTAGGTCTACATGAACAATCATTTTAGAACCTCTCAATATCAACGAAAATTCTAATGGTCATGGTCCTAGCAACATATCTTATTCTCAAGATGTTGGTATCCATGCTAAATAGAAGTCCAAATATATGCCTTCTTATCATCCATTCCATCTGTTTTAGGTTCCTATATCCCTCCATCCCCTATTCAATATCAGAAAAGGCACACATCTTTGAGAACCTTCCACCCATCCAAAAGACCTCCATATGGTTCATATCCACCCATAAATCATATTCCTCTTTCAAGAAATTTGGACGCCAACAATATACATACATTGAAGGATCAACATTTCCCATCTAATCGACATGTAAAAACAAAGTGAAATATGACCCAAAAGGAAAAAGACATATCCAAAAAGCCACAATGTCCCATTGAGAAAAAGAAAAAAAAAAAGTCAAAGGCCATATGGGTCCTAAGTAACTTGTGGGAGCAATGCATTCCAAGGAACTGCAAAAAAAAGAAAAGTCAGAAACTATGTTGATTCCTAAGTGGCTCCTTGAGGCACAACATCCTAAGGAAAAATTGGATATGGCATTTAAAATTTATATCCCTCCTTCTAACATATTCAAACTTTCAAATCCATTTTGGGTCCTTATGTCCCAAAATTCATAGCCACTCCATCCAAATCTCAAAATCCAAATTTTGGTTTTCCTCCATTACTCCACTACACCTCAATGTGTGTGCCAATGTTGATCTTGTCAACATTTTTTTCTCCTCATGCACAAGTCTTCCAACATCCCATCCATTATCCAACACCTATCCTCCATCCTTTTAACCCTCCTATCCAATTCTTTTGATAGATCCTTACACTAGTTCCATCTCCTCACCCATTTCATTTCATTTTATTATCCTACCAACATCTTTGATCATACCTCATAGCCATGATATATTGCAACATATGTTTCAAGGGTACCATATGAATAATGAGATGCTTGATTCCTTCTTTTAACTCCTATCATGCATCTATTGTCTTCCAAAAATGTCTTAAAAAAGAGAGAAAAATGAAAAAAAAAAAAAAAAAAAGCAAAAAAAGGAAAAAAGTGAAAAAATCGTCACCTTGATGAAAACCTGGCAAACAGACGTCTTGCATGACCCCAAAAAAAATTGAAGAGAAATAATTTGTCCACTTGTGCAAGCTTGGCAAATAGGCACCTTAGGCAAGTACCATGATGAAAACTTGGCAAACATGTGTCATGTGTAATCCTTCACCTTCTTGCATTTCACAGTTGGGGGTATGTTTCATTCATGCTATCCTACCATATCCTATCGTTCATTATCCTTCATCCCTTGTTTCCATTATCCTATCTATATCCATTTCCTCTTTTCCATCTTTGATCTTGACAAGGCTAGGGATATTCCTAAGCATCACATGCTTTATCTATTTCATCATATTGATATCACTTTAATCCATAGGGCTTCCCTTGTCATATCCTTATCCTATTCACATCTCTTACCCATTTTTTTTTATCTTGCTTGACATATTCATGTCCTATTGCTATCTCCATCCATACTCCATTTTTCATCCTTGATCTTGATCAGAACCAAGGACAAAAAGAAAAATGCAAAAATATGGTTTCAAACACCTCTTGACATGTCCCTTCATGCGGACCACATGCCATGCAATGCACCATACCATCACTTTGTTTTATTATGTCCAATCCTTTATCTTAGCAAAAGCATGTTATGCCATCGTCGAATAGTCCTTGGCAACCAAAGCAACTTTGATGCCATTGTAAACTCCTACTATCTTTCCTTCAGTCCATTCATTCATCCATAATGTCCTTGCCTTGGTAGACATTGGGGGTAAATAAATAAATCTTCCGTAAAAGTCCTTAAAAAAAGAAAGCAATCTCTAAAATTTATTAAAAGGCCTAAAAAAATCCTCAAAAAATGAATAAAGTCCTAGAAAAACTTGAAAAATCCAAATAATGTCCCGAAAAAACTTCAAAAAAATTTAAATAATGTCCTAAAAAAAGAACAAAAACATTCATAAAATATCTTGAAGACATCACAAAAAAATAAAATAACCCCCAAAAAACCTAAAAATTAAAAATGGTAAAAAATCTAACAATCATTTCAATTCATCAATAAATTGTCTCTTGCAAAAGACATACATTTGAGCATACACAAACAAAAAATATGTAAAAGCAATGCACTTCACAAATCATGCTACAATAGACAAAATATCCTATCACATCAACAATTAAATTGAACTTGTCAATCAATCAACCGTTATCAGTCCTTTGTCAAATTATCATGTCTTATACAGGGTGCAATATACTCGAAACCAGACAGTGTCGGTTTTATACGGGGTACTTCATTCCTGAAACCAAACATCATGATCATCCTATTAAACACACAACTTTGACAATAAGATCATAATGGTTGTTGACTTGCTTGGTCCAGTGAGTCTTATCTTTCATTGATTTATCTTTGATCAAGTTCCTATGCTACTCAAGGATATCCACAAGTGATTAGAGTGGCCAGTATGGTTCATGATCTTTTGTTTTTTGTCTTTTGTTTGTGGGATGTTGTTATGAAATTTTGTGGACATACAAATATTTCAGGATGGATTGAAACGTTCCTTGTCTTCAATGTGCATTTTTTGCAAAGGGATCACATTATTGCTTTTACTTTATATGCCATGGTGTGATGCATCTACTTGCCATATTAAATAAAGCTCTCTAAAGATAAAATGCACTTATGAAAGCAATATTTCATCATTACTAATTGTTCTTCATCTAATTCTTGCCTCTTACTAACACTTCTTTAGTCAGTCCTCTTGGTCTTGTGCTCTGGTACACAAACTGTAAATCTGAGACCCATATCTTGCTCGGTTGACCTCCAATTTCACTTTTGTTCGCTTTTTTAGAATCCTAGCATTTTTAATGACAAATTGGCCTCTTGTTCCATTTTTTTTTGCCCAATTTCTTGAGGGGCACCCTTGTAACCTATTATGGTTAGGGCAACTTTTAATGCATTTTTCTTGATTTTCTTTGAAACAATGCTCTAAATCATAGTCTCAAAGAGGGCCAAAATGTAGACACTAAAAAATGGTTACTGCCTGCGACTACACTTTTTATTAACATGTCTTCTTGTCGGCTGTTTGGTCTTTATCATTCATTGGCATTGTGTCTTTCTCTCGTTAATTAAATAATGTTGATTATTTAATTAATTATTAATTATGTTTTCCAATTTGATTATTTTCTATCAAATTATCCTCAATCACTCTTTCCATATGTCCGATTAAATAATTTTGTCAAATTTTTAATCATTTTCTCCTCTTGGCATTAATCTGTTGTAGGGAAAATAATTATTTCGCCCCCTATCCTAATATTCCTCCTTTGATTGAATAAATATTTTTACTTAGTTATTTCCTTTTTATCTTTCTCACAATTAAATAAATTTATTTTATTTAATTGCCTAATTAACTAACATGTGGAGGAATTAATAAATCATATTTATTAATTCACTCCTAATTTGTCTCCACTTCTAACTCTTCCATCTTCCACTTCTCCCTCCCACTTGCTAATTTGTCTCCCCACTTAACTCTTCTCTCTTTCCATTTTGACTCCTCTCTTTCTCCACTCAATATTTTCATCACCACTCCTTTCCTCCACTTTCAAATGACATATTTTGTTGAAAATAAATATTTCCAATATTTATTTTCACTAAACTCTATCTCTTTTCTATTTCTTCCTCCCCTTGGAAATGCAAATATTATTTATCCTCATTTAGCAAGTCCTCTCATTCACTCTCGTTTATTGATCACTTTCAATCCCAAATCAATCTTAGCCTTCCAATAAATCTTAATTTATGTATAAATTGGACATTCGTTTCTTATTCTCATAACCACACTTTTTGAATATCTTTACAATCATGCCACATAAATAACTTTGCATTTAATCATATTTGCATTCAACCTATTGAAAGATACACACCATGAGAGGAGAAAGAAAGAATGGTGAAGCAACGCCAAAGGAATGCATTTTGGTGATACCATTTCATTTTTTGTTTGTTTTGTATTTCATTTTGGTGTCTTTCTTGGTTTGATTAGGATTAGTTTGTTCATGATATTTTCTTTGTGGTTAGCTTATGATATCATGTGTGATTCTAAGTGTTTTCTTAGTTGACACTATCTTCTGTTATCAAATTAGAATAGTTAAATTGTGTTGTATGTGTAATAATTTGTGTTGCATGTGCATCCCAATATTGTTAGTCTACTCAATTGGCAAAAGAAATGAAAGTCTTTGAGCTTACGTTAGTTTCTTCTTCTTAGTTGTTTAGGATTTACTAGTACAATTTTTTATTTTTCTTACGTCTAACTCTTTTGGATATCGGTTATTGTGGCCCAAATTAGTATCTAGTTGTAATAATAAGTAAGTCTATTATAAAATAAGAGTATACAGAGAGAACCTATTTTGAACAAAGAGGGTGAGGTGAGTGTATCACCCATTGAATAAATTAGAGAAAAAAGTGTAGTTTTAGATGCTACTTGTTGAATTACGACAAGAAGGTAGTCTCCCCTTCACGAGGAGAGATATAATCTCACCATAGTTGTGGTTTAATCTATTATTTTGTAGTCAACAACTTGATTACAAACTATTCATCCAACATTTTTTTGGTGACTCTATTAGGGATACGAGCAAGCAAGAAACCACTTCATGCTTTGGTTGAGGTTTTATCAAATTGTTATCTATTGTGAAGAGTTATTGTTTGTTCATCCTTATTTCATGTGAACCTTATTTCATGTGAAATTTCTAATCAAGAAGAAATGAGTTATACTTTGGGGAAAATAAGTTAGGGAATTATCGACCCTACCTTTGAATTGATTCAAAAACATAACTTTGATCATCTACCAGTGAGAGCCAAGTCTCAACTTCAGTGTACAATGAGTTTACCACCTACAAATCCAATATCTTATGTAACCAATTAAGCTTCTAGTGTTTTTAGATATTTAGTTATACAACAAGTACAAAGGTTTGTGATTCCACCATTCAATCCAGTAAGAATGCTTTCTCAAGGTCCTTGGGGGTATAATTTTGGTCCCTTGCATTTGACTCCACCTCTTCATCTGCCTCCACAAGGCTCCCAAAAGAATATCCCAAAGTTCTATGAAGATGGAAAGAAATAACTAGATGAACATATTTTTGCTTTTTATATTGATTTTGGTATTCTCGGTGTGGAACACGAAGATATTTCAATAAGGTTGTTTTTCAAAACAGTACAAGGTGCTACTACAAACTGGTTCTACTATTTAGCACCTCAAAGTATCACCAACTAGGATACACTCAAAACGTAGTTTGAAGAAATATTCAATTCAATTGAAGATGTGCATGCAATCATTATTTCAGATTACTTAGAAAACTACGCCTTTTTCTTTGTAGTCTTTCCCTTTTGGTAGATTTCCTTGGATACAATGCTTTACTTGGTTATCCTTTGCAATTCAATTGAATTTTTCAAGTTGCTTAACAAAATATGCCTTTTTCTTTGTAGTCTTTTCTTTTTGTCAAATTTCATTGGATACAATGCTTTCCTTGGTTATCCTTTGTACTATTCCTTTGCCAAATTTCTAAGTGTACAATGCTTCACTTGGTTATCCTTGGAGTGAATTGACTAGCATAACACAATTGGTTAGACTATTTCAATTCTCCTTTGCACTGCTTTACATAATTCATAGTAAGTTTAACCTTACTAGGCCAATGCTCTCTCTCTCTCTCTCTCTCTCTCTCTCTCTCTCTCTCTCTCTCTCTCTCTCTCTCTCTCTCTCTCTCTCTCTCTTCATGTTTTTCTCCCTTTGTCTTGGTTTTAGATTGATGAGGTCCTAAGTCACTTTGGGGATTGGTAATCCTCGTATCTTTTACCTTGATGATAGTTTATTATGATTTGATCTACTTTACCATGAGTATGAACATAGGTTCATACTCCCTCTAATGTGGGAGCTAAATCTAATGTCATAAATTGCATCCCTATGCAATTTCTTACTTATCTAGGCCCTATTTCAGCATTCCTATCCTTCTATGATAGACATTCTTGGTCCAACCCTATTTAGCATCTTGTTACGATTTCCCCTTCTCATTTTGGACCTCAAGTCCCAATTTGAGGCCACATTGCCGGGAGCAAGGCACCTAGAGTGACCCACTCTTGGGAGCAGGCCAATCAAGGTGCCCTACTCCCTGATGTTTGGCCCCAAACTTGTACCACTTAATGATCAACATGTTTAGGTGGGAAGTCTTTTCCCGTGTCATCCCACTCCGATTTTTGCACCCCAAAATGCTTGGGAGAGGTATCCTCGCTCATTGTGGATAAGTTGATGATATAGACACAAAAGGAGATAATGAAGGACAATTCAATTCAAGAGTAAGAGATCCGGCATCGAGTTATTGACTATTAGGAATAATTTGTAGATATAATAATTTGTGATGGCATCCATGATCTTCCTTCCTAAAGTCAACTATATTCAAGTCAACATTAACATCTTCATGAGAATTTTGATACCAAGAAGGTTTATGAAGGTATAAGCATTCCATTTTTAGTTCTACCCTATGCTACCAAACAACACGCTTTCAATTCAAGTTAAATTCAATTTAATTTCAAGGTTAATTCCTAAAATCAGCATTTGACTTAGGCAAAACCCTTTCTACCTAGCATTCCTCTCTTTTTTGTGTGCAGGAATAGGTGACAAACCTATGAAAATAGGTACAAGGCAAGTAGGTGGAGGGCCAAAGTCTACAATACATCGGAGCTGAAAATTTTGGGAGTAGGCTGAATAGGACGTCTTAGTCCCAATAGTAGGTCGAGTTGGGTGCCTTGGTCCTTCCATTGCTACCTAAAATTTAGGATACACTCATATTCCTTTATAATGAAGGACCACTAAACCCACTTGGTGTTTAATCCATTTTGAGCCTAGTGAATCATTCTCCTTCTAATGTGATCGATGGGCATGAAATAGATTCCTTGTTTGCATGTATAAACTTGTGAATCCTATCCCCCCTATCACATGCACCATTTTTGGGGATGGTGCTAAAGTTTAGGACTCTTAAATTTAGGTTTATGTTTTTTATTTATTTTCTACAAGTTCCTTTCTATCATTTACTTTTTAGTAACATAAATGCTTGTTTTCGGTAAGGAAAGATGGATTTCAAAATTGGCATCAACCTCTTTACTAACAAGTGTAGGAAGATATCCAATAAGCTCAACACTTCCATTGCATGCATCGACATAGGGATGATAAAGGAAGGTCTCTTCCTCATACATCAACTAAAGGAAACATCCTAGCTTCAAGAGAAGGGCCATAGGACCCACTAGAGTCAACACAAATATCAAAAGTCTCATTTAGTGCACATATAGGTTCAACATCTTCTGATAATACACAAGAAGAACCTACTCAAGAGTGTGTATAGGAAACAATAGCAATAATTGGTGATGTAAAAAATATTGATGCATTGATTACCTTTGCATTTCCAATCATTGACCAAAAGAGGGTAGCAAAATTAAAGAATATACCCCCCAAATGCCCTTCCTAACTTCTATGACTTGGTCACTGAAGACCCTGATATTTTTTTGTTTGAATTTGATGTACTATGTAGAATTTATGACTATGTTACTAATGCCCATTATTTGAAGCTTTTTCCAACCACTCTGAAGGATTATGCACTAAGATGGTCCATGTGGTTAGGTAGCAATACCATTACTAGTTGGGCTACCACGAAAGTTTCTACAAAAGTATTAGGACTATTGCAAAGGTGGAGATACTAGAAAGGAAGCATCTTAAAGATGTCCCAAAGATAAGATGAACCCCTTGAATATTACATATACAAATTCCAATTCTATTTGAAGAATCCAAACTAAATAGGCTCAATCCCGAGTCTCTTAAGTTAGTCTTCCTCTACAAAATCAACAAGGAATGCATTGATGCACTCAATATAATGGGTGGAGGTGAAATCACCCAAGAAAATTTTAATGATATTTTCAGGCACACTAAGAATTATTCCAAGTCTACTTTGCGGAAGAACAAAAGTCCTAGGCTGAATCCTACCAAAACATCTACTGGTGTCTTAAGGGTGGAATTAAGCAACCTCCTTTTTGACATGAAGGAATATATAATAATTTATTTGGTAACCTAGTTTACACTCTTCACACTAAGAAGAAACAAGAAGAAGCAAAAGTAACACTTGTAGAGTATTGCCCTCACTGTAGGAAAAAGAGGTCTAATTGCAAATGTAAAAAGATTGCTGCCATTTCTGAAGAGAAGTTAATCCGTCTAGAGTTTCACACACTAGAATATGAGGATGAAAAAGTCTTTTAAATTTTTCAATGCAAGCCATGGCAACAAATACAAGGTATGCCATCAGAGTTGTTATCTTATAATCCTTCATTTCTTGAAATTCAACAAAATGATAAAAATTAGAATTTTCAGACTTGGAATACCATGCAAAATCTATAATGGCAAAGAAATTCATCAACTTGGATGCCACAACAGGGCTTATGGTCACCACAATACCAATACCTAAGTTATAACCATTGTCAAGGTTCTTAAAACCCAGGGTCTCAACCATGGTATGAAACCCAACAATGGAAACAATGTAATGCATATTACTTGTAGTAGCAACAACATGCATCTAATCAACCTACACTTATTCCCAATGTAACTCTTGAATAGCCAACCATTATTTCCAATCAAAATACATCAACCTTTGCTCCACCACAAGCACCGCAATTTCCTGCTCAACCTGCACCTAATCTTAACAATAAGCCTATTCGGTTGGCTTAGTTTAATGAGACAACTTTATACTTAACCTATATATTTGAGATTAGTGATGTCTGCCTACATTTAGGAAAGACTCTTCCTGGTCCTACATCCCCATAGATCATGGAACTTTTTGACGAAGACCTAATGATAGATATCACTAACCAACCATTAGAGCAACCGCTAACACATGTTGAGTTGCCCAATAAGGACCCACATTTTCTAGAGAGGTTAGCCACATAGAAATACCAACCTGCACTTGAATTTGACCTCTTAGAACAATTGAAAAATGTATGTGTGTAGATACCTCTCCTTCAAGCCATCAAGGATGTCCCCATTTATACAAATATTATCAAAGAATTATGCCTTAGATGATCGAGAAGGAAGAAATAGGAGCCCAAAATAGTGCATGCATTGGACAATTGGCTGAAATTATTCTAGGGACATTAGTAGTTCCTATGTATTCAAACCCAAGAAGCCCAATAGTGGATGTAAGCATCAATGTGACCCTCATTAAGAATGCATTAATAAACCTTGGAGAAACAATTGACGTCATGACTGAGTAGATAATGAATGATTTGTAGTTGGAAAACATATGGCCAACACTAATAGTATTACAACTAGTAGATAGGTCCATTTTTAAAGCAGAAGAAATAGTTGAAGACCTGCTAATAAGCATAGATTCATGTGAATATCCTACTGATTTTATAGTTTTACAACCTAAAGCCAGTTTAGGTGGATATTCATTGATTCTAAGAAGACCATGGTTGGCCACTATTGACGCTTTCATTGGTTGTAGGTCAAGAAATATGACAATATCTAATGAGGATATAAATAAGAAGTTTGTACTTTATCCTCTAGCTCAGCCTCATTCAGATTTGGAACAATCCATTTGGACCACACTGGAGAAGGAAGAACAATATTCTCTGCACACGCTTATGATAATTGATAGATCTCCCATGTTGTAAGTGCAAGATGAAGATGTTGTCCTTGCTAGAATCAACCAAAATATGTATGGCTTAGACCCACAACAAGAGTTCCCATCTTTCCTAACTTGTCCATTTTATAGTTTGATGGTTGGTAAAGATCCATCCACTTCACAAATGGTTGTTGATATTTTAGCTAATGATTGTAGTATGAATATTACTAGTTTAGATCTTGCTTCAATTACAACAATGGACAATCCCATAGAAGTATCTCCAGGAAGAACACTCAATATTAGTAATGAGTTAAAAACAACACAACATGACCTACTATTGTAGATGTCATAGACACACACAACAACATTTGCATGGTACTACCATGATATGAGAGGCATTTATCCAGACCTATGTATGCATAGGATATATGTGAATGAAGGTTGAAAACTAGTAAGACAACCATAGAGGCAAATAAATACAACACTCAGAGACATAATTAATGTCAAACTATAGAAACACCTTGATATCAGATTCATATATCCAATATTTGTAAGGAAACTTGTAGCCAACTTTATGACAATTTCCACATAACCAAATTTTGATTTCAAAAAAATAATCACATAGAATCCACATGCAAACAATAGACAACTTACCCAGCAAAGATGACACAAGATATATCCTAGGAAAACCCTTGTGAGGGAAAAACCCAACCTCCAAAAGCATCCATCACCATGTATTATTCAACAATGCAATATTGAAATACAACTGTGAAAGCTTTTGAAACCCAACCATCAACAAGCCATCAACAAGCACTCCATGTGAACAAGAATATAACCACATCCCATGCCATGTTTTTAACCTCCACAAATGATACTGGCTAACTGGCTTCTAACCCAAACAACTACCCTTGTGGTTGCTTTTATAAACACAAGCTCCCATAAAAACACTAAGTGGTATTACATCAAAACCATGTGCTACAAAACCATGTACAAATACCATGGGCTACCTACCCCCTTGACCCAACATATAATATTGGGTACTTTATTAAATTACTTTCCCCAATATTAAATAAATACAATATAATAATCCCATTGTTGCAATACAACTCATCAAGTGGTCTCGAGAATATTCTCAAGGAATCTCTACATGTTACACGTCCATGTGCAACATCAATTAAATAAATATTACATTACACGTCCATGGGAAACTCGCATAATAAATAAATATTACAATTAAAAACATTATTATGTAAGGTGTACAACACCTATTTTCCCAACAATATTAAATAGTGAATGGGTCTCAATATTGGTCATTGTGCCTAAGAAAGGAAGAAAGTGGCAAGTATGTGTATATTACAAGGAGTTGAATGCTACCACTAGAATATACCACTTCCCACTTCCTTTTATTCATCAATTTTTGGACCCATTAGTTGGTAAGAGGTATTTCTCTTTCCTAAATGGACCTAGGAGTTAAAATTAAAATTAAAATAACCCCTAAAGACCAAGGCAAAACAAATTTTACATGTCCTTGGGGGACATATGCCAATTTGATACTTTCATTTGAGCTATGTAATGCACCAACCACCTTCTAGAGGGTTGTCTTAAGTATATTCTCTAATTGTGCTCATGATACCATGAAAATTTATATGGATGACTTTACAACCTATGGTAATAACTATGATGAGGCGTTAGAAACTTTGGACAAGGTTCTAAAAAGGTATAAAAACCACAATCTCTCTCTCATCCATGAGAAATGTTTCATGATGATGGAGGAAGGTGTTTTCATTGGTCATTTTGTTTCAGCAAATGGTATTCAAGTTGATCCAGCTAAGATTGCTTTTATCTCAAAATTACAAGTTCCACAAATGCAAAGGGATGCTAGAAGTTTCCTTAGACATGAGGGATACTATAGGTGCTCCATCAAGGATTTCAACAAGATAGCTTCACCACTCTACACATACTAACAAAGGACTCAAAATTTGATTGGACTTCCAGTTGCTAGCAAGCATTTGAAACACTCAAAGATGCGCTTACACAAGCACCATTGCTGAAAGGACTTAATTGGATAATAACTTTCCACATACACATTGATGCATCTGATTTTGCAGTTAGAGCAGTATTAAGTCAAAATGAAGGTAATCTTGAATATGTTATTTATTATTTTAGTAAGAATTTGCAAGGTGCAAAAGTCAATTACATGGTTACAGAAAAATAAATGCTTGTAGTTTATGCCACAAATAAATTTAGGCATTACATCATTAGTTACCCTAATTTTATTGGCAATGACCATGCAACAACCTGTTATTTGATGAAAAAACTAATGGTCAGTGGGAGACTTGTAAGATGGCTAGACTTGTTGTAAGAGTTTGACATCACCATTGTTGATGAGCTAGGCAAGGCTAATATTGTTGCAAATTTCATTCCCGATTGACCAGTTCAACATAGGACCTAGTTATGGATGACTCATTTCCTAATGAACATCTTTTTCTCTTGTCAATAAATTCACCAGGGTATGCTGATATAGACAACTACCTAGTTGCAAGTAAGACGCCACCACACTTCTCTCCAAGGGAGAAGAATCAATAAGTACATCACATCCTGTCCTATTCATGGATAGCTAGATAGATTTTCTACATAGAGCTTAATAATGTAATGCATATGTGTCTAAGGGAGGATGAGACGTATGACATACTTAAATCCTACCATGATGATCCCTATGGAGGCCATTTTGTATCCAAGAGGACTGAAATCAAAATACTTAACTCTAGCTATTATTGGCCTACTATACACAAGGATGTTGTCAACTATACAAGGCAATGTGACCTTTGTCAAAGAATGGGAATACCTACAAAAGGTGAAGAGATGACACTACAATCACAGTTATCACTAGCACCATTTGATAATTAGGAATTAGACTTTGTTGGACCTATTGAACCCACATCCAATATCAAAGCCTACATCCTAGTATGTATAGATTACTTAACAAAGTGGGTAGAGGTTAAATCCTTGAGAAACGCCAGAGATACCAAAGTGGCTCAGTTTTTGTATGAGGAGATATGTTGTGGTTATAGAGTACCTCGTGAGATAGTAACCAATCAAGGTCCACAATTTACATCTGAATTTATAGCACAATTGGTCAAAGAATTTAAAATAAGAAATAATAAATTGGCACCTTACCACCCACAGTCCAATGGTCAGGTAAAAGTAACAAATCGAGAATTGGAGGATATCCTAACTAATACAGTGCAAGTTCATAGGAGAGACTAGGTTGCAAGATGACATGAAGCAATTTGGGAATATAAAACTACATAGAAGACAACCACAAGCTTCACATCATACAAGCTTGTTTATGGGACAAAGGAAATTTTTTCTATTGAGTTTAAATACAAGACACTGAGAACAACATTGGACCTGGATATTAATCTTGATCAGGCTCAAAGGGATTAACTACACCAGTTGAATACATTAGAAATTTTTTGCATGGAAGTAATTCAATATACAAAACATGTTCAAAGGAAAAGGAGTAAATGACATGATCAATATATTCAAACAAAGGAATTCAAAGAAGGGGACTAGGTGATGAACTTATAAGGCACTGAGAGGGGGGGGTTAATCAGTGCAAGCAAAAACAATTTAAATCTGATCACCAACTTTACCAACTTAAAACTTATCAAGCATATAAGAAATATCACCACATAATCTAATGCCCAATAAAACAAATTCCACATAACACAAGAGATTATACGTGGAAAACCCATAAGGGAAAAACCACGGTGGGAGTTGGTACCCATAAGAGGCATTGAGAGGGGGGGTGAATCAGTGCAAGCAAAAACAATATAAATCTAATCACCAACTTTAGCAACTTAAAACTTATCAAGCATATAATAAATATCACCATATAATCTAATGCCCAATGAAACAAATTCCACATAACACAAGATATTATACGTGGAAAACCCAAAAGGGAAAAACCACGGTGGGAGTTGGTACCCATAAGATTCACTATCCGCAGAATAGAAATCTTGAGCGGTTAAGGTCTTACAACTATGCCCTGTTAGGAGCAGACCCGGTTAAGAGTCACTCGATTAAGGGATTTGAATGATAAGCCCTATTAGGATCAACCTTACAAGAGGATTTGAAACTCTGATTCAGAGCTACCCTGATAGGGGATTTACAGATTAAGGCCTATTAGGACCTACCCAGTTAGGGGATTTTGCTACTGCAAACTGTTAGGAAAACAACAGTGAAAAGATCTTCAAGTAACACCTTATATGTCTGATAAGATCCACTTCCGATCCTTAAAACTTCAACAACACTTCATTACAAAACTTCCCTAAACACTACGTGATCACATTCACAATATTCGCTCATGAATTCTCTCTTCACACACATACCAACTTTATACCTCATCGCGCTTTTTATAAACATTTACTTTTAGTCGGCTACAACCATGGAAAAATTTCCTAGTTTCAATGAATCTAGACAAACTTACATCACATGATTTACATATGCCGGCCATCGACATAATAAATTAAAACTTGTGTCGTGTTATCGATTTAAGTGAGTTTATCACTACAGGTTAAGTGTTCTACTAGTTTTTTTGTTATGTACATCAAATCCCACTCATCCAATTGAATCTGCCAATGCGGTTGAGAACATAGCTCCAAATGTCTGTCACTATCATCATTGTACAACTGCATCATCCACCTCTTCATCAATTGCCTGTACTGATTGTCGGAACACAACTCAGTCTCACTTTACCGGTTGAGATCCTAATTACTGGTTCTCTGTAAAACTGTCATCTGTACCGGTTGGCTTCCAAGACTTAGATGACTACAAAAACATTGTTGCCATCAATGACAACACAAAACTTAGTCATCAAACATGAATCTCAATCTCTTCATCACATTCACTAGCCAATCATATACCGGCTCAGTCAAATGCCAACAATCTCCCACTTTGGCATTGTTGGCAACACGTAGGAAAAAATTTGTCAACTAAGTGTGCAAAACAAAAATTGGCTACATGACATATACTCCCCCTTAGCAATTGCATGCTATAACAAAATACAATATACAAGTACTCATACAATTACATACAAAATTTTGACTCAACTCTTACTCCCCCTTTGACAACAATGCCAAATGAAAATTAAATACATGTGGTATCAAAATTTGCATCAGAGCATATATATAGATATAAAGAGTCATAAAGTTTTTACACAGGAATTCTGGAAAAAATATCACTAAAATGAGACTTCAAATTTTTAAGGTCATTGTGCCATGTCTCTAAAATTATGTATGCGATCTCCACATGAGTCTTGATTTCTCTAGCTAGCTCCTCCATTGCATCAATAGTGCTCATTTCCAGTGTAGCAAGAATGACTTCAGATTCCTTGTATGCTCTCTATAAGACTTTGACCTTCGTTATAAGCTGTGTTTGAAGTTCCTGCAGGGATCAGACTCTCTTCACCTATTCCTGCTCATATACTTTTAGCTTGTGCTAAAGGTATACAACTGATCTTCCAAAATGAATAACAGAGTCATTAAGGGGCTTAAATGAATCACTTAGAGCCTCAAGTTCATGCTCAACTTCTTCCCTTTTCTTCTTCAAATCAGCACAAAATAAGGAAAATGTTGAAATAGTAGAGAGGATTTTACCTCCAGTTTCTAGTGCTTCCTTCAAATAATCCTTATTAATAGTAAGAGCCACTTTACCTTTATCAATTTCAGACATCAAGTGCTATGTCCTCTTCTTCCTATAGTTTATCTCTACATTGACATAAGTTGCATCCTCTAATGACTTCATCTGCTCTCCGGAATTAGAAACAAGTTGTCCAAGCTTGTCAATCGATGTGGCAAAATTTCCTGTATCAGTCTCCGATAGGAGACTAGACAAAATATCTACTGCATTTCTTATGGTCTCTGCCTCCTTCTGTTGTTCTTTCATCCTCTTCTTTTTAGCTTGAGATTGCATGGCAATTGCAATCTCCATCAACTCAGTAGAACTCAGATTATCCATGTCAAGGGGTCCTTGGATTCTTAATGCATCACCATCATCTTCTTCATCAACACCTTTCTTTTTAGAATCAAGTGACAAAGGTGTCACTATAGGTTCAGTCTTTTCTGTCTTATTCTCCTTTGTTCCCTCTTTGTTTTCAGTTTCTTCAGCCTTCTCTTGTTGCTTTTCTTCATTACTTTCCATTACCGGTGGTGGTTGAGTATCTACAATTTGATTATCTACCGAAGGCTCCTCATCCTTCTTTTCTTCTTCATCTTTCTTTCCTTCATGTTCCTGATTCTACTCATGTTGTTTAGACATCTGAACATCTACATCATACACATCTATATTATCAACAGTATTATCACCATTATCATCATTAGGAATAAACACCGGTTTTGTTTGTGTGTTCACCGGTTGGTCATCTAACACAATGTCATCGAGCTTAAAATTAGTAGGTTTAATACCTTTTGGAAAATATTTACCCTTAAGCTTTATAGGTTCAACATCCTTATCATATTCCTCTTCAGTAGGAATTAGACCCAAAGACTTCTTTAACAAAATTTCAATCTCTTGCTAGATTGATTGAGTCTCACCGACTAACATCCTTTTCAGTCTTTTCTTCATCATTTTTTGGAACAGATCTAAGTAATGGGACCTCACCAGTGGCACAAAGTCTGGTGACTACGTGAATGACTTCCTTAGATATTTTATGTGGTCGTTCAAGCCACATAAAATGATCATGTATCCTCCTAAGAACATATCTAACATGTTCATCCAAAAAATCATCAATGAAATTGAGTGCATGATGAAACCCTTTGTCGGTAACCTTTTTGTACTGATCCTTCAAAATACCATTCTCATCACACATTACTCTTTGTTGATCAAAAATAGCAACCATACCCAAATCTTCCACTTTGCAATGGTAAAATGATCTAACATCTTCAACATGTAATGCACCGTAGGGTACTCCGGATAGGGCTCTGACGAGATCAGTTTCTTAAGATTTAAATGGATGTCTTTTGAATTCAAGTCGTGGCCTATCGGTAACATCAACTAGATGTGGTGTATCCATTTTCAACAAATCAGTCTTCGGAAACAAATAACAAGGTTCTTTAAAATTACCTTTTCCCGCTTTTGCACTAGGGTTCCAAACACTGACGAGGCTCTCTAAACCGATTGTTGATCACAAATCACATTAGATCACTTCAAATTTTTGTCAAACATGTTAGATACTGCAAACACAAGTTTTTTTGATCTTTATTCATTCTTCGAGTGCTCATACAAATGCAATGTGACAAATACATTCAAAAAGTTCATTTTATTTGCCCATTAACTACCACATTAAATGCTACTACCGGTAAAACCCTAAAATGTCTTAAAACATAATACCGGTTTGATCACATAATCACTTCTTAACACTATATTACATCAAAGTATGCAGATTTCACATTTCTCATGGTCCTTCAGGGGGTTCTGAAATAGGTCTATGATTAAGTTCCCCCTAAGCTTTTAAACAACTTAGTTTGCCGGTGAAGGGTTCTCCACACTAGGTGAAGAAATAGGATCTTCAGATGATTTGACTTCAATTATCTCATCATCCTTCTTTTTCTTGATTTTATTCATTTCAGCTCTGGTCTCCTCCACACAACTTTCATCTTCCCTTTCTGGTCAATAGATTGATTCACCAATTTGTTCACTTTAGATCTGCAGAACTTTGCCATATGTCCCAGTTTATGACAACGATAACAAGCCATACCAGAAGCTCTCCAAGGTCCAACATTGCCTCTACAAGTCCTTCTTCTGCAATTCATATCCACATGACCAAAGTTATTACAGATTGTGCAGACCACATTCATTCTTTTCTCCATCTCATAGGGACTAGACCGGTTAGCATAGGGTCTTAGCCAATTAGCACTTCTCCGATCATTGAAATTCCTTCTCCACTCACCAATAGATCTTTGATTCATGTTAGGAGTAGGATTATTTGCTCCATACCTGCATTCAATCGATCTATGCCCATACATCTTGCATGTGTAACAATAACCTTCAAATATTCTAGGCACATATCTCTGATTAGTATTAGGTCTGTAACCAATATTAACATCAGATCTGCTTCTATAAACATTAGAAGTATGTCCTGGCTTATGGCAATTGAAATAAACAGGCTTATAGGATTTCTTACTAGTGGTTTTCTGAATATTGGGAGCAAGTTTACCTTCATGCATGTTGACCTTAGTACCAGAAGGTTCTCCTTTCTCAAATGTATAGTATCCTAATCCAGATGTATCACCGTTCATCCTCTAAGATTGGATTTGTTCATCCAGCATTCTATAACTTTTTTTAAACTTTGCAAGCTTCTCATTAGCATCAACAAGTTCTTTTGTAAGATCTTCATTCCTTTTAATGAGAGTCTCTCTAAGAGACATTTCCATATCCAGTTCTGCCTTTATCTCTTCTTTTTCTTCTTTTTCCTTATGCCAGTGTGCATATAGAGTGCCATTTTTCTGATTTATCTTAAAGATCTCATGATATTTCTCTTTGATCTTGTCTTCATCTTCCCTCCTTGCTTCAATTTCTTGACTCATCCGGATAGTTAGGGCTTCAAGCTCTCTCCTCAAGTTAGTTTTCTCACCATTCCGTTTCTCCACTTCCTCAACCAATGCATCTATGTTTGCTTCATCAGAAGAGCTGCTTTCAGAGACTTCCAATAGTTGTTCAGTAAGCTCTTTCCTTTTAGAAAGTGAAGTTTTATACTTGCCTCTCAATGTTTCTAGGGCATCCTTAGTTTCAGTAAGTTTATGAGACAACTCTTTATAACTCATGTCCCCCATGTCTACCTTAGGGATTCTTCCCAAGCAGTTAAGCCTCAAAGAAGGTTGGCTCTAATACCAATTGATGAACTTATAAGGCACTGAGAGGGGGGGGGATGAATTAGTGCAAGAAAAACCAATATAAGATCACCAACTTTAGCAACTTAAAACTTATCAAGCATATAAAAAATATCACCACATAAGCTAATGCCCAATAAAACAAATTCCACATAACACAAGAGATTATACGTGGAAAACTCAAAAGGGAAAAACCATGGTGGGAGTTGGTACCCACAAGATTCACTATCTGCAGAATAGAAATCTTGACCGGTTAAGGTCTTACTACTATGCCCTGTTAGGAGCAAACCCGGTTAAGAGTCACCCAGTTAAGGGATTTGAATGATAAGCCCTGTTAGGAGAAATGACCTGTTAGGATCAACCTCACAAGAGGACCTACCCAGTTAGGGGATTTTGCTACTGCAAACTGTTAGGAAAACAACAATTAAACTTCAAGTAACACCTTTTGTGTCTGATAAGATCCACTTTCAATCCTTAAAACTTCAACAACACTTCATTACAAAACTTCCCTAAACACCGCACGATCATATTCACAATATTCGCTCATAAATTCTCTCTTCACACACATACCAAATTTATACCTCATCACACTTTTTATAAACATTTACATTTAGTCAGCTACAACCTTGAAACAATTTCCTAGGTTCAATGAATCTAGACAAACTTACATCACACACTTTACATATGTCGGCCATCGACATAACAAATTAAAACTTGTGTCGTGTTACCAATTTAAGTGAGTTTATCTCTACCAGTTAAGTGTTCTACCCGTTTGTCTGTTTTGTACATCAAATCTCGCTCATCCAGTTGAATCTGCCAATACGGTTGAGAACATAGCTCCAAATACCTGTCACCATCATCACTGTAAAACCACATCATCCATCTCTTCATGAATCACCTATACAGGTTATCGGAATGCAACTCAGTCTTAGTTTACCAGTTGAGATCCTAATTACCGGTTCTCTATAAAACTTTCATCTATACCAGTTATACTTTACCGATTGGCTTCCAAGACATAGATGAATATAAAAACATTGTTGCCATCAATGACAACACAAAACTTAGTCATCAAACATGAATCTCAATCTCTTCATCACATTCACTAACCAATCATATACCGGTTCAGTCAGATGCCAACACTAGGCTTTGCTATATGATTCCAGGTTCCAACATGCTAAGGGAAAACTTCATACACATTGGCTAGATCCCTGCAAGATTCAACAAGTGTTTTCAAATGGAGTTGTTCAACTCACTACAATTGACTCATCCATATTCAAGTTAATGGTCAATGGACACCGATTAAAGTTGTTCAAGAAACTTATGAACAAAGAATATTTTCTCCTCCACCTTCATCAACAATTCATGTCACCATCTTGATCCACCCCACTTTAATTTCCATCACCTTCCACTCCATCCATATCATATCTTGAACCCATTCCATCATGACCAATAATAGCAAAGGATTCACCATTTTTTGCAAATGAACCTTTTGGTTCACCTGCATAACTTGAACAACCAAGGGTCACATGCATACATTGCACATATTTCTTTCATGCTATTTTATTTTTCTTTTTAGTACCACAATGAAATGTTTTCTTGGGACCTTATGCAATATTTCTTAGTTGGGACGCGACTCAATGCATTAATCTGAACCTCTAGATTTTCATGCAAAGCAAGCTTTTCTCCAAGTTACAGTCAACAACAACATGTAAGCCTTCACATGTAACCATTCATTTTCATCACAACCAACACACTTTCCATCTGCATGCACATTCATTTTTCTGCCACTTTTCAAATCTCCATATGGTGTCATAACGTCATTGCATTGTTGCCATCATCAAAGCTTTTTTTGTCACATCAATCACATCTATAATCTTTTACTTGCATTTCATATCTTACATGTTGTCTCTTTCTGTTATGTGACTATTTCTCCAAGAGAAGATAAAGTAATGAAATAACCCTTTTAGAATTAAAAAGGGAGATAAAAATAAAGGATATTATAATCCTTTGGTTTAAATAAATATTAATAAATAATGTTTATGACAAACTCTCTTAAGAGAGAGGAATAATTATAATTATTAAAGGACAACTAAAGGTGACCTTTTTGAAAGGGTGTGATGGTTTGGAAACTACCCTTGAAAAGGTTATATAAGTCATTTATGTGAGACTTGGGAGGGGGCATGGAGATCACTCAAGGAAGAAGAAGAAGGTGGCTTGGTGAGCTATGGACGTGGGAGGAAATATAGGAATTTAAAGGGCACAAAGGAATAAAGGTTAAGGTCATTGGTTGGCATGGGCATTGGAGAAGAGGCACACAGTGTGTGTCCAACTCGGGGTACAGTGTACACTCGGGAGTGTCTTGGCTAGGGCTGTGTTTATTTCGTGTTGTGAATGCATGCAAGGTTCTGTGTAAGAACCTATCCTCCTGGAGTGCTTACTTGCCATAAAAGAGCCTAGACCTGTGACATTCCTTTTAATTGTAGATAATATGGTTGGTTCTGTGTAAGAGCCAGTTTCCTCTGTGGGGTGCCATAGCCATAAAGGACCCAAGGCCACTAGAATCTTCTTGGAGTGAGAATGACTATTCCAAGTGCTCAAGATTAAGATAAGTATTGGAAAACCTTGATGCTATAAGATATTGAGAATGCTTTATATATGATTTGCCAATAATATGGTTGAATTAAGTGGCTATGTTATTCCATTTATTGTGTTATTAATTTACTTTGTAATTATTATCATTTACATATAATTTAATGATATTTACCTTTAATTATGAACTTTGCATTAACATTTAATCTATTAATTCTGCTGCAAATAATTAATTAAGTTTGGTTGAAAAGTGTCATTACATTTGGTATCAGAGCCTAATGATCATGCCTTCCTACCTTTGAAATTTTCCTTTATGTTTTGAAATTTCATTTTAAATAGTCCTAAAAATAATCCTAGTATATATCTAGCATTATTGCCCTAACTTTGGAATTACAAGACTTGGTTATATAAGACCTAGATTATAACCTTTGTCCAAATGTTACTTTTTGTTTTTTGTTTTTCTCATTGGCATTATTGAAATCTTAGATCGTACATATGTATTCATGTTCATATCTTGAGAACTTCCTATTTATACCATAGTAAGAGGCAAATTAAGAAATTATTATCATTATTTTTATAGGTGTTATTTGAAAGGTTTTCATGGTAATTGTTTCTTTTTTCAACATGAACTTTAAACATTAGGGAGTTAAAGGACGTGATTCAGTTTAGAGGACAAGATTGTAAGTGCAATATAATAATAATAATAATCTAGATTAAGTATGTTAGAAGCTAGAAGGTATATGATTTAATGTTCAATTCATACTTGATGTTAACAAATATATCAAATTAAGAAAAGAAAGGGAGGTTAGCTTATATTCACATAAAAAGAAGTATAATTATTTAAAAATTAATTATATTTTAAAATTTTCCATAAAATTTACCAATAAACATTAAGAAATGTAACAACAAAATTTGGCTACCAATATAGTAATTGTTCTAGAGTGATATTTAATGGACGGTATGGAAATATGAAGACTTGGAAAAATAAAATGATGGCACCATCTCCTAGAGTATATACAAGCTCTACTGGTATAGTGATAACATTGAACAATCCGATTAAATGAGAATCGATAAAATGATGGTACATGGTCACTGTTGGATCTATTCACATCTACAGTTGTCGCACTCGAAAGAAAATAAGTTTTTAAGAAAACATGATATTCCATCAAACAATTAGATTAAAGTTGAGATATTCTTGTAAACTTGATGTCCCTCAATTTCATATACAAATGGACAAAGTCCAATTGGTTATGTATGTGTCATTTAGAACTTTAGAGATTTGGAAATTCGTTTCATATTCAATAGTTACGAAAATAGTGGGAAACGACCCTTCCTCAATGGTCGTGACTGATATAACTAATCACTCCATAGATATTTAAATGGTACATTAGATGATAACGTTGGTAAGTTTAGACCATTCACATACTTTGTTATGAGATCACATTTCTGTGATGAACTAAATCAAACTCCATTCCTACCATTCATTCCCCACTTGCCTGGAGTATATATCAACAATAAGTTGGTCCGACTAACTCGACCATAGTGAGCACTTGGGATATTCCAAGGCTTGCATCGTTACATGGTATCAACCTAATCCTGTTTTTTTTTTGCGTTAGAAAGTGAAGACAACTTACAAAAATAAAAACTTGGTGTTTTATACATATTATCAAAACCTGTTGCTGACTGCATATATTCACTACTTCAGAGATGGATGATGACTCAAGTTTGAGGCACATTTAAGGATGTGGATATGAATGATTAACAAAATCGAAGGAAAATTCATAAGCATCAAGGGTAGGTAAAATCTCCAATTCTACATCACCCATATTGACAACCTCCACTCTAGGGGTATGAGAACCAAAAGATAATAGTGTTTATTATTGAATCATCTTTGGCATGTAGTTGTTTTGTTTCATAATATGAATTCATCTTATAAACATGAGTAGTTGGCAATTGTTTATCAATTTTAATTCGAGTTCCCATTTGAGAATACCCTTTTAGCCAAAATGAAATGGAAGTCTTATCAAAGTATGATTGAACAATGATTTTTGGGCTGTTTTAGAATAAATTATTCAAGTTTTGTTGGGTTTAGTAATTCATGTAGAGCAGTTGCTATTGTAAAAATAAAGAACAGGTTGCTTCATCTTGAATGATTTTATGTTATTTCAAAATGGTTGTATATTGGTATAAGTAATTAGTATTTTCCATGAAATGTCAAAGGCAATCTAAGAAGAGGTTCAACTTTATTTCATTTCCAACAATTAAAGAGCTTATGTGTTATTTTTTATTTTTCTCTTAACATGATATCTTCAAGAAGTTGGTATTGTTAAGGTGATCAATTCCCAAATATCTAACTCAATATTAAAGATAATAAATATAACAATATTGATATTATGGGTCATATTCAACATGAAAGATGTAAATCCAACTTTAGTAATTTTTCTTATCTTTACAAAACCTTTTTATAAGTCATATCCAAGTTTCTCACTTAAGAATTAATTATATAAATGAAGTATTAGATGATTAAGTAAACATGTTTTCTTTAATAGGCTTATGGTGGTCTATCCCCTTTGTTCCTCATGTAAACACATGTAGCACATTGTTATCATAGGAATGTAAGATGACATGGAAGTATTCATATGAGCAATCCAAATTCATGTGCTTATATTCTAGTTATCAAGTAGTTCCTTAAATATAGCTTGTCTCATTTAGTCATTTAAGTCTCTTTCCAAATTTAGATTTCACCATCTAAAATTCATAGTTAGTAAGCCTCTCTAGCTAGTGTTCTTCACTATTATTATTCTGTCAAAAATGGATGCAAGGTTCACCATGGTTGAAGCTTATATATATAGACATCGTCTTAACCACTTGTCAAGTTCATTTAGAAAGATAGATTTGATTTATCATTTATATGATAATAGTGATTAGAATATCCTTGGGAATCTCAAGAAATGTAGTAGCCTTCTAATGAGAGAAATGTTATGATTTGATGTTATGGATTTGCATAAGATTAAAAAAAACATTCATATTTTTTTGTGACTTCCTCCATAACTTGAGTTAATATTTGTGAAGTTTAATATTGTCATGTTTACCATAATGTCCCCCCATAAGTTTATGTTTGATTGAAGCAATTAGAATTTAAAAGTTGAAGGTCAAAAAGAGTTGTGTTCAAATAGTTAATTTATTGGTTTCTCGTTATAAAAACCCAAGCTTGAGTTTCAAAGTGAAATTTCAACATTGATAATGCATGGTGTACCAATGTGGACATGTTGGTCTTTGGAAGATGACAACTTTAGGGATATTAAGTTTAAGGCTCATCTATATTTGGCTAGTACTTTCTTAAACATGACAGGTGTCTTAGAATATTGAGTTAGTAAGTTGGTCTTTCTAATGATTAATTTTGTGTATCTATGTCAATTTTTATTACTTTATAGAAAAAAATAATTTTTATAAATTTATTTATAGTTAACAACATAAATTTGACATCTAAATTTGTTCAATATAATTTATTTTGTGGGCCCATAACCCACATATCCCAAAGTCATTTTCATAACTAGAAAATTAGATATCTAAATGAGTTAAAATATTTTAGGAGGAAACATATCAACATGTTGGACTTTACAAGGGGAGCAATGAACTTGAAATTTATTTGTTTTTCTTTTATTTTAATGTTTAGAATCAGTATCGTTGAATTACTGTTCAAAATTCAAATACCATAGTTACTTAAACAAAAGAGAGGATAGAACTATTTTCTATGAAGCACTTTGTGGGTGATCATGATGCATTGTTGTTTTCTTTTAAGTTGCTAGTAACTTTTTAGTACTACCTTTACCTACTGTACTTTGTTATTGGACTTAATCAACCTAATGACCTTGTACATGTGCTTTATTTTATAATAAAAGAGGATACTCATATAGTCTAGAATGCATGATTATCATCTTGGAATATATGTTGAATAGATAATGTGAGTGATTACATAGTGATGCTTTGCAAAAAGGATATTGTTAGGATGACAAACACAAACAACAAGCATTAGTGTTAGCAAATCAGAAATTAAACAATAGCCTAATCAAGCATATCAAGAGAGATACTAAATAAGAAATGGAAAGCATACAAAGACACAAGTAAACTAAACTCCTTCAAATGCTGACCAAAACATTCATAGTGGCTCCTCCCTTGTTCCTCTCCTCTCTAAGTTCTCTAATGAGTGTAGCTCTCGGCAGCTTTTTGCACTATGGATGTCTTATGGAGATTCAAGATTGAAAAATGTTTTAAACCATGCTATGCAAGTGTAAAACAAACTAAATATGAGATATTATGAAATGAACTAATATTAATTTTAGTCCAAAATGACAATATGAGTGATTATGCTAAAATGCTCTCTAAAATTCACTATAAGTTAAATGCATACAAGTTTTCAGGATATGGATTATGAAGAAATGAGCTCTATTTATAGGTAAAATGGAGCAATGGATGGTTGAGATTGAGTAATCTCAACAAGGGCCAGGATTGAAGGGCTTGAGATCCATATGAGGGCTTTCAACCCAATCCCAAGATGACAAATGTCAATAAGAGATGGGTTGAGAGGAGAGGGAATAAACATTAAATGCTTGACATGACTGGAGGGTTAACTTAGGAGGTAAGGTTAATGTTGAGTTGAAATAATAAAGCCATTATCCAATAAATAATGTCTTTGTCCAATGGATAAACTCTTGTGCAAGAGTTAGTGAGGATAACCATGGTCAAAACAATAAATGCTTGAGAAGACATGTGGGTCAAATGAGGGTTGAACTAGAGGTAAAGTCTCTAACCATGTGGGTGAGTTGAGTTAACCATTAATGGTTATGTAAGAGCCATAAATGGTTTTGTAAGAACCATTAAGGGTTTGGAAGACTTTAGGGGTTAGTTTGTTGAGAACATAAAACATTAAATGCTTTTCAAAGACTTTGGAGTCTTTGAGAAGTAACTCTAAGTTGCTTAGGAATGTGACAATATTTAGGGGATGGATTAGGCTAATTAGGAATGATTAGAAAGTGGTTAGAAGGGTCTACAAGGGGATTTAGGATTGCAAGTGGATTTGGTGGGTGAAGGAAAATAGGATTTTAAATTAAAACATAATTAATTTATTTCACCTTGTGGTTGCAACTTGCATTTGTAGGAGAATGCAAGTGGGGGGGATTAAATGATTTAAATAAATGTTTTAATTATTTATTTAAAAGAGGAAAGGGGATTAGATTAAATAAATCGGATTTATTCATTTAGTTGATTATGATTTTGGTTTAATGAATTAATTAAAATAAATTAAATAATTTATTTAATTAATAGGAGAATGTTTGAGGATGAATTAATTACATGTTAATTTAATTAATTGTTGGCTAGTGGGTTTTTAATCAAATAAATAGTAAATATTCATTTAATTAAAATGGACAGATTTATGTGACTACATTTGCCCCTCTTTGAGTCGGTGCAGTTTATCGCATCATTTCAAAGAAAGAAAAATAATAGTGAAGAAAATACCCCATAAATGTTAATTTAATGGGTGGTATGCCCCTCGAGAGATGGGCCAAATTTTTTTTTAAAAATCGGGTGATCTGTCGAAAAAGAACAAAAAGTGGAGGGGAGGTAGAATAGAAAAATTTATAAATAATGGCGAAAGAATATAAGAAATCAGAGATAAAATGGAAAAATGGGAGGCACTGGAAGTTCATAGGGACTGTGGCGGTGAGCAGGGTAAAATTAGGGTTAGGGCGAAGGGTATATATGGGGGTGAAGGGGTAAAAATAGGGTCATTTGCATCCATCTCCATAGTGATTCAAAGCTTTGATAGTGACTTCTTTGAAAGAGCGAGCAGCAGCCAGGATGCCAGTACCTGTAGCAGATCATCGGTTAGAGCGAGTTTGTCGATTCCAGTGGCCAGATGACTACGAACCAGTGGTACACAAATTTGAATTTTTTCTTTTTACGTATTTTTGATGTCTTTTTTTAAGCATCCAAGTTGAGTCAAGACAATAGAGCTAAAACTATGTTTTAGTGCTGTTGTCACTTTAACTAGCGCTATTGCATAGTGGTTTTAGTGCTTTTGCATGGTTTAGTGTAGTTGTGTAGTTGTTTTAGCGCTAATGTAGTTTTAGCACGATCGAGCTATTCTTGTAGCGCTATTGCCCTGAAATGGCGCTTTTGTGTAGTTGTTCTAGCGCTATAGTTTTTTAGCGCTAGTGTGTAGTTGTTTTAGCGCTATGGGTACCAGAATAGCGCTATTATTTGAAAAATAGATGCTCCAGTGTTAGAAAAATGATCTCCTGATGCCGATGGTGGATGGATGCATAGGTTAGTTGTTTTGAGCCATAGCAGCCTCATTGAGACTAGGTCATTATGATAAATGTTTGTTGTAGACTAGGTTTGCCATGATTGCTTACCTGTTGAGACCCAAAGATACTTGATTAGAGTATTTGTTTATAGTCTAGGTTTAAACTTAAGAAAGTTTGAAACAAAGCAGCTGATGATGATGGTTGATGTGCGTGTGTAGGAGGATCTTCCCATCTTACAGATGCGGAAGAAGCATCCAGCTACGCAACAGTTGAGAGATCGGTTGATGGAGGCCGAGATTGATTGCATTGCAACGAAAAGCCTTTATGATGTGATGTACATGCCCGTGATTCAGACGAATCGTGGTCTGATCATAACACTGGCAAAGTGGTGGCACAATGAGACTTGCACATTCCATTTGTCTATGGGGGAGATGATTGTGACTTTGGAGGATGTGTGGTGGATCTTACACATCCCTATCCGAGGGGAGCTGGTGACATATGACCGAGCATGGGGGATAACAGTTGTGCAGTGAATATTTGATGAAGATGTTTTTATTCATGATGGCTCGGTAGCGTGGGAGGAGATAGTTGCATTATATGAGCCACTTCTAGCTGTACTATTAGGGATTGTTGGGGGTATTCTATTCCCTAATCGATGATCACATGGACTGGTCATGGGTTGGGGCCAGGTTATAGAGTAGATGGTGACTGAGGGGACCCGCTTTGCATGGGGACCATGCGTGTTGGCACATTTATATAGGGATCTGCATGAGGTGGTGTACTGAGAGACGAGCTCGATGGGAGTTGGGATCACGCTATTGCATATCTGGGCATGGGAGCACCTACCCGTGACATGACCTATTAATCTGAGATTTAGGGCAGTAGATCAGCCCTATGTGTATATATATGGAGGTATGATGAGTCAGCCCCACCTGGGGAAGTTAGAGTGGTGGGGACGGGCATTAGATGATCTAGATATAATGATCTAGAGGCCCTATATTGAGTGTGAGCCTTGGGATGATGATGCAAAGGCCTTGCCTTATGTATTTATGACATGGTACTTGATTGGTATGACATCCTATAATGTGGAGAGATAGGTTCTTGGCAAAGTGATGAGGCAGTTCGGTCAGAGGCAGGGATTGTCGAGTGGATCAGTGGAGTATGCACGGGCGGTACGGGAGATATCAGACCTTAGAAGAGTTTCAGACTTTACAGGCGAGACCATGGAATATGGTGTCAGGGATTGTAGATGCAGGGGTGACGAATGAGTACACACAGTACATTACTGCACATCCTATTCCACGTATATCGAATCCGGTAGAGCCGATTCCAGCTTTTGAAGATGATAGGAGACAAAGATGGAGGAGGAGGTGATGGAGGAGGAGGAGGTGGGGGTGGTGGATTTGGAGGTAGTGGTGGGTTTGGAGGTGGAGGTGGTGGAGGAGGACAGTTACAGCAGAGAGGGAGAGGCGGGCAGCCGTTCGACTGTCACAGGGGCCTTTGATGCAAGGAGGAGTTAGATTAGGTGGCAGGGATATGAGGGAGGGAGAGGCACCTATGGATACGAGAGAGGGAGCCACTGGTGGAGGAGAGGGAGCTATAGGTGGAGGAGATATGCGGGAGAATATGCTAGTATATATGCAGACTCGACTTACAACAGCCGAGGCATGGGTGGAGGAGATGGAGGCAGAGGTTACAGCTAGAGATGTTTGGTTGTTTGCACGGAAGTTAGCGTTTATTGTAGTGTTGTGGGAGAGAGATGAGGCAATTGACAGGGTGATCCAGCTACAGGAGAGATTTCGAGCCTTGGAGGGCGTACAGGGACATGGGTCATCGAGTGATTCGTTGGCAAGGGAGCTACGACAGGCGAGTGGAGAGGTTGACTATTGACGGGGTTTATATGAGCAGGTGGTGCCATCCAGTCAGTGGGCACTGAGTTATTCATCGATGCGTCGAGTGAGATCAGAGCGGTCGCAGAGGATGCAGAGCAGTGGTGGTGTGATGGGTCCTCCATGGTGAGATAGTGTGGGTGGTGCAAGGGGTAGTGAGGGAGCAGGTGGTGATGGTGGTGCAACATCTGGTCAGAGTGCCATTTGAGAGAGCTTTATGTATTTTATTACATTGTCATTTGGATTGTGACTTGGATGGCTCTTGGTAGCCGATTTTTTGACATCACTGTACTCTGATACATGTATGTTTTTGCGAGATGATATATGATGTGATATATGAGGAGATCCCATATTTTGTGATGATATGCATGTTGATGATATGTATGGGTTTATGCAGGATGATGATTTATGATTCATGCTTAGATGGATGTTTTTACGTGTTAGATGTATATGATGCTGAGATGATTTCTATATGCATTTGATGATGATTTTATAATGTCTATGAATGTGATGCTAACATGTGGATGTAGGTTAATGTATGTATGATTCGTCGTTGTACTGCTTTATGTATGGAATGCCATGATGATGATGTATGCATAATGAAATGATGCTAACTATGAGATAGATAACACTTGTGTTTATGTTGATGAAATGATGATATGCAGTTGTGTTTGATATGCTGAAATGCAATGAATTGAATGGTTTATGTAGATGTGTATATATGGTAAAAAAAATGAATGCAAGATGGATAAACAAATGTAAAGTACAAATGTATATGTGATGATGTCTAAATGAATGCACTTGTAAAATGAATAAACAAATGTTTATGTTATGTTTCTAACTGAACTAAAATATGACTAAGTGAAATGATAATGTAATTAAGGGACAATGAATAACTGCACCATAATTTAATTAAAAGGATATGAATGAATCTTAATGAATCCCGAGGAAACTTGTAAAGATGAGAATGAAATGAATGAGTATAAGAATATACTGGATGGATAGATGAATGCACTTAACTAATGCATAGATAAATAAATGCATTTAACTAAAGGAATCTAGATGAATGCATTGTAAACAAACTTAAATGATGAGGAATGATTTTGAATGTTTTTAAGGATGCGAATCTAAGTAAATGATAATGAATGCAATTAAATGATGTTAAATGCACTTCAATAAATATCTAAAATGGATGTAATGAACTTTTATGCAAGTAAATGATAATGAACTAGATGCAGTTAAATGCAACTAAATGTAATGGGATGATGATGCCACGTGTTCATGATAGATGAATGCAAGTTGGTGAGAATTTGTATGATGTACTGATGATGTATCAGAGAACTCTGTCATATGGTATCCAAGACTAAATTATATTAAATAACTTCTCATATTTAACTTGTTCACACTTGTATAAAGATCATAAATATGAATAATAAATGATCAATTGGATGAGTGATATGCAACAAAATGCAATATAAACAGATGAGATTTAATGACGATCCATAGTGCTTTATTTTTCATCATTGAGCATGGTGGTATCAAATTTGGACGAGGCAGTAGGAACCGAGTTTGGAGCATTTTACTTGTAAGCAAGCAGCATAGAGAAAGAATATGGACCCTCCATAATGGTTCATGCTCATATGGTCGAGGTATACGCGGTAATCAGCAAGCCGTAGTGATCCATGACTGTATTTCGCATAAGATCACATAGCTTAGTGAACTGCCCACGTAGACACCATTAGTACATGCCCCAGAACTTCATTGGAATAATTCGCAAGAGATAAACAAACAATATTTAGGAACCATCTCGGCTACTCTAATCACTTGTGGATATCCCGGAGTAGCATGGGAACTCGATATAAATGAATAAATAACTTTTCAAACTGACCAAGTACTTGATAGCTTAAACAAAATCTTCTTGTCAAAGAAAATGTTACTATGTCTTTGTTTCGGTAAGGAAGGATGCATCCTTGTTAAGACAGTTGTGTGTAGATGTTTTTTGATTGTTTGGTCGATGTGATAAGTGATCATTGTTTGATTAGCTCAAAATGTTGGTTTTATGTTTGTTGGGATGCGTATGTACAAAGGATTTCATGCATTTGCCATGTTTTTGATTGATTTTTTATGTTTTATGATGTTTTTGGATTTTGTGAGACAATTTTTGAATGTTTTTGAATTTTGTAAGACAGTTTTTGAATGTTTAACTCAATGAATCACAAGTAATGCATAATCCACTTCCATCAATAGGTTAAGGGCATTGCCCCCATTTTAGACATGACTATGGAAAAGCGGGATGCAAGACGCATGAAGTACTATCCTTGATTGCAGATCAATAACAACCCATGGTTTTGACTGATGGATGGGTGGATGCAATGAATGTGATCGCAACAAGTCTAAAAGACAATGAAGCATGTTTGCTAGGTTTTCACTATGAGTGGTGCCTGTTTGCCAGGTTTTCACTATCACACTTACCCAAGGTGCCACCAGAGTGGTTGTTCACCGTTTGGATGCATGATTTTTCTTTACTATTTTGATTTTTTTGTATTTTCTCCAGAACATTTTATCTGAATGTTTTTGATGTTTTTTTGACATGTATTGGAGCCTGATGCTCTATACAGCTTATGTATGAAACCGTTTGAGGTGCATGTTGTTGATCGGATCTCATAGCAATTCCCCTTCTGAAGTGGCCAATTGATATGCCTCGGACCCAAATACAACAGTGATAACATATGGACCCAACCAGTTTGATTCAAACTTTCCCTGATGTTCTCTATTTGGTTGGTTATGAGGAATCTCTCTAAGAAAAATATCACCTACCTCAAATGTATGAGGTCTAACTCGATGATTATAGCTTCTGCTCATGCGCTGTTGATATGCCTTGAGGTGGTTGTATGCAGCTTGTCGCCTTCCGTCAAGTAGTTCCAAGTCTTAAAGATAGGAGACTCGGTATGCTTCATCATTTATCAGATTATGCAAGGAAACTCGTAGAGATGGTATCTCGACCTCAATAGGCAGGATGGCTTCTGCGCCATAGACCAGTGAGTAGGGAGTTGCACCTGTAGGGGTTCGAATGCTAGTTCGATACGCCCATAGTGTTGGATTTAATTGAACATACCAATCATGACCGACGTCATTGACTGTCTTCTTGAGAATTCTTAATATGTTTTTGTTCGATGCTTCAGCTTGACCATTGCCTTTTGGGTAATAGGGAGTGGAAAAGCGGTGTTGGATATGAAATTTCTCACAAAGCTCATGGATATCCTGATTTTTGAAAGGAAGCTCGTTATCTGTGATGATGGAAATGGGTACACCATACCGACAGATGATGTAATTAAGGATGAATGAGGCGATATGCTTGCCGGTGACTTGGGTAAGTGGAACAACTTCGATCCACTTTGTGAAGTATTCGGTGGTGGTAATAATGAATTTATGGTCGTTGGATGAAGATGGACGAATTTTACCCATAAGGTCAAGTCCCCACTAGCAAAAGGGCCATGGTGTTTTGATTGGTTGCAATTCCTATGCTCGTGCATGTATCAGGTCTCCATGAACTTGGCATTTCTTGCATTTTCTGACAAAATAATAGGAGTCTTCTTCCATGGACGACCAATAGTATCCAGCGCGCATGATCTTCTTTGCTAAGGAAGGACCGCTTGAGTGAGTTCCACAAATTCCTTCATGTACCTCTTCCAAGGCTTTTTTGTTTCATCCTGTTCTAGACATCAAAGGAGAGTACCATCAAGATTACGTCGATATAGGGTTTCAACAATGATGGTGTATCGAGCGGTTTGGCGAATGAAGGTTTTGCGTTGGTTATTAGATTGGTTAGGAGGAAGCATGTGATCGCGAAGGTAGGTGTAGAACTCATCATACCATGGGGATTCAGAACCGACAAGGAGACATATCATCTCAGATTCAGGGATATCATAAGCGGGAATCCAAAGCTGTTCTACCAAGAACTCGTAGCATGTTGAATTATGTGGAAGATCTAGGATAGATGCAATGGTAGCCATGGCGTCAGCAACTCGATTTTGATCTTTGGGTATCTACTCAAAGGTGATAGTAGTAAATGATGTTTTTAAACTGTCCACCATTTGCTTGTACGACATGAGTTTATCATCCTTGGTTTGATATTCGTCTGTGACTTATCGGATGACTAGTTGGGATCGCCATATATTTGTAGCTCTTTCAGTTTCCATTGTATGGCTAGTCTAAGTCCTGTGATCAAGGCCTCATATTCTGCTATGTTATTTGTACATGGAAAAGTTAGCCTGTAAGACTTCAGAACGCTGTCACCTTGAGGTGTGATAAACAAAATGCCTGTGAGCCATGCCTAGTATATGAACCATCAAAGTATAGTTTCCATGGTTGTGCTACTATGATCATGAAGATCTCTTCATCTAGAAAATTAGAAACAAGAGGATGATCACCTGTGAGGGGTGCATCGACCAACTGATCTACAATAACTTGGCCCTTGATAGCCTTACGGTCCACATACTTGATGTTAGATTCACTTAGAATCATCACCTATTTGGCCAAGTGGCCTGTCAATGCTTCTTTACTGAGTAAGTATTTTAGTGGAAATATATTTGCAATGAGTTTTACTTTATAGGTTAATAGGTAGTGCCTCAGTTTAGTGGCTGCCAAGATTACTACTAGGCAAGCTTTCTCAATAGGTGTGTAATTGAGTTCATAGTCGACCAGTGTGCGAGAGATATAGTAGACAATACACGCTTTCCCTTCTGCATCATGTTGTGCCAGCAGTAGTCACAATGTTGTATTAGTTGCTAAAATATAGAGCAATAGAGGTCTACTTGGATCTGGTGGGATCAACAATGGTGTATTCATGAGATAATCCTTAAGCATCTGGAATGCTTGCTGGCATCCCATTGAAAGAGAATGTTTTTGTGTAACAAATGTGTAAAAGGATGACACTTATCTACTAGTTGTGCAATGAATCTTCAGATGGATTGAAGCCGCCCTTGTAATGTCCTTAGTTGACTGATGTTCTTTGGAAGTGGCATGTCCATGATTGCTTTGACCTTTGCAAGATCGACCTCAATGCCTTTGCTTGAGACAATGTATCCTAGAAGCTTCCCCGAGGTTACTCCAAAGAAACATTTCTTTGGGTTGAGCCGAACATGATATTGTTCCAATCTGTCAAAGATTTTATCTAATATTGCAAGATGACCTTCTCTTGTTAATGATTTTGCCAATAAGTCATCGACATAATCCTCCATTATGGTATGCATCATATCATGAAAGATAGTGGTCATTGCTCTTTGATAGGTCGCCCCTGCATTCTTTAGACCAAAAGGCATTACATTCCAACAGTATGTTCCCCATGGACATGTGAAGGCTGTCTTATGTTGATCCTCGGGTGCGATCTTTATCTGATTATAACCTAAAAAGCCATCCATAAGAGAAAGCAAGGCATGTCTTGTTGTTAGGTCCACGATCATGTCAATGTTTGGTAGGGGGGAATCATCCTTAGGACATGCCTTGTTTAGATCTCTGAAGTCAGTACAGATACAGATGCCCCCATTGGGTTTGCCGACATTAACAATTTTGGATATCCAATCTGCATAATCAATTGGTCCAATAAAATCAACATCTAGGAGTTTCTTAAGTTCTACTTTGACGAGTACCACAATCTAGGGGTGCATCTTGCGAAGCTTCTGTTTGACAGGCTTAGCTCCTTCTGTTATGGTGAGGTGATGCATGACTAAATTAGGATCAAGACCAGGCATGTTTGCATATGACCATGCAAAGTTGATCTGACGCTTCTGGAAGAACTCTACAAACTTAGGTTGTTCCTCTGGAGTTAAAAGAGATTCTAGATGTATGTGGTGACGAGTTTTAGGAGTCCCCATGTTGAATTCTTTTGTTTCCTCAATAAGGATTGTTGATCATTCCTGATTTTCACTAGAGGGGAGATGTCAAACCTTTCATCCATAGGCGCCTCAGAGAGGTTTTCACCATTGGATACGCTCTTTCTTTTTACTTTTTTTGGGATGAAACAGTGCCATAGTGTGGTTTTCACTGGAAGATCCATGTTTTTATTGTTATATTTTTAAGGCAGAAAGGTTTGGCATCCACCCCAAAGTATGTTGCGCTATTAAGTTCAATGGTGAATCCAACTTTGTAATCCCCACTTGGTATGTTATCCTGTAGTTCCAAAAATTCAATGATCGCCTCATCGTTTTGGAAGTGGTCAAGGCATGGGGGATTAGGTTGGTTCCATTCGATGAGTTCAAGATGGATAATGGGCATTACCTCATCGATCGGGTTAAGTTCATAAGATGTGTTAGTGAGGGTTAAGATATTGTGGTGAAGGTCGTTGATGGTACTCTCCCTGTCAGAATCAGGCGCAGGATGTGAGGTAGGGTCTATGGAAGGTGTTTCCAGTTTAGGAACCCTAGAGGTTTTTATCTGCGTTTCTTCGTAAACATGGATTTCTTTGGAAGGTGGAGGTGGAGATGTGTCATCCTCATCGAAAGTATAAAGATGTACAAAATCAAATTCCCACTCATGTGAGTTGATCTCTGAGTCAATGTCCAACATCCAATTACTATACCAAACCGGGATGTCCTTTGAATTAAACACTGCAGGTGTAATCGACTGATGTATCATTGGAGATGGAATGGTTGGCGCTACATAGAGGATTATTGGGATCAGTGAATCCGATACTGGGAGTATCGATATTGTTGAATCTGCTGCTTCTAATGGAATTGTCAGTGTTGTCGCTACTGCTGGGGGTTCTAATACTACTAATGGTGTTGTTGATGTGGCTGCTGCTGTTGATGGAGTTATTGGTTTGATTGGTGGGATGATTGGTGTTGTGGATGATATAATCAAGGGTGGCCTCTTTAGAGTATTAGGCTGATATAGAGGTTTGTTGGATTTCCCTTTGAATCTGAGCTTAGGAAGAGTCTCCCTTTGAAAGCCTAATCCAGTGTTATCTTTAGGCTTTAATTCAAGCTGCAATGACTCATGGCATCCTTTCTTACAAGGTCCCAAAGAAATCTGACCATTATAACCCATTCTTTGCATAATGAGTAGGCCTTTGCCATATTGATCTATAGGAAGCTTAGCTTGTGGGATTTCCATGGTGATAGGGTCTTTATAGATCCATTCTGCTAAGTCCTCATCTCTGGTCTCCTCTTCCTGACTCTTTCTAAGGATAAAAGTTGCCAAAGTGCATGTTGGCTTGACCAGTGGTGCTTGAAGTAACCTTTGAGGCTTACCATGAGTTCTAGGGGAAGTGGGTAGTTGCCCAACACAAAAGAGTTGGCTTAGATTGTACTCCCCAGGACCTTCCTCTACCATTTTCATCTTTAGCTTTTCTTGCTTTGGTATAGTGGTGTTTGAACTGGAAAGAGAGGTTGGACTTACATATGATGTGGATGGGATAGGTTCTGTGTTGTTGGGAATGGTAATCTCTGGCTAATGGTTGATATTGTTGCAATATGCAAATGGATTGGCATCACCAAGGATTGTAATTTCTATACCATTATGAGGGAACTTGATACACTGGTGATAGGTGGATGGAACGGCTTGTATGGCGTGTATCCAAGGTCTTCCTAACAACAAATTATACGGTAGAGGAAGGTCCAAAACTTGACACATGATGTGCTTCACCACTAGGCCCACTTAGATTGGTAGCACAACTGCTCCTTTTGAAGAATGCTTCGCATCATCATAGGCTTTTATTGTTATTTTTTTGCGGGTGTCCACTGATTCAACTGCATATCCCAATGTTGTGACCAATTGTAATGTACAGATATTTAGGCCTACTCCATTGTGAATCAAGACTCGCTTGATCTTGTGTTGGTTGATAAATCCTTCAACATGGAGTGAGGCGTTATGAGGTTGTTGGAAGGATGTATTGTCACTTTCAGAGAAAGTGAGACATGGTGATGACCTCAGATTACCAACCATAGCTTGAAATTAATCTGTATTTAGATTGGCAGGGATTGACGCCTCTTGGAGAGCCTGATCCAAGATTGTTTTATGAGATGGGTATAGGCGCAAAAACTCTAAGATGGATATAAGTGCAGGCATCTTATCTAATTGTTCCAAAAGGTCATACTGCTTTGGGATGGAGGTTGTGCCTTGTGGAGCTACTTTAATGGTGATCTTGCTACGACGCATAACAATATTGCAGGTAGGGCTTGGATCTTTGATGGTAATGGTTGTAATTTGTTCATTGGTGTCATATAGGTGATTCACAGTGTAATTATAGGCGGCTCGCGTATAATCATTGGTATCTATGTTTCATCCTGAAGTGGAAGGACCCCTTTGATCTTGTGGTGGAAGCAGATTTTTAAACATGAGATGATCATTATTTGATATTTTTGGGTCGTGTCCTTCAATTTCAATCTGTCCTCGGTAAATAAGATCTTGAACAAGATCTTTCAATCTGTGACAATTACTTGTTTTATGCACTTTCCCTTGATGGATTTCACAATGTTCATTATCCGTCCACCATGGAGGTTTGACCCGAGGCTTGTAATTAGATGTCTTTGGTAAGGTCACCAGATTTGAAGAGACCAATTGACGTAACACTATTTCAATAGGTTCCCCTAAGGGAGTGTATGTACATTTTGGTTTATAATTTTGCTGTCGTTGTCTCGGTTCCTCTTGCGGTGCATTACGTCCTTGATTTTGTGGAGGAGCAACCGTGTTGTTTTTAGGAGGGCGATTTTGCCCCGCAAATCAGACCATGGGTTGTGCACTCTTGATAGTCCTTGCATCTACAACCTCATCATTGATGATGTTTTTGTTTTTATTCTAGAAGTTGGGTTTATCATTGTTAAAGCGCAGGCGAGGGCTGTCTTTTGGTTCATTGTATATCTTGATAAGCCCCTTTTTGATGAGGGCCCGTTCACATTTTAATCCCTGGGTGATCATGTCATTAAAGGACTCTGTACCTTTCATGTCTAGATGGAATTCCATTTCTTCATTCAAGTTGGAAATAAATATTTCCACTAGCTCTCGTTCAGGTAGCTGAAGAGAACGTCTGCTAGACATTTGTCGCCATCATTGTAGGAAAGCTGAAAATAGCTTCCTTAGTTTTTTCTTGGTGTTACACAGATCTGCCATGGTGACATCGCGTTCTATGTTGTGTGAATAATGTGCAATGAAATTTTGGACCAGTTCTTCAAATGTCCTAATGCCACCTATTAGTGAGGAAAACCATTGTGTGGTTGTCCCTCCCAAACTCTAAGGAAAGAGGCACATTAGATATGTATCTTCATATGCCACTTCTAGGCAAGCTGAGTGAAATTCCTTGACATGATCTTGAGGGTCTCCTTTTCCCCGATATTTTTTGAACTTAGGTGTTTCAAATCCTTGTCGAAAAGGTGGCATATATAGATTTATCGAAGGGATGGGGACAAATATCATTAAGTGAAAACCGGGTAGTTTTCAAACCACTATGTAGTTGTTGGGCTAGATTCTCGACTTGTTGCCTCAACATGTCAATGTCATTAGGAGGAGGAGGAGGTGGGGGATTCCCTTGATGAAGGTCATATCTGAAGTTATCTCGACCTCTTCCACCCTCACTACAACTATGGTGTTTTGATGCTTGTCGTAATTGTGTAGTATCGAAATCAGAGGGTAGTTTGGCTCCCTCTTGGGCAAGTCTTAAAAAGTGAGCATCAACATTGTTCTTGAGGATTTCATCGAAAATTCAATTGAAGAGGGGGTTGTGTTGTGTCCTTTCTATTTCTTCAGGAGTGGGAATACTAGGATTTTCCTCATTTGCATTTCCTCCAAGGGCTTCTTGGAATTCATTGAGATTTTCCTCCTCTTCCTCTTCGATCTCGAGTTATGTAGTCCTTGATTTGGTTTGAGCCATTTTGTTTGAAAGTTGTTGTTGAAGTTTGGTGAAAATGATTATGAGTTGGTGATGGAATGAGAGATAAATGTTTGGTGAAGTGTTTAGCATGTGGATCTCTAACACTAAAGGTTTGATGTTACCAAATTCCTTCTAAGAATTGCTTGTTGTGTTTGTTGACAATGTTTTGAGATGATAAGGTATAGCAAAGTTTGAGATGTGTTACAGACCAAGCTACCTAGTAATGAGAGGATGCACTCATAGACTAGTTTTAACCCGCGTAGAAATGCCTCTTAGGATGAGTTTATCCTAGATGTAGAGACAACCTAAAAAGTGATGTGTTTGTTTTGATTCAAGAAATATCTAAAAAGAACTTAGGACAAGACCTCTTTATGTTTCAAGAGTTGAAATGGATTGATGATGTATGAATGTGAGAATGGATGGAATGTTTAAACTTCAATAAAAACTCTGTGTTACATATGGGACAAATTCTTCCTCTTCTCTTTCGGGGGTTGGTGGTTCTTCTCGAGCTATGTTATATGTGATGCAAATGTCTAGAAAGAAGGCAGGATTGATTTTGCCTCCCTTGTTTTTATGATAACTCAAAGCTCTATATTGAGTAAAAGCTCTGCGGTTCAAAGACTCTTGATCAAACTCGTTGGATTTTCTTTGAAGATATAGACACATGTGACATAAGAAGGCTCTATGTGAGACAAATATTTGTCTATTTAGATAGAAAAATTTCCTTCTTTTGATGAAAGTCTTTGAGCTCAATGGTCTTTTCTTCAAATTGATATGTTGATGAAGATTCCTCTTTCTCAAAATGTGAAGGATGGTCATATAATTTGATATTTGGTTTTTGCACTTTGTTTTGATTTTTGCCAAATGTTGGTTTTAAATTTTTTGTGTTGGATGAATACTTGTTTTTGAATTGGTTTTGATTTTCTTTGACAAGAAAACAGAGTAAGCACACAAACACAATAATGTTGCCTTAAAAGGCACAAATAGGTGTGGGTCTAAATCAACCCAATCTTTGAACTCTTTGACCCTTTATAAAATGTTTTTGAGTATGTTTTTTCTAAAAAGCCTCAAGTCGGCTTAGTTTATCACTGGTCTTGACACAAAATAAAGACACTTCAAACACATTTTATCCCTAAGGTCAAATGGCCAGTTGTGATAATTTCAGCCCACATCTTGATATCTCTTCAACTTTTGTACTACATACCTTATGAATCCCGCCGTGGTAGGCAAGGATGTGATATACTAAGTCTTGCATGAGCATAAAAAATAGATGATCCCTATGATGGGGGAGTCACCACTTTCATCAAGCTACAAGTAGCTTTTCAAAAAATTATGTTTCTACTCAAGGAAATATGTATGGAGAGTATCTTGGGAGCAAAACCATCTATACTCTTGCATTGAATTTATCACAAATATCCTCAATCAATAGAACGGGTGGGCTTCTATATAAAAAGGCGTTTAGTAATTTTTGATGTTTTTGGATATAAGTTCATTCTGTAGTGACTCACTTAAGAGCCTTGTAACTTGTGGTGGGGCCCATTTGTCCTTTCGACAAGTTACACCGTAGAAACAACTATACCCAAGGCTACAACTTTCGTTCACACCTGGTTTCTATAGCGGCTCGAAGGATTTACCATGCGAGGTCATTCCCAAGAGTGATGTGTCTCTTGATAGGCCTTTCTTAAAAAGATAAAATTTGAGTGTTATTAACACTTTTCTCTTGCACCTAGGACCACAAAAGCCAAGGGGGAGGATAGTGTGTGTTCGAAGTAGGACCACTTGACAAACTTTGCACAAGTGTGCCAATCACCAAAAACACTTGTTCTTTTTAATTGATTTTCATTGCAATGTGATCTAACTATTTGAAGATGTTGCTCCAACAAAAATGGTGTTCTTTTTAACTTCAAAGGTAAAATGTTTTGTAAACTAGGAACTTTGAAATCCTGGTCAACTGAATTGAGAACACGTTTTTGCTTGAAGTAAAATCACTTTGAACTTGAAGGAAAAATGGCTTGTTCTTTTTAAGCTTTGCCCAAAATGAAGTGTGGATTGTGAATTTCTTTAAGTTGATGCAAGAAAATAAATTTTGTTTTGTTGATTTTAAGCACCAAAACGAAGTTTGTTTCCTAACTTGCAAGAAATAAAGTTGTTTTGTTGGGTTTTGAAAGTTGTGGTTCTTTTTACCTTGATAAATGAGGTTCTTTTTACAAGCCCAAACAAATGTGTGATTCTTTTTAAGAGCCCAAAATAGAAGTGAAGTTGATTTTAGCCAAGAAAATAAAGTTAATTCATTTTATCTTAACTTTAAAGACAAAGTTAGCAATATGAACAAATTTACTTCCTAAGCTTAATTTCTAAAATCCTACAAAAACGGGGTTATTCCAAACCTGGACACAAGATAATAAGTTAGTAAAATCCGCATATTTGGTGGGCTTCTACAAGCCTAATTTTTTTGGTTTTTCGGTTACAAGATTTTTTTTTACAACTCTTTGTTACAATAACGCTACTCTGTGTGAAAAAAAAATGCTATTTGACACAAAAGCGTTAAATAATCAGCGAAAGCGCTAAAAGAAATGCAAAAGCGCTACAAAAGAGACAAAAGCGCTAAAAGAACTCTGACAAATAGAATTAATTTTGTCGAATAGAGATCCAAAAGTGCTAAAAGAAGATACGATAGCGGTATTTAAGGGTTAATAGCGCTAAAAGATGGACAATAGCGCTAGTTGATAAACAATAGCGCTATTATTAGGAACAATAGCACTAAAGTGCCCAGTTTCGAAGGCGCTAAAATGCAACCTGTGTGTCAATTAAAACATAGAAAAATGTTAGTAGTTTTTGAAAAAATGAAATCAAAAGGTTGCATGTTCGATTCACGTCGGGTTCACCAAATGATGTTTTGCAAAAAAGATATTGTTAGGATGACAAACACAAACAACAAGTGTTACACAAACAACAAGTGTTAGTGTTAGCAAATCAGAAATTAAACAATAGCCTAATCAAGCATATCAAGAGAGATACTAAATAAGAAATGGAAAGCATGCAAAGACACAAGTAAACTAAACTCCTCCAAATGCTGACCAAAACATTCATAGTGGCTCCTCCCTTGTTCCTCTCCTCTCCAAGTTTCCAAATGAGTGTAGCTCTCAACAACTTTTTGCACTATGGATGTCTTATGGAGATTCAAGATTAAAAAATGCTTTAAACCATGTATGCAAGTGTAAAACCAACTAAATATGAAACATTATGAAATGAATTACAATTAATTTTAGTCCAAAATGACAATATGAGTGATTATGCTAAAATGCTCTCTAAAATTCACTATAAGTTAAATGCATACAAGTTTTCAGGATATGGATTATGAAGAAATGAACTCTATTTATAGGTAAAATGGAGCAATGGATGGTTGAGATTGAGTAATCTCAATAAGGGCCAGGATTGACGGGCTTGAGATTCATGTGAGGGCTTTCAACCCAATCCCAAGATGACAAATGTCAACAAGAGATGGGTTGAGAGGAGAGGGAATAAAAATTAAATGATTGACATGACCGGAGGGTTAACTGAGGAGGTAAGGTTAATGTTGAGTTGAAAGAATAAATCCATTATCCAATAAATAATATCTTTATCAAATGGATAAACTCTTGTGCAGGAGTTAGTGAGGATAACCATGGTCAAAGCAATAAATCCTTGAGAAGACACATGGGTCAAATGTGGGTTGAGTTAGAGGTAAAGTCTCTAACCATGTGGGTGAGTTGAGTTAACCATTAATGGTTATTTAAGAGCCATAAATGGTTGTGTAAGAACCATTAAGGGTTTGGAAGACTTTAAGGGTTAGTTTGTTGAACACATAAAACATTAAATGCTTTTTAAAGACTCTGGAGTCTTTGAGAGGTGACTCCAAGTTACTTAGGAATGTGACAATATTTAGGGGATGGATTAGGCTAATTAGGAATGATTAGAAAGTGGTTAGAAGGGTCTACAAGGGGATTTAGGATTGCAAGTGGATTTGGTGGGTGAAGGAAAATAGGATTTTTAATTAAAATAAAATTAATTTATTTCAACTTGTGGTTGCAACTTGCATTTGTAGGAGAATGCAAGTGGAGGGGGGATTAAATGATATAAATAAATGTTTTAATTATTTATTTAAAAGAGGAAAGGGGATTAGATTAAATAAATAGGATTTATTCATTTAAATGATTGTGAATTTGGTTTAATGAATTAATTAAAATAAATTGAATAATTTATTTAATTAATAGGAGAATGTTTGAAGATGAATTAATTAAATGTTAATTTAATTAACTATTGGCTAGTGGGCTTTTAATCAAATAAATAGTAAATATTTATTTAATTAAAATGGATAGATTTATGTGACTACACATAGTATGGGATATGCATGTTATTCACTAGGTAAATGTTATGTCAACATAAAATGATACTTTTAAATTTAATTTTAAGTTACATGTTAAAATATATATACCAAAGAAAATAGAGTGCATAGTAAAGACAAATTGATGAAATTGAAATATATGAGATAAAGAATAACTATAAATTTGTGATATACATATAAGAAATATGTGTATATAGAGTTCTCATCATAATTTTGATTGGCAAAATGATTCTCTTGAAATAATTTGTTAATATAAAATAAACAAATAAAAGTAAATAGATCTATGAATTAAAATAAGAAAAGAATGTAGATGAACTAAAATAAAATAGAAATATTATGAAGTATAAATACTCAATGTTGGCATCTATTGATTATGTATTTGTTTGAGTTGTGATGTAGATATATTTCATGCTACTGAGGACATCAACTAAACTACAGGGGGAGAATCGTTATGTGACTTTTTCTCCAAGAGAAGATAAAGTAATGAAATAGCCCATTTAGAATTAAAAAGGGAGATAAAAATAAAGGATATTATAATCCTTTGGTTTAAATAAATATTAATAAATAATGTTTATGACAAACTCTCTTAAGAGAGAGGAATAATTATAATTGTTAAAGGACAACTAAAGGTGACCTTTTCGAAAGGGTGTGATGGTTTGGAAACTACCCTTGAAAAGGTTATATAATTCATTTACGTGACACTTGGGAGGGGGCACAAAGATCACTCAAAGAAGAAGAAGAAGGTGGCTTGGTGAGCTATAGGCATGGGAGGAAATATAGGAATTTAAAGGGCACAAAAAAATAAAGGTTAAGGTCATTGGCTGGCATGGGCATTGGAGAAAGGAAACACAACATGTGTCCAACTTGGGGTACAGTGTACACTTGGGAGTGTCTTGGTCAGGGCTGTGTTTATTTCGTGTTGTGAAGGTATGCAAGGTTCTGTGTAAGAACCTGTCCTCCTAGAGTGCTTACTTGCCGTAAAAGAGCCTAGACTTGTGACTATTCCTTTGAATTGTAGATAATATGGTTGGTTCTGTGTAAGAACCGGTTTCCTCTGTGGGGTGCCATAGCCATAAAGGACCCAAGGCCACTAGAATCTTCTTGGAGTGAGAATGACTATTCCAAGTGCTCAAGATTAAGATAAGTATTGGAAAACCTTGATGCTATAAGATATTGAGAATGCTTTATATATGATTTGCCAATAATATGGTTGAATTAAGTGGCTATGTTATTCCATTTATTGTGTTATTAATTTATTTTGTAATTATGATCATTTACATATAATTTAATGATATTTACCTTTAATTAATGAACTTTACATTAACATTTAATCTATTTATTCCGCTACAAATAATTAATTAAGTTTGATTGAAAAGTGTCATTACACTTTCCAGCTCATCAACTGTACTTCAAATCATTCCATACGATAACAATAGGTATGATCCATCATCAAATCTAATTTATGGCATACTTAGCAATATTTTCTTTTTGCAATTCACATGCGTTCTTCCTATCAACATGACATTTATGTATTATTAAATAATTATTTCTATCACATGTACCCTACCTCCCTGGTTTTAATTTGAGGATAAATTACTATATAAGCTGGGAGGAATGTAGTCATCAATATATTTATTTTTAAAAGGGTTTTGTTGTCATTATTATCTAGAAGTAGGTAGTTGATGTGACTATCTATGTTGGCTTTATCTGACAAATTTAGAACTACTTTGTAAAGATTGGTATATTTTTGACAAGTTTATAACCTTGGCTAAACTTAAACATGAGTCTAGGTATCATAGTTGGTCATGCATAACTCATCTTCATATTTGGTAGGGAAGAATTATTGAGGAAAACTTGGTTTGGTGAATGTTTCAGCAAAAGTAAGTGGATTTAAGCTAGATTTGAGTTGCATTTGGGTAAAATTAAACATTTTTTAGATGAAGCAGGGAAATTGTAGCTCAAATGGTAATTAAAAAAGGACAAGGGTGGGAAGAGATGAAGCACAACCCATTGGTAGGGAGCCTACATACCACACTTTGTTTCTCGTAGATGCAAACACTATTCCATTCTTCACAAGAGCAAGGTGGGTGCATTATTGTCTATAGTTGATAAAATTTAATGATGAAGTGATAGAAGATTTTGTGGACACCTTAAAAAATAATGAAGAAATTGTTAAAGGGTTAAGGGTGGACGCATCAGAGGCTACCAATTATTAAGTTTTTGGTCTTCCTAGAACAGGTGAAGAGTTCCCAACATCACCAGATGCAACGACAACGAAGGAAGAGTTTGCTTTCCCTAACAAGAGGTTTGACTTATCTTCTCAAGGCACTAATTAGGTATCTCTTCCTTACCTTTGGTGGACAATGACTGTATATGTCATAAGGAATTTTACTTGTGATGGTAGACATTTTATGTTTTATATTTCTCATTTGAAACCGTTGAGTCATCTTCGTCATAGAAGACTGGTTAATGTTCCAATTTTTTTGCATCACTTGTTAAGCACAATGGTTGTAGAATATAAGAGGAAGATGACACTATCCTCCTTGTCTCACCACTCTTTATTTATTTTATTGGTTAAAAGAAGTTTATCTTAGAAGTTTCCAAATGTTAGCTGGGAATAATTCAAAAATTGGGATAAAATCTATAATAGGATTCTTAGACATGTTCCAGAACAAATAGAGGATAGACTAGAAGGGCCTGAAAGAGTTGAGGGAGAATAAGCAATAATAGAGGAAATTGTTGAAACCATAATAGTGGAAGCATCTAGGGTTAGTGATGAAAATGTGGGTACTTCCTCCTCACCTTCAATTCTAAAGGAAAAGAATTGTAACATGAGAATGTTAGTGATGGCGAACTTGTAGCTTCACCCACAACATCACTAGAAACACCTTCAAATTCTCTAAAAAATCCCTCATCATTGAAACATAGTCTTAGGTCTTCTACAAGAAAGAGGAAAGATTTTTTTTCTTCCTCAACTTCAAAACATAAGAAGACAACAATAGAAACTATGAGTAAGAAACCTATGACTAAAAGACAAAAGGTCATAGGAGAATCTCTTAAAACTTCCACAAAGGGGACAAAAAAGAAGCCTAAAGCAAAATCGAAAACCCCAAAAAATGCTAAACAAGCCAAGTAAAAGAAACCACAAGAAAAGAGAACTCAAGAAAAATAGAGCTCGGAAAGGTGTTTTACTTGCTTCTCTAAGAAGGAAACTTCATCCAACCAAGAGACCTCTATATTGGAGCCTATACATGTGGAAGACATAGATTCCGAGAGGGAGGACATATTTAGAGATAGGGGAACCAAAGAAAAAGAAGCAAGAGAACCTAAAGAAGAAAATGTAAGAGAAGATATACAAGGGGAGAATGATCAATACAATTATGATCATAAGATAGAAGAAGAAGACCCATTTGACCCAAGAAAGTACTCACCAAGCCATCTAACACAAAAGACTAGGGGATTATTTCCCCCATGGAATAATACAACTTTGATAATGAAGTTGAGATTAGTCCTTAATTTTTTATATGTCCTAACTAGAGTATAGAGGGAAGAGAAAAAGTAGAGCTATGAGTAGCTCTAGATAAGATAAAGGAAATGGAACACAGTTGGCTGATTACAAAGAAAGAGAAATGGGTTTAAAAGGAAAGTTGTAGGAATTACAAGTACAATTAACCTTGATGTAGAAAGAAGGATGTGCACATAGAGATTAGCAACTCTGGCTATTACAGAATCATAGAAAAAAGAATGCCCCGTTGTTAAGAGCAAGGATGAATCAACACCAATAACTATAGTTACTCTTGGTATGGCATTATGGAAACAACATATGAAGTTGGAATCGCATAGAAATCAATAAGAGAAACAAAACAGGCACTTCAAGCAAACCATGAGGCAAACTTAGAATAAAAGAGTACAAAAGTCAAGAAATTCACTGTCAATTAGGAGAAATTAGCTAATTTAGACAATAAGCTCAACAATTGTCATCCTCCTACATGAGTATATGATTTATAATTACAAGAAAAGTTTTTATGTTTCCAAATTAGCCAATTGATGAGTAATTCACCTATTTCTATTTTATCATCAAGATCAATTTTATTTGCTTATTCTAAGGCCACTCCAGACATACAAGACCTGATATGTGAGTTTTGTCTTCACAAACTAGCAGTCCCCTATAATACTACATGGAATCCCTTATTCTATATAGGAGATTCACAATTAAAATCACTCACATCTTATCTCAAGAATGAGTAGGAAAATGGAGAATTCTACTAGTTCTATTATAAACGAGAGAAATAAAATCCAGTAAAGATAAGGGCTTAGTGTGAAGAACCAAACTAGGTTGTAGTGGAGTGGTTTATAATGACTAATATTCCAGAAATTGTAGAAAAACTCTATGAATTAAGGAGAGAAGATTATCGAAGATTCAAAATCTTTGTGCAAGGAACTGCAAAAGAAAAGACTTTGGAACACTATCAATACAAATAAGTGAAATTGACCCAAGAAATTGGAAAAAGGGAACCACATTCCCCATGTAACTTCATTTCCCTAAAACTAAGAGCCAAAAGGTATACGAAACTACAAAAAATAGGGGGATAGCATGGATGCCACTCAAATTCCATCATCCACTCCTTCTCTACCAGATACAACACTAGACAACACATCACATGATTAATGTAGAGAGAGAAAGGGAATGGTAGGAGATGATCATTGATGACAAAGGATTCTACTTAAATAAACTTCTAGGACTAACCTAGACCATATATTATAGATTAGACACCCTAGGATATAATCTTAGGAATTGATTTTCTTGAGGACAAGCAAAGGGTAAAGTTGGGGGATGTGATGAGTCCTATAAATGTCTCTAGTTTTACTTGCTTTCTGCTACTTTACTAAAATTTATTAGACCATTATTAGAAATTATATGTTTTAATCATTCTCATAGTTACATTATCATCCAATTATAATACATATTTGACATGTTGATATGGAATATTTTATCTGAAATAATGATTAATATTGTTGAATGTTATGGATGATAATTTGTGTGGATTATTATTTGTTGTAAAGGGATAACATGCATCTTGAGGAGAGCCCAAAGCCACCCATAGCCAAAGGAGATATACTCTACTAGCCCAGGTGGAAGTAGTCAAGAAATGGTAGGATAGTTGCAGTTGTGTTGGAGTCCTTGTTGATTTTGTCTCTTCAAGAAAACATGGCAGATCTCTGACATTGTGGAGAATGAGGAGGTTATGCCTCATTAAATCAAAATCAATTCACTAACCTACATTCCTAATTATATGATATTGAGGAATAAAGGAGTTTGTTCTACAACAAGATTCTATAGTCTAGTAGTTTCTATTTTTTTAATAAGTCACCTCAATGTTAGAGAGATGTGACATCCATTTAGGAATAATTAGAAGAAGTAATGATCCATTTCCTTTTAATTTATTTAAAGGAGAAAGGGTCATGTCAGTTGGGATCTTCATTGGTTATCATTAAGTTGTTTTCAAGTTTACCTAAAATAAAATGTTAGAATCATGAACAATACAAACAGTGGTTGTTGCTAGATTTTTTGTTTAGTTGTAATCTTAATGTTTTGGAAATGCATTATGAATGAGAATATATAACGATTGTTATCTTCTAAGTTAGGCATATTGTTACTTCTCAAATATTACACTCCTCAAGCAAGGGCCAATTGAGGTAATGTAATCCTCCTTATTTTATGTTAATTAAGCTATTTATGAATGTGGTAGTTAGTTTACTATTAGCTTTTAGTTACTATAACATATTCCTTTTATGCTTTGTTAATACTATCATAATTAGATTCTTGGTTGCAACCAACTTGTTACTTGTCAATAGTTATAAATTGTTACCTACAAACATTGTTGATTTACTCTTAAAGTCTCCTACAACAATTGTTCTATCATATAGGTTTTCATTTACCACTATTTGTACTTCCATTAGTTAGTTTTTCTTTATGTAACAATAGGAAGCTTGAGAAATCCTTTGTTGCACATATAGTTCCGGTACCATCTTTTAAGATACGGCTTTGGTCAATAAGTGAACCCCCATTTAGGATACAAAATTACCCTATCAAATACCTCAATAAGGTTGAGTGCATGATATACTACACCAATTTTATGGACATAGTGGAGGCTAGTTAGTAGGACTTTTGTGGCTCACTCTATTCAAGGATTCTAAAAAATATGATAAAGTACCGTAAAGTCCTAAAATTGCACCCCATTGCAATTTTGACTGCATTTGAATCCCCACCTTAGTGTTTGCGCCCCTAGGAATGATCTACACCTGATTATGCTCATACCATTCAAGTATTGCTGCATTTTTTAACTTTACATCAATTCGGCACCTTGTCGTAGCCCCAAAATAGGGTAAGACCATGGTGTCACACCATGGTCCTTGATTTGGGCCCCTCAAAATCCCAATTTTATCATTTCAAAAATGAGCAGGATTCCTAGCTCTGTGTCGGCTCATGTCAGAAAATTAATTAGTTTTCCCAACGAGCAAGTATAAAAGGTGGTTTTCCCCTCTCATTTGATGATCACATACACACATGTGAAATTCAATTTGACATGAATCAATCAAGCATTCAAGATAAATTGAGCAACAATCAGTCTTCCTTCAAGCCTTGGAGCAACAATAAAATCAAGATTCAAGCATTGGAGTAGACATTTTCATCCTATTTTGTTGAAGACTTCATGAAACCCTAATCCTATATGGAGACAAACAAAACTTCACAAGGAGATATATAATTTGATTTTAAGTCATTATTCAGTATCTCCCTCAAAAGGAGAATCTTTCATTACAACAATTTTAATTATCTTTATCTTAATTTCATGGTTAATTCCAAAACTGGGGTTTGACTTAGGCAAGACCCTATTCCCAACCTATTTCCCTTTTTTCTGTGTACAGGAAACAAGTATGGAGTTGCGATCTTCAAGATAAGCTTTATTTATAGTGACAAATCAATCCCCCTTTGCTGTGCAAACATTTTGGAGGACCATGGCAATGGACACCACGATCTTGACATTCTAGGTGCTCTTTCAGCGATCAGATCCGAGTCTATAAACATTGCTCAGTTCCAAGTGTACAAATCAATCTTGCATCTATAGCTTATTGTTTTCATGTTTTTACCTTCATTTCCAGCACTTTTTCAATCAACTTACAAAGAGGGACCCCAAAATTAATCAATCCAGTCAATATTCAGTGTTAATCTTTTCTGATTAGTGATTGAATCTATTGGATTCCCCCTCTTTTGAATGTAATGGTCCCCCCAAGTTTAAAATTAGTGGTTTTCATCTCTCTTGGGGTGGAAACCGTAATTTTTCACCATTACAAGTACTCAAATAATTATCAAAGGGTAGGAGAACCTAAAACAAGGAATGAAATGCCCATACATCTAGTCTTATCTCAAGTACCATTTATGAAATGGGATATATACTTTATTGGACCAAAAGACCCGCTAAATTGTCTAAGGCTAGATCTATTATAATCAATATGAAATACCTTAACAAATGGGTTGAAGTAGAACCCACTTGGATTGTACAGAGAAAAAAATTGCTAAATTTGTATATGAAAATTGTTAGGAAATTTTCAACCATATCTAACAATTCCCTTATAACTCAAATAAATAAATATTTACAAATGTAGTAAAACTCGATATGAAAAAGAATGGACATACCATCACATGTGACACAACATGTATATTGGGAAAACACTTAAGAGGGAAAAACCCAACATCCAAAAGTTGTTGGCAAGAGACACTGCATTGTTGTTCGGATGTTGTCATTGATGGCAACTAGAGTCAGATATCCAATCCGCAGTTCATAATTCATTCATACCGAAAGTGAGATTGAGGTCCGGTGAGATAAAACACTATATCTGGCAATGTACAGTAATTTGGTTGGTGGTTCAGTTGTGTCGAGTATTTGGTGTTGCGGATCTCAGAGAAGCATCATGGATATGTAATATGCCTTATTTCAGGTTTATGGCCTCCAATGATGATTCTTGAATAAGTTGGAGGATCCGGTAGATAGGTTTTCAGGTAGAACCGTGTTCATCAATAATAACGTGTGGATATTCATTGTGCGGATCATGTGGAGTAATTTTTGTGATTATTTATGTGTTTGAGGATGATAAGACGACATGTGGAAAGCGTGTGGACAATTTTTTGTGGTCCGCGTGATTGTTTTGGATCAAATTGAGTTGACTTAGGTAACATGTTTTATTTGTGTGTTATGCGTTTTTGGGCCAACATGTAAAATATTTAGTTTGATGTTGTGGATATATATGAGTGATTGATATGATCATTTTTTATATCAGTGGTTGTTGTGGAAAGTGTGCATGAGTGTTTGTGCTCAGTTTCACGTGCGCTACCGAAGGATTTATGCTCTGGAATCTAGCAGAAAGGTAGAACATAGTATTTTGTGCTTAACTGAAACTGTTTTTTGCATTTGTAGATGTTGTTTATCAGTTCAAACATTCCAATTATTATCTGTAATCATTTGTAAGGCATCGTGTCTTCTGGGGTTGTAACCCTTATTGTAATTTGAGCGGTGAGCTCTAGGTAGTGTGCCTGAATGCATGTGCATTCCCCTCATGTAATATCATTATACTTCTAATAAGGTATATTAATATTGTGGGTCTCAATCCGACCATGGTTTTTTCCTTAATCGGGTTTCCAAGTAAAAATCTTGGTGTTATGGTGTTGTGGTCATTTGGTTTGTGTTTCTACATTCTACTTTTATTCGTTTGCATTAAGTGGTCACCTAAGATAGATTAATAATGTTAAAAATTGCATAACACTGATTCACCCCCCCTCCCCTCTCAATGTTCCTTGATTCTAAGATTCCTATCACCTAGGACAACGGTAATATTCTTGCTCCCATATTTTGAAGTTGATCTATGCATAAATACACCATTTGACATCTTATATTTATATGCATATATATTTCTCATAAACCTATTCCTACATTTACTTTCTTTGTGCCCATAACCTTTGCATGCAAAACAATAACTAGAGAAGGAGGGCTTGTAACTTGCAAATTTATTTTCCGTGTGTGGAGATCTTGTTGACTAGTTAGTTCCATTCCTTCTTCCTTTGTTATTGATCCTAGGATGCTCATTTTCAGCAGTCACATGTTTTGAATTCCTCTCGTTCTCAGTCTTGTGTGCAACAACATTGTTTGATCTTCTATATCTCTTTCTTGGGTTCTTATCTCTGATGAAGCCATCTCCATTAAACTTGTCTTTTCCTTTTGAATCAACATTGTTCTTTCTTGTGGCATCATCCTGTGCATTTAAACTTTCAGCTGTAGTGGTCAGATCAATCTTCTTCCTTGGAGCATTTCTGACTATGAAAGTTTGTCTGCTACCATTATCACTTGAAGAGACAAAGTGTATCTCCTTCTTAGACGAGTTCTTGCTAGTAGAGCATTGACATTTCTCATATCCAATACCTTATGTATCCTTGGAGTGCTTTTGTTTGCTCAACATCTTATCCAAGGCCTCTATGATCTCTTCATATTAGATTCTCATCTTGAGCTCATCTTGACACTTCTCCAACTCTATTTTTAGCTTTGCTATTTCACCCTTTAGATTTTGACACTCCTTTTATTTTGTCTCAACTTCTAATTCTAACTCCTTACACCTACACTTCTTGGTATCAAAATCTAATGTTGATTCTTCATTTATCCCTTTAGAATCATCCAATTGTGCCTTCAGATTTGCAGTAATTTTCTTTAACTCTTTGAGACACTTATTCAGTCGGTCTTGTTCTTCAACAACATCATTCATATACATTTTATATTATGTCCTCACCTTTATGAGTTCATCTAATTTAGTTGTCATAGCAACAATGCTCTGATTTGATTCTTCATGGATTTTCCTCAACAGATCTTGTTCCTCTCTGGATGACTTCTTATAATATTTGAATTCTTTCCATTCTTCAAGGGTACATAATAGTTCTCCTCCAAATTCAAGTTCAACATCACCTTCATCTTCATCATTGCTACCAAAAAAGCTCTGATTGTTATAATGAGATCCACTGTCACACTCTGATGTCTTCTTCTTACTTTGGGTCTCCTGTACCATGAATAGACGAGTTTCCTTTTCATCTTCACTGTAGCTACAATATGATCTTCTTTTATCATCTTCATATTTGTCTGGTCCGTTAACCTTCTTCATTCCATAGTCTGATCCAGCAGTGCTAGGCTCTTCTCCATAGATTTTTTTTAGTCTATCCCATAGGCTCTTTGCAGATTTACATTTCTTAACCTTTGAAGACATTGTACCAGACAACCCGTTGAGTATAAACTTCTTATCTTTAGCATTACATTCATATTTCCTTTTAGCATCAAGATCAGTAGGAGGAGTAGAAGGGACTGTATAACCATTTTGAACAGACATCCTGATATCATAACCTAAGGCAGACAAATGAACTTCCATTCTTGCACACCAAATAACATAGTTTGTGCCATCAAAAATTGGTGTAGGGGGTAACACACATCTACCCATTGTGTTCACAGACTAGAATCTACCCAAGCTGGAGAAAACTTAACTAAAGGGAACCTAGGGCTCTAATACCAATTGAAAGAACACTATGGACCATTGAGAGGGGGGGTGAATTAGTGGCAATCAAAAACTTAAACTATCTAGATAATTAAAACATTAACAATCAAGATTATGAACCTATGAGAAGAGGTATTCAAGCACATTAACACACATTTAAAATGCAAGCCCATAACACGAGATGTACGAGGAAAACCCACAGTGGGGAAAAACCTTAGTGAGAATGTTGCTGGAGTCTACTGCTCCAATCCAGCCTCACAATGAAATTTGATTACAAAGTTTAGGGCACCAACCCAAAGAGCACCAAACCCTGTAGTTTAAGGGCACCAACCCAAAGGAGCACCAACCCCTAGCTTTTGTGGGCACCAACCCAAAGGAGCACCGACCTCTAGCTTTATGAGCACCTACCCTTGCTCTGAGAACCCACTCAGAGATTGACAATAAAGAAATTCCAAATAACATATAGGCACCTTTTTACAAATGAGGTTTTGTAACTCACAATATTTTCTTCACTTGAGATTGACTTGATTTTGTTAGAGTAAAATGTATTAGTTTACTTCATTAATTAAATCAAATTGATTCAACAATTAAGTCACTTTTCCTCTATTTCATTTAAGCTAAATTTAGGAATCTTTTTATAGGAATTATTATTCCTTTCTTTTATGCATGCATTGTTTAGGGTTGCATTAGGGTTTTTGATCTCCTTATTAAGGATTGATCTTATTGTAAACTTCATTCCCTTGATCTCATTATTATTATTTGCATATTCTTGCTTTGGGGTTTCAAATCAAATTTTGTGTTTTGTATTAATCTTCCATTGTTGTGACAGGTTATTTGCATACAGGTGTTCACTAAGTTCTGTGAGGTTGTATTTAACAACTTTAACTTGGTATCAGAGCTTCAGAATTGAGGTTTTCCCATTCTTTAGATTGGGAGATTCTACCTATAGCAGGTCTTCAGTGCAATTTGGGTTGATTTGGACCTCACTATTGAATTTGACATGTGTCAAATAGTCAAGATTGACCTTTTTTTTGTCAATTTTTTATTCACGAGGCTAGATCTGTGAGGATTTTAAGATTCAACTTTTTTTGTGATCCAGGGGGACACCTATTTTTTGGAGCAATTTGGGCCTAAAAAGACCTCATAGATCGCTTCAGGAGGCTGATTCCACAAAATTTGATATATAATTCGACTACTTTGGGCATCATTGATCTCTGAGGCAAATTTGTTTTGCTTGTATAGTCGTACGGTCGCCTATGCACGCATTACAGAAAAATTGGTATTTTATATAATTTTATTTTGGTTTGTTTTTTTTCCAAAAAATAAAATAAAATTTAACCGATTTTTTTATATTAAAAACCATGTTTTTAAAAATAATTTTGGCATTCAAAAGTTGGAAGGGGGGTACCCCTGCTGCAGTCCATACGAAATGCAGTCGTACGGCCTGCAGCAGGCCGACGACCTTTTGTCGAGCCCCACCTTCCCCTACCATTTTTTTCTGGCGGTTCTTGCCGCCCTTAGCCACGGCTTCCGCCCCTCCGTCGCCACTGTTGGCCTTTTTTGTTAGCCCCACACTTTTTCTGGCATTGCAGGTTTTTTCCGACACCTGCCCTGGTCGCCGCCTAATTTTTCGACAACGGTTTTTTCATGACATCTGCCCATTTTTCCAGCCTAGTCAAATTTACCGACGCGATTTTTCGAAAGGAAGAATTTTTTGGCCATGGGGGAATATATTTGGCATATTTTGCTGACATCAGCATGATGTCATGCTGACATCAGCAATGCAGACAGCTGCTACATGGCCCTCTTTTACCCTCTTTGTGCCCTAAAAGAGGTTTTTTTTTTTCTTTTGGCCATAACTTGGGCATATGATATCGTTTAATGGCAAACAAGATATCATCGGAAAACTAGTTTCGTCTACTTTCTAGATATGCGGGTTTCATCACTTGTTTTTGCTGTTGGTACATTCTACAACCATTTGAAGTCAAATTTGCTATTTTTAGTCTTTTCACCAGTTTCTCTGTTTTTCGCAATTCCAACGATATTGGGACAATGTTTCAGAGCTCTTCACATTCATCCATGCACTTTTTCAAGATTTTACTCGAGGTACATTTAATTTAGTTTTTTGTGTTTTTACATTCTGGTGAATTACTTGGACATATGAGCTCGTGGAAACTTCTCGTTTGCGTGGGATGACTCGTTTTGGGCTATTATTCATGTATTTCTAGTCTTGTGTCTTTTTTTTGACATTTTGAGCTTTCATTGTAAGCACTTATTGTTTTGTAAACACACTGAGATAAAGTGCCTTTGTATTGCACATGTATTATGGGATCTTAAACAACATTTTTGTGCCTTATTGTACTCGCAATATGATATAAAGTGTCATGTGGGTTTGATGTTTGCCTTTGTTTTGCCTTCAGCCCTTTCTCATGCCTATGTGCCTTGGTTTGTGTAATGCCCCGCCAGGAACCCCAAAGGAAAACCATACAACTAAGCAACTAAGGGTGAAATATATATATTTTTAAAGCATAAATCACATCAAGTGCTTTAATTACTACATTGCACCATAATAACACAAGCGGAAGACTGACACAAGAATTCCTAAAGGGTTACCAACGAAGAATTAAACGAAAGGTTAAATTCCATAATTAAGATTAATCCAATTAACCATTATTTACTCATTGAGCATAATAAACCATAAACATATAACAGATATCATCATTTAAAAATTGAAAGTATTATAATATAATTTTCTCCTCAATAAAGCATTTGCACAAAGCATAAGGATAACTGATAAAATAACATCCAAAACTTAAGATTACATTGATCATCAAATACATGGCTTCCAATAATACATATAAAATTTACATCTTTACCAAAATACAAGGTTACATAAATCCATAGATACAAAAGACCACATAGGTCTCCAAAGGGAAATAATCTCCAACATGAGATGATGCACGAATCACGAACCACAAGAACACCTACGAATCCAATTCTAGCACGAAGGCACGAACAAGAATATCTGATGGGAAGTGGCACTACCACCCGACCATGTGATCCCAAAACGGAATCACCCCACAGTGATAGGAGATAGCAGAAGACCCTCAAGCAAGCATAAGCAACACATGGACGACAATACAATACGACTCCACAATAATCTAGGTGAACTCAACATCACAATACTCAAGTGACCATAAAGAGAGAATGTCATCGCATAGCTTATGATGGTTACCCTAGGTAGGCCTCCATAGGTCCCGACCCCCATCCTGGGTTATCCTGGTAACCTTTCCCTCACCCCCGATTCCATCTAAGTCTCATGCGGACCCTACCAACCCTTGGTGAAGACAAGGTGGTCGGTTTTCCATTCTAGGCATTCCCACTACATACTGAGTCTATAGGAGCACTCAACAATGTGTGGGGTACAATATCTTATTTAATGTTAAGAACTACCCACCCCCTAATAAATTATTAGGTTCACTTATTATTTGACTTTTGAGGGGTTATCCTGCCAACCACTTCGTGCGCGGCCCCCACTCGAAAGCCACTCTCTCATAGGACACTAAACAAACATGGTCACTCTATGAGGACCCTATGGCGAAACAGACAACCATAACACCACTACAACCATACAGGTGACCAAAACAAAGACTTACTAACCCTTGTTTAACCATAAGGAATAGGCACAATATGGTTGAAACAACGAGGTCATAAATACATCACCTGATCAAGAGGTACAAAATACACCACAACAGGGCGACTGAACATAGATAAGAAATTGCACCAAATAAACTCCTTACAAGAAATGCTAAATTCACTCAGACTGAACTCAAACAATCTTTGAGAATAATAACATCAGAAGCACTTACAAATTCATTGATTAAATTCATCAACGTCCACACATTGTCTTGTTTCTGGTTGATATTATTTTGCAATAGTTAGAATGAGCTCAAGTGACTGTATTGCTTGAGGGAAAATGGTTGCTTCTATGAAGCTCGATCTTTTGATTCTTCTATATGGGGCTTCTAATGCTTCGGCTGGTGATTGAGCTTCAATGTCCTCCATCTCTATATGGCCAATTTCCGTGTCTGTTACCCATTGTACTTCATCTTCCAGCTTGGATGCAAGAGTATGTCCTTGATATTGGTACTTCATTGTTACAGGCTTCTTATCCAATTTTACCTCCTCTTTGGTCTTCTTCTTGCTTGGGGATGGGTCCATAAATCTCCTTTATCATGCACGAAGAAATCCACAGTTAGCTACTATATCATATTATAAAATCATCACATACTTTGGAACTTCGACATTCCGGGGTATGAAAACCCTTTAGAACAACTCATTTCAGGACTTTGGGGTTCCGAGTTAAGAAAAGCCTGAAAACAACTAACTTCGAAACTTCGGGAGTTCCGAGGTGGGTGAAAACACTTGTAAGGATCAACTTCGGAACTCCGGAGTTCCGAGGTGGGTGAAAACACTTCTAAGGATCAACTTCGGAACTCTGGGGTTCCTAGGTTCTGAGGTGGGTGAAAACACTTCTAAGGATCAACTTCGGAACTCTAGGGTCCAGGGGTTCTGAGGTGGGTAAGATTGCCCAAAACACCAACTATGGGATTTCGAGGTTCCGGAATCCCAAAACAAGGCAAATCTCTCAAGGACAAATTTTCAAAACTCCGAGGTTCCGAAGTGGGAAAGACAAATTTCAAACTGAGCTTAAAGGTTCAGGATTTTGGAGTTCCGCGATCCCGAGATGGGTGAAACTTCTCATTAGGTCACTTTGGAACTTCGGGGTTTTGAGGTGGGTAAGTCGGGCAAAATTGAGGCGCCTCGGGATTTCGAGGTTTTGAGATCCCGAGGTGCAGAGATTAGGGTTCCGCAAAACGAAAAAGGTCCAAAATTTATTGAAAACACGCAAATCTAATCTAACCCTAGCTTAAAAAAATGACTTGGGGATTCCAAGACAAAAAAACAAAGAAGCTAGGAACTTCGGGCTTCCGAGGCTCTGAACAAAACACCAAAGCATACCTCGGGACTCCGGGGTTCCGAGGCAGGACACAAAAGCATACTTCGGGACTCCGAGGTTTTGGAATAGAACACAAAACAAGCCCAAGATTTCGAGACTCCGAAATTCCGAAACTAACCACAACAAAACATGAAGAACTCGGGGTTTCGGAGTTTCGGGATTTCGAGGTTTCAACAAGACGGAACCACAAGACTTCAGAACTCTAGTATTCTGGGGTTTCGAGATCTTGAAGCGAACAAAGAAAGGAGGACCTTGGGACTTCGGGGTTCTGGAGTTCCGGGGTCCTGAAAGAACAAGAGAACAAAACGACAAGGAAACCATTTTGGAACTTTGGGATTCCGGGGTTCCTAAACAAAACAAAGACAAAGATCAACTCGAGACTCCGGAGGTCTGAGGTGATCAAAACAAAAAGAAGAAAGAGAACAAAAAGCAAAAAAAAAAGGAACCAACATTCTGAAATCAAAGAAAATGATGGGGTGGGTATGCAAAGCATAACAGAACCTTTGTAAGACTTACATTTGCAAATTCACTAAAGCAATATCACACTTGGCAAGTAATCTTTCAAGACTTCTACAAATGCCAAATTTTATAGCATCCTACTTCAGAGCAAAAATAAAGTTTCACCACAAAATAATTTAAGAATTTAGCTTAAGCTCTATTTTTAAGGAAGAAGTGGTCCCATGAATTAAAAAAATTTGTGCTTTGGAATTATTTGGAATCTTTTCCAAAAAAAATAGAAGCCCCTACTTTTTTAGGCCTACAAATTTGAGCGGGTGAAAAAGGTGTGGGGCTAGAAATTTCCCCACTAGCTTAGGATGATATCTACCACTTGTCAAACATCTAAGTTTAGTTTCTATTAAAAATTAGTTTTGGAAGGAAATGAATTATTTTAACTTGATTTTATTATCCACATATTATAGAAGACAAGGATATTATATTCATGAGACCACCAACTTCCTTAAATTGTGGAGCTTAAATTTTGAAACACACTACAAAATTCATGGGACCAACAACTTTAAATTTTTCCTAAAAAACCTCAGCAGCTCCAGCTCTTGCTTACAAATTTTGCTGGCATGACATTTGTGTAACTCATTGAAAATCATGCATTGGTCAAGTAATGGCAGACAACAAATTCTATTTAAACTAGACAAATCCAGGAAATCATGTTTTTAATATTTGGTAAGAAACTCTACTAACCAGTTGCGGTTCCCTGAGGTCTTTTTTTTCTAAAATGTCTTGACATTTTCAAGTTAGATATTTTCCAAGGCAAACTTTATTCTTTTATTTCTGACTTGACAGGCTCAACTTCTCATCATTGAGAGAATGCAAAATACATAGGGTTAATTTAGCCTTTTACAAGAACATTGGAGACTAAGCCAATTTGGACTATCTAAAATAGAAATAATAGGCTGTTAGAGATTCAATTGATCTGTCTCTCCAATTAAAGTCATGCCTTTAAATTTGCAAATAAAGATAAAAACTGAAATCCAATCTTAAACATTTCATCTGTGCAGGTTGTTCCATTGTTGCAAACAGTTTCAGCAAGATTATATTCAATGGGTGTAGAGGAATGCTAAAGCAACTAAAGCATTTTATTTCCTCATTTTCAACATTCAGCTAAGGCATTCTATTTGCTCATTTTGAACATTCAGCTAAGGCATTCTATCAAACAATTCCATCTCTTGCATTCTATCTACTAATGCATTTTTATTATTCTTTCATCGATATCCATAACTTGTTGCAATGCACCCACTTTAGCATAACAAGAAGTATGCTAGAAAAGGTTATCATGTTTGCAAATTTTGGTTGCAATGGTTTTTCCTTGAGAAGCCATAGGCAATTTTCCATCTCATCAATGAAGTAAGAGACATTAGGGTGTGTATTTATTTGCAAGGAACACCCATTTTTATTCTTTGTGGGGAAGATGGGCCTAGAAATGGTTATGTGGGCATGGTACTTTAGAAATTTCTAAAATTCTATACATCCTAGTGTTTTTATTCGAAGCCACTACTTTATAGTAATGTAGGAAACCCAAAAAAACTTGTATGCAAAATCTGGAAGCATAGACAACTCTGTTTTCGCATAAAACACAAAGATTATTAATGGGAGACATTGAAGCTTTGGACTGCAATAAATGGTAGGCATAAACCTTATAAACAAATGACAAATGTATGGACAGGTCAGCTAAGATGGAATGAAGACCAAAGGAGTCAAATTCCCTGAATAAGATAGTGGTTAGGGAGGGTAAAAGTTTTGTTTTAAAACAACATTTGTGCTCATGAAGGAAAACACCTCAAAGGGAGGCCAACATATATTCGATCCAACTGGAGTAAATGGGGAATGGCTTGGTCCAGAGGGAGGAGTGGATAGGCCCAAGAGTTTCGATTGTGGGTTGTGCAGATAGTGCGGGCATCGGTGAGGAGAGGCCAGGAATCGACTTGAAGAAGAATGGAAGGTGTGAGTTTGAAACCCAAGGCTAAGCAGAATTCAAATGGCAACAGTGAAAACAATTTGAAGCAAACCAAAGACAACACCAAAAGATTACATTCATGTTAAAGCAAGGTAGGCAAAACCCTAGATACAGTTTCAGAAACTGTAAAATATAACCCCTAAATTTGCCAAGGAAATCATACCTAAATGTATGCTGTCCTTTTTAATCCTCTTCGAGATTACACAGAAGAATGTCTTATTTTCCTCAGTCAAAACCTGGCTGCTCATACTAGTTTTGTTTCAGAAAGAGCGGATTTATTTTTTATTACACTGCAATAGATGTGGGAAATGATGAGTCAGGTGCATGTAATACTGCAGCGGGCACGCTTTCTTCACCAACAACCAATAAAAACTTGGCAATAATCATGAAAAAATCAAATTTAATAACAATTTCCTTAAAACCATAGCTTAAACGAGGAATGCACGATTGTCGAGGGGCAAATTAATTAAAATTAGCCCATCGAAAACATTAGTTGTCCGCCTTAAAGGCAGGGACTAACAATAGGTCCTACTGTAAATCACTATAAAGGGAGTGTGGAGCTCAAGTTCAATTAGGCGTCACAAAGAAGGGATGCATTTTTTAAGGGACGTCCAACATTAATATACATGTATAAGATAGGAAAATAATGTAATAGAGGGAGATGAGATAGAAATGAGAGATGTATCAAATAAAAATATGGAATGCTAAATAGGGATGCAATGTAATGTATTAATAGAATGATGGGAATGTAACATACTAAAACTTATTGTAATATGTCATGAGTTATACAATAACTTTTATTTATGATTTATATTAATGTTTTGCAGGGATATCACAATCTAACTTAACCTTTGATCCCTTTATTGAGTCTAGGGTATAAATGAAACATATAGACAATACATGGGGGATATCACAATCTAACTCAACCTTTGATCCCTCTACTACTATTGAGTCTAGGGTATAAATGAAACATATAGACAATGCATGGGGCTTAGAAATCTGGTCTATGATCCTCCAATTTTCTTACTAACAATTACAAATGATTATTTCATGATTATTCTATTCTAGGTGAGACCATATTACTACAATTGCCATAAATAATACCTTATTGTTGTTTATAGGCAATATCCTATAATTGTCAATTAGTAACACCTTAGTAGATACCTCACAAAAATATCTTATATTTGTTAATGTAGTTATATGTTGTCAACCACTCTATTTAGTGGCCTCATAACTTCCATTAGACGATATCCTATTTTTCTTTTTTGTACATTGATAACAAGCAATTAAGTTTATCCTTTTTTTTAGAATGCTTGATAAATGCTACTTGGTAGATATTTTTATTTTGTGCTTGTAGGTTTTACAGTGGAGTGCTCATTACAAGGAATTGTATATAATCAACATCCTTATATATATCCTTAATATGAGTAGTTTTATTTTACTTTCACTCGGTTGCTTATGTTTACTTTGACATGCATCTTCATGCTAGTTCACATACAATTCTAATGGGGACAATAAATAATGTTAAAAATTGAACATCGGGCACTTATTTTGGTAGATTTTAACATTGTTGACATGCATCTTCATGCTAGTTCACATACAATTCTAATGGGGACAATAAATAATGTTAAAAATTGAACACCGGGCACTTATTTTGGTAGATTTTAACATTGTTGGCCTTTATACAACGATAATTGTAAAAGTGACACAATTTTGTTGGATGTAGGCACATAACCCAAGTATTACCTAGTTTCATCTACACTCATTTCTAGAAACTAGTTCTAATGCTCATTTTATCCATTTTTCATGCAAGTTCAAATCTAAGATTTATGTGATTCACCTAACTCCATTGCACAATTTGTAGAAATGAGCCTAAAATTTTAATCATAATTAATAGGGAATAAATGTATAAATTATAGCATGCAACATTTCACTTGCTACATTTGGAGTTTTATTTCAGGACTAACCTTAATTATTAGATAATATAATCCAATACATTGAAAATGACACCTCTTGCACGCATCAAGGAGCATCAAAGTTTTATCATGCGAGAACAACATTACATTATCATTTTAGGGTATATTACATGATTTCTTGTTGTCTTTGATCTTTGGACACTTATAAAATTGGTATCTTAGGAGTTTGACAAAAGGGAGAAATATTCCTAGTTTACCAAAATCCCCAACCCACACTGTAATTTCAATATAGGTTTGAAACATCAAGGTGATTTGGTTTTAGATTTATGATTCAAATAAGTTCAAATCTACAATTATAGTTTGGCGTTAAATTCATCAAGGTTTTTTATTTCTTCCATAACATCTTTTTCCACATAACCTTGTGAAACTTATCAACAACAAAAGCCTTTATATCTTTATATTATTAGGACAAGCATTTAAGTGAATGCAACCACTTGCAATTTTGTTTCATATATGATTTCTTTCTTTTGTTCGTGACATCTTTAAATACAACATTGGGCCAAAAATTCATTTCCATTTGCTCATTTTTTTCAAATATCTTAAAAGATTGAAGATAGGAATTACCCTTGTTTTAGCTAGAAGAATCTCACAAGGGACTAACACTATTGACTTGAATTTATTTGTGTTTGTGCATTTTTGAATTCTCATCCATTTGTGTTGAAGGTAATGCTAGCCAAAATTTCATATCCATAAAGCGCCACCAAAACCACTAATAGTCTAAATAGAGTTTGAAATGTTTTTCAATCCCATAATTTTACCTCTCAAAATCTATTTTGAAGAGACAAAAGCATTCTCCAACCCCCTTAAATTATTTTTCTTCCACAAGTTTGCCAACTAAGCTTGATGTTGAAGTCAATCCACAAGCATGGACACTTCCTTCAAAATAAAAGTCGGAGTAAACCTTTTTCTTTCTAGTGAAGAATATCATGATCTTGGTCTTGCTAGTATTAACTTGCATGCCCACCTCTTTGCAAAAGTACTCAAAGGTACACAAATGCTCTTTCACCCTTATGTAGACTTGCTGATCAAAATAAGATCATTAACTCACAAGAGGAGCTTGAAAACATACTATTGTAGAACACCTTCCCCACCCTTCATATTCAACCATTCTCAAGTTTATCAATGTAAAGATCAAAGAGACTACGAGATAAAGTATAACTTTACTTAACTTCAATGTAACTCTTAAAACTTTTTAAAGTATTTGTAAGTTATGATACTTCTTAATAAAGTCTATAAATAATTGTTCTTAAATATATTGAGATACCAAGATTCTTTAGTCTACATCATAAATTATGTCTATAAATCTTATTTAAATTTTTCTTCAAATCAACAAAACAACAATAAACTTCCTCTTTCTCATCCCATGTTTATTCAATAATCTGCTTCAAAATGATCCCGTGATCTATTTTTAAATAGTTCCCTCCAACTCGATCGCTCTCCGAGCCAGAAAATGAGCCAACTTAAAACAGAGGGAGGATCCTTTCGGACATTCAAAATTCGAACGAGGGTGACGTGTCATCTGAATTATTGGATTTAAATACTAGGCGTGGAATGCCTAAGGATTTGATAACTCCCAACCAACCGTCCTTCATTCTCTCTATTTCTTCAACCTTCACCTCCAGGAGTTCTTGCAGTAAGATTGTACAAGTAGTCTGAGAAAAAGTCTAATTAACGCGTTTATGTAAATTGTATTGGCTGTGTTAGCACGGGGATGGAGAGGTATGAGAAGGTGGAGAAAGTGGGAGAGGGCACATATGGGAAAGTGTACAAGGCCAAAGACAAGAACACGGGGCAGTTTGTCGCTCTCAAGAAAACTCGCCTTGAGATGGATGAAGGAATACCTTCTACTGCACTCCGTGAAGTTTCTCTTCTTAAAACGCTGTCTACAAGTATCTACATTGTCAGGTTAGCTTGCGATCAGGCCTTGTGCACACCTTTTCTTTTCAAATATCTGATTTTGAATTTTTGGGTTTATAATCTTGTTTTGCCTGGGCGAAAATGTGGGACAGATGAATGACAACAGTAGAAAACCATTTTGATCCGCTTCCGTTGCTATGCTTGGAAGATATATGTTTTTAATTATAACCCTGTTATTACTATCTGCTTGTTGTAACAGACTGAGTTGGATCATACCCACCTTCTGTCTTTTCCTTATCAAATGTGTACTTGGATTTTCATCATATCCTACAATTTGGAAGCATTGGTATATATCGTGTTAAATTTTTATTTGTCTGAAGTCAATAGGTCCTAACCATGGGAGCCATAATTTTTTAAGCTGGGGGCGATACCATAGGCTGCCTTTAGCTCCATTTGGAGTAAGGTTGGATCACATTTCAAAGATCTTTAAACCACAATCATTACACCACAACCTTACCACATATCCCCTAGGGTCATGGGCCATGGCGGCCATATTGTTATGCTTCTTTGTGACAGGTCTTTCATTGTTATGCTTCCATCGCTCTGGTTGTTTTGTGATAGGTCTTTGATCTTTAAACCACGATCATTACACCACAACCTTAACACATATCCCCTAGGGTCATGGACCATGGCAGCCATATTATTATTCTTCCATTGCTCTCATTGTTTTGTGATGGGTCTTTGATTGTTATGCTTCCATTGCTCTGGTTGTTTTGTGATAGGTCTTTGATCTTTATACCACAACCTTACCACATATCCCCTAGGGTCATGGACCATGGCAGCCATATTGTTATGCTTCCATTGCTTTGATTGTTCTGCTATAGGTCTTTGATTGAGATGTAAATTGGGCTCTCAAAATTTTCTGTTCATTTTTTCTTTTGGAATGGGTGTCTGATCTTAGATAGAGTTAGATCGTATGTCAAAGTTTGAAAGCATTAGAAAGGCCATGGTTTCCTTCTATAAAAATTTATCTGTAGTAATCATTCTGATCTAGTCCTTGGCTCTGATTAGGTATTATGTATTGAGATGGACACAATCAACTGGCTCTTTGGAGAGATGCTATTTATGTGTAAGGTCATATATGCTCTCAACCAGTAGACCAATTAGACCTCTCTCCCATGGGCTGTTAAGAAGCCTTTAAGCATTCAATTGATAAACTTTACCTCCCAGAACTCTGGCCAGCTGAAAAAGTTGGTTCACCTCTAAGCTGGGTTACTTCGTAGTGGCTTGTTTATGAGCTGGTTGAGGATGCAAATTCATGTGCAATGGCCTCTTGATTTTTCCTGTTATATCTAAATGGATATTTGTATCAGTGTTAGATCCTACGTTAACATTCTCTCCCGCAATTTATTAATACGAGTTTGCACCAAACAGAGTTGTAATTGGATGATGCCCTAAATTTTGATAATCGTATGTTTGATTTCTCTCAAGCCAAAATTGAAAAGCAGGATATCATGTAATATCCCTACTACTCTTGCTATGCTAGCTTTCAAACTGCTATCATCAAAGAATCTACGTCCAGGTGTAAAGGGAAGTGTTTCCCTTTTCAAGTTCTGTGAATTCAAATTTTATTGATTTTTCACATGGCTTTGTTTCATGCTCTAAGCTGGAAACACTATTCTGGCCAGATGTTAATTCTAATATGTTGAAAGGATGGCGGTGCTGCCTTTTTCTAAAATGAAATTGTTTTTATGATCTACCTACATTAGGATGCACATCCTTATGCTCATAGATGTTGAATGCGGCTTACTCCTGGATTGGTTGGGGTAGACCACATCTGGATTGAAACCTGGTTGATGATACACACGTCTTTCAAATTTTCCATTAAATAGGGTACCTGTTTTTGTCTGATATATTTTACGTATTATTAGTATAGATATTTTATGCTTAAAGTTCTGGAGAGACTTGCTTCCGACCTCATGTCTTTGTATGACATGCCCTTATGGTAGTTTAGTCCACACCTAGAATGAAACCTTGGTTAACAGTATGATTCTTTGACAAACCTGCCAGTGAACCAGGGAATTGCGGTACTTCTCTTTTTGATGCTTCAGAAAATAGTGCCACAGAAACCCTTAAGCTTATACGTGAAGTGGGAGTTGCATTACCTGGCCTCATGCCTATGTTTGACGTGTCATTCTAGTGGGATGGGGCAGGCCACAGTCACACTTGGAGCAGAACAAGTTTGAAACTCTGCTGGGTTTAGCACTTATCTAAACTCCTTTGACTTAGAATAGGTTTAATTGAAAATATGTTGTCATATCTAGAATTAAAGACACACGGTGCCCTTTTTATTTCTAGTTTTTTATTTCAACCGTGCATTTTTTCTATACACATATGGGGTTGGTTATTCCTGCCGTTATGTGTAATGGTAAAACTGATTTTTCAGGTTGCTTTCTGTTGAGCATGTTGAGAAGAAAGGCAAACTACTTTTGTACCTGGTTTTTGAGTACCTTGATACAGATCTGAAGAAATTCATTGATAGTGGTCGATATGTGATTAATGTCGATCCTCTGCCTCCAAAACTGATTCAGGTATTTCTTTCACAAAACCTGGTTTAATATTTATTGCATGATCAGCAGCAATTTACTCAGTGGGTAACTTGGTTTCTATTTATTGGTGGGCTACAGAGTTTCATGTATCAACTCTGCAAAGCTGTAGCTCATTGCCACAGCTATGGAGTATTGCACAGGTGATGTTACAGTGTGCACAAAAGTATACTAATGTGTATACATATTATAGGTTTGAAGGTTTGATTTTTGGGTTTCTTGATTTACCTTCTTCTGTTAAAGAGCCATTTGTTTTTTAGTTCTGCCTACTTGATTGTGTAAATCTAGATTATTCAACCAGATAAGAATTGATGCATGATTGATTAAATGTTGATCCTCACTGAAATAAATTTGTGCAGAGATTTAAAACCTCAGAATCTATTGGTAGACAAGAGCAAGGGTTTACTTAAAGTTGGTGATCTAGGACTTGGGAGAGCTTTTACTGTACCTTTGAAATGCTATACACATGAGGTCTTTCATAGTAAATTGGATCCCACTCCCCTTTTATTTTGCTTTTAGTTTATGTACATTTTAAATTTTTAAGGTCTTTGTTATTGATTATAATGTTGATTTCTGTTCTGTATCCTTGCAGATTGTCACTCTGTGGTACAGGGCTCCAGAAGTATTGTTGGGTACGTTCCACTATTCGACACCTGTTGATGTCTGGTCTGTTGGCTGCATTTTTGGTGAGTTTGATGCTTGACTAAACGGATCATATATTGAGTATGCTGAATGCATTTCTTTTCTTAATTTCTCACTTTTCTGTCTCACTATCAAAGCATTCCCAGCTTTAGCATTGTAAGCACCGATAATTTTCAACAAGGAATGCCTGCTAAGCTGACTTTTGTATTCTTAATGCTTTAGCTGAAATGGCAAAAAGACGGCCACTTTTCCCTGGGAGTTCTGAAGTTCAACAACTGCTTCATATCTTCAGGTAAAGCTTGAAAATGATCTAGAAATTTTTTTGTAGTGATCCGTGGAAACTATATTTGCATCATGTTGCTTGCCCAAACAAAATAACATGTTTAGTTTGCACTTGGGATTGAAAGGCTACTTGGAACCCCAAATGAGAACATGTGGCCAGGAGTAACTAGATTAAAGGACTGGCATATATACCCTCAATGGAAGCCACAAAGTCTTGCTCATGCAGTTCCCACTTTATCACCGAGTGGAGTTGATCTTCTTGCCGTATGTTCTGCCTTCTCTTTCAACCTAGGAAGTTCAGTCCTTCTCTATAAGTCTCTTGTTGCTATGTCAAAAGGATGAGATACTGAAAAGTCTAATTTGTTTTGCAGAAAATGTTACAGTATGATCCTGCGAGGAGGATTTCAGCTAAGGCAGCGTTGGACCACCCTTACTTTGATGATCTTGACAAGTCTCAGTTTTGAGCATTTGTTTGAGATTTCTATTGTTTATATGGCTCTCAAATGGGGTACAAGTGCCTTTTGCGTATACATAGATTAGAGTTCATAATTGTTAATATGGAGGCTTTAGCAAATGGACAGTTTTTTACCCTGTAAACTGAAGCAGGCATGCTGAAAATAGAATTTCGTACAGAGAACCTTTATAGATAGGCAGTCTTTGAAGTCTCATTTTTCGTTTGCAAAAGTAAACATATCATTCCAGCAATGGAATTGATCCCATTTAATATTTTATTCATTTGTTTAGTGACAGTGAGCTTCTTGAGCTCCTTGTTCAGCCAAGGGTCCTATTCTCCATTCAAGACAGCTATATTTACATATAAAGCTATCTGATCTATTTTCTCTAGCTTGAAAGCCCTGGCAAATTGAAGTTTAGTTGATATGAAATGCTACTCATATAATCAATATTTAAATATGAACTGGAGTATACTTGCAATTTTATAAACTTCATTTCGTTTTTACCACAAAGTTGAAATATGGATGTCTTATGTTTGTTTTAGATGATGAAGTTACAGATGCAATTTCAAATGATCTATAGAAATTCTATTGATTTCTTTTCTTTTGGTACATTGTTATTTGTTACCAGGTTGAAACTAAAATATTACAGTGTGATTTCTAAGTAAAGAATAATGGATGTGGAAGACAACTATCTTCAAAGCGGTCACGCAAAGTTAAAACTAACCACTCATGAACACATGTTTTGGATGCTGTTGTTATAGTTCTCTATATTTCCACCTGTTGCTTGTCATATTTGATCACACTAATATTCAGGTGAGTCATCCAAGTCCTTACAAATATGGTCAATTTCAAAAAATATCTCAACACCTGCAGGGTTACCAGCTACAAAAAGTACAATACCTTTTGTAGTAAGGTTAGCTTGGCTGTTTCTTTAAAAACCCTCAGTAATGTTATAAGAACTAATTCATTTTTCCTGAGTAGCCAGCTACTGCCAAAGCTACAATATGATATGATCACTTGTAGTAATTACCTTTGCCATTACCTGAAGAGCCTTCGGCATTCTTAAGATTGTCGATGCTCTAAAGAGTCTTCACAATGGTTTCAGTTATGGGTGCTTGATAGAAGGTAAAAAGAGAGGTTTTATTATTGGTATTTGCAATAGAATATACTTAATAAAAACTCGGGAAGTAGTGGAAATGCTCCCCTATCTTCATTTCATTATCGGGAAGTGGTGGAAAGAAAGTCGGGTTGATTTTTCTTCCGTTCGACTTTAATATGTTTCTTATCTCTGTTGCCATGCTCTTACGAAGGATAAGGGTTAGGATTTGATTCTAAGAATGAATAATACATGTTTTTAATTCTTTTTTGTTAGTTTCCTTTTCCAAGATGTTTTGTTTGTTTGAGGAATCCCTTTGCACAAATGACATCACTTTTGTTAGACTAAAGGCATATATCCATGTCAGCATATTGAGATTTTGTTGGTACTGTCACTGCAATAGTACAGTTGTAGCGATAGGCCAGAGACTCTGCCCCATCCATGCTGTACGCATAATCAAAAGGTACTATCTGCTGGTTCACAGACGCAAAAAACTATTACATCCCATGACATCATTCATGGCAATGTCATTACCATGGCAATTTAATCATGAAGTACTGCCCCCTGATTCACAGGCGCAAGCAACTATTAAATTCCTAGGACATCACTTATAGCAATGTCATCACAATGGCGATTGGTATTTCTTCAATCTTTCTCTAAATATACCAAACCCTTCTCCTTCAATGCTGATCTGAGTAGCTTCTTGTTACAAAAAGTTAATCTTTTGAACAAGCAATTGCAGATTAATTGATACATCGATCAGTGATGCTACAAGCACTTGCAAATTACATCTCTCCTTACAAATTCAAGGTGTAATGTGTCTCCTTTCTTTCTTTCTTCTTGAGCGATCGATCTGTGATTTGATGGTATACTGGTCAGAATTTCATATCCATTGCGATGTAGATCAAAATAAGATTCTTCTAATTATTGCTTTTATGGGTTTTTTTTGTATTTCTGCTGACACAAGTAGAACTTGTTCTCCTGGATGCTCTCTGAATCTTGATGGTCGAGTAGGTAATGTTATTGCAACGGCGTGCTTGATGCAGGCATCAAGGCCAATGTCATGGAAAATGACAAAAAACACACATCTCGCATTGCATACCAGCAAGAGACTTTTCGGTCTTTGTCTTGCTACAGCAACAGCTGCCTGCTGCTAGCACAACATTCATGATAGCATCTGTGATAAAATAGACTTGTGATAATTTTGGATACTACATGTGACTACTGCGTAGGTACCCGATTTTAATTTTCTGGCTGCTTGAGCTAATTCTGTTCTACGTGTGGCAACAAGGATAAATTTTAAGCACAAATATATTTCTGCTGCATACAAGGAATATCTTCATATGTTGCTGAAATTCATCATAAAGAAACGAATATCTTCTGATACTTCTGCTGCATTTTCTCAGGCTAGGTTCTAATGCTTGAATCATCCCCAGAGGCTGCCACATTTCCGATTTCTTCTTTGGCAATTTAAAAAATAATAATAATCAAAGCAGTTATTTGTCAGGGAGACAGTATGAAGGGGTCACATTTCTCAATGGGAAACGAATAGTTTATTCCAACCAGGGTTAATGATGGGGGCAGGCTTCAATAATAACCTACAAGCTCAGTTGATGGGATCAATGTTCAACTTTTTTTATCAGGATGGCTAGAAACAGTCTCCAACCTCACCTGAGACACCTCGTTATATGTCCAATATTGAGGGTTTAACAGGGGCTTGGGAATCTGTCATGACACATTTTCTCCTAAAGCAAGCAGGCAACATAGATGACAGACTGATATTGGAAAATGCAAAACAGTACAAAGGTATTTTAAGACAGGCAGATTTGAAAACTCAAGCAAAAGCATAAAAAAATATTCGTAACGATTTTACCAAGAATGGGTAATTTCTTTGGCAAAACTTATCAATCCAATGTGGAACAAGCGGGACAGAAAGAATGAAATAGAAGGGTTACAAACACAAGCAGAAGTTAATGAGAATCCCGAATCAAATTTGCTCCAGACAGAAGAAGTATGCACATCGCACAAAAAGGATAGCATGGAAGATAAACAAAGAAAAAAAAATTTATAGTCCAACATCAACACCTTTATTGTGGTCTTGAGTGTTATATGTGGAGGAGTTCATGGACGTAAAAAAGAGGCTCAAAACTTTAGAAGTAAGGAAATGAGAAGAGGAGAACAAAGTGTTTGAAGCAATAGAATATACAAACAAAATAGAGAGAGAACAAAAGCCTAAAAGAGCAAATTTCAAGCATGCAAATCAAGATGGAAGCAAGACAACAAGAATTGTAAACAAGAATGAACGATGGAAATCAAATAATGACAAGAGATTTGAACTGACAGAGGGAGAGGATGCAACACAAGTAAAGGAAATTCAATCAACCTTAGCGGACTTAGAAAATAAAGAGTTTAAATTAAGGGAGCAGATAGAAGAGGCTAAATCCTGGTCACAAGTAGTAAGCGGATCAACAAACAAACAAAAAAAGAATCATTGAGCAGCAAATTAAAATACAAATTAGAGAAGAACAAGATAGACGTGGCAAGATTGTAAATATCATTATCAAAGGTCTCAAAGACTTTAGAGAAAAAGAGAGGATTGAAATTCTAGCTAGACACTTTCTTAGAGATAAGTTAGAATGGATAGGGGGTATTCAGCAAGCAAACGGGTTAGGAAGAAAGATAGAAGGTAGAGATAGACATGTAAGAGTTACCCTGAGAAACATAGAGGATAAAAATTTTATCTTTAGAAATAGAAGACTACTCAAAGGGTCACAATTCTATCTAGATGAAGATTTGACTTTTGCTCAGTAGGAGGAACAAAGGAAGGAATGGAATAAAGTAAAGGCAGCAAGAGAGGAGGGAAAGTGGGCATGGTTGAAGAATGGAAAATCTCATATTAGGGAGCGCCTCTCGAATAAGAAATATGAAATAGGGGCCCCACGAGATTGCTTAAATGTAGTGAGTTGAAACTACAGAGGTTATCCATGGAGAAGAGGTCTTGGGGTGGGGCCCATAGTAGAGGGGAAAGATATTATCATTTTTGTTGAAACACATGAACATGACGGCTGCAAGGTCCCAGATTTTGAAGGTTACAAGAAATTTTTTGTTTGGAACAAGGGGAATGGGACAGGAAAAGGTCATGGTGGAGTTACAATGCTTATAAATGAGAAGTGGTATGGAGTTGTTAAAGTTGAAAAAGAGTACCCAAACAAACAATACATTTGGTTGCAAATAACAGTGAATGCGATAGTTTTTAGGTTGGTTGCTTGCTACTTTGCCCCTAAAAACTCTAAGTTCTACAAGAGGGGGAATTTAGACAAAGAAGATCCGTATGCATCTCTAAATAAGGATATCTCCTTATTCAACACCTCAGGAGAAATAATGCCAATTGGTGATTTCAATGCAAGGACAACCAATAACCAATCTTTACTGTTGAGCAGTGGTAAAAAGGGAGAAAATAATCCACTATGGTTGGAAGAAATTGAGGGTCAATCTTGGGAAAGAACTTCACATGATAATAATGTGGATGTCTCACATTTTGGGGTAGAATTATTGGGGATGTGTAGTTTGTTTGATTTAGTTATTTTCAATGGTATGAGAAGATGGCCGACATCAGGGGGTAGTACTTGCAAAACTTATAATGGTTAGAGTGTGGTAGATTATTTGATTTGCTCTCAAAACCTTACATCTAAAGTGCTAGAGTTTGACATCGGAGATTGTCTTATAGAAATGAAATCAGATCATATGCCTCTTTTTATGAAGTTGGACTTTGCCTCAAGCAACCCCCAAGATAAATAGGCTCCGTACATGCAAAAGACAACAACTACTAAACGTAAAATCCTCATCAACCAAGAAAACAGGGACATCTTTAATGTTGTCCTTAAACAACAATTTCATGAAATAAATAGTATTCTGGTTGATGAAAGATTCAATACGGAAGAGGATCATGTCCATAGCAGCTTGTTGATCCCTATAATACACAAGGCTTTGAGCGCCTGCAAAAGGACTTGCAATAGGAAGAGGGTTGCAGATACTTTCTCGACAAACCCATGGTATAATGAAGATTGTAAGGCAGCCAAGAGATCTTTGAAAGGGAAAGGTATGAACAAAGAAAATAGGAAGAGGTACACAAAACTCATTCAAACTAAAAAAAAAGAATATGTATAGGTGAGAAGGAAGGAGTTACAGTCCCAAAGATTTCTGGAAGGAATTGCAGCAAAGAAGAAAATAAAGTGAAAACAATATTACAGATGCCCAATGGTTGGATTATGCCAAGCTTCTTTATGAGCAGTTACATGATTATAATTTTCCTCCCATTGTGACCACTTCGATGGAGTTATTCATGATGGATGATATCAAGCAGGGAATAAAGAGTTTAGCAAATGGTAAGGCAAGTGATATTGATGGCCTTCAAGTGGAATTCTTAAAGTGGGAAGTTGAGCTTCTTGCTCCTCACATAAAGGGTATCTTCAATAGGGTCATACGAGATGGTTTTCCGACAGATTGGACAACTAGCGTGGTTATCCCTCTCTTTAAGAGTGGGGATATCAACAACCCATCTAACTACTGCACTATTATGGTCAACCCCCTTCGAGGCAAACTTTTTGGGAGCTTGGTGGAGCGTAGAATCAGTAGTTGGGCAGAAGCGGAAGGAAAAAGGGCCAAAGGTCAAGCCGGTTTCAGACGTAGACACTCCACCATTGATCATTGCACCACTCTTCGGCATTTGATAGAGAAAATATGGGACAATCAAGGGGAAGAAGCATATTGTTGTTTTGTAGATTTTAAGAAAGCATTTGACATAGTGCCTAGAGACAAACTTTGGAATAGAATGGAAGATGTGGGTGTACCTGACATATATAGAGCGGCAGTCCATAGACTTTATGAGAAAGTTAGAGCTAAAATCAGAACTAGTGAAGGAATGTCTGAGTGTTTTGGTAGTGACATTAGCGTTAAGCAGGGGTGCCCTCTATCTCCCATTTTGTTTGGTTTATACATTGATAAATTAGAAACATGGTTAAACACGTCGGAAGGCGAAGGTGTCCATCTTGCAGGCTATGTGGTGAAATTACTTTTATATGCGGATGATCTTATCCTAATATCTAAAACGACTCATGGTTTGAGAAATCACTTAAGAGCTCTAGACAACTTTTGTCAAGAGGTAGGGATGGAGGTGAACATTACCAAAACCAAGATCATGATTTTCTCTTTAAAGAGGAAAGCTAAGCAAATTACCTTTCTTTTTGAAGGTAGTCCGCTAGAAATTGTGAAAGAATACAAATATCTTGGCATTGAATTTCAAAGTAAACTTAGTTGAGAAACTTGTAGAGCGAAAAGGATACAGGGGGGTGGAAAGCGTCATATTTACTTCAAAATAGGTGCAGAAAAGCTAAGTTGTGGGATGGGAAAACCAAGAAAACTCTTTTCGGTTTGCTGGTCACACCAGTGGTTCTCTATGGATGCAAGGTTTGGGGGGGCAGCATGTCAAATTGTGGATGAAGACAGTTAGAAAGAATTCAAAAGCACTTGATCACAAGCACTCTCAAAGTTAAAACTTCAGTGCCTTATGATATCCTTTTAGCAAAAGTAGGTACTTTTTCGTTGGAGGCATCAATTACAATCCGGTTAATAAGTTATCTAAAGAAGGTTGAAAACATGAATAACCAAAGGTGGCCCAAGCTTGTGATGGAAGAGGATCTTAACCATAGGAAGAAAACTTGCAAAACAAAAATTGGTTGAACAAATGGAACATCAAACTACACGAGTGTCCTAATACTAATGGGGAAATAAAGAAGTTCGTCATTGAAAAGTTTCAAACTGCCATGTGGCTAATCACATTGGTTGTAAAAAGGCGTATTACATCAAAGAGTTTAACCCAACTAGAGAACATGGCGAGAAAGCATATTTAGGGACAGCTATTAAAGGGAAGGCAAAGTTGCTACTTGCTCAATTAAGGACCGGTTCACATCATCTTAGATGTGAAACAGGTAGGTGGCAAAGACCCAAAGAGGTTTGGGAGGAGAGAACTCGCTTGTTTTGCAAGGCGGGTGCTATAGAGATTGAATGTCACTTTCTCATTGTGTGCACTGCTTATGATGATATACGTGCTCAATATGAGTTTATCTTGAAAGCCGAACACATGTATCATTTATTTGATGAGGACAAGATCAACCAAACTGCTAGCTATCTGGTCAAGATACATAGCACGAGATCTGACATGGAAAGGAATCCAAAGGGTCTAGTGTTGTGATTTTCTTGGTCCCATAGACTGATTAGTCTCGTAGACGTCAATAAAATAATTCATTCATTCATTCAAGCATTGAATCATGAACGTCAATATGATTATGGAGATCTTGAATCTCACAAAAATAACAAGTAGGAACTCTAAATTGGATGTAATCATTGAAGTTTTAATTTTTGTCGGATGTAGTCGGGGGCTGAATTAAAATCTTCTGATTTGAAATGACTTAATTCATTTTATATTTTAAATTTTCAATATTGTTTAATGAGAGATTTGTTCTACTAATAAATATAATTTGTACGCTATTGGATTTTGCAATAGAATTCTAACATCATCATTAAAAATATATAATATATTTTTAATTAAAACATTGATTTTTTACATTATTTTTATCTATAAAATAATTTTGTTTGTGTAGTGTCATAAATTGTACATCTTTATTAGTATGTTCAAATTTTATATTCTCGTAGACTCATTTTAGTACTTCCCATTTTTTTATGCATTATAAGACATTTCTTGTAATTAAATAAAATTTAATTCAATATTATGAATCTTATTCCACTTTATTATATTATCACACTATTATTTGAGCCCTTAAATCTAGGTGTGCCCTTTATCTTTTATTATCTTGATTTATCCTTAATCCTACCCCAATTTCAACTTCAAAAACATATTTTGCATGTTTATACATCATGTTTTGTGCCACCGAGTTAGAATTATCATTAGAACTTTGTTAAATTGCATTCCTAAAAAGTTGGTAAAAAGTTGTTGGGATCAGGTTGCCCTACACCTCTTGGTCCCGCACTTTTTGTAATGAATTTTGAAAGGATGATTGGGTAGTCCTATCCTATTCAAATCTAGCTTCGTGAGAAAATATATCAAATCTAAGTCGACGTAAAGGTGATTTTAATTGTGAAATCCCTATATAAAGCATCCTCAATTCATTTTCAACATCTCATCTCATACTAGCATTATCATCCAATTGAAGAGCAATTCTTCTTCTTCAAGAGTAGATCTAACTCAAGGAGTAACAAACTACATCAAGGCATTTCCATGTTATGTTTTAATTGTGATTTCATGATGAATTTTATGTGATTTATCATGTTATTGCATTAACACATGGATGACTTATCCTAAGAACATTGTATCACCTATTGAAGGTATAATCACTTACATTCAAACATTTCAATTTTAGATCTAGCATTTCCCCTCAAAAGGCAAACTTTTCAATTCAACTTCTATTTCAATTAAGGTTAATTCCAAACTCGGGGTTTGACCTAGGAAAACACCTATCCGCAACATCCTACCATTTTCCATTTTGCAGTTGCAACTACAGGTACCTGGTGGAGCCAGGAAAACCATAAAGTAACCAAGACCTAGAAACAAAGCACCTTGCCAAATTTCATCGAAAAGTGCTTGGACCATAGTGCTTGAGGCATCGTGGTCCTTGACTAAGGTGTTCTAGGCACCATGGTCTTCCCATAATAGGTCCAGATTTGACTAGGAGCTTTTATAGTGTCTTGGAGATATAGTTTCAAACTTGTGTTCAAAAAAATTGTTGTTTGGATAAGGATATGCCTCAAGCACCGTCATTACATCAATATCAACTCAACTTTTAAGAAAATGTGTACTTTTGGATTTCCTTTTCATTCCTATACATATTCTACATTTTTCATTTCAATATTAGACAACATACTCAATCTAGGTTTCTTGTTTGTGTATGTACTTTCTTATCATAGATCTAACATTCAATTTACATCTTTTCCATTGCATCTTCAACTCAAGCAAAAAGGAATAGAATCCAATTTGAATTTAACCCTCTTCCTAATAGAATTGAGGTAGGATCTATCTATTCACTCTCCCCTTTAATGCAATGTGTGTGAAATGGGCCTAAGTCCTAACTTACCTAGCTAAACTTGTGAACCCTATTTTTCATCTATTACAGTTTGGATATTAATTCTGTTTGTAAATCAAACAATTATTTTATTTATTGTTTAATGTATATGCTAATGGTAGAAAGGTCAATATCGATTTCATTATTTGATAACTCTTATAATAATCAATTGTGGTGATCTCTTTGCTTTTGAAACGATTGGTCTTGACTCTTATTTCAATGGGTTGATTTTTAGGTAAGTGAGTATTATTAGTTTGATTATCCGTTATTATTGATTCTTAGGTATGCATCCCAACCTCATAACTCTATTGCTTTGCTTAACTCTATTTGCATTATGATTTGTGGCATTTGCCCCCCAAGATGACAAAGGAAAAATGGTTAAACATGCTTTGCTTTGTTTTACTCTAGTGGTGACATGTGGCTTCCTAAGGGCCAAGGTGGTCTACTAACTTAATGTTAAAGGTCACACAAATCAAATGGTTCTTATTGGTCAAAGACTAATTAATGACCTAGGATTAAATGTTTAGTGAATAAGATAAACCCCCCTTACTTTTATTGTTTCATCAATATGGTGACATTATTAGTTGACATATACTTTTATTTTGGTCTTATAGTCGAGCATTTTTTACTTACTTTTCTATTTAAATTTGACTAGGAGTAAATGTGTCACCATTGGTATGAAATATTTAAATGTAGTAGTGTACATATTTCTGTTGACTATTCAATTTCCAGCCATTGGATCTTATGATATTTTGTTGCATTGTTGAACTGGGTCATAACTATACAATTTTTCCTTTATGCTCATGCACTTTTTCTATTTCAATGTCAACTTATTATTGTTAGTCTTTGTAGTTTGTAAGCCATCTCATATAATGCAAGTGTTATTAACTACCTACAAGTGGGACCACTAGCACTAGCTTCATTGATCACCCTATAACTTATTGATGGTTTGATATCTGTGTTCTCATAGTATATATGGTCCTACACTTTAATGAAGTGAGGGTACATGTGTTGCTAAAAGGTTAAAATGTATTAATAAATTGTGTGTAACTTTATCAAACTTTTGAACCCTCACCCTTGTTCTCATATAAGTTTATCTTAAGGCTTTTGATGCATATGACTTTAATGAACTTGAACAATACGCTTAGTTATAAGTGGGTTGGATCCATGTAATTATTATTTCAACCTTGGATAAACATGTGGGTGAATTACACTCTACTTTATATCTCAAATGAAATCTCAACTCTATAGATCTAAAATAGGATAAATCTTGACCCTCAAATAACCCTTATGTATAAAAAAATTTAAGCAATAGTTTAGTTATAATTATATGTGTATTGGACAAAATGATTTATCCAAGTCATTAATGAAATAAAGCATTGAACAACATATCAATATAAGGTGTGGAGTACGTCATTTGTTGCAATATCATTGATTGTGATCCATCAAACTAGCTCCTAAAACTTTGACATTCAGTATGTTGAATCAATTCCTCTGAAGTATTGATTCTTTATGGAGATTGAACACATCAATGGGCTTTAAATTTGATGACCATATGGAATAAACGTATTATATGCCCATCTACAATGAAAATTAAAAAAAAAAGAAGCTTCAAACCTATTTGCCATGAATTGCAAATACCCTTAAATTACAAAAACTCTCATTATTGACTTTGGATTGCAAGCGAAGTGCCTTAATGTTATATTAGCTAAATGATGTTATTATCATCCCTACTAGGGCTAGTGCTATAACATTTAACAAGCAACTATTACAGCTAAATAACTTCAATAATATTTTCATATTCAAAATATATAGTTAACTTAATTACTAAGACAACCAAGTAAACAAGTTGCCACACATAACTAAACTACTATCACATAACCAAATAACCTAAATGTTGCATCAGTAGCGACTAGTTGATATACAACCCTTGTTATGAAATAAAGACTCATTATAAAGAAAAAAAAAATGTTAAGAGTTTAGTGACTCAACTCAATTTTGCATGTTCTATTTTAACTCACTTAACTACAACTAAACATACTTGACTATTTTTTATATATGTAACATTATAATTTTTTTTATTTGTAACATTATTATATTTAAATGCAAAGCTCTTAGCTACTTTTTTTTAGCTAAATTGTTGCACATTAAATACTTTTTTCATAAGCTCTTTTTTCACAAACTTGAACTTATTTTTGGAAATGTCTTTGTTTTTGATTAAGTAAAAACAAGTTTTAAAGGGACCAGAAACCCTATACAAGATAGGTTTTAGAAGGACCTGCAACCCGAACCGAAAGATAAACTTGAAAGACCACTCAAAGAAACAGAACACAAAAGAGATTTGGCCCAGCCAATCAAAAGAAAGGGAACATCATTAACCCCCACCCAAAACCAGCAAGCTGCAAAAAACCAACAACCCTACCCCAACCAGGAAAGATCAATAATTTGACCTACCCTTCTAGGATCGAAGGGTCATATCAAAAGAGGACTGGGACAATTTAGATTTTTTACTTTTAACAGTAATCCATCCCTCCTCAACCCTAGCAGCAGCCTTTTGCCAAGAGGATGGATCCAGAATAGAGGACCTCCCATCATTAGGAGGAACAAAGCCAACGTCCAGAGAGGCAGAGACAACAGAAGATCCAACAACAATATGAGATGCGGGAGGGTCATCCATCGAAGAAGAAGATCCATCATTTTTCAAACGATCACTCGGGATGCCACCGCAGGTATTCACACATTCTTGAGGCAAGGTAACACCAGAAACAAGAGGCGTACCCTCAGTTTGAGGAACCTGTGCCACCACCTGGGAGAAGCTTTTCTTTTTAACAAAATAGTGTTCAGAGGATGCACCTTTCCACCAAGAAGCAGATCTTTTTTTCTTTTTATCTGTTTCACACCCTGCAACAACATGTCCAGTCTGGAAGCACTTTCGACATCTAAAGGGGATACCTTCAAAGTCGAGTGGTTGGACCCAAGATCCCAAGGAAGATTCAATCTCTAACTCAACTGGAAGCCCTTTAGAGACATCGATGTTAACCAAAATACGAGCATAAGTAGAATGATAAATTTGGTAAGATTCCTTATCAATCATTAGGAATTCACCTAAAGCCTCCCCCACTTCCTCTAGCAGAGAATCTGTCCAAAGATGAAGGGGAAGGTTGGGGAGCCTAACCCAAATAGGAATCTCATTAAATGAATCAGTAGATGGATTAAAGCTTGAGAACCAGGGTTTAACCATCAAAACATATTTGTCCTCCCAGCTGAAAGGATTAATCCCTATGATTTTTGATCTGTCCTCTGCAAATTCAAATTTAGCAATGAAAAAACCCTTGGCAGAGGGAAAAATGTTAACTGAACCTTTTATGATTGGTTCCCAGCTTTGGGAGATCCAAGTGTGCAGCTGAGGAAGGCTTGGCCAAAAACCCCGAAACCTGCAGATCAGACCATGAGCTTCAAACACAAAGGAAGTGTGGATGATCTCCATGTTAGTATCAGCAGACACCTTGAAAACTAGAGGTTTGCAAACAGAAACCGCCACAGGCCCTAATCCACGGATACCCCGATCAGTAGGAGAGGGCGCTGGAAGCACCATATCACCATCTGAAACCCTCGCAGAGCTCACATGCACAACACCAGGACTAGCTGCACCAGGGGAACCAACCGACGTCCTTAGGGCAGCGACGGTGGTAGCAGCAGTCGCAGACAGTCTTAGGGCGGACGACATCGCCGCAGCAGCAGTTGCAGGCATCCCATGCACATCACCAGGACTAGCCGCACCAGGGGTGGGGGACTGGACGACATCACCAGCCGACGTCCTTAGGGCAGCGGTGGCGGCAGCAGCAATCGCAGACGGCCTTAGGGCGGACGACATCGCGACAGTTACAATTTCTCTTTGTTATCTTTTTAACTGCTCAATGTTTTCAAGGTCGAGGAAGTTACTGTGAAAATGTGGAGTTAGGAAATGTCTTTGTTAATACATCTACTATTACATAATTCTCTTTATAAATTGTTATTACAACTTATTCACAAAGAAAATGATGCTATACTTGAATATGTTTAGTTTTTTCATGAAATCTTGAATTCTTTGTTAATAATATGCAACTTTGATTGTCACATTTCATAATTGTTGGCTGGGTTTGAGTGATTTTGATATCTTACAATAATTTTCTCAACTATATTCATTCCTTCATGGATTGACAAGTTGGTCTCTCACTAAATGTAATCCATGCTTTGAAAATGTTTGAAACTTCTTTTGATAGTTTCCTAATGTTAACATTTAGGATTTTTTTAAAAGGGCTCATTACACTTACAATTAATGGTATTTCAAGGTTTGTTGCAAATCATTGCATATTTATTATTATCTAGTCTTTAATAATTGAAATTATTATTGACAATTTTTCTTTTAGACTAGACTTATTATCATTTAACTATTTTTGGACATTGTTATTTATTTTGGTTAATAACCAACTTTATGATGTTAGTTAAATATGATGATTAATAGTGTAATTTGGTTATATGTGTATTAGATCAATTAACTAATGATGAAATCTTGTGTATCTTGATTCAGCTTATTGATGTGGACTAATCTGTGTTGATTTTACTATATTCAATAAGGCTACATCCCTAATTGGAAGGGGAACATCACATAGGAGGACAATGCTATTGACAATTAGTGAGGTCGATAAAATGGTGAGGTAACCTAATGTATTATCTAGGCTAGCTAGTTATTGAGGCTTAGAAGAATAATCATTGTGGCGTTTAGTCAAAAGTTGATGACTTCATTTTGTGTTGAAAATTTAGTCAAAATTCTATATTGTGTTTATTAAACTCTAAGTTCCTTATGTAAGATTGGATTCATAGTATTGATTTACAAGGTGAATGTGTTTATGGTATATGTTTATATTATCACACAACATATTGGTTTATTCAAATTTGAATAAGGATTACTCTTGAAGGACACTCCTCTTAGGAGACACCATGGACATTAGTCCACCAGCACTTTAAAGATTGATAAACTATCAATTAGAACTTCCCATAGATTGTGGTATCACATTAAGCAGTGCATCAACAATGATATTTGAGTTCTCAATAATGATAACATTAATGATGAAGTAATTGACTTTATGGCTTTGACTTAAATATATGAATAATAGGGAGACACCCAAATTTGGGTGTGATGATTTTGGAAAATGATGCCATGATACTAGCCACAATGCCATACTAAGGATGATATGACAATGGTGGAAACCATACAACCTTACCACAATTCCTAGATGGATTGAGAATAGATCTTGACGCCCATTACACCATTTCTTTTCATTTTTGTGAAATTGCACTTTAGTGAAGTGGAGTAAACTATGGATTTGAAATAAGGAAAGGAAGAAAAAAGGAAGTTAAACACTTTACAAGAGTGTTCAAATGATAAGGTGTTGAGGGGTTTTTATTGTTTGTTTTGAGAAGAGATTTTTGGGTATTGCTTGATGTCTTGTGGCACTTACTTTCATTGTGGTACAATGAGCTCTACCTACTCCAAAAGGAAGTTCTTTATATTTTATGCACAAACCAATCATGTGTTTCTCACTATTATATAAAAAATGGATTGACAAGAGTTTATGCTTTCAATTGAGTCTATATATAGAAATGTCTATTCTTTATTTTATCCTTTGCAACAAATATTTTGTATTACAATACTATGAAGTCAAGTAAATACTATCACTACTAATGTTTTAATTAGAATCGATGTAATTATATATACATTTGAGGGTTCATTGCAAAAATACCAAATTTATATGGTAAAACTCAATAAGAAAATATGGAAAATTAAAAGGATACCAAATTTAAGTTGAAAAATATAAATAACTATTATTACATAAAAGAAATATAATTAATCTTCTAGTTTGTGTTTCAAATTTAAATTTTTAATATGTTTAAATTTGAATTAAGTATTTACAAAAGTAAATTATTTATGATAGTATTCATAAAGTAGAAACAATCATTTATGAAATAACAAAAAGGTAGAAAGGAATTTAAATCTACATTAAATAGTTTATACATTTATCCTTACTTTAAATTTTATTTTTATCAATATATTTATTACTTAATCATAATTTATTATCATATGATTCTTAATTTCAATATATTAAATATTATTAAAATTAATTCTTGATTTTTTTAAATAATATTTTTTAATTATCATACGACAAGTATAAATAATTTTAAAAAATTTAAATATCACCCATCTCTCCCTCACACATGCACATAATAAACTATTAATTTTTTTATATATTAAATTGACTAATGTTATATTTTGTTAGCACCGCTTTTGTAATATTGAATATTTTTCATGCTTGTCAACATTGTTTTTGGATTAATACTCAATTGAATTTCTTTAATTAGCATTACGTTTTTTATATTTACCTAAAACTTGATGTATTACTATTTATTTTTAATTCTCTTAAACAAAAATATTTTATTTTTTTATGTTTAGGTAAAAATTTTGTATTACTGTTTATTTTTAATTTTATTGTATTAAAATAATTTTAAATGCAAATGATTTAAAGATCATTTTTTTATAAAAATTAATTTAAAAATTTATAAAATTATTTTATTACTATATGTAGATTACCATCTTTATGAATTAAATTGCAATCCTCAATCTAATGTAAATATTAAATAATATATACTAGAATTAAATAACAAACGATGTACAACTACTTTAAATTTTGAAATATATAATATATATTTTTTAATACAATTATTTTATGTTCATCTTTACAATATTTGATTGTCTTACTTTTTTATTTTTATAAATGATAATTTATATTATTATCTTCATAACATAAACTTGATAAAATTTAGTTAAAAAAAATAAATATTAATGATAGTTTTAATTCTAACGTAATGAAATCTAACTTGATATATTATTTGTTGTCATTTTAGAAAACTTTATATTTATACATTGCATTTAGCTATAATATGAAATTTAAAATAATTATTTAAAATATTTAAAATATTGAAAAAAAAAATTGCAATAAAAAATGATTAGAAAATATATAAAATTATTTTATTACAATATGTAAAATACCATATTTTATGAATTGAATTATGATCCTCAATCTAATGTAAATAGTAAATAATATATACCCAAATTAAATAATATGTAGCATCTTTTGATTATATATAGTAAGGGTTGGGTTAAAAGGTTAGGTTAAGGTTAGGATTGAGGGATGGTTAAAATTAAGGTTTTCATTCTAAAATAAATCTTAGCTTAGGGTTAGGGTTAGGTTTATTATTAGGGCTCAATTATTGTTAAAGTTGGTGTTGGGATTCTAGTACAAGACTACCATTCTAAGATAAAGCTTGATGTTAGGGTTACAAATGAATTATGATTAGGGTTAGCATTAGGGTTCAATTAGGATTAGAGTTGGTGTTCCTAAGATTTAAATAAGGGTTAGAGATAGTGTAAGGGTTAGGATTCAATTAGTATTAGGGATACAATAAGTATTATGGTTAGAGTTAATATGTATTATATTAGTTGATAACCCTAAACCTAACAAAGAATACATATCAGAGATCAAAGATTAAATGTATTCTTGTAATCTATTTCACAATTTCAATGTTTCCTTATATTGTACAAAAGCTACAATGTACAATGAAGGATCCTAGGGGACTTATGAGGAGGATCCCAATTGTTGATTTATGTTTACTATGCCATACTATAAATTATTATCACTCTTTCTTTGATTTGTACCCTCCAATATATAAGTTAATGTATAGTTTATTATCAGGGTAACCGTTGCACCTCTTTTTGGCGCAAGTGCTAGTTTAATTTGTATTTTGTTGTCAATTATTGCCAATTTACTTTAATATTTCAATTCTATGCAATTAATTAAGTTTTTGGACACTAAATGATAATAATTGCATTATTGATTTAGATTTTTAAGTTCACTCATGATTATGCAAGTAGTAAACAAATTAGTGGATAACTCTTTTGTTTTTTAATGTTATATTTACATTTTATTTCATCAAGTAATATAAAAGTTTAGATGCAATTACTCATTTTTATATGTAATTAGATTTAAATGCTTTTCTTTTTAAGTTCTTTTTAAAATGCAATTTCATTTAACATGTGTCATACATTTTAGAATCTTTCTTTCATTCTCTAGTTTAGTTAAACAAACTTAAGCATGATTTGAACCAAAACCTCACAACATTCGACAACAATAGTGCTTCTAGTTTATCCAATTTTGGGTAATAATATCACACTTGAATTACTATACTTATAGATTAATACAATTGTAATAACAAAGTTTGTGGTATCATTCATATAAATCACCAAGGAGAATTAAGCAACATCATGTTGATTAAAATCCAAGGAATGAATAATCATCCTTAGATCATAAACTAAAAATATAAATAAAATAACCAATCTAAATCTCAAATCAAACTAAGAAAATTATCACCGTCGTATATATACATACGAAGATAGATTTAACCTTACAAGATAATTATAAATTCCAGCTTACAATATAACTATCATCTTATAGTTTGACATGGAATGAGACTAACAATATCTATATAAGCTTCATTTTGATATGATTATGAAATATATCAATTAGTAAACAAACATTAGTCATGATGACTAAATAATTTAAATTTAAATGGTTCCCTTAGTTTGTAGCAATTGAAGAAGAACTATTCGAAAAAAAGGTCCTAGGAATGGTTGTATACCCACATAATTTTTTAAAATCAAAAAGTAGTTTAAAAAGTAGAATTACATGTATATCACATCGTGATCCTATTTGGAAATAGTGTATGTAGACAACCTAGTAAATGAAGAATGTTCCCAATACATAGGTGTTTAGTTACAGGGTGGAAAGTATCCAAGAAAAATAGTATGAACTTAAATATTTATTTAAAATTAACATTTTAAGATAATCATTCAACAAAACCTAATAATGAAATCACTAAGATAAATTACAAGATAAAATATATTTATTGTATACTTGAAAGAATATCAAATGGATCACTTGATTCTTTGATTCTTTGGGTGAAATTTTGAGATGAGATTCAAGCTTAAAATTTAAAAATAATAATTCAAATATGCTCTTCAAAGATGATAACTATGGTACACCTCCGATAGGGAGAGTAGTCTTATGTGAGTGACTTAGGACTTGAATGGTCTTGATGAGTCCAAGACTCTGGTATTGTTTGGACATATGCATATCTCAGATGTACAAAAAAATACTTCTTGTATGAACAAATTCCTAACCTACATGGTTGGATGTTTGTCTCAAATGGATGAATTTCTATCTTGTATGAATAAAGTACTCAAAGATACAAATAATGAATGCTTAATGTGATGATGAAAAATTAGGGCTTCACCATAGAATGTAGTAAAACCACCGATTTTTCCTTAGAGACCATCACATTGGGAAAAGATGAAATTTGATAGATCTAGATTCTAATCAGATTCCTAGTTTTCTAAGTGAAAACTCTTCTTTCCCTTGAATTGGATTGAATTAATTAAATATGTTGAAATTAGGGTAAATGTGTGTATATTGAAGCAATTGTGCACAAACAATGAGATACAGTTGTCAAATGGATTTAAAACCTGGATCTAAGCAGTAGATGAAGGTTCAGAACTATTCCTAGAAACTTGGCCTAAATTGTCGAGATTGTGGTGGTGGTCACCATGGTCCTTCAAACTTTTCGTTGTCCAAAAGGGAACATGTTCGTCTATGTGAATAATTTTGTTCATGGAAATTGCAACTCATACCTTTTCCTGTAAACATTAGAAAGGGGGAAATGGTTGGGAATAGGGGTTTGTCTTAGGTCAAACCCCAATTTTGAAATTAACCATGAAATAGAATTAAAAATGTAAATGAAGTACTATAATGGAAATGGTTTCCTTTTGAGGGAAAGGCTAAAAATATCTGAAACACTAATGATATACCTTTTAATGAATGTTTTTTTTTCTTCACAAGGGAATAGGGTTTCATGTGGATAGTCGTTATAAAACATAGAACATAAATGTCATCTCCATTGCTTGAATCTAGACTTTACTTCCACTCCAATGCTTGAAAGAAGATTGATTGCTTGCTCACTTTAATTTGCTAGATCTCAAGAGTGGATTATGAATTTGAATTATTAATGCTTGATGTCAAAATGAGAGGGGTAGACCTCCTTTTATCCATGCTAGTAAAAAAATCAATTAATTTTCTAGACATGATCTAACACAGAATCTAGGTTTCTACTCAAATCATGTTACCATTATGAATCTCCAAAATGGGCTCTTTTGGAGAGGACCATGGTTCTAGACATTAGGGTCCCAGGATCTTGGGGAGAGAAATACAGGTCAGGAAAATTTGAGCTTGATACATGGCGATAACAAAATCAAGGCTTCAATCAGGCCTTAGGGGATGAACGCCAAGGTGAGGGCCCAAGTGAGGACAAAATTGTAAGGGAGTACAATTTAGGACACTAAATTTAGCCCCCACTTTAGCAAGAGTATAAGAATAAGCATACTCTCGATAAAGTACAAAGGTTTGCATTGAAAAATTTCATCAAGACATCAAAGAGACAAGACACATTAAGCTCCCCAGGGACTTTAGGATCTCACTACTTCAATATCAAGATGAAAGGAACATCATAAGAGAGAGGAAAGACAGAGAGAATCATGACTGCTATCCTAGTAAGGTTCGCTTACTATGAGTCATGAAAAAGAAAAAAATACCAAATTACAAAGCAAAAGGCTCAGTTTGCAAAGTAACTTAAGTATCAAGACATGTGATAGTGTGTGCATAAAGTGAAATATTGGCCAGAGTGTATGCCCCCACATTAAAGTGATTGCATACACCTTATCAAGAGAAATAGCTTTAAGGTAGCATGCATCCAAAGTAAAGCATGTTACCACAATGATATGCCACCAAGAAAGAAAAAATCAAAGGATAATGGTCACAAAACATGAAAACACATAAGGGATCTAGTAACTCTAGGGTCAGTATGCTCTTATGATAAATAATGTATATCATGAATATTTGTATTGAATTGACCTCATCCCCCAAAGGTAGTAGGAACTTGTTGGCAAATAAATTTGTCATTGCGGTTGTTTATTTGAAATTGACCCTGTTTGCCCGATGAGCAGTGACAAACGTTCCAACAATTGGAGAGATTGGAGTAAAACCACAATCTTCCTCTGCGTTTGAGAGGGGCATCTCCCTCGTATGATAGGGGTATTTAGGATTTTTGTGCACTTTTAACTTGAAAGTACATAAAGGAGAAAACATAGAACTTAAACAAGAAATAAAAGATAGAAACCCCAACAATAGACATATGACCATCAACTGAGATTTCTCAACATTTGCAACAAATTACAAGGGGAGTTTATAATTTAATATTCTTAGCCATGATATGACGATAAAGAAGAATGAGAAATCTCAACATATTCAGAGATAAGATACTTCAACACATTCAAACTAAGATACCAAAGGTTGCTTGTGTATCATCACATCAATTGTACAAATCACATATGCATAAAAAGACTACCAATTTGACATACGAGAAATCAACAATGATAACACATGAATACATTTAGAACACACAAACTAAGATGTATTCTTCATTATCCTCTTTGGAAATATACAAGTCCAAAATCCTTTCTATACATAGTGCAAATCAAAATGTCATTACAAGTTTCTCCTAGACTTTTTACAGAGGGGGAAACTCTACTAAAATTCTAGGAGAAACTTGTAATGACATTTTGATTTGCACTATGTATAGAAAGGATTTCAGACTTGTATATTTCCAAAAAGGATAATGAAGAATACATCTTAGTTCGTGTGTTCTAAATGTATTCATATGTTATCATTGCTGATTTCTCGTATGTCAAATTAGTAGTCTTTTTATGCATATGTGATTTGTACAATTGATGTGATGATACACAAGCAACCTTTGGTATCTTAGTTTGAATGTGTTGAAGTATCTTATCTCTGTATATGTTGAGATTTCTCATTCTTCTTTATCGTCATCTCATGGCTAAGCATATTACGTTATAAAATCCCCTTGTAATTTGTTGCAAATGTTGAGAAATCTCAGTTAATGGTCGTATGTCTATTGTTGGGGTTTCTATCTTTTATTTCTTGTTTAAGTTTTATGTTTCCTCATTTATGTACTTTCGGGTTAAAAGTACACAAAAATCCTAAATACCCCTATCATACGAGGGAGTTGCCCCTCTCAAACGCAAAGGAAGATTGTGGTTTTACTCCAACCTCTCCAACTATTGGAACGTTTGTCACTGCTCATCGGGCAAACAAGGTCAGTTTCAAATAAACGACTGCAGTGATTAATCGGTTTACCAACAGAATCACAAACACAATGGAAGAAGGGAACATGTGTCTTTTGAGTCAACATGGAAGAGACCAAAAGAGAACGCTTTGCATCGTTTCCAAGTAGACAACGCAAGAGAGAAAAAATAGAAGAATTGAGATACAAATAGAAGAATGTCGTAACAAATTCAACCTCTTTATTACCTTGAACCAACAGAGTGACAAAGGTCATCTAAACAGAACCTAACATAACAGAGAAACACATCATGAGAGAAACACATTATTAACAAGCAAGAGAGGAGAGAGAGTCTGTGACACAAATGAAGCTAATAAAGCAAATCATCTTCCCCCCAATCTTGTTGAACATTGTTTTGGGAAGGTGGACAAGACACAAGAGGAGAAAATTTGACCACAGTAGATGAAGCTACTGCAAGTTCCAAACAAGGACCATTCTCTAATGATGTGTCACTTTGTTTTTCACTAGGATCTAGGATTAATGCTTTTGAAAATTATTTAGATAAATAATTGTCAACATCAACAAGCTCATACATATCATCAGAGTCATTAGCAACATCATTGCTATCATGAAAATCATCATCCATTTACTCATCAAGATTAATAAAAATAGGATCTCTAATATGAAGAGAACATGAACCATCATCTTTCTTTAGCATTTTAATCTTGGTGATTTAGGTTGAACTTCCTCCCTAGTGTTGGGTGAAGGTTGGACAAATGGGACCAAGTCAACATTTGGTATTCGAGGAGGAAATGGGTTGAGAAGCAAGTTCATGAGCCTTAGCACGACGTCTCCGTCGACGTTCTCTCACACAACTATTTCTTTTAGGTTTAGCTAAGATTTATGAAGATTTCGGATCAATGGACATAGGATTCCTCTCTTCCATTAAAGGAGGAGGAATGGGAGAAGGTTTACTAGGTTGAAAAATAGGAGATGTCAAATGCTTCCCTTTGTAGGATGTGGGAGGCAGAACTACAGTATAGCTAGGAGGAATAGAAGGTATAGGAGAGATACCAAGTCCATCATGAGGAGGAATAATAGGTCTAGGATCTCAAGGCTTACTCAAAGAAAATATCATCTCATTCTTCCACTTTTTATAAGATTGAAAAAGAGCATCACTTTGGACCTCAAAAGACTCAAATTATTTGTGTCAAAAGTAATCAAGGGTGACATCTCCCTGCCTCACCATGGGTTGGTACATACTATGATTAATTGTTATGATTTTGTCAAAATGAGGAAATTTTAGACATTTACGAATAGTATAAGGGATCACTTTCATGGAAGAGAGTCAAGGATGTCCCAACTTCACATGAAATTGATCCAATGTAGGAATGATAAAAGAAATGACATCTAAGCACTTAGTACTAACCTTAACAGGTTCAAGAGTAATAGAACCAATAGTAGGGCAAGAGAAACCATCATACACCTTGACCACTACATCATATTTATCATATGTTACTTGATGCAATTGTAAAGTATACATATATTCTTTAGTGGTCACATTAACCATACAGATTGGATCAATGAGCACCCCTTACGAGAGTTTATGTTTGGTCTTTGTAGTGATATATAGTGGGCCATCAGGTGTATTAATAGTTTCACTATGATAAAAGATAATGTATATGATAAAAGATAATATATATATCTTTAGGAGGTGTAGGTTTGTCAACAAGATTCACCACATTATTAGACTCTATACCAAGGTCATTGGGAGAATATGCAAGAGGCTCATATTCAACCACATTAGTACAATGGGAAGGCAAATGATCAGTAAATATTTGAAGGTTTTTATTAGGAGGAGCTACAAATTTGTTTCCTTTGTCATTCACACCAGCTACAGATATGGTATTGTTATCAATAAAGTTTTGCATCCTACTCAATAAGGTATAACACTTCTCAGTATCATGAGTGTGTTGACGATGAAATTGGTAAAAGGCTTTGGGTTCATGATAAGGTGGCAAAGGTTTGGAGGTATCAATTGGTCGGATGGGAGGAATTTTAACACATTTTTATTTATCAATTGTGACATTATGCTATGCAAAGACTAAGAAAGAGGAGCAAATTATTTTCTAAAGTATTTAGATAAAGGGGCCACACCTAATGTCTAGACTACCACTTGAGTATTGATGTTGTCATTGATTTTGTTGTATCCCTCATTCGGTTTAAAGTTCACAAAAGATTGTTGAGAACTCTCATTCTTATCAACTGGAGCCATTGAAGGAGATTATTCAAATTGACTCACTTGAAGATGATAGTATGAATCACTAGGCACAACTGTGTAAAGGAAGTAAACTCAAAAAATAGAAGCTTATCCCTAATTTATTTTTGTAAATTAGCGATACAAGTTATTTGAACATCTTAATCAAACATAAGATAAGCAATTTGAGAATACATGTGTTTATATCTACCAATAAAATCAGTCACTTTTTCTTTAACACCTTGCTTGCAATGAATCAAACTAGTCAAAGTAATCTTAGAACAATATTATTGTGAAATTGTTGAATGAAATAATTAGCTAATTGTTGAAATGATGTAATAGAATAAGGAAGAAAATAACAATAATGTTGCAAAGCTTTATCACTAAAAGTGCGAGTGAACAATTTAGCCATAAGTTTTTTATCATGAGCAAAATCACTACACAAAGTTTGAAATGTTTTCACATGAGTCAAGGGATTTCTTTTTCCAATGTAAAGCTCCAATTGTGGGACTTCCATATGTTTAGGAGGGACAATATGGATAATGTCATCGGATAATGGTTTTGCTACAACAAATGTGGGCACATTAAACTTGGATTGGGTAATGTAAGGCATCTGTTATTGTAAGGATGAGATAGTTTGGGATAAGTTATTTATGATTGCTTCAATGGATGGATTGAAATTGGACATATTGGATTGAGGCGGAGGAGTAACATTGGTGTATGTAGGTTGAGGTTGAGAGTAAGGAGGTGGAACAATATGATATGCAGGTATGGGAGATGTTTGGGACACAAATGGAAGACTCACGAAACGAGATATAAAAGAGTTTTGATTAAAAAAGTTTCCCCCTTGACTAACATGTGTAAGATTAACATTTTGTGTGGAAGTAGTCATGATAGAAGATGTAAATGTAGGCACACTAGGTAAGGATGTAGGCATAGGAATAAAATGATTAACTTGATTGGTGGTTGGAGTGTAACCAAGGACTTGAACACAACTTTTGATAGGCATAATATTAGTGTAAGTAATATGAGCAAGGCCACACAACAAATCAACACCAATTTAATCACTTTGAACCATTCTTTTTAATCCTTCAAATTTATTATGTTTAAACAATGCAAAATTTTGTAAAAGTGATTGATTAACCGATTAATTAAGCAATTTAATTTGTGAATTTGAAAGATAAATGCCTTTAAATCATACATAACATATCATAAAGATCAAATCTAAAAATAGTTTGAAAAATTATGCAACCCACAAGTAAATTTTAGAATTATAAATTAGGGTTTTTGTAAATTTAACCACTAAATTTATTTAATTCAGTTGAAAATTAGATCTATGAGTGTAAATTTGAATTTTAAATTGCATGAATAATCAAATATGAAATAATTAATCCAAATTAAGCAATACACAAGTTGAATTTTAGAATTAAAAAATTAGGGTTTTTGTGAATTTAACCTCTAAATTTATGTAATTCAATTGGAAATTAAACTTTCAAATGTAAAATTGAATTTGAAATACAATAACAATCAGATCTGAGGATATAAATTAGAAATTAAGGTGCAAAATGTCGGGTTCACCAAAAGGCGATGGTGAAAAATTAGGGCTTCACCATAAAATATAGTAAAACCACTGATTTTTGCTTAGAGACCATCACATTGGGGAAAGATGGAATTTGATAGATGTAGTCTTGATAGACCTATATTCTGATTCAATTCCTAGTTTCCTAAGTGGAAACTCTTATTTTTCTTAAATTGGATTGAATTAATGTTTGATGTTGAAATTAGGGTAAATAGGTGTATATTGAAGCAATTATGCATAAAAAATGAGTTGCAGTTGTCAAACAGAGCCACAAACCTAGATCGGAGCAGTAGATAAAGGTTAATAATTGTTCCCAAAAACTCGGCCTAATTTTTCAATATCATGGTGGTGGTCTCCATGGTCCTCCGAACTTTTCACCATCCAAAAGGAAATCTGTTCGTCTTTGTGAATAATGTCATTCCTGAAAAATTGTAGCTTTGTACCTATTCGTGCACATAGTAGAAAGGGGAAAATAGTTGGGAATAAGGGTTTGCCTTAGGTCAAACCCCAATTTTGGAATTAACCATGAAATAGAATTGAAATGTAAATGATGTACTTTAATGGAAATGCTTTCCTTTTGAGGGAAAGACTGAAAATATCTGAAACGCTAATGATATACCTTTTAATGAAGTCATGTTTATCTTCACAAGGAATTAGGATTTTGTGGAAACTATTCATAAAAAATAGAACATGAATGTCATCTTCAATGTTTGAATCTTGAATTTACTTCTGCTCCAATGATTGAAAGAAGATTGATTGCTTTCTCACTTGAATTTGTTGGATCTCAAGAGTGGATTATGAATTCAAATTAAGAATGTGTGATGTCAAAATGAGAGGGGTAGACCTCCTTTTATACATGCTAGTAAAAAAATAAATTAATTTTCTGACACGAGCCAACATGAGATCTAGGTTCTGGCTCAAATCATATTACCATTATGATGCCCCAAAATGGACCCTTTTGGAGAGGACCATGGTGCCCATCGCCATGATCTTGGACATTAGGGTTGCAAGATCTTGTAGAGAGAAATGCAGATCATGAAAATTTGAGCTTGATGCATGGTGTGAACATAATTAGGGCTTCAATCAGGCCTTAGGTGACAAATGCCAAGGTGAGGGCCTAAGTGAGGAAATTTTTTAAAGGGAGTACAATTTAGGATGCTACACTTAACAACATGAGTATATCAAAATTATGGTAAAGTTGGGTATAATGGTTCGATCCTTAAATTGTTTATTTTAGATAGAGATGTATAACTTTTGGAAAGGTTTGATCAATAAATTTAAGGGGTATTGGTATTATTTCTAAAACTTTGTGGATTCCTCTAAAATTGACTTGAAATGAATATTTCATGAATAAAAACCTTACAAAAAGAGTTAAAGGGGGAGTTTATCTCAATTATTCCCCTTGTAGCCTTTCAAGTATGAATCCACATTGAAATATTCATAACCACATGCCAAAAGTTAGATCTATGTAAATAAATAAATTTGACTAAAAGAATAACCATCATGTTGTAATACGATGACAAACGATAGATAAAAGCTCCTCAAAACTAGTAGGGTGGGGTAATAGATTTGGAATTAAATTGTTGGTTCACTCCAAAAGGGTTTTGGGATGTTAAAGACACCTAATCTAGGAATCGTAAACCTTAAGTGTAAATAATTATAACAAGGGTTTGACATGTAATTGTTTATAACTCCACAAAGGAATTACATTCACAATAGGGTTACTAGTTATAGAGTCGTATGTAAATAGAACAATTCACACATCATGTTTGTGCTCCTACTTTAGCATGCCTTATTTTCATTCCCCCTAGCCCTATTTTGGCCTCTTTTTACTCCAAATCTAATGTCACCTGTTGACACTACTGAGTGGGCCACATCCTGAAGTTGTCCTCCCCTATTTGTTGATTTGTTGGTCCTATTTTTGGAGGATCAGGGTGCCCCACCACCTTGGTCCCCCTTAAACAGGACCTAATTTAAATTTTGGCGAGCTCTCTCCCTCCTCGATGGATTTTGGTCCCCATGGTTGAACTTGATCATTGGAGGTCGGCCTAATCGGTAATTAACCTAGGGAACCCTATATAACGATATCTATTAATACATTTTGGATCAAAGACTTTATAACTCACATACCCCATCATTTGTGCATCCATCAAGAATTCATCATCAAGCATTCTCAAGCATTCAAGGTAGCATTTCATCCCATCATATCCTTCATGCAAGCATCTGTGTTTGATTAGGTCATTCATGTTCATGTATTTATCATGTTATTGCATTCAACATTTGCGATCATATCTAAAGAGAATTGCATCATCAATCTTCTTATCAACCATTATAGATCTGAGGTATATCTCCTAGCATTTACTTTAGTATTTTCATTATTCAATTCAAGGTTAGCTCCTAAACTAGGGTTTGACCCAAGGCAAATTTCTATCCACAACCATTTCCTTTCTTTTTGCATGTATGGAGTTGACTTAGGAGTTGTGGTTTAGGATTCTGACAGAGTTGATGATGATGAACATATTCAGATTTCAATAGAGCAAAAAATAGAGGACCAGGATGACCTATCATCCCAGTTCCAAAAATTCTGACAAGAATCTAGTGCATCTTCGTGATCCATAAAACATCCCACTTGCATGTCTTAGAGTTATAGGACCGGGGCGACCTACCATCCTGGTCCCAACAATTTTGCCAAAAACTTTCAAGAACGAGTTATAATCTTATCCTTCTATTCAAATCCCTATCCATGGCTCTATTTGATATATAAAGTAGTTTTTTATTATTGTTTCATTTCAGTTGTCCATTACTTCATCCTAAGCTCTATAATACCAATCCAATTTCAACTCAAAAAGGGGAGACAAATATCCAAGTGAATCTAATTAGTATTTTATCCCTTTTCCTAATTGAATTGTGACTAGATCTATTAGATTCACCCCCCTTTTAATGTATCGGTCCCCTAGGTAGGATTAGTAGTTTTATTATCTTAATTGGTGAAACCCTAATTTTATCACCAGTACGTTTGGTGAACCAAACTCTATGCTTTAAACACTTCTAATTTTCATTTTCACATTTGATATTTGCACTCATAAATCATATATGCAATTGAATTACGTAAATTTAGAGGTTAAATTCATAAAAAACCCTAAGTTATTCTTTTAAAATTGACTTGTGGGTTGCACAATTTTTCAATCGTGTGTTCAAATCTGATTTTGGGGTTTTCATTACGGAACTTACTAAATATAATTGGTTTGTTATTACACATGTGATTACATTGCTTCTTAGTTATATTTACCAAAATCATGTGATGGATAATGGTGTCTTTCACTCTACGTTACTTATTTTCATTCACAATACTCTTGCATATGGCATCATTATAATTTCAAAGATATTTCCTACTTGGAAATCATATTTCAAAGCTTTTTATCCATGTTGTATTTTGTATTATGATGATATTATTAACAAAATTTATTCCATATATAGATCACATAAAATCTTTTGTAGACAATATTAATCGTAGAGATGATATTGAAAAGGCTAACACTTGTACCTCTCCTAAGGTGTCTCATGAGAATGAAGAAAGAGTCAATACTCCTGTCAATGATCTCTCCAATGTAGACTAGGCATTGAAGAGAAACATGATACCATCTTGTTCTCATACACATACTCTAGTGCAACTAGGGAAAGGTCAAAATGTTAGTGTATCAATCCCTCTATGTCATCCTTATTCTTCTAGAGCTTATCTCAATCATCAATATATTTGTAGGGAAGACGATGGCATACATATTATTTATGATCTTTCTCCTCACATAACATTAAGAAAATATGAAGCCTAAGATGACAAGGACCCTTCTTCCCAACCAACCAAAGAGGACATGAATAATGATGATAGAAAGGAGAATCTCCCTACAAAGGATATTCCTTCTTCATCTAATTCTCTCTTTGACCCTTTTATGTGTGCTTACACTACAAATTTTGAATAAATTCATAATGAAATATCTTCTCCTTCACAATTGAGAACATCCTATGAAGCGGGATATGACATTATGTCAAAACAAGGCTATATAGGACAAGGACTTGGAAAACATGAACAAGTAATTAAGATACCAATAGACACTCCCACACAATTTACTAAATAAGGCCTTAGATATCCCAATTATCAAACATCTATGAAGGATGCTCGTAAGGTTTAAATTCTTAAGGAGTATTTTGCAAGACATAAAAACTATCACCCATCCAAGTATGCTTCTACATCAAATAATCCTCCTCATTCTTTCCCAATTATTTTGCCTCAAGAAAATAATTATTCTCCTTCCACTAGCACACCTTGTCCTACATCTCAAGAGACAAGACCTAGCCATATCGACAATCGAGAAAAATTAGCTACAAGAACATTTTGGAGATTGAAGTATGGTAATAGTGTATTTCCATTCATAAAATATAATAATAAGAACAAAGAAGGTGATGGATATTGTCTTTTTCATCATTGTTACTCTCATTCTCCTAGAAATTGTAAAGCTTTTAAAGAATTTGTTCAAGACCAATATGATTGAGCTTGCATAGATTTTATAGTTGATCTTGTAATTTTTCTTAGTGAATAGGTAGTGCCTTAGCACTCCATTCACCTTATTATGTTGCTCCTCACCCTATGACATTAGTAGTTTAACTTTATTGGGGGTTCTTTTTCATGTGTGGTGATGCATCTTCAATTCCAATCATACTTAGAGAACAACTTAATTCTTCCTTGTTTTCTTTCTCGAGGGCAAGGATGGTATATTCATTTCTCTCTCCTTTTGAAATATTGTCTCTTCTTTTGACTTGCATTTTTCATAGTTTGATGTATTTTCTTACATTGAATTGTTCTTCATGTAAGTAAATGTGTTTTCCTTGGTTAGGACCTATTTTTTCTTGAGGTGCTACATGTTTTATGTATAATACCTCTTTGGAGGGAGTGAAATCCTTCTCTTTATCCCTATGTTTGGGGAGCATTGATTCTATCTTATATCTCCTATCCTTTTTAAGGATCCACTTTTTTTAGCACGAGTGGTGTTTTCTTATGATACGATGTTATTCGTTGTGTGAAGTTGTTTGGTTGCTAAATCATTATCTCTTATGCAAGAAGTGTGTATCCTTAAGCACAAACTCTTCTTAAGTTGATGATGTATGTCTATTATGAACAAACCCCTCACTCAAGGACAAAAGTGGGTTATCCTTCATCAATAATCCTTTTACTTAGCAAAAGGGAAGGTATGAATTCTTGTTCTCCTTCCTTTCTTTTGGTCAATGATGTTATTTTTGTCTAAAATATCCTCTTGGAGGTAGATGTATTTGAGTAAATATCTCTTCCTCCTTCTCCTCCAAAGGATTTCCTTTACACTTGTTGCAGGATATTCCTCTACAACTATCTTTTCCTTGCTTATTAGAGTCATGTCTCTTTATATTTGATTTATGTACATTGTAGCCTAAATGATATCTCCTTGGTGATGAAGGTGTGTATCATTGTTTCTAGCTTCCTAAGACATCAACATACCTCTATGTTGACATCTTAAGGGGGGGGGGAATACATCACGCCCTCCTTGTACCATATTTTTTAATTTTGCATGTCTTATATAGGTTGTTGCATGTAGGAAACCAGGCCTAAATCTTAGATGAGATGCTTCATTCCTAAAACCAAACTAAGTTCTATTATATTTCTTATATGGGGTATACATGCTTGAAACCAGATCTCTCTTATATGAGATGTTCCCGAAGCTAGACATATTTTGTTTTTCAATTGTATGCCTTATACAGGTTGTTGCATCCTCGAAAGAAAACCTAACTCTTATACAAGATACTTAAGTCTTAAAACTAGACGATGACATATGCAATAGGGTGAGTTGACTTTCATAATGCAACTTGCTAGATCTTTCAGCTCTTCCTTTTTCAAACATTTTAATATAGGATGACTAGCATAACACAACTTGCTAGACTAATTAACCCTCCTTGTATGAAATTTTCGATGAGTGGAACTAACATAACACAACTTTTTAGACTATTTTGACTCTCCTTCTCTACATGAATCACACAACATAACATAACTTGTTGTCCCATGAGTGTTCATGTTCACAAGGATCACCTAGCATAAAACAACATGATAGCCTATGGATTCCATGGTCTCTCTTGATTTCTTCTCGTGGATCACCTAGCATAACACAACTTTCTAGCATTTGGCATACATGTTCTCTCCTTTATCCTCCTCATGAGCTCATACCTTTTCTATTTGTTGGATCATGGTTCATCACTCAATGCATGCTCTTTCCCTTTTCATGTGACCACTTGTGTTCTTGTAATAGTATTTTGAGAATGATATTAGTGGCTAAGACATTTGACTATCGAGGTCTCTTCAACTAGTTGACTTGGAGTTTTTTTATTATTATTAATAACCCCTTGTGTTTTGTCTCTTTTCTCTTTGTTTGTATTTTTTTGTCTTTGTCTTATTTTGTGTGTCCTTGCATGTGATTGTGTGAGTTAAGATCCTATGATTGGGGGATTGGCTCCTCAAAATTAGTGATGTCTTATCTCTTTGTGATCTCACTCCTTGTTGTTTTTCTCTCTCTCATCCTCATCTTTCTACTTCCCCAGGAGTACTTGCACAGGCTCACGCTCACATTAAAGTGGGGGCTAAATGTATTGTCATAAATTATAACCAATATAATTCACACCTCATGTTTGTGCTCCTACTTTATCATGTCCTATTTTCATTCCCCCTAGGCCCGTTTTGGCCCCCTTTTACTCCAAATCTGATGTCACATGTTGACATTTTCGAGTGGGCGCCATCCTGGAGTTATCCTCCCCCATTTTTTAATTTTTTGGTCCTATTTTTTGAGGACTAGGGCGTGGTGGGACCTTGGTTCGGACTAGGGCACCCGACAGCCTTGGTACCCTTTAAACAAGACCCAATTTAAATTTAGGTGGGCTCTCTCTTTCACTAATGGATTTTGGTCATCGTGGCTCACCTTGACCGTTGGAAGTCACCCTAATCAGTAATTTACCTAGGAAACCCTATATAAGGATATTCTATCAATATATTTTGGATCTAAGACTCCATAACTCACATGCCCCATCATTCGTACATTCATCAAGCATTCTCAACCACTCAAGGCAACATTTCATCCCATCATATCCTTAAGGAATCATGGAGAAAAGTCATATCAAGCTTCATGCAAGCATGTATGTTTGATTAGGTAATTCAAGTTTATGTATCTATCATGTAATTGCATTCATCATTTTTGATCATATCTAAAGACTATTGCATCATCAATCTTCTTATCAACCATTGTAGATCTGAGGTATATCTCCTAGCATTTACTTTAGTATTTCCATTATTGAATTTAAGTTTAATTCCTAAAATGAAGTTTGACCCAAGGCAATCCCTTATCCGTAACCATTTTCCTTTCTTTCTGTATGTAGGGAGTTGACTGAGGAGTTGTGGCTAAGGATTCTGACAGAGTTGATGACAGTGAACAGATTCATATTTTGATGAAGTGAAAAGTGGAGGACCAGCACGACCTACCATCCCAGTCCTAGAAATCATGCCTAAGCTTCTAACAGTGAATCAAGTGCATCTCCTTGATCCTGAAAAGATCCCACTTGCTTGTCTTATAGTTATAGGACCAGGGCGCCCTACCATCCCAATCCTGACAATTCATCTTGAACTTTTAGGAATGAGTTCTGATTTACCCTTCTGCTCAAGTCCCTATTTATGGCTCTATTTCATATTTGTAGCAATCTGTATTACTCTTTAACTTCAATTTTCCATTGCTTCATCCTAATATCTATAATACCAATCCAATTTCAACTCAAAAAGTGGAGACAAACATCCAAGTGAATCTAATTAGTATTTCAGCCCTTTTCTTAATTAAATTGTGGCTATATCTTTTGGATTAACCCCCAATTTTAATTTATTGGTCCCCTAGGTAGGATTAGTGGCTTTATTATCTTAATTGGTGAAACCCTAATTTTACCACCAATAAAAGTGGGTGGTTTGAAGGTTTGAAAATTTTAATTAAATATTTGACACACTGAAACAATGAGAAGGGTCCATGATGGCTAAGGGACAATAAAAGTGGGTGGTTTGAAGGTTTGAAAATTTTAATTATAGAGGTGAATTAACTGTGTGTTTGGAAAAATAATAACATGGAAATGTCAAAACACAAGAAAATGTTTGAATAATGGAAATGTAGAGTTTAATCAAAAGGGTGATTAAAATGGATTGTGAAGGTTTATAAGGTTGAGGAAAGGTATAAATTGAACCTACAGAAACTTAATTTAAGTAACTTTATTTTCAATAAAAAAATCACAAATGTGAATTCATTTCCTTATTAATACGAATCATAAATCAATTTTTAGGATTAGGTGTTGTACACCACATAAACATGATATATTATAAGGTAGATTAAATAATTATTTAGTTTTGTTGCATTTAGGAGATGTGTTTAGTCACACTAAGTAATTATTTGAGCCACTTGTCAAGTTGTATTATAACACCGAGTTAGTTATTTTATGTGTGTGAGAGATATAGAATAATTAATTAGGGAATGTATTTAATATTGTGAGAACTTCTAGTATCAAATATTTAATAAGAGGTCAATAGTTTTGTGTACTCATGGTTTTGAGGCACATTGTTTTATCTTATCACTTGGTTGTATTTGTGTGATCTTGAGACTATGAAAACAAATATATATTTAGTGGTTTATATTGGTTGGGTGAGTGGGTTATCATAATATTGAGTCTTTCTAAGGAATGCATATGTGAAGTGTGGCATGGAATGTGTGAATTCATGCTCAAACACATGGAGGATGTATTGGAGAGGCTCGACATTTCAATTGTCTTCGTTGTAACTATATACACATAAAATTGGCTATGAGCAATTAAATAAATATTTTATATTTATTTAATGATTATTTTTCTATTAAATAGTGTGTAGGGGAAAAAGTGAGACTAAGTGTGGAAACCCTAATCTCACTCTCATACACACTCATGGAATATAAAAGAGCCTAGGGAGGTAACACACATCGGCTACTTCTTATGAGAAAGAGAGAGCCATGTATTACCTCTTAGGTTTTCTATTCCTTTGTTGTAAATGAGAGAGAGGAATGATGCACAATGCAATCTAACCTAGAAAGCAAGTAAGCAAGCACAACCTAATTTGAGAATACAGATCAAAGAACAATCAATACACTGCTGAAAAGTACAAATCCAAAGGAAAAATCAAAGGCATACCTATGTCTGAAATCTGAGCAGAAATGTCCAGGACCAAGGTGCCACACCACTTTCTTGATTCTGCAATTTTGGAGCTGAAACTAACAGGAGGGATTCTAAGACCTACAAAGTGTTGTTCTGCCAAGTCCTACTGATAGGGGGTAGGACCATGGTTCCACGCCACTGTCCTAGGCAGGGCCAAGGCACCACGCCACTGTCCTTGGGGTTTCTGCCAAGATCTACAACCTAGAACTGTCTATGTGTGCTCTTCCGATCCAGAAACTTCCAACGGTGCTTGGATCCGAACCTGTACCTAAAGCTTAAAAAGAGGGTTTGGGGTGGCTATATAGGTTTTTTCCTTATTTAAACCCCCGTGTTGGTGATTTCCACCTCCAAGAATAACCGAAAATGTACTGAAAATGTGTGTCCAAGAACCTTGTGTGTGCGCAAGATCCTAAGAGTGAAAGTAAACAACCTAGAGCAATCCTAAAGAGTAAACCCTAATTGCTTATAATTGACAAAGTAAATGCTCTAAATCCACGATGCAAAGTGATCTAAAGCATGAATATGAATCAAAATGAATCTTATGCAAAGACATGAAATCAACATGAAACCATACCCAACCCCAAGGGATAGGTACAAGTCAATCGTTAGTCGGTGATCTCCTATTGTTCTTCTACCTCTTGAAAAGCCCCCAATTGATAAAATGATGCTTGATGAATTTTTTATGGATGAATGTTAAATATTGTTGAAGACTTCAAAGATCTACTCTTTCGCTACAAAGAAGGCTTTAATACTCCAAAAACCTACTCTTAGATTCTTAGAAGAAAACCCTTTCAAATGAAGAAAGAGAGTTCTTAAGTATGAAACCCTAGATATTAATTTTATGTTTAGGCCGACCTAGGATTTGAATTTCCCGTTGATATTTTGGGGTTAAGCATTATTATATCATAGGATTGTGCTCCCAAAATTTTGGGGAAAAAGTCACGGACCATGTTCATTCCCACCACGGTCCCACCAACTTTTCACCAAATTTTTGGGGCCGTTAGATATGATGATATTAGAGTGCATCCCAAAGTTATAGCTGATTTCAAGATGTTTTAATATGCGAAATCAGGCCTAAATGGTCAAAATAAGACATAATTAGGCTTTATGATTAAATGATTCATTGGAGGAATAAGATGAAAAGGGGCACACTTAGGGTAAAGGGCCCAACTTTATAATGTGTAAAGTAATGAGACATGACCTTAGATTTAATGAAATTAATTAATCGAATGCTTAAAGGGGAATGAGAAATGCAAGATGCAAGACACACTAAGGCGGGTGCTAACCCAAGTGTGCAATTGTACCACCCTAGAAAGGGTGTACAATTTATGACACTACATTTAGCCCCCACTTTAGTGGTCATATGAAACTACGTGCATATGCAAGCTAAAGTACAAAAAAGTAAACATCATTTGAAAAAAGGATATATCCATAATTTGTCGAACAAAGCCCCCAACGATATCTGCAGTACACAATTAGGAACCACACCCTACAAAACCACATGTTAGATCACAAAATTACCTAATTCTTACTAAGGAAGGTGATGAAATTCGCGAGTAGCTATATGTCCCCCTATTTTGACTTGCTTATTAGTAAGGTGAAATAGTTTATCATGTTTTCCACTACGAATGTGATAGACTGTGATGAAGCAAGTTCCCAATAAGGATTGATTACTCATCCAAGAATGTTATAGAACTAATCCAGAGTGAGGGGGAGAACTCACAATTCCAATGCCACCAATGGTGAAAGAATCGAAGCTTCCCAGCTCAAGATATGATAGATTGAATAAAAAGTGCAGAAATTAGGGTTTTAACTTTAAAACATAAAGTCAAAAAGTGCATAACACATAAATATGAAAGTGACACCTTCATTTGTCACTTTCTAAATTTTTGGCACTATTTATTGTAGAGGAGCCCACATACAAGCCACCATGCCTCAACACCGATCTGAGTGACCTACGAGGATGGAGATCCTGTGCTAGTTCGTACTTGCCGATCGACCGCTCGACGAGGTGAGTTGACCATCCATTGACTCCATTTGACTTTTTCATGTTTTCAAAGTTTTTAGAAGTGATGATGTCATTTCCTAGTCTAGGTCTGGCACTCCCTTTGGACACCTAGGGGTCCTAGGGTGCCCTGGTCCTCCTAGGGCGCCATGGTCCCAAGGGGGCGCCATGGTCCCTTCTAGGCGTCATGGTCCCAGTAGGGTGACATGGTCCCAGTAGGGTGCCCTGTTCCACTCAGGGCACCCTGGCCCCTGTTCAAGGGGACCAATGATGACACGAGATTAGGTGATGAATGCTATAACTGATAGAATGATTGTACTGATCAGATGATGATAGATGATTGATTAATTATTGATGATAGATTCCTTTGTATTTTGTAGACACTACCGTACATCCGCGAGCATATCGTCGGTCTCACCTTTTGGAGCCTTCGGGAGGAGATCCCAATGCTGATAGTGAGAGAGAGGGATTTTCTACATGCAGTGGGCTTGTGGGATGTGATGACCATGTCAATCATCCAATTCCATTCTGCAATGTTGATGGCACTGATGGAGAGGTGGGATGCAGACACCTCAACATTCTCACTACCTATGGAGGAGATGACGGTCACCGTTGAGGATGTATATCGCATTTTGCGCCTTCCCATTAGAAGAGAGACCGTGAAATACCGATCTGACTAGACAAGGAGGATTACAGGAGAGAGCATGTATATGCTATGGGGAGAGTGATACGTAGTGAAATGAGGGGCCGCATCATGGTCAGCTGGATCCTACATCCTATTAGAGAGGCTCCATTAGTGAGGTGACTCATGATTGTGACCCTTGAATTAGTTGTGTGCCCTAATGGGCATGACACACATATGCATGGAGGACTCTTCTACACCATACGAGCTATGGAGAGACACAGAAGAGTATACTCTTGGGGTCAGATCATGCTTGCGCATCTCTATCATGACCTTGGGAAGTATGTGTTAGGACAAGGATGCATCCTCATGATATACACACTACTAAATATGTGGATGCTTGAGCATATTACTTGCACTAGGCCTCATGGAGCCCCCACAGAGCTAGTCCCAAAGCAGCCTAGGGTATATGCTTATCCTCTAGCTCGTGCATGGCGATTTGGCGATATCTTATATTGGAGGTTGAGCTTAGATAGATTGACAGTGGGTGGGGTTATATGGAGACCCTACCTCAAGATGTACATATGGGTAGGGATACGCAAGCAGATGTTCAGCATGCAGAGGAACCATCTACTAGAGGGGCGGTACAACCACATAGTCGTTCCCTTCTACGTCAATTGAGTTCGGCAGTAGTTTGGGTTCTAGAAATGCATTCCTATTGATGTGCCTGTGTACATCTGACACTCACACGTGATCCCAATGCTAGGAGCCATTCCTAGGCCTACCAGTGATGAGATCGACATCATAGATTAAGATGGGTCAGATCAGGACATAGCGACAGATTATAGAGATGATTCAAGCACGCATCGATGGTACATCGAGGACATACCCTGGAGCCATTTTCCCAGTAGACTACCCTGGAGGAAACCCCATACCATGGAGACAGTTAGATGATAGAGAGGGATCTGATACATCCGAGGAGGGTTCAAATGATCAGGTTGATGACATAGAGGAGCAGGAGGCAGGTGGAGATGGAGACAATCCTGATACCAGAGAGGGAGATCAGGATGGAGATGATGAGGAGGATAGAGAGGAGGAGGATGACAACGATGAGGATGAGGATGAGGATGACAACGATGAGTCACATGCAGTTCCTCATCACTCTGGGGAGGATACCATAGCCCTATATCCACCAAGTCTCCCACTGCAGGCAGAGAGGGACCCCATAAGGGGTCCTGATCCTAGTCCCCATCGGCCCTCACCTAGTGTATAGAGACAGTATGAGCGTGGAGAGCCTAGCGGATCCCAGTCTCAGGTGGTCGCTATCCAGAATCCCTAATGGTGAGAGGGAGATCCAGGTAAGGTGTCATATTGTTGATTAACGTATGTATCTTATCTACCTTAGATTTGATGATATAGAATGCTATTGATGAAAAAATTCTCTCTATCTTGCAGCTACCATCCAGGAGTGGCATTCTCTGATTCAAAATGCAGTGACACACCTTATTATGACTACACAGTTTCTAGTTCCTCACAGCTAGCACACAGATCTTAGAGGAATGCAAGATGACATGAGGACCTTTTCTCCCCTATTCAGACGGAGGTGGAGGTCCTACATGAGACATTATGAGAGACAGAGCATGACCTAGCAGCGTCACAGATAGAGGCATCCACATACCGAAGGATCATGATGGAGAGGGATCGCAGGAGCTCCTCACGAAGTCACTCACTGTCCATATCACGATATACCCCCATGGGGCCACTCCCATGGCCCAATCAGGAGGGGGCATGTAGCCACCATCCTCCAGCTACTAGTCCTAGGAGATTATTTTGATGTATTGATGTACTCATGATTATGTTATTTTAATGCTTGAACAATATATACATTGCTTAGAATAGAAGTAACATATTGAGTAATGAGCATGTATAATTGATTTTAATTTCCATGTGATTGATTTCTCAATGCTTCATGATTAAATTGATACTTGTGAGATTTAATTAAATAACTAAGTATTTAATCAAATGCTACTTTGATGATGTAAAAGAAGAATGTATTAAGCCTGAGAACTATATAACTAGTGTGAAATTAACTCTAATTAAATACAACATGATATAATTCTACTTAACACATAAGAAATTTAATAACATGCTAGCACATATGAAATGTAAATCCATTACAATTTACATAAAAAGAATCCAAAACAAACTATACAACAATGAAACATGCTTTTTAAGAATAAAGTAATGTAGACCAAACAGTATAACCTCATTTAATCTTACATACTTTAATGAAGACATGCTAACATATTACCCAATTTTGAAGAAAGAAAAGACATAGAAAGAGAACAGAAAGCAGACTAGAAAGAAATACAGGGAACAAAAAATAGAACTAGGCATATTATCTATGAAGGTGCATAGAATTTATGGATTCCTTGAGAGGCGTACCTTCCATATCCGCTATCCTGTAAGCACCTGATCCATAGACCCCCACAAAAATGTATGGTCCAAGCCAATTAGGATTTAATTTTCCCTTCTCCTCAGGTAAGGCATTCACGTTGTGTTGATTCTCGTAAAGGACTAAATCCCCTACTGAGAAGGAATGTTGAATAATCGTATCATTGTAGCTGTGTTGCAAAGTTTTATGATATAATTGAATATGATCGAGGGCATTTATGCACCGCTCATCGAGCATCTCAAGTTGTTGAAGTCTTTCTCTCTATAGGAATCATCATCCACTACGCCCCTAAGACAAACTCCAAAGGAATTTCTAACTCCAAAGGCATAATGGCATCAACACCATAAACAATATTATAAGGAGTACAACCCGTAGCAACACGTACACTCGTGTGATAAGCCCACACAACGTAGAATAGTTGGGTATGCCAATCCTTACCATGCTTGTTTATAGTCTTTCGAAGAATTTGTTCAATTATCCTATTAGAAGACTCAACTTGACCATTTCATTGGGGATAATAAGGTGTAGAAAATTTATGTTGAATATGATATTTCGCAAGAAACTTCTTCACATTCTTATTTTTGAATGATGTTCTATTATCTGAAACTAAGGCGGAAGGTATCCCAAATCAAGAAATAATGTTTTCCAAAATGAATTGACAAATTACTTCAGCGGTAGTGGATCGAAGGGGAATGACTTCCACCCACTTTGTAAAGTAATCAGTGGTAGTTATGATGAAAGTACATCCTTGAGATGAAGGAGGAGATATTTTACCAACAAGATCCAAACCCCATGTAGAAAAGGGCCAAGATGCTACTTGTGATCGAAGCTCTTGGGCAGGAGCATGGATCAAATTACTATGTTGCTGACACTGATGACATCTTTGAACAAACACAAAGGAATCATTTTCCATGGCTTGCCAATAATATCCCATTCAAAGCAATCTCTAAACTAAAGACCTACCCCCAACATGCCCCCCGCAAGCACCTGAATGTGCCTCTTCAAGAGAAATAGGAACTTCAACCTTGTTTAAGCATCAAAGAAGAAAACCATTATAACCCCTCCTATAAAGGACATTAGAAAGGATAATGTATCTAGCAGCTAATTTACGAATCTTGGCCCTAGCATTCTTATTTGCAGAGTCAAGAAAGGTACCATCACTCAAATATCTCATGATATGCGAGTACCATTCATTAGATTCTATAATGCAATAATATGCCACATCACTAGGATTATCAGCAATAGTCGAGGTAGTAAGGTTGTGAACAGTGAATTTAAGATCTACCACAGGATCCTCTAGAGACACAAGAGAGGCAACACATGCCATTGCGTCAACATGTCGATTATCTTTTCGAGGAACGAGCTCCATGGTATAAGAATCAAATTTTTGCAACAAGGGTATAGCTAGATCTCTATATTGTGATAATTTGTCTTGCTTAACTTGATAAACTCTTGTCACTTGTCTTATGATTAGTTGAGAATCTCCATAAATATGTAGATGTTTCACACTCAACACCAAGGCTTCTTTAATTCCAACTATAAGAGCTTCATATTCAGCAATGTTGTTGGTACATAAGAAATTGAGACGATATGATAAAGGAATAGGCTTCTTTTTAGGAGAGATTAAGACCACCTTTGCCCCCAGTCCTGTACGACACTTAGAGCCATCAAAGTATAGTTCCCAAGTCTCATCAACCTCAATGGAAAGAATTTATTCATCGCAAAAAGACTCTGGATTAGGTAGGGAGAATGGTGAAGGAGCATCAACTAAGTGAGCAGTCAACGCTTGACCCTTTATTGCCTTTTGTGAGACAAATTTAAGGTCAAACTCAGTCAACATCATAACCCACTTAACTAAGCATCTGGAAAGATCAGTTTTGGAGAAAAGGTGTTTAAGAGGATCAAATTTAATGATAACATGGATCTGAGCATTCAAGAGATAATGCCTCAACTTTTAAGTTGCAAAGACTAAAGCAAGGCATTGTCTTTCTATCATAGAATATTGGACTTCATAATCGAGAAGAGTGCGGCTTATTTTATAAACCGGTAATTCTCTACCATCCTTATCATATTGTACCAATAAGGCCGCAAGATCTTGAGGGGAAGCAGTGGTGTATAGAAGGAAAGGCTTTGTAGGATCAGCAGGTTGAAGAATGGGAGGATTGGCCAAATAAGTTTTTAAGTCTTTGAATGCTTGACGACAATCTTCATTCCATTGGAAAGTGATATTATTTTTAAGCAATTGTGTGAAGGGAAAGGTATGATCCACAAGTTAAGGGATGAACCTATGAATAGCTTGGATCTTTCCTTGCAAAATTTTTAGTTGAGAAACATTCTTAGGAGGTGGCATGTTGACAATAGCATCTATCTTCCTTGTATCCACCTCAATGCCATGATGTGAAACTATGAATCCTACTAGTTTGCCACTATCCACACCAAAAATACATTTTCGGGGATTCAAACACATGTTATACTTACGAATTCTTTCAAAGATTCGATGAAGGATCTTAATATGATCTGTACGAAGAATGGATTTGGCTAAGATGTCATCAACGTAATCTTCTAAAGTCTTATGCATATAATCATGGAAGATGAGAGTCATAGCACACTGATAGGTTGTGCCTACATTTTTCAATCCAAAAGTCATCACAATCCAACAAAATGTACCCCAAGGAGTGGTGAAAGCAGTTTTATATTGATCTTGGGGATTGATGAAGATTTTATTATATCCTGTGAAACCATCTATAAAGGATACTAAATCATGCCCTGCTACCAAATCCACTATCATATCGATATTGGGGAGAGGAAAGTCTTCTTTTAAAGAGGCCTTGTTTAGATATCAAAAATCTATACACATCCTAATCTTGTTTTCAGCTTTAGCCACAACCACAATGTTTAAAATACATGGGGAATAATCGATAGGATGAATGAACCCAACATCCAACAATTTTTCAATCTCAGCTTTAACAAGTAATGCCACTTTAGGGTGAATCTTTCAAATCTTTTGCTTCACAGGTTTAGCATCATGAATTAGGACAATATTATGAGTGACAATCTTAGGATCTGCGCCAGGCATGTCAGAATATATCCAAGCAAAGATCTTAGGGAGTTCATGTAACAACTTGACATACAATTTTTGCTCTTCTTCATCAAGACATTTCCCTATCTTGATGATTTTATTAACACAAGGATCCATCTTGATATCAATGGTGTCATTTATTAGGAGATTGCTTTGTTGAGGAGCATCTTTTAATTGAGAAAAATCTTTAACTATCTCATCATTATTTCTTTCTTTCCCAAAGTAAGCTTCCACATTTAGACAATAGGGAAAACTGCAGTTAGGGTGATAACGAGGAAGGTTGTCATAAGCTCCCAAGAATTCAGCTAAGGAATCATTGGTAGAAAAAATATCCAAAGCAAGGACACAAGAAGAGTCACAGTCAATATATTATGGATATTTTAGTGAAAGAGAAGAAGAAATGACATTAACACTAATAGATGGTCTCTTAGAGGCTTTAGTATGCTTGAAAGGATCATAACCAAGCCCAAATGTCATATCTTGAAAGTTGTTTTCCAAGGGAACCTTAATCCCTTGTTCTTGAGCACCACATCCATTTCTATTATATCCACACCTAGCTAGGATGTGAAAACTAGGACCATAAAGGTTAGTCATTTTCAAAGAAGGAGGAGGATTTTCAAAAAGTGAAGGATCAAAATCCTCTAGACCAGAAACTAAGGGAGATGAAGTTTGAGAAGCTGCCACAAAGTTATTACTCAATGGCCCAGACAAAGTAGATGGTTTTTTAGGTTCTTTTTCTTCTTTCTTCTTTTCAACCTTAGGCTCTCTAGGGGGAATTCAGTATTCCCCTACGAAGGTAGGATTGAAGTCAAGGGATCCCCAATCATCTTCTACAAGAATATTTTTAGGAGAGAAAGTGTTCTCAATCGTAGAGTCGGGATAAGAAGACTCTTCCTCAAGAACCTTAGGTCCACTTGAGGAAGTATTGGGAATCGATCCAGATATAGGAGATAGGTTTGATGAACTGGTCACACTAATCAAAGTAGAAGCTTTAAAAAAGTTATCTAAGATAGTTGGGGAAGAATTGATTGAAGAGGATTTAGAACTTGATGTTTGTAAACAAGCCTAGAATCTTGTGTCACCTAACAAGGTATATGTTGTATTGTTGTGAATGAACTTGATTTGCCTATGCAATGTAGAGGGAACAACTTGCATGCTATGAATCCAAAGTCTCCCTAGCAACAAGTTGTATGTCAACTCTCCATACATGACATGGATACGTGTAGGTAAAGTAACAGGACCTACCTCAGTAGGCAAGGTAATGATACCTAGTTAAGATTTAGCAACATTATCGAAGCCACAGATGGTGAGAGAATCGGGCTTAATAAGAGATGTATCAACATTGATCTTATGCAACAAGTTAATGCTACAAACATTAAGGCCGGAACCATTGTTCACTAGTGTTTGTCTTATCACACTATCATTTATGATAACCACAATCATTAAGGGATCATATTGTTGTCGAACTTCACTAGAGGGCAGCTCATCTTGTGTAAACACAATTTGAGCCTTAGGTGTTGTAATAGAGTGAATCAAGGAAGCCATATTATTGGATGTCATTGCGGATGGGACATTCACTATTTTCAAAGCATCTTGTAGCATTCCATGATGAGTCAAGGAAGTTTGAAGAAATCCTAAAGGGATATCTTGGCTAGAGTAGCTTTAAGTTGTTCGACAAGATCATATTCCTTACCAAGGGTTTGTGAAATGCGAGGTGCTTGAGGAAGAATGAGTTGAGGATCAGGTAGAGGAGTCAGAACAACCAAAGGAGGGTTAGGTTGCCTATTGTTTCTTGTGTTATAGGTATGGGCAACTACATTATAACTCTCCTTAGTTAGTTGTCTATCATAGCTATAGAGACTCTTAGTGGGATTCCTTCATTGAACTATAATGATAGGTTTGTTTAGAGTGCTAAAGGAATCATGACTATATCAACTTTGAACCATGAAAAGAGGTTGATTAGGAGGAGGTGAAGTTGGAGAAGGACAAGCACCTTGGACAACAAAAAGTGGTTTTCTATGTTCATTCACATTGATCATATTAATTAACTTTTTAGATGCATTATTCGTGTTTGAAAGTTTAGGCAAAGACATAAATTCATCAAGGGAATCATCCAATAAAGCATGGTCATAGTGATTGAAAGGATTATCTTTGGACTCAAAAGGAGACATAACATCATAGAGGGAACCATGGGAATAAACTATATTGCTAGATCTAGTGGAGGAGTTGATAGGAATGTACCCATGAGAGGGACCATTCAACTTATCTTTCTGATCACCATGAAATGGCATAGTAACAAGGTTGATTAACTTTTGGCAAAATGAGGGTTTAGAAGGCTTAAGGTTCAAAAACTCATCTAGAGCTTCATCTAATTCATCCTTAATAAACTCATAATCAAAAAAATTGCATACATCATCAAAAGCATCAACATCTTACAAATAGAAATCTGACATTTTGAAATGAAAATTGCATGAAATTTAAACACACAATGCAAGGAAAATAAAAGAAACCTATCTCTTTTCTTCTTCTTCTTTTTTTTTTTTCCTCTTTTTCTATTTTTTTTTGTTTTGGAAGCAAATGAAATAAACTAGATCTAGATCTAACAATGCAATGCAATGCAAATGAAATTGGATTCACGTCGGGTTCATCGAAGATGTGTAGGGGAAAAAGTGAGACTAAGTGGAAACCCTAATCCCACTCTCATACACACTCATGGAATACGAAAGAGCCTAAGGAGGTAACACACGTCGGCTACTTCTTATGAGAAAGAGAGAGTCATGGATTACCTCTGAGGTTTTCTATTCCTTTGTTGTAAATGAGAGAGAGGAATGATGCACAATGCAATCTAATTTAGAAAGCAAGTAAGAAAGCAAACCCTAATCTGAGAATGCAGATCAAAGAACAACTGATACACTACTGAAAAGTACAAATCCGAAGAAAAAATCAAAGGTGTACCTATTTCTGAAATCTGAGCAGAAATGTCCAGGACCAAGGTGCCATGCCATTGTCCCGAATCTACAATTCTGGAGCTGAAACTGACAGGAGGGATTCTGAGACTTGCAAAGTGTTGTTTTGCCAAGTCCTGTTGACAGAGGGTGGGTCCATGGTGCCACATAGTTGTCCTAGGAAGGACCAGGGCACCACACCCCTGTCCTTAGGGTTTCTGCCAAGATCTGCAACCCAGAACTATCCTTGTGTTCTCTTCTGGTCCAGAAACTTCTAGCGACGCTCGGATCCGAACCTATACCTGAACATGAAAAAGAGGGTTTGGGGTGGATATATAGGGTTTTGTCTTAGCCAAGCCCCCATGTTCATGATTTCCACCTCCATGAATAGCCAATAATGTACTAAAATTGTGTGTACAAGAACCTTGTGTGTACGCAAGATCCTAAGAATGAAAGTAAACAACCTAGAGCAACCCTAAAGAGTAAACCCTAATTGCTTACAATTGACAATGTAAATTCTCTAAATCCATGATGAAAAGTAATATAAAGCATGAATATGAATCAAATGAATCTTATGAAAAGACATGAAATCAACATGAAACCATACCCAACCCCAAGGGAGAGGTACAAGCCAATCGTCAGTCAGTGATCTCCTATTGTTCTTCTACCTCTTGAAAAGCCCCCAATTGATAAAATGATGCTTGATGAATTTTTGAGGGATGAATGTTGAATTTTGTTGAAGACTTCAAAGATCTACTCTTTCGTTGCAAAGAAGGCTAATACTCCAAAAACCTACTCTTAGATTCTTAGAAGAAGATCCTTTCAAATGAAGAAAGAGAGCTCTTAAGTATGAAAACCTAGATCTTAATTTCATGTTTAGGATGACCTTGGATTTGAATTTCCCGCTGATATTTTTGGGTTAAGCATTATTATATCATAGGATTGTGCTCCCAGAATTTCAGTGAAAAAGTCGCGAACCATGTGCATTCCCGCCACGATCCAACCAACTTTTCACCAAATTTTTGGGGCTGTTAGATATGATGATATTAGAGCACATCCTAAAGTTACAACTGATTTCAAGATGTTTTAATATGTGAAATTGGGCCTAAACAGTCAAAATAAGACATAATTAGGGTTTATGGTTAAATGATTCATTGGAGGAATAAGATGAAAAGGGGTACACTTAGGGTAAAGGGCCCAACTTAATAATATGTAAAGTGATGAGACATGACCTTAGATTTAATTTAATTAATTAATTAATTAAATGCTTAAAGGGGAATGAAAAATGCAAGATGCAAGACACACTAAGGCGGGTGCTAACCTAAATGTGAAATTGTACCACCCTAGCAAGGGTGTACAATTTACGACACTACAAATATTTAATTTGAAAAGATTAATTAATTTAATTCATTTCATATTCTCCTATTAATTAATTTAATTAAAATATTTTATTAATGTATATGATGAAAATGGATAACAACAATATTGAAAGACTAAATGAATTCAACCACAAAACCCTAGCCTAACAACAACAAAGATCCACCATAACATGTGAAGATTACCTAAGACAATGCAAATCAAATGAAATCACAAAGATTATACCATCACATGTCCAATAGAGTTTGAATCTTCATTCTTCCTATCTCCATTGACCTTGCTTGATATATTTGCTCTCAGATTTTATGTGTGCACAAGAGCTCAACAAAGAACAGAAATGTGGTTGCAAGTAGGCTTGATCGCATATGAAAGTTCAAAAGCGTAATTGGGAAGTCAAACGATTAGGGTTGATAATGAAGAAAGAATCTCCTTATATAGCAGATACTATAAGAAATGGAGGGATAAGATTAAGAGGTATAAAAGATAAATGGTCGGCTAAGATTAGAGGGTCGGTAGAGAAAATAAGAAAATAATGAGAGGGTAGGTAGTGTAGGAATTAAGAGATGAATGACATGTGTCATAGGTGGAAAAGGTTAATGAATTAATTAAATAAATAAAGATTTATTTAATTAATAGAGGAAGTGGGATCAATTAAATAAATAAGAGTATTTATTTAATTTAAGAAAAGGATAATTTAAATAAATAAAGGTATTTATTTAAATGAGAAATAAGGCTAGAAGAGGATAAATGAATTAATTAAATAAATAAGGATTTATTCAATTAATAGAAGAATTAGGCTAAAGTAATATTTATTTAATTAGTCATGACAATTTTAGGTGTCTACATTTTGCCCCTCTTTGAGACAATGCAGCTTGTCGCGTTGTTTCAAAGAAGATAATATGAACTGATACAAAGTTGCCCCAAGATGGGAATGATATGCCCCCTTGAGAGATTGGATGAAAATGTCTGAAAAGATTGCAGACAATCTCTCAATAAGAAAGAAAGGTTAGAATGGACTGACCGGATAGGATAAAGTGACAGAGTCACGAGATAAAGAAGACTGACTCGGGAAACTAGGGCTAGGGCTAGGGCTAGGGCAGTCTATAAAAGATACCATGAGGGGAATACATTCTCATTGTCATCCACACATCCAAGAGATCAGAGTGCAGGGAGAGAATAGAGTAGCAGCAGTCAACAGTGATGGCATTGGTGCATAGATTCGATCGCGTTCGCCGATTTCAGAGGCCAGCAGATGTAGGAGAGCCAGTAAGTACCATAAAACCTCCTTGTACTTTGTCGCAATAAATATTGTCATTAATGCATGTTAGGTAGCGTAATAAATGCATTCTAGAATATGTCAAACAAGGTCAAAAAAATGTTGAGGCACGTCTATGCTGGTGCCAGACACGTCTAGGTTAACTAGGTGCATCTGTGTTTGTGCTAGGTGCATCTATGAATGAAAAGGCATCTATGTCAAATGCGAGCACGTTTGTGTTGTTCAGGGGCATTTGTGTTGTGTGGGCACGTCTGTACAGAGTAGGCACGTCTGTGAAAAGCATAGGCACGTCTGTGTATTTCAAGCGCATCTGTGCAAAGCAGGTACATTTCTGCAATATGTAAGTGCGTTTATGTCATGAAGGCACGTTTATGTCTTCAAGGCCTAATCGACAATTCTATGCTGAACATACGTTGTCGATTGGATAAGCTGTTGAGAGGATACACTCAAGCAGGTCCTCTAGGGAAGACTAGAATAGCGGATAGGGCTAGGATTGATAGTTTTGTGATAGAACATACGTTGCCAATTAGGAAACTACTCAAGAGGATACACTCAAGCAGAGGCCCTAGGATAGGATAGATCGAGGCACTTTGTGATGAACAGTGAGTACCAAGACATAGTACTTTGTGATGAACAGGGAGTACTAAAAAGAGAAGCACTTTGTGATGAATAGGGAGTGCAAAACACGTAGTACTTTGTGATAAATAGGGAGTACCACTAGGATAAACATCAACACTTTGTGATGAACAGTGAGTATCACTAGGATAGAGTATCATAAGCACTTAGGATAATAAGTAGCATTTTGTGATGAACAGGGAATGCCACTTTAACTGAAACAGCTGATTTGTTTGACTGCAGGAGTACCTACCTATGTTGGAGTCACGGGAGAGATTCCCATCGACTCAGAGTTTACGACCGGAGCTAACATTTGAGGATAGAGTAGCTATTGAGGTTATGGGTTTGCGATTCATTCTGTATGTGCTTGAGTTTTGGGCAAACATGGGGTTGCTAATTGCGCTAACTGAGAGATGGTACTCAAAGACTTGCACTTTCCATTTGTCAATGGGTGAGATGGCAGTCACCTTAGAGGATGTATATAGGATATTGCAGATACCGATTGATGGGGAGTTGATACCCTATGATCGAGATGGAGACAGGGATGCCCTAAGATGAGTGTTTCAGGATTCCAGACTGGAGATGAGGGTAGGACATGTGGCATGGGATACCATGACATGGACAGGATTGGCACTACCATCAGTACTGGTAGGAGTGATCAGTGGGCTCCTGTATCCGGACAGGGCGACATGAGGGTTGGCTATGGGTTGGGGGAGCACATTGGAGACACTGGTGACACAACATACCAGATATGCCTGGGGACCATGCGTGTTGGCGCATTTGTATTATGAGCTCCATCAGTTTGTATACCATGGATCCGTAGGATTGGGCTGCGGAGTGACATTATTGCAGGTATGGGCTTATGAGCATCTGTCGGTTACCCAGCCAATTCATTTTAGAGGTAGGGGCCATGGGCGCATTTTTGTTCATTTATATGATATGATTACATCGCAGCCGCGGATCAGGAGATTAGAGTACTGGCGTTGGGTCATTGATGAGATTGACACCATGGTATGGAGACCATACCGAGAGTGCAAGGAGTGGGAGGATGATGTAGTGGAGCTACCGTATACATTCAGGAGCAAGTATCTGATTGGGTGGATGCCCTATGTACTAGAGAGGCAGTTGGTTGATAGAGTTAGCAGGTAGTTCGGCAGGATTCAGCGGATGCCACAGGGTTCCGGGATGCATTCTCAAACAGTGAGGGATCAGGTACAGTTCAAGTCATTGTTGTCATATGATTAGGCAGTGATGCAGCTGGTAGAGATGGTGCCCTTGCCTTGGGATATGTGGCCAGAGATAGAAGATGCAGGGATGGATGCTGAGTATACTGCATATTGGGTTGAGCATCCATTTCCATGACTCATAGACCCAGGGGAGCAAATAGATGGAGATGGTGGGGGTGATGAGGACGATGATGGAGATGGTGGAGGTAGAGGCTGATGGAGGAGGCAGGGTGTGATAGGAGAGAGGAGAGTGGCTCCACAGAGAGAGGGTGGAGAGGAGAGACAGGCTCATGTGGTGAGAGGCATAGCTAGATTGCCTTTATAGGTGCCAGCAGCATAGGGTCCCAGATAGGTACAGGGGGGACAAGGATGGGTACAGGGGTAGGGGTAGCCATAGGTACATGGACAGGGGCAGCCACATGAGCATCCATAGGTACAAGGGAGAGAGGAGGAGGATGAGCTATTGGAGTTGAGGGAGATCTGCCAGGGATAGGCAGATGAGATCCAGGATCTCGAGCGGGAGAGGGATAGGCTTAGGAGATAGCCGAGGGACACTGAGCGAGAGAGGGATCAGGTTATCCAACACTATATAGAGGTCGAGACAGCACTGAGGGCAGGGAGGCAGGTGGCAGAGGACATAGGAGCTAGATATGCTTATGTTCTACAAGTTGGGGAGGAGATAGGCTACTAGAGAGACCTATACTATGGGGCCGTGCCACCAGAGCAGCGGGCTAGGAGCTTTCGTAGACCATCACGAAGAACGATGACCACTGGAGGGAGGGACAGGAGACAGGCATCGAGTGGTGGGGTCATGGGTCCTCCACCACCACCAGACAGAGGGGACAGGAGAGATGATCCTGGGGCAGGTCCTTCTAGGGCTCAGACTCCGTTGAGGCCAGGTGGCTCCGAGGGAGGGAGTTCATCATAGCCTTAGAGGGCTCTCTATGTATCAGTTTTGTACCATTTTGTATGATGAAACCTTCGGGTGATTGTAGCTATATGATTTTGACATCATTGTATCATGACACTTATGATTATATATATATGAGATTCCCCCTTGTGACAACTATATGCATGCTTTCCTATGTGATGCTTCTATATGTTTTATCTTGTATGTTTCCATGTGATGAGATATTTTCATGATGTATGTTTCTATGTGATGGTTATGATATGGATGCAAATATGTACATGATGAAATGCAATATTTTTGTTCTTTTATGTTTTATATGTTTATGCAAATGCAAATGTGAATGTATGAAATGCAAATGAATCTGATAATGCAAATATAAAATGTGCTAATATGTGTTGTGTGCAGGATGTGATGCAATTGTGATATCTATATGTATGTATGAAATGCTAACATGTAGTAATGCAAGTGCAAACTACAAGAGATGCAAATGTTTTTGGTGTGTCATTATACTCAGTCATGTGATAGCAGGCTACACAGACTCAGGAAGGATGATGGAAGTCAAGAAAGGGGGATGGAAGATAGAAGATATGAAAGTGAAAGAGCTTCTTGTGCGTTTATCATCATTGAGCTTTATTATGGCAAATAGGTTATGAGAATCGAGGTATATGTTCGACCCGGAAAGTCATTGTACTCATTTGCATGGAGATCAGACAGTCACAAACAAGGAATGCCCCAGTTCACACTAGACTCACAGTGTCCTCGTATCCTTGGATAAGTCATAGCATTACTAAGAGACAATCCACAGACAGCAAAGAAAAATAGGTGACGATACCCCATCCTCGCCTTTCTAGTCAAAGACATCCTAGAGATAAAATCTCTAGTCAGGGACATCCCAGAAAAGCTAAAAGACATGTCACCAAAAGATAAAATTAAAAGAAAACCAAGACTCGACACCAACATCCACTGTAGTCCTCAAGTTTAGTGTCTCTTGTCACTTGTATAAGTCTATTTGATTGTGGTCACAATGTTTACTGTCACAAAAGGATAGATAGCACTGAACCATAATGTTGTCTAAGTCTATTGAAAGATTTGATTTGTTGAAAGCCCATTGTTGTTGTTGTGTCTCATCTGAAACTAACCGAATCCATGCAATTGATACTTTATTGCAGAGAATACGAAACTTTATTGCGGATCGACGATGCAAGTGTTTCTTTATTACGGATTCTGTGCAGATAGACTGAAGAAAACTGGAAGAAACTATGCTCCTCAAAACATGTGATGCGCTCAGTTCCACACCCATCACTAGACGTAGGATTTGCCTTAGCCACAGATAGGAGCTGATTTATTATGGATGAAAAGGGGTGAAAAGGAATGTTTATTATAAATGGCTAACCAATCTTAGGTAGATCAATAACAAGCCATGATGGGAATGGGTAAGTTTTATTATGGATGAAGAGGTTGTGAGTGTGTGCAAAGTGAAAGGATGAAATGGAATCCTGAAGGAGGGAGGAGCAATGTCTCTACACATGGCACCAGTGACTTGGTTTTCACCATGGTACTTGCCCAAGGCTCTACCGAAGTGGTTTTCACCATTGGACGAAATGTTTTTCTGTTTTTACTTCTTTTTTTTCTTTTTTTTTTTGTGTGTCACAAGGCGTCTGTTTTCCAGGTTTTCACCAAGTAACAATTTTTTATTTTTATGATTTTTTTGTCGTTTTAAAATTTTTTGATATTTTGATATTTTTGAATTTTTTATTTATTTTTGAATTGGGATACTCTAAAGAGCTATGTGTGAAACTTGCGAAGGTGCATGTTGTTGATAGGATCCTCCAAAGGTTCACCCTCTGTGCTTGAGAGCTGATATGCACCAGATCCATATGTTGTTGTGATGATGTAGGGACCAAGCCAGTTTGGTTCGAACTTGCCCTTCTTCTTTCTGTCTTGTTGATTTTTAGGATTTTCTCTGAGAACCTAGTCACCTACCTCAAATGTGCGAGGCTTGACTTTATGATTGTAGTTGCGACTCATTTGTTGTTGATAAGCCTTGAGATGATTAAAATCAGTTTGTCTTCGTTCATCCAATAGTTCAAGTTCTTGTAAGCGAGAGACCCTGTAGCCTTCGTCACTAATAATGTTTTGCAAGGAGACTCATAAAGAGGGTAACTCAACCTCAATAGGAAAGATAGCTTCAGCGTCGTATACAAGTGAATAGGATATAGCTCCTGTAGGTGTGCGGACACTTGTGCGGTAAGCCCAAAGTGCGGGATTAAGTTGGATATGCCAATTGCGGCCAGTGTCGTCGATTGTCTTTTTCAGGATTTTAAGGATTGTTTTATTAGATGCCTCAGCTTGACCTTTACCTTGTGGGTAATAAGGTGTGGAAAAATGATGAGTAATATGGAAGCGGTCACAGAGTTCATGAACATCCTGATTTTTGAAGGGATGCTCATTATCGGTGATGATGGAAACAGGAATATCGTATCGATAAATGATATAGTTGAGAATGAATGTAGTAGTTTGTTTTCCAGTGACTTGTGTAAGAGGAACCGCTTCGATCCATTTTGTGAAATACTCTATGGCAGTGATGATGAATTTATGACCATTGGAGGAAGGAGGGTGAATCTTGCCTATGAGATCAAGTCCCCACTGACAAAAGGGCCAAGGAGTCGCAATTGGTTGAAATTCTTGCGCTGGCGCATGAATGAGGTCTCCATGAAGTTGACACTGCTTACATTTCTTAACAAATTGATATGAATCTTTTTCCATATTGGGCCAGTAATATCCAAACCTGATGAGTTTCTTGGCTAAGGTAGGACCACTAGAATGTGGACCACATATCCCTTCATGAACTTCATGTAACGCAATCTGAGCTTTGTCCCCTTCTAAACATCTAAGAAGAGTTCCATCTAGACCTTGACGGTATAGGATATCGGCTAAAATGACGTATCGAGAAGATTGGCAAATGAAACTGCGACGTTGGTTATTGGATAGGTTAGGAGGAAGGGTATTGCCACAAAAGTATGTGAAAATAGAGCCATATAACTGGGACTCAGGACCGATGACACATATCATCTCAGTAGGAGTGCTCTCATACGAGGGAACCAAAAGGTTATCCACCAAGAACTCATAGCGGGTCTCATTTTGTGGTAGATCGATTAGTGAAGCAATTGTAGCCATGGCATCCGTGGCTCAATTCTGCTCTCTTGGTATCTGCTCAAAGTCTAACTTCATGAAATGTTGTTTCAGGTCATCCACCATTCTTTTGTAAGGCATTAATTTCTCATCCTTTGTTTGGTAGTCATCAGTTGCTTGACGAGTTACAAGTTGAGAGTCCCCAAAAACATGAAGTTCCTGGATCTTCCACTAAACTGCAATCCGTAATCCAGTTGTTAATGCCTCATATTCTGCTATGTTATTAGTGCAAGGAAATGATAATTGATATGATTTTGGTATAGAATCCCCTTGAGGAGTTATAAAGAGGATGACAGCTTCTGCCCCATGTTGTGTGTATGAGCTGTCAAAGTATAGCTGCCAAGGCTTTGTGTGTGACACTGTTAAGATGGATTCATCTGGGAATTCTGAAGTTAGAGGAACATCCTCTATCAGGGGAGCATCTGCTAACTAATCTATGATAGCTTGTCCTTTTACTTCTTTTCTGTCCACATATTCAATGTCGAACTCACTCAAAAGCATCACCCATTTGGCTAGTTGCCTAGTAAGTATTGTTTTATTGAGAAGGTATTTCAATGGATCGATCCTTGCAACCAACTTAGTTTTATGAGTTAGCATGTAATGTCATATTTTTTGTGAAGCAAAGACCACTGCGAGACATGCACGCTCAATTGGTGTGTAGTTTAGCTCATATCCCACCAATGTGCGACTGGTGTAGTAGACTACCTTTTCTTTGCCCTCAGCAACATGTTGTGCTAAGAGTGCCCCCAGTGTTGTTGAAGTAGCTGATATGTATAGTAGTAGAGGTTGATCTGGAACTGGTGGCATCAAAACTAGCGGATTTAGAAGATAATATTTGAGTATCTGGAAAGCCTGTTGACAGTTATCATCCCATTTGAATTTGTTGTTTTTATGTAGCAAGTGCTGAAAAGGATTACATTTATCTGCAAGTTGTGCTATGAATCTTCGTATGGACTGGAGTCTCCCTTGCAAAGATCAAAGTTGACTGATATTTCTTGGTGGTTGCATCTCTTGGATGGCCTCGACTTTTGCTGGATCGGCTTTGATTCCTCTTTTTGAGACAATGAATCCCAGGAGCTTCTCGAAGGTTACTCCAAAGACACATTTCTTGGGGTTTAATCTTACTTTATATTTTTCCAATCAATAAAAAATGACTGAAAGTATGTCCAAATGTGTATCTCTGTCTATTGATTTTCCCAAGAGGTCATCAACATAATCTTCCATAATAACGTGCATGAGATCATGAAAGATAGTAGTCATGGCTCTTTGATATGTGGCGCCTGCATTTTTTAGCCCAAAGGGCATGACATTCCAACAGAAAGTTCCCCAAGGACAAGTGAATGTTGTTTTTTGTTGATCATCGGATGTGATTTTTATTTGATTATAACCAGAGAATCCATTCATCAAAGATAAAATCGCATGACCTGCTGTGAGATCTACGATCAAGTCAATATTTGGTAATGGAAAGTCATCCTTAAGACAAGCTTTGTTGATGTCTCTGAAATCTGTACATATTTTGATGCTACGATCTGGTTTACTGACAGGCACTAAGTTGGAGATCCATTCAGGATAATCAATTGGGCGTATGAATTTGACATCCAATCATTTTTCAAGCTCTACTTTGACTAATAATGCCACTTGTGGATGCATCTTTCTTAATTTTTGTTTCATTGGTTTTGCCCCCAGTTTAACTATCAAATGATGCATTACCAAATCCAGATCCAATCCCAGCATATCAGCATATGACCATGCAAAATTGATTTGTCGCTCTGTGGAAGAAACGTATGAACTTTGATCTTTTTGTCTCTGTCAGAGATTGAGCCAGGAATATGTTATGTGGACTTTCTTCTATACCAATGTTTGTTTTGATGGTCTCCTCTACCAACATAGATGATTTTTCCTCATATGATGCTGGGAGAATGTTGAGTCTTCCATCCTCGAGTGCCGCAGAGAGGTTTCCGCCCTCAAATATGTCCTTTCTTTTTACTTTTTTGGGGTCAGACAACACCACAATGTGGTTTTCACCATAAGACCCTTGATTTTTATTTTTTTTTATATTTTTGTGACTGGAAGGCCCAACACCCTCACCAAAATATGCCACGCTATTGAGTTCTATAGTGTATCCTGCCTTATGGTCCCAGGGGGAAGATCATCTCATATGCCTAGATAGTCAATAAACGCTTCATCATTTTGGAATGTGTCGAACTATGCAGGTCCTTCATGATCCCAGTCAATAAGTTGGTGGTGAACAAGGGGAAGGCCTTTGATGTCTTCGAAGTTAGCAGGGCTAGAAAAGGATAAATGAGAAATAAGGCTAGAAGAGGATAAATGAATTAATTAAATAAATAAGGATTTATTCAATTAATAGAAGAATTAGGCTAAAGTAATTAAATAAATAGAGATATTTATTTAATTAGACATGACAATTTTAGGTGTCTACAATTAATTAATTCATTTATCCTTTCTTCTAATCAATAAATTAAATGTCTTATATTTAATTATTCTTCTATCCACTATCCTATAGTCTCATCAATTAAATAATTCCTTAATTATTTAATCTTCCTTTTCCAAATCACCCTCATCTCCACATCACTTCTTCTTTGCCAACTCATCAATCATGTGGCTAAAGATATTAATATTTTTAATATTAATATGCATCATTATCTTCAACTTTCAATTTATTCTTCAAATATTGTGTACGTACACACATTCCTTGACTTCCCTATATTTTCTCCAAGCTTCCTACATCTTTGGAGGAAGTTGAATCCACTTGTCCTCTTATCCCTAAATTTTCTCTAGCTATCCTATATTCTCTCAAGTCTTCTTCTCAGTCAAGGTGAGATGAATGACACTTGGCTTCTCCTTCCACCTTTTCCTCCATCCTGTAGGTGTAGGAGGAACATCTTCCACCTTTCTCTCTCACATATCAACCTCTTGATCATAGCCATCCAATTTGCAAGATTTAATCATGACCATTGATCTCTGCCACCTAAGCTTATGCACGCAAAAATCTATAAATAGAGGTCTCCTAAGCCATTTTTGAAACTAATAGCTAATCTTACAGTCAATCAAGAGTCTTTATCTTTGTATCCATGAGTTCATTTGCTTAGCATTTTTAGATTTATTTTTGAGAAATTTAGCATAAATCATTATCATAGTTTAGTTTTGCATATCATATCAATTACCAGTCCATTCCACACTTGCCATCTTGGAAGCTATCAATGCTTGTCTGAGAGAAAAAGTATCTGCAACCAAGAACAATGGGGTTAGGACGCAATGAGAAATGAATCATGAAGGTATAATATTTTATTTTCTTTTTCATTTTATGTTGTTTCATTGGTTGAAACTTGAGCTATATTTGCATGATAGACTAGTGAGTTTGCAGGTTTAATCTCTAAAGTGAAACTTATTTTGATACATTTTTTGGTGCCCACCGTGAGGCTGAGGCCTCACACTTCATTTTCTAATATCATGTCTAATTCTCGCTAACATAATGGATTAATGTTTTTGTAAACTTTTTTCACGCCTGTGTGAAATAAGGTAACACATTTACAACTTAAGATAGCACCTTTGACTCTTAGTTTAGCATATTTGTTTTGCAGGTAAGTGTTTTTATGACATAGGCTAGCGCTTTTGTCTTACATGTTAGCGCTTTTGCTTCCTAGGTTAGCATTTTTTCTTAAGAAATCACGCTTTTACTTAATAGTTTAGCGCTTTCATTGCACAGGGTAGCGCTTTTGTCTTGCAGGTTAGCACTTTTGCTCAATAAGATAGCACTTTTGTTGTTTTAGCGTTTTCACTTCACTCTGCAACAAAAAATAAAATTGGAATTTTATAATCTGTTTGCTAACAAATCCTTGTAGGTTCGACCGTCCAAGACTGATTTTTCCAAATTACTGACTTGTGTGCTGCAGGTTTCATTTTGAGCAACTTTTTAATGCATTTTCTCGCATAGTTTAACTAGGAAAATTTTGGGAAGTAAAAAATCATACATATTTCACCTAGCTTAACTAAGGGGTAAATGAACAACATGCAACTTGTATCATGTGTTTTTAGTATGGTAGTTGCACATAGGTAATCTAAAAGGTAAAAGAACAATTTTTCTACCATGCTAGTTGAAAGTAGTAGGTGAGTATGCTCTCACCCTAATATGGTGATCAAAAAGCTAGAACTACTTTCATTTCATATTTTACCTTAAGAGAGTTTGCCTTCCCGAGCTTCCTTGAGGGGGCCAATGAGAGGGAAATGACCCAGGTGGAAATGGGCTAATACTGAGTCCTTCTGATCTACTCTAAACAAATCATGTCTATGACGAAAGTCATTGAAAACATGAGTTGATTAGTTCACACTAACACTATGTTTCCCCATAAACCCTATGGAGTGCAACCTCTATAGGCTAGGAATCTTTTGTATTTATAGAGTGTAAAGTGGCCCATGTATGGCCACATGACCAGAAGCCCTTACTAAAAAACATTTGTTTTAGTTATCAAAAATCCTTCTAATTGTTGGCACAGGAGGCCGGACCTCTGAAGCCACTCACACACATACGGTTCTTAGTAGGGATATGAAGTTTTCAATGGGGATTTTTCATGGAAACTGGTTCTTGGTTGCCCCAGAGAAGTAAGTGCTGAGGGGGGAGCCAATGGGGTCAAGCACCTAAATATACACTCTGAATAGCGTAGCCTCAGGGAAAACCCCATGTGAGATTCAACAATTATTGTCTCAGCCTACCATAGGAATTGTGCTTGCTTGTGCACTTTTCTTTGCACTTTTCTTTCCAAACATTCTGTCTTTTGTGTTCGCAAAACATTCTCAAAATGGTCAAAAACTTGAAAAATCATCATTCTGAAATAAGTCAAAAATCTGACAACTTACTGGAAACTGAAAATTTCATTTGACACAATCAACATCACACTTTTGTAATGCAAAATAACGCTTTTATAGTGCAGAACAACACATTTGTTACGCAGAACAATGCTTTTGAGCAATAGTATAATGCTTTTGAATTTTAGGATCACGCATTTTCTCAATAGAATAACGCTTTTGCACCTTAGGGTAGCACTTTTAGTGTGCAGAGCAGCGCTTTTATTCAACAGAACAGCGCATTTGTTGCAGAGGTTAGCGCTTTTGATCCATAGGTTAGCGCATTTTTTTTCCCGCATTTGCAATAGTGAGCATTTCCACATATCAGACCAAAATGTCAACATCATTTTCAGATACCCTTTTTCAAGGAGGTTTGTTTTCAATTGTCACAGGTCTTCAAACTAGTCAAACAATTAAGTTATCAATCAAATAGGCTATTTTTCAAAGGTTTTTATAACCATAAACATCCAACAAGTTAGTGATTCAACCATCTGAAGTTAAAATCAACATCATTATTAGTTTCTTATCAGGATATATCAAATCCTTTATCACGAAACTTGATCATATCAACCTTTGTTCATCATCTTGGATATATTGTTCCTCTTTGGACCTAGGTTTGTATCAAAATCAAGATTGCACTCACATTGGAATCAAACAACTTGTAAATCTTTAGATGCTGATATGACTTTTAGATATCGCCTCAAGAAAAGAAAACCAAGTTGGAAGGCTATCTTGAAGAAGAGGAAATTCTTATACATCAATCGCAAGATCTTGTTGAAACATAGAACATCCTACACTGTTTTCATCACTATTTACATGGTTATAGAATGAAGTTTGACAGAGAAATTTTTCAAGCACGTGCTTTTCAACAAAAAGACGCCTTATCACAAAACACTAATAACAGTGGTAAAATCAACAAAGCTTATCTTCCTAAACCAATAATCACCTATTGAGTTGCATTATAGAAAATCCAAAAACTTTAAAAGTTTTCAAATCAATCACACGCAAGTTTGGACTAGAGCTCAACACGAGCAGTTGAGAAGACAAAAACAAATGGAAAAAGAAAATCTAACGTTTCATCAATTTGGATACACAGATGTTGATGAAGAAGAAGTCAATAACACCATTAGAGACCTTGAACAAGATTCTAGATTTGACAAGTTAATGGAAAAACTCTTAGAAAAAGAAAAGCAAAAGTACATCCTAATGTTGGCAAATTCAGGAGCTAAATTGCCACAAGATTTTAACATGGAAAGTTTGAAACAAGACGCGGGAACAAGTAATAAACAAAACACTGATGATCCTAATAATGATGATGTAAATTGAGTAAATCATGAGGAAACAAGTGGGGATAGAACAAGAAAGGACCATGATGGTGCAAGGAACCAAGATGAAACAAGGAGAGAGCATAGTGACAAAAGAACTTATGAAGATGCAAGGAGAACCCGTATTGATAATCCTTTGTTAACTCTCACTCAACAATGCAAACCTTGCAACAACAAATACAGGATATGCAAAATGGAATAAGTTCCAAGAAATATTCATTGGAGGATATCTGTACATATCCTTTTGACAAAAATTTAGACATGATACCATTCCCACAACATTGTGAGATCCCTAAATATGATAAATATGATGGGAAATCTGATCCTCAAGATCATATGTGGGAATTTTACACCATGAGTATGGAGTTTCCACACAATGAAACTTACCTAATGTGTCTATTTCCTAGAAGCTTAAGTGGACAATGAAAGGAATGGTTCTCAAGATTATCATCTGGAATTAAATCTTTTGAAGAGCTTGTGAACACATTCATCTCACAATACTCCTACAACATAAGAAATGAGATAACAATGCTAGACCTATGTAATATCAAACAAAGGAATGGTGAACCTTTCATGGTTTTTCTACAACGATGGAGACGAATGTTTAATAGATATCCAAGAGATGTACTAGATCAAGAGAAAATGGACATATTCATTGACAACCTTACCAGTGAAATGAGTTATCCTCTCAAACTGCAATGTCCTCCTTTTGCTAAAATTATTGAGAATAGTCTAAAGATAGAGGATGCAATGGTAAAGAAGGGAGAGTTGAAACTCTACAACATTTCCTACAACAACAATAACAACAATCACAACATCAATGGTAACAATAAAAATGACAAACCTAAATTCTGGTCAAAGAATAGGAATGTTACCAATGGAGGAAATGACGATAAAAATGCTATCAAACAACAACCAATGTTTAACTCATCAAGTCAAGTACCAACCAACAACAACCAAGAGAATAATAAACCCAAGTCTTTCTTCTCCAATCCTTGTAGGAAATTCACAAACATTGGGGACCCATTGGAATCAGCTTTGAAGACTATTCTTGTGAATAAATTGATTACCTTACCAGAAGAAAGAAATTATGAGCCTCAAGTCAAACCGAATTGGTGGAATGACAATTATTTTTGTAAATATCATCGAAACAAAGGACACCAAACCAATTATTTTCAAAGATTGAAGGACCTTATTCAAGATTTAATTGATAATGGAACTATCATAGTGTATGGTCATAAAACGAATGAACCACATCTAGCATTCAAAACTCCACTCCAAAATTATGAAAAAGGTGAACAATCCAACCCAAAAGATGACAAGGGAAAAGCTAAGGTAAACTATACGTACACATATGATGATTTGGTCAATGTCATCATTGTCAAAGATAAAACACCTTCAGAACCAAACAACGTTATTACAAGAAGCAAAGTGAAGGTTACATTTCTAGGTATAACAAATGAATCTATATCCACTTCAGGACAATACAACTTAGTGGAACAGTTGAAAAAGATACCTGCTCAAATATAAATTTTGGAGCTCCTAAAATTTTCGCCTATGCATAATGAAATATTGGAGAAAGCTCTAGTAGAAACAACGATCTCAAAAGACCTGGATGTGGATCAATTCCAAAACATGGTGGGACACCTCATAACCCCACATTGATTATCCTTTTTCTGAAAATGATGACACATCCTTGCAACACCCTCATAATGCTCCTCTACATATTGAAGTCACCATTCATAAAACCCATGTCAAATGCGTACTCATAGATGGTGGAGCTGGCTTGAACATTTTTGCATTAAGTTTAATAAAGGCTTTGGGATATTCAGAGAATGCAGTAGATCCAAAGAAGAAAATAACTATCAAGGCTTATGATGAGGAAGAGTGTTCTTCTAAAGGGACTATGGTGTTACCAATCAAAATAGGACCAGTGGAAAGAGACAAATTCTGTCAGGTTCTAGATTTGAATCTATCTTATAACATTCTTTTTCGATGACCATGCATTCATGACATGCAAGCAATTCCTTCTGCATACCATCAATGTGTTAAGTTTTCTCATAATGGACAAGAAATCACTATAGCAGCAAATTCCAGTCAATATTGCAATAATCTAAAACCAACACAAGATACAAGAGTTCCACATAATAGAGAAGAAGTCTATCCCACTAAGGAAACTCAAGAAAAATTATGAGAAACCTTTGAGAAAAATCTCAAATTAAATGATGAAGGAATGGGGAAGTATTCTTTGCATAACTTACCACTTTCACCTAAATCATATAGAAAACCTACAAATGCTCAACCACGGATATCACAAAAATTAGTTGAAATGTTTGATGGGGCATTCGTTAGAGCTGGAACACTTTCAGAGGAAATTGAAGACAACTACATTCTTATTTGGTTGTAAAAAGATGAAAATGAAACTATAGAAACAACTGCAAAAGTCACTATTCCCATAGAGCAATATGGCAATGGTTACAAAATCATGCAAAGGATGAGATATGAAGGAAAATGACCAATTGGCAACCGATAAGAAGGTATTTCCTAACCCATTTGTCCTTATACACAATCTAAGGAAGATAAGTCAGGACTTGGTTATCCTAAATCAAAACAAAAGCATCACACTTATCAACATCCAAAGTGGAGAAAGAAAGCAATTCCTAAAGAAGAACCATGGCAAGAAAGGCTACATCAAGCAGCAGAAACAATAGCCAACAAATAGAAACAAGAAGAATGTGAGAGACAATAGGAAGAGCTTTCTATCAAAAGAGAAGAATAATCTTACAAGCAAGTCCAAAGAGTACAAGCAGGCACAGAACCTGATCAAGATATTCTAGAAATGGTGAAAGAACAAATGGCAAAAATTAAAGAACTATTATCACCATATAACATTCATGTCATATATAGTTGTGTGATTCTAGACAATGATTCAGAAACATATTCAAATGAATATGAATGGGGTCCAAATCCATCATTCAATGCACCAAATGAAGAAAATAATGAGGAACAAACTTCTGGTACAAGTGAGGATACACTTATCACAAAACAAAGAATAAAGCTGGAAAGAAGGCAAGAAGAAATCAGGATTCAGAGGGGGGAAAATAATATGAAAGGCAACAAAGGAAAGAGAATGAGAAAGATCAAGAAATGAAAAAACAAAAAACACAAAATATCAGATCTATATCAAATATTGAGCAAGAGATATCAAGGTATGGAATAACTATAGAAGAACTAATAGAAAGTCAAGCAAGAATGACTATTAGTCCAAAAGAAGATGAGTTCGAGAGAAGACAAAAGCTAGTAAAGAAAACAGTGACAAAATCATCTATACCATGTGCACAAGTATGTCAATTTCAAGCCACAAATAAATATGATGAAATTGACCTAGAGGGAACCTATAGTATCAAAGATGTATGCGTTGATATAATCCATTCATTTGAGGGACAAACATCAAATGAGGAGTCACTTGAGAGAGAATCGCAAAATACAAATCGTGACTTCATTAGAGCTAATTGGAGAGCACTTGGGAGAGATTATCCTCAAGAAAGTTCTATATATGACATAACCTATTTTACACTAAATTATGAATATTATGTCATGAACCTTGAAATACCCAATGATGACGATGACTATGACCTACCCCTGCTTCATCCACAATTGATTGATTGGGATAACTTAGAAAACCCTGAATTGGATGTATTTTCCAATGATCATGACTTAGTCGTATATCTTAATTTCATTGAACCAATCACACCTAAGATATCTTCCACTAGTGAATCAAGTAATGGTTCTTGCAGTCAGGAGAGTGCCAAACTTTCCAATCGCAAAATTAAAATAAAACAAAGTAAAAGACCTAGTGTTGAAAACCATTTCATGGCAACACTAGATCAATCAAGAGGAAAAATAAAGGATGTATCTGATGGTGAAAACCTCCTTGAGGTGCGATAAGATGGAAAGTTTGACACCCTCCCTACGTATTTTTAGGAGAGATCTACTATATTGATAGAGCCAACAAAAGCAGTAAACATTGGCACAACAAAAGATCCCAAGGTCCTTCATCCTGTTGCATCATTATCAGATGAAGAAAAGAAAGACTACATCGAATTATTCAAACAAAGATAGATGAATTTTGCTTGGTCGTATGCAGACATTCCTGGACTTGATCTAGATCTTATCATGCATCATCTTAATGTGGATCCAAAAGAAAAACCAGTTAAGCAAAAGCTAAGGAAGATGCATCCATATATCACTCTTCTTGTCAAAATAGAGCTAAAGAAACTATTAGATGTGGCTTTCATAAGACCTATCACTTATCTAGAGTGGATCTGAAGCATTGTACCAGTATCTAAATCAAATAAAAGCATAAGATTCTGCACTGACTTCAGAGATTTGAACAAAGCATATCCTAAAGATGATTTCCCACTATGCAACATTGATATAATTGTAGATTTATTAGCAGGTCATGAGATGTTTTCCTTAATGGATGGATTCTTGGGGTAAAATCAAATAAGAATCTCCCCTAAAGATCAAGAAAAAACAACATTCACTTGTGCATGGGGTACTTACTGCTAGAATGTCATGCCATTTGGGCTTTAAAATGCAGGAGAAACTTATCAGAGGGCCATGGCAACATTTGTGCATGACATGATGCATATATTTATGGAATACTATGTATATGACATACTTGCAAAATCTCATACAAGAAATGGACATTTGAACATCTTGGACAAGATTTTTGATAGGCTTGAACAATATCAGTTAAGATTGAATCTGAATAAATGTGCATTTGGGGTTACCTCTGGAAAAATTATTGGGTACATTATATCAGCTCGTGGAATTGAAGTAGACCCTGAAAAATTTAAAGCTATCATGGAGATGGAATCACCTAAGAACTTAAGCCAATTGCATTCTCTACAAGGGAGATTGCAATCAATCGGAAGATTTGTTTCCCAACTAGCCAATAGATGGCATCCCTTCACTCACCTATTACATAGGAATGTTACATTTAAATGGGATCATAAGTGTGAGGAATCCTTTATACAAATGAAGGAATATCTAGCGAATCCCCCAGTACTAGTATCACCAATCAAAGGGAAACCATTGTTGCTTTACATTTCAGCAACAAATGTATCACTAGGAGATATGTTAGTGCAACATGATGAAGAAGGAAAGGAAAGAGTAGTGTATTACATCAACAGGACACTTGTAGGCTATGAATTGAACTACACATCGGTTGAGAAGACATATCTAGCAGTTGTATTTGCAACTCAAAAATTGTGACATTATATGTTGACTCATTCTGTGAAATTGATAGCAAAAATAGATCCACTGAAGTATTTGCTAAGCAAGTCAACTTTGACAGGCAGATTGGCTAAATGGGTCATGATACTAAGTGAGTTTGATATAGAATATGTTGATCAAAAAGCTATCAAAGGACAGGTAATTGTTGATCAATTGGTTGAAGTACCCCTACAAGATGACATACCATTGCACATTCAATTTCTTGATGCAGACATTCTGACAGTTAGCACAAATTTTTGGGAGTTGTACTTTGATGGCTCCTATACACAACATGGATCAAGTACTGGAATCTTGTTCATCACACCTCAAGGTCACACAATTCCAAAATAATATAGATTGTGAGTCCCATGCACAAACAGCACTGCAGAGTATGAGTCATTGGTTATTGGGATCAAAATGGCCATTGAATGGAACATCAAGGAATTGCATGTTTATGGAGATTCGCAGCTCATAATCAACCAGATAAACAATGATTATCAAACTAAGGATGACAATTTGATGCCCTATAAATAGTTGGTTGAAGATTTTAAAGAGGACTTTGAATAAATATCATTTACTCAGATCCCAAGAAATGAGAACAAAGCAGCAGATGCAATGGCTACAATAGCATCTCTTTTGCAAAATCAAGAGAATCAACAACGTTACAAATTCCTGGTGGAAAATATCTTGCATCCTACTATTGAATCCCAGAATACCCATATGATTTTCCATATATCTAGAACCGATCAATCCTTATATAGCCAAAGTTATAGATACTTAAAAGAGAATATCCTTCCTCCTGACCTATCCCATAATCAAAAGAGAAATTTTCTTCGTCAGTCATCCTGATATACTATCATTGTTGATACCTCATATAGACAAGGTCTAGATAGCACTCTACCAATATGTCTCAAACAAGAGGAATCTGAGAAAGTTCTTAACGAAGTCCACGCGGGTATTTATGGCACGCACTCAAGTGGTTTAGTGCTAGCTAAGAAACTTATTCGATTGGGTTACTATTGGCCTACTATGGAAAGAGATACATTTACATATGCCAAGAAATGCAAACAATGTCATATCCATGGAAATCTCATCCACGCACCAGCACAAGAACTACATCCCATGGCAGGATCATGACCATTTTCTCAATGGGGTCTTAACCTAGTGGGTAAGATAAATCCTTCATCTTCTAATGGACATAAGTTTATTTTGACTGCTCACTAAATGGATTGAAGCAATACCTTTGACAAAGGTGACAGGAAAACAAATATCATCATTCATCCTGAATTATATAATATGTCGCTATGGGGTCCCTACGACCATCATTATTGATAATGGGAGGCTATTTAAGAATCAAGACGTGAAGGAACTATGTGAGCGATTCCATATCGAGCATAGGTTTTCTACACCATATTATCCATAGGTAAATGGTCAAGTTGAGGCATCAAACAAGACAATCTTAAAAATCTTGAAGAAAATTGTTAATGTGGTTGGTAAAGATTGGCATATTCAGCTAAATCTTGCTCTCTGGGCATATAAAACCAACATCCAAACACCAACAGGGGCAACTCCATATTTCTTATTCTATGGATAAGAATCCATATTACTAGTAGAAGTAGAGATACCTTCTCTATGAGTATCCTTGAAAGGTCTTATCCCAGAAGAAGAACAGTGAGTCTCTAGACTTCAAGAACTTGAGTTAATTCAAGAGCGTTGCCAAAATGCTTCAGATCATTTGAAAGAATACCAACAGAGAATGGAGAGAAGTTATAACCACAGAGTTAAGCCACGCATTTTTTAGATTGGAGATCTAGTCCTAAGAGAAAATCCACAAAATCAGCAAGATCAAGAGAAAAAAGGTAAGTTTGAGCCAAACTGGTTAGGTCCCTTTGTCGTGGTAGCAACATATGGTTCAGGAGCATACAAATTATCTATACTAGAAGGAGATTGGTTTGATGAGCCTATCAATACTATGCCTCTAAAGAAATTCTATGCTTAAAAGTATCAGCAGAAACTAGAAAATAGAAAACAATGAAAAACAGCGAAAAAAAGTTTTAAAAAATCAAATATGGAAAAAATGCAATAAATTTAGATGGTGAAAACTTGGTAAAAATGCGCTATCTAAAAGTGGGTTTATCCATCTATGAGATCGCTTTGCCCATTTATCCATTCTACCCCATCTATTCGCATCTACCTATCCTCACATATCAATTCTATCTTTCGCATCCAGTTGCTTTGAACCATTAGCAGGAAATATGCAGCTTATCAACAATTATCAATCTTTGATATACTTATCATAGTCACTATCTTGTATTTTATCAGAATCAATTTGCATTTGTATCCCACCATGGTTTTGATCATCTTTTGTACATCCATAATAAAGTTTGTTTTTGCTGGGGGCAAAGTCCTAAACTCCTTTTGTTAAGGGTATCTTTAAAAGCTTTGAAAAACCAAAAACATTCGAAAAACTTTGAAAAACCAAAAACATTCGAAAAACTTTGAAAAACCCAAAACATTCAAAACCAAAACATTCAAAAAACTTAGAAAAACCAAAAACACTTAGGGTTTTGAAACAGACAACAAAAAACAAGGCAACGAAGATCAAGACATTTGTAACAATTGGATCGTGAAACTCAGAATACAAAGATTAAACCAGCAAGTAAATGAAGGATTATCAATGATCATTCATCAAGATGATTATATTATTTAATGACCATGAGAACATAAGTGTGACATACAAGACTTGGTCTTTATATCTTGATTTTCGCTAATCATGTGTCCTACGCAACTCGATGATATCCATGACTAGAGGAGCTATGATGGGGCATGATTATTTTTCTTTGTTTGTTGTATGTGGTTTATCTCTTAGTAAGGTATGTACTTGTCTAAGGATATGATCGGAAAAAGATCAAGGAGGACGTTTCAAGTCATGCTTGAAAAGGGATAATCCTTGTCTGTTCTGCAAGAAATACTCAGGTCAGCTTGAATCATTATGTCAAGGTGCCTGTATAAACTTGCTATATCAAAATCCATGTAAGAAATACTCAGGTCAGCTTGAATCATTATGTCAAGTTGCTTGTATTTTCTTAGATTTAAAAGCTCAATGATGAAATCAAGTACTGTTACAAGACAACATGTGAGGAATGGTAATATCATTTAAGTTAGATCATTTTAAATTGGTTCATTATCATCTGCATTATAAGCATTCATTGTCAATTGCATTATAAGCATTTCATTCAAGATCAATGGTCAAAATAAAGATTGAGTATATTTGGGCAAACAAAAATTATTGCATTAAGGATTGCATTAGTGTCATTTGCATTGATCATATCATTATTAGTTGTATTAGATTCATTTGTCATTATCATCTTTTGCATTTAGTTATCATTAGTTTTATTTTAGAATCATTTTCATTAGGTTCATTTAATTGCATTTGCGCATTTAGAATCATTAACCATATTATTACATTGTCATTGTTTATATTTCATCACCTAATTATTATAAGCATTATCATACATAATCATCATATTGCATTCAAAAACTCAAATCAAATGCAATTCATGTAAATCATTTCATCATTTCATCATCACATGCATATACATCAAGGAATAGAAATAAACATCCATTTGCATATGTCATCATTATAAGCATTTTCCATATAGATCATTACATTTTAAAAAATCATTTTCATATGCATATAAATTATTTCACATCATCATTATCATGTAGATCATATAAGTCTTAGATAGAATCAATATCATCATATCATCAAGATAACATCATGGAATAAAAAGGAAAGGAGAGATCATCATATCAACCATCTAATCACTGCATATAGATCAGCAAAGCATCATCCATGTAATCACTGCATATAGATCAACAAAGCATCATCCATGTAATCAATGGATATAGAACATATAAGTCATCATCATCAAATTAGCATGCATCATAAATCATAACCATCATGTAGAGTCCATGTCTACATATCATCATAAAACAATAAAAAATTCCAAGTATACAATGATATCAAAAAAATAATCAATAACATAAAAATGTCTCATAATATCAAATCAAGTCTCATGGATGCCCTGTACCACTCCCGCCTGACTTTGTCTATCTCTAAGGTTGTGGCCCTGCTCCTCCTCTGAGGCCCCATGACCCCACCACTGTTGGTATCCATCCTGTCGGGTACAGGAGTAGTCACATAGCTCCCTTCTCTCTAGCTCTCTGAGACCAGATCCTCATATAGCCGCCGCCAATGCACTATCTCCTTCTCAGCCTGAAATAATGCCTTAATAGTGTCAGCTAAGAGAGTGCCATATCCAACCTCCTGAATGTGATCTAGTGTAGCCTATGTATCATGGTATCTCCTCATAGCTCCATCCCTCTCAATAGTGAGCGTCTGAACCTTTGCCCTAAGCTGATCAATTTGCTCTCTAAGGTCATCTATGCTCTCCTATTGTGGCTCATCCTATTGGGCTACATCCTACATCCCCTCATCACGATCTCCCTCTCCACCTAATGGAGTTTGTGCTTGAGTATCTCTCAAGATTCCTTGTTGAATGAGGGTCACATGATCCTCTGAGTCCTCCTCCCCCTCATCCTAACCAGCTTTTGTCGTGATCACTCCTGGATCTGGATGGAACTACCAAAAATCAATCCATGTACCTCGACCTCTATCTAATCCTCTAACTCTACCTAATCCTAGAGAGGGTAATCCTCTCGCTACTCCAAATCCTCCTCTTCCTGCATCTCACGCCACCATAGGAAGTGGCCTCCCACTTCTCCTAACCTATCCAAAAGGTCCTCCTCAGACTCTAACTTGACCTCCTCTCCATCCTCATCTCCCTCTTCAGCTATCTCCACCATCATCTCCCGCATCTCCCCTGACCTCTTGAGCAGCTCTAAGCTCTCGCCTTTGTCTCTGCCGTCAAACAACGGCATCTTCTGAATCATCCTCCTCATCTCCTGAGATGGGAGGAGAGTTTACTAGATTAGTAATGCGAGGAAAGGGGTGTGCAAGAAGGTACTGAGCGTAATCTGTTGTAGTCCCCGCATCCAAAATGTGTGGTCTCAAATCATTAGCTACAATCGGAACAACCAAAAACTCTACGTATGCTATCTCAAAAGACAATGAAGGACCCCAATCTTGTATGTCCTTGTACCATCATGCATACATAGTGATACCAGAATGCATGTGGTGAATAATACCAAACTGTCTCAAAATACGACCAAACAACTACCTCTAAATGATAAATGGAGTGCAGCTGATCAAATATCTACTCTGTAAAATCAATGGCAAAATCTAAGTGTCCTCCAACCAAGGCTCATAATGAATATACGGTCTCCAAATAGCAACATCCGTGGAAACTAAAACCCATCGCCAAAACTTGAGCTTACCCAGCTTCGGCTGAGTAATGATACATCTGTACAAATATACAAATGGTTGACCATCACCATGAACTCTATCATGTATCGGTTGGGTAACAACAATGTGATCCCAACATTAGACCTGAAGCAGTGTGCATCCAGACGAAAGACTAGCTTTGCCATCATAAACAACCTGGTGTAAATCATGATATAGATGTGCAAGCATACACACACCCCATGCATACCGAGTACAATGTTGCATCATGCTCTGCAAAATCCCTCCTCATCCAACGATAAATCCTCGAGATCTTCTATCAGAACATATAAACCCACCAATCAATCCTGCAAGTATCACTGGGAGCGTATCATAGTGCATAATCATGTCCTCCCATTGATGCTCTAATCTCCGAACACTGTCCTGCATGCATCGATCCCACCAAGATCCTAGTAGTCATACTGGACAATCTCTCCAGTCACAGGGATCTAAAGGATCCTATACACATCCTCGAGTGTCACACTAATTTCACTAGTGGCTACAACCCCCTATTACGTGTAATGTTAGGCATGTATAACAGGTGACATAATCCACATGCATCAATTTGTCTAATCTCATCTTGATTCAACTTTGGGACTAAATGGCACATAGCCAGGAATTTTTCCCGACACTGGAGAACATCTAATTTCTCATGTTTTAATCAGACAAATTTTCTATCAATCATCTATCCTATCAAATCAACATTTCAATCAAATATTTTCTATCAAGCAAATTAGGCTATCAATCAAATGGTCAAACAAATCAAGCTCTCTATAAGAGACTAAATCGGTCTCTTCAAGCTTTTATCAACTCATCAATCAACAAACCAACATTAATCCTATCGATCAAACAATCTATCAGGCAATCAATCTTATTGATCAATCTATCTATCAAATCAATCAAACAAAATAAAGAATTGATTAATCATCATTAATCATCTATCAATCTATCAAAACTCACACATCAATCATCTAATCAGAGTAATTTGATTGAATTTTAACATTGTCAAAATCATAAAAATTCAATTTTAAACAAAAGCGCTATCCTACAATGCACAGGCGCTAAAACAAATGAGAGCGCTAACCCATAACACAAATGTGCAAACACACAAAGCAAAAGTGCTAAATCAAGTAAATGTGCTAACATACAAATCATTTGCGTGAACATATTAGACATAGGCGCTAACCTAATAAAAGCGCTTACATTCCTAAGGTATGCATGAACATCAAAGATACATTCACTAAACTAGTAGAAGCACTAACCAAAACAACAGAAGCGCTAAACTAGCTAACAAATGCGTGAAAATGAAGTGCCAAAAATCGGAAAATTTTCAACCTAGCCCTAAAATGTGCAAAAAATTTGAAACTTGTACGGAAAATCAAAACCAACATTAGGATAGGTCACTCATCAAAGGACCATACTCAGCAGGGCTCTGGTATTTGCGGACGTGCTTAAATCGATGGCTCTCGTACTAGATCACCATCTTGCCAGCTCAGCACTCCAATTCCTCTTTCTCCAAAAGCTGACAAAATTGGAAATAAGGATAAATTGACCTAGGTTAATTTTATTATTACCTTTTTTATTTTTTAAAAGGGGTAATTAATTTTTCAAGTGGGGCAATTTTATTTGTTTTTCAAATGAATTTAATTGAGAGGCCTATTTTCAAATCTTTTCAATCAATTATTGTGAGATTAATCGCTCAATCAATTTATTTTTTTAACAATTTCATGATCCATCTCCCGAGGGGGCACACAATCGAGACTTGATTTAATCTTTGAAACAATGTTGTCTCAACATCATTTCAAAGAAAGGCAAAATGTATACACATAAAATTGGCTATGAGCAATTAAATAGATATTTTATATTTATTTAATGATTATTCTTCTATTAAATAGTTAATTAATTTATTTAACTCATTTCATATTCTTCTATTAATTAATTTAATTAAAATATTTTATTAATTAATTCATTTATCCTTTCTTCTAATCAATTAATTAAATATCTTATATTTAATTATTCTTCTATCCACTATCCTATAGTCTCATCAATTAAATAATTCCTTAATTATTTAATCTTTCTTTTCCAACTCACCCTCATCTCCACATCACTTCTTCTTTACCAACTCCTCAATCATGTGGCTAAAGATTAATATTTTTAATATTAATATGCATCATTATCTTCATTTTCCAATTTATTCTTCAAATAATGTGTACGTACACACATTCCTCAACTTCCCTATAATTTCTCCGACCTTCCTACATCTTTGGAGGAAGTTGAGTCCGCTTGTCCTCTTATCCCTCAATCTTCTCCAACTATCCTATATTCTCTCAAGTCTTCTTCTCAGCCAAGGTGAGATGAATGACACTTGGCTTCTCCTTCCACCTTTTCCTCCATTCAGTAGGTGTAGGAGGAACATCTTCCACCTTTCTCTCTCACATCTCAACCTCTTGCTCATAGCCATCCAATTTGCAATATTTAATCGTGACCGTTGATCTCTGCCACCTAAGCTTGCACACTCAAAAATCTATAAATAGAGGTCTTCTAAGCCATTTTTGAAACTAACAGCTAATCTTACAGTCCATCAAAAGTCTTTATCTTTGCATCTGTGAGTTCATTTGCTTAGCATTTTTAGAGTTGTTTTTGAGAAATTTAGCATAAATCATTATCAGATTTTAGTTTTGCATATCATATCAATTACCAGTCCATTCCACAATAGCCATCTTGGAAGCTACCAGTGCTTGTCTGAGAGCAAAATTATCTGCAACCAAGAACAATGGGGTTAGGACACAATGAGACATATATCATGAAGGTATATCTTTTATTTTCTTTATCATTTCATCTCGTTTCATTGGTTGAAACTTGAGTTATATTTGAATGATAGACTAATGAGTTTGCAGGTTTAATCTTTGAGGTGAAACTTAAGTTGATACAATAACTGTTAGAATTTAGAATCTTAGGATATTAATAATTATAAAGAATATATAAAATAAATGAGATAAGAATCATAAAACCATAAATTTACACATTACACAAGATATACATGGGGAAAATCTTTTTCGGTAAAAAACCCTTTAAAGCATCATTTACAAAAACACTTACACAATATAATCTATAACAAAATAAACTTGAACCTAGGGATACTCCTTCAATACTTCCTCATGGCCAATAATACCTATTGTTCACATTGATACAACTCACTATAAATATCCAAATTCACACTCCTCTCAAATGAGAGAGAACCTCCTTAAATAAAGGAGGAAGGGTGACTTCACTAGTCACACCTTTTCAATAACTACCATTTACAAATAATTAATAATCTAATAGTTATTAGATTATAATTATTGTATACTAAAAAGTGTGGAATCTGCAAACAAGACAAAAACAACTCAAGCACACCAATGAAACATTATGTTAGAGATCAATGAAACATAAAACATAAGTAATTGAGACAAAAGCTCTAAGCACCTCTCATTGTTCTCTATCTCCAAGGATCCTTCAAATCAAGGTGGCTCTCAGCATGGAAGAGCACTTGATCTCTAGGATGACAACCTTAAAAAAGAGGGATATATGATAAAATATCGAAATGCATGTGTAACTAAGATCTTGGCATGATATGGATATGAAAAGCTATGATATGGTGCAATATAATGAGATTAAAATAAAGATTATGCTAGTATGATATGCTATCCTAACATGATAATGGTATGATAATACTAAGTTATGATAAAGAAACTAACATGCTATGATAATGCTATTATAATATGCTAACATGATAATTCTAATACTAGAATGCTCCTAAATGCTTAAGCTTGAAAAGAGAGGAAAATGAGACTCCTTGATAACCTGCACACAAGAAAATAGCATAACCTGGATGCAAAAACCTGGGATGATGATAATGAAGGAAATGAGATCTATTTATAGAAAAAATGGGGAGTTGGATGGTTAAGATTGAGTAATCTTAACAAGGGTTGGGATTGAATGATCTTCAATCCATGTGACACTTTCAACCCAATCCCATCTTGACAAGTGTCACCATGAGGAGGCTTGAGAGGAGGGTTAAGGTGTATTAAATGCTTGAGGGGGCATGATGGTTACTCTAGGGGGTTGGGTTAGGGTTAGGTTAATGGATATTCCTTTTATCCAAGGGATAAATGAATGTGCAAAGGTTAAATGGTTACCTTAGTCAAAGAAATAAATTGTTTGAAGAGACCCATAAGTTAAAAGGATGGTTAAGTTAGAGGAAAGTCTCTAACCAAAGGTTAAAGGTGAGTTAAACATAAATGGTTATGTAAGAACCTTTAATAGTTTGGAAGACTTTAGAGGTTAACCATTTGAAGACATAAAGCCTTTAATTGTTATTGAAGACTTTGGAGTTTTTTGAGTTGTGATTTCCTTTTATTTAGGAATGTGACAGTGATTAGGATAGGATTAGGCTAAATTTGGAAGTGATTAGAAGAATCTAGAAGGGCTTTAGGCATGCAAGTGGATTTTGTAGGAGAATGCAAATGGGAGGAATTTTGGGATTTTTAATTAAAATAAAATCATTTATTTCAATTAAATGGTGTAATTTGTATTTGGATAGATATTTAAATAAATATTAATTTATTTAAATGTGAATGTGAATTTTGGATTTTATTAAAATAAATCTTAATTTATTTAAATGAGAAAAGGGGGATAAAGCATTAAATTCTTGAAGACTTTGAGGGAAACCATTAAAGGCTTAAGAAGACTCTAGAAAGAAGTCATTAAAGGTTTGAAGACTTTAAGGGGAGCCATTAAGTTTGAAGACTTTAAGGGAAACCATTAAAGGCTTGAGAAGACTCTTAGAAGGAAGCCATTAAAGGATTGAAGACTTTAAGGGAAGCCATTAAAGGTTTCAAGTGGGTGAGGATAAAAGGGATTTTAAATAAATTATTTATTTATTTAAAATAGTGGTGCAACTTGCATTTGTAGGAAAATGCAAGTGGGTGCAGGATAAAGGTGATTTAAATAAATGTTAATTTATTTAAATGTGAGAGATGGTATTTTGGGGGATTTAAATAAATATTAAATGTGAGAGAAGATTTAATTAAACATATGATTTATTTATTTAATTAATGGTCTGAATTTGGTTAAGTGAATTAAATCAAATAAATTGAATAATTTATTTAATTAATAGGAGAAGAGGGTTGGGATGAATTAAATATTAATTTAATCAATAGTTGAAAAAGGGGAAACAATTAAATTAAATGTGAATTTAATTAATAGTTGGATAAATGGTAATTAAACAAATATAAAATTCATTTAATTAGGTGGACAAAAATAGGTTCCTACATTTTGCCCCTCTTTGAAGTGATGTGTGTGCACATGTTGATTCAAAGAAAAATCGCTCGATATGTTGCCAAATTTTTTGATATGGTGTTGTTTGCCAAAATTTTTGATATGATGCCTTAGATATTGATTTGAATATTGATATTGATTGTTGGATTTGATATAATAATGATGTGATAGTGATGCCCCCTTGGGAGATGAATTGAGGAGTTGTGAATTTTCGGGATTTAAACAATCAATTCATTTCCCAATTAAATACTTGATGCTACTAATTAACTTGATATGATCTCCCAAGAAAATGTCAATTTATTGAGTGCGATGATGTGTTCATTCAGTTTGATGAGTGATAAAATTGATTGGATTGAGGGCATTGAGTTCAAGTCTGGTTTCAGGAAGGATACATCCTGTATAAGACAAAGATAGATTATCGTGTCTGGTTTCAAGAAGGATACATCCTGTATAAGACAAAGATAGATGATCGTGTCTAGTTTCAGGAAGGATACATCTTGAATAAGACAAAGATAAATGATCATGATCGCATCACTGATAGGATAGGTTTGTTTAACCACCGACTTGAATATTGATTTAACTCTAGTTTTTGAATTTTGTATGGCTTTGCCCTTGATTGGATAGTTTTGATGAACCTTCCAATTGATAAGAGTTATTGATTTAACTCCAAGTTTGATGATTGTATGGCTTTGCCCCTGATAAGATAGATGTGATAAGAGTTTATGATCGAAACTCACGGATGATAGCGTGACTTATGTCACTGATAGAATAGGCTAGGATGATCCCTCCTGATTGATAAGATTTTATGATCGAAACTCTCAAATGATAGCGTGACTTTCGTCACTGGTAGGTACTCAAAGAGATTGATTAAGATCTCATGTGAGCGGATAGGATAACAGATTGATTGATTTGATCAATTGATAGATAATTGACGTGTTGTTGATATCACGTTGTTGATAGATAATGCTACTATCGTCACTGATTGGTACTCAAAGAGATTGATTAAGATCTCATGTTGTTGATAGATAATGCAACTAAATGCACTTAAAATGATATGATAATGATATAAAGTGTACCCTCTAAGATAGTCATCCTTTCGATCAAATTTGCAGTGGTTCCTTTTTATAATCATTGAGTCTTTGATATGTTGAAAGTTAATACAAGCAACAGGATATATTTGAACCATGATGACCTAAGTATAACTTATATTATTTTTTATATTGCAAGATGACATATGCATCGAGTTATAATTGAATCAAGTCGACCTAAGTGTTGCTTGCATAAAACAGACAAGAGTTAACCTTAGTCCAATACAAATCTGAAATGTCTTCAATTATATGTTACCTGATCACGTTGTAAGACAAAATTGTATAGTAGAAGGCTTCACTTCTAAACAGTAGACAAAGAAAACATCACATTCCTCCTTTGCTTCTCTAGTCTTTGAGACATCCTTGAGTCGCTTAGGAGATATGATAAGCAAAAATATCAACAACCATAAGTAAAAGTGCATGCTATCTGAAATGTATTCTTGTCAAAATAAAACATCTGACAAATAGACCTTTTGTCCAGTTGAAATCAGTTCAAGTATGTGATGTCTAGCCTTCTTGCATTGTTGTGGGCACTGTTGGTTGTTATGATCTTTGTTGTCTAGCTATGTGTTTGGTATGATGTCAAAAACCCTCAAGGAAAAATGCCCCCAGTGAGGTCAAGATTTTGCCCCTTGTTGTTCATACTACTTCGATATGGATATTTACACTGATTACCAAGCCATGGTGGGATATGATCAAGATAACTGATTCAGATAATCAAAGATAGTGACTACACTAAGTATGTTCGAGATGACATTGTGTGTATAAGTGTTTTGTGGTGGCTATGGGCTTAGATCAGATAGATCCAAAGGTATGATTCAAGTACTGATAGATAGAGGATCCACTCTATCACAAATAGTGCCTATCACGAGGTTTTCACCACTTGTTTTTATTGCACTTTTTTATTTGTTTTTCTTTTTTTCTTTTTTTACATTTTTCTTAAGTTTTTTTTTTTTTTGTGTCACAAGGTGCCTATTTGCCAGGTTTTTACCCTAGTGACGATTCTTGATACTTTTTTTTCTTTTTTGCTTGATCTGTGCATTGGATGACTCAAGTGTAGAATTTCTTCAGATGGATGTTGTTGGTTGGTTCGTCAAGCATGTCCCCTTTTGAAGTTGATAATTGATATGCTCCTAATCCATAAGTTGATATGATGACAAAGGGTCCTAACCAATTAGGTTCAAATTTTCCCTTCTTTTCCCGATCTTGTTGATTTTGGGGATTTTCTTTTAGTACCAGATCACCGATTTTGAAAGCCCTTGGTATGACCTTGTGATTGTAACTTTGGCACATTCGTTGTTGATATGACTTGAAATGATCAATCACACGTTGTCGACGCTCATCTAGCAACTCTAGCTCTTGCAGCCATTTGACTCGATACTCTTCATCTAGAATGAGGCCTTTCAATGATACCCTAAGTGATGGAATTTCTACCTTAATAGGTAGGATAGCTTCTGATCCATACACCAAGGAATATAGTGTAGCTCCTATGGGTGTGTAGATACTTGTTATGTATGCCCAAAGTGCAGGGTTAAGCTGGACATGCCAGTCTTTACCGACATCATTCATTATCTTCTTAAGGATCTTTAGGATCGTTTTATTTGAGGCCTCTACTTGGCCATTCCCTTGTGAATAATATGGTGTTGAAAAATGATGTTGGATATCACTCACAAAGCTCTTGTATGTCCTAATTCTTGAAAGGTCATCCATTATCTATGATAATAGAACTAGGGATGCCATACCGATAGATGAGGTAGTTCAAGATGAAGGACGATATCTGCTTGCTAGTAATTGTAGTCAATGGGACTGCCTCAATCCATTTTGTGAAGTACTTAGTGGCTATGATGATAAACTTTTGTCCATTTGATGAGGAAGGATTAATCTATCCTACAAGGTTGAGTCCCCATTGACAGAAAGGCTATGATTTGGTGAATGGTTGCAACTCCTATGCTTGTGCATGTATGAGACTGCCATGAATTTGGCACTTCGGGCATTTCCTAGCAAACTGATAGGACTCTTTCTCCATTGTCAGCCAATAATATCCCATCATTATAATTTTCTTGGCAAGAGTAGGACCACTTGAATGTGTGCCACAAATACCTTCATGAGTCTCATGTAAGGCAGAGTCAGATTAGTTACGATCGAGGCATAGAAGAAGAGTACCATCAAGACCTCGGCAATAAATTGTGTCAGCGGTTAAGGTATAGTGAGCGGCTTGTCATATAAAGCTTCATTTTCAATTATGAGATAGGTCTGGTGGGAGGGTATTGTCTTTGAGATAGGCATAGATCTTCCCGTATAAGGGGGAATCAGAACCGTTTAGGGCATAGATGACTTGGGATCCTGAATTGTCATAGGTTGGGGAAAACAATTGCTCCACTAGGAATTCATAACAATTATGTTTATCTATAATTTGTAGGAGCGAGCTGATAGTGGCCATTGCATCAGCAGCTCTATTGTCAAACCTTGGAATCTACTCAAATGTGATGTGTACAAAGTACTTTTTAAAATCATTTTAAAATCATCCACCATGCGTTTGTAGGGCATGAGCTTATCATCTTTCGTCTGGTAGTTATCATTGATCTTATTGATAACTATTAAGAGTCTCCATAGACTTTCAACTCTGTGATTCTCCATTCCATGACTAATTTGATACCTGTCACTAGAGATTCATACTCAACAATGTTATTGGTTCATGGGAACATCAACCTATAGGATCTCATAATTGTGTGTCCTTCTCGAGTGACGAATAGGATGTCGACACCTAATCCATGGTGTGTATAGGATCCATCAAAGTATAAGATCCATTGATTTGGTATAATAGTGAGTATATCTGTATCTGGAAATTCCACCTATAGTGGGTGTTTGTCTAATAGTGGTGCTTTCTGCCAGTTGATCTGCTATTGCTTGCCCTTTGATAGCACTCTGCTCTATGTATTGAATGTCAAACTTACTTAGGATCATGACCCATTTTGCTAACCTCCCTATGAGAGAGGCTTTGCTAAGTAGATACTTTAGAGGGTCGATCTTTGCTATGAATTTGATTGTGTGGGCTAGCATGTAGTGGGAAAACTTTTGAGAAACAAACACCACTGCCAAACAAGATTTTTCAATGAATGTATAGTTGAGTTCGTATCTATTTAGTGTCCTGTTGATGTACTATATTGCCCTTTCTTTGCATGTTGGATCTACTTGTGCTAGTAATGCCCCCAGTGACACTTCGATTATTGATATATAGAGGTTGAGTGGCTTTTCCGCTATTGGTGGTACCAAAACTGGTGGATTCATGAGATATTGCTTGACCTGGTGGAATGATTCTGCACACTTGTCCTCCCATCTAAAAACATTTTTATGAAGTAGATGGTTGAATGGGAGATATTTGTCCACCAGTCGAGCAATGAACCTTCTGATAGATTGCAGCCTACCTTGAAGAGATCGTAGCTGACTAATGTTCTTAGGAGGTGGCATCTCCATGATAGCTTGAACATTTGTGGGATCTGCCTCGATGCCTTTTTCTGACACTACTTATCCCAAAAGTTTTCCGGATGTGCTCGAAGACACACGTCTTAGGGTTTAATCTGACATTGAATTATTCCAGTCTTTGAATTATTTTATTCAAGATGTCTAGGTGTTTCGCTCTTGTGAATGATTTAGCTAGCAAATCGTCCACATAATCTTCCATAAATTTGTGCATCATGTCGTGGAAGATTGTTGTCATGGCCCTCTGATAAGTTGCACCAACATTTTTTAAGCCAAAAGGCATGATGTTTGAATAGTATGTACCCCATGGACATGTGAATGTCATTTTATCTTGATCTTCAAGAGCTATCTTAATTTGGTTATAGCCAAAAAAACCATCCATGAGGGATACCATAGCATGTCCTACAGTTAGATCAACAATGGTGTTGATGTTTGGCAAAGGAAAGTCATCCTTTGGACAAACTTTGTTGAGATCTCTGAAGTCTGTACAAATCTTGATGCTTTTATCCATTTTAGAAACTGGCATAATGTTAGAGATCCATTTTGCAAAATCGATGGGTCAGATGAATCCTACATCAAGTAATTTCTTTAGCTCTGCTTTTACCAAGATGACCACATGTGGGTTTATTTTCCTTAATTTATGTTTTACAGGTTTATCTCCAGGACCAATGGATAAGTGATGCATGATGAGATTTGGATCTACCCCTGGCATGTCTGCATAAGACCAAGCAAAATTGATTTGCTTCTCCTTGAAGAATTTGATAAAGTCTGGTTTTTCCTTTTTTGTTAGCAATTATGCCAGATGTATGCTTCTGGTTGCTGCTTCAGTGCCGATGTTTATTGATTGAGCCAGTTGGCTCAATCAAGATTGGTGACCTCTCCTGGTAATGTTCAAGAAGAGTGTCAAGTCTCCCATCTTCAGGTGCCTCAAAGAGATTTTTACCATTAGATGTGTCCTTTGTTTTTACTTTTTTTCGATCTAATACTACCATTAGATGGTTTTCACCATTAGATTGATTTTTGATTTTGTTCTTTTTGCGACTAAGAGACTTGGCACTCCCCTGATCAAAAATATCATTATGTGGTTCACTGGTGGAGAATGTTTACAGGTTAACAGAGCAGAGGCATTGAACAATAGCCTCATCATTTTGGAATATTGGTATATTATGCTCTAGTTCTTCCAAATCTATGAGGTCAAGATATATAAGCGGTAAGGAGTCATTTGGCAAGTCAAGGTCTTCCACTATGAGGGTCATGATAGAGATATTACCATAGTTGTCTGTAGCATGGGTAAGGTCTATAATAATCTCAAGTTTTTTGATGGTACTCTCCTCGATATTGCCTCTTTCATATTGACGTTGCTCGTTTTCACTAGCCTCATAGATATGTTGTGGTTCGAATTCAAACAATCTAGAGCTCGATCATTGTCCCTCATAAGGAATGGATGTGTATGCATGGATTGTATACACCTCAATATCATCAATAATATCAGAACAAGTTTCTCACTCGTACTCATTGGAATCTATTTCAGAATCGATATCCCAGGTTACGTCACTGAATCTGACATCTATGTTATAGGGTGAGAAAAGGTCAGTGATAATTAACACAAGTTTGGTAGCTTTTTCTGATTCAAGTTTCGTGTTGTCTTGTACTCTTTGGATTTTCTCATACACAGTTTCCCCTCTTTGAGTAGTAATCTCCTCAAGTTGTGGCTCGCATTCAGTTTGATCAAGTGCTTGTACATGATTTACTTTTTTATAAGAAGCCTCCTCTCTTTGGATAGCAAGCTCTTGTTGTGTCTCATTTTCTTCATGCTCTTGTTATTTTCTTATCTTTTCTACTGTGTGGTGTAGCACCTCTTGCCATGAGTCTTCATTATGCATCACCTTTTCTTTCCATTGTGATTTTTTATGGTGGTCGTTCTTTTGTACAGGTTGAATATGTTGGCCATATCCAAGTCCTTATTTGTCTATTGCAAGTTGTAAATCAGGATGTATGGGTTCTATGGTGCCTTCTTGATGCTTGCCAATAGGACCTTTTCTTTTATATCCCATGTGTTGCATGATTCTGAACCCATTTCCATATTGTTCTATGGGAACACTACTTCTAGGGCAGCAGCTCTAATTTCTTCCTCATCCTTGTATAGCCAACTGAGGATGTCTTTGTCGTTTGATTCTTCAGCCAGTGTGCCCATTTGGATAAATTTACCATCAAACTTCTTGATGGGTTGTGCTGCCTGATGTCTTGATGTGGAAGGTTGTCCATGTGACTTTGGCAAAGCTGGTAATTTAGATAGACACAGGGGTTCAAAAGAGTATTCCCCCATACCTTGGTCCTTTATCTTCAGCTTTTCCTCAAAGTTTATGGATAGGGACTTGAGTTTTTATTGATGATTGGATGATGAGGAAGCTTGGGCCTCCTTGTTGTGTGGAACCAGGACATTTTGGGTTGCCCCCATAGCATTGCAGTACTGAAAGGGATTAGTATCTCCTTATATTGAAATCTCTTATTTGTTGTATGGGAATTTGAGACATTGATGGTGCGTGGAAGGTACCGCTTGCATTTCATGGATCCAAGGATGACCTAAGAGTATGTTGTATGTCAAGTCTATATCCAAGACTTGGCACAATGTGTCTCTTTGCACACGTCCTACCTGAATGGGTAGTACCACTATTTCTTCGGATGACATTTTCTTCATGATCATAGGCTTTGATAGTGATCTTCTTTTTAGGGTCAATAGCTTGCTCAGAGAAGCCCAATGCACAAATAAGCTTTAAGGTACATATATTGAGACCAACTCCTCCATCTATTAGTACTCTTTATCACCCGATGTTTATAGACTAGGACTTTGATATGGAGCAGGGTGTTATGTAGATGTCTCAAACAGATGTCATCATGTTCTGAGAAGGATAAGTTATGTGGCACTGTCATATGTGCCACCATGGCTTGGAATAGATTGACATCCAGATTGTTTGGAAATGTTGTTTTGACAAGATCTTGCTCCAAGATATCCTTATGCTTTGGTGAAAGTTTGAGCAAATCAAGTTTTGATATCTGAGCAGGTGTCCTTTGTAGTTGGTCGACCAAGTTATAATGGGTCTTAGGGATAGTCGTTGATGTGGATGTGTTTCCCTTCAAGACATATTTCTGAGCCCTTGTTGTTACATTTATCGACGCATGTTCTTGTTTATCTTTTATCTTTATGACATTTATTTGATTGTCCCTTGTCGATGTGTGATTTATGGTGTTTTCGTATATGTGATTGATGTGGGCTCCTTTGTTATTGTTTGACATTGATGCTCCTCCCTTGTCATAATTAGGAAGAGGTTTTTTGAAAGCCTCGTGATCACCATTGGTTTTATGTCCATTGATCATTATGTCTCCCTTGTCTATCATATCTTGAACTAGGTTTTTCAACCTCATGCAATCATTTGTTTTATGCCCCTTGTTTCAATGGTAATCAAAATAATATGAGTCATTCCACCATGGTGGTTTGACTTGGGTTTCAAAGTTGCTTATGACTGGCAATGTGATGATCTTGTTTGCCAATAGTTCTCAAAATTTAGATTCCAGCATTTGTCCCAATGGTGTATATGTTCTTTGATGTGGAGGTGGATTGTTAGCATTGCCCCCATGGTTATTATTGTTCCCTTGATTGTTGTTGTTGTTAGCTCAGTAGTTGTTGTTTCCTTGGTTGATGGTGTTGTTATTGTTTGACGTTGATGCTCCTTGGTTGGTAGTGCATTGATAATTGTTAGTGCCTCGATTGGCACTTCTTTGATCATTGTTGGATGGTGTGCTACCTAATAAAGTCAACGTTGGTTGTTTAGACTTTACATTGTTGGCATCAACTACCCCATCGTTAACAACATTTTTATTTATAGTCCAAAATTTGAACTTGTATGAGTTGTTATTATTATATTGAGTGCTATAGGGGTTATTGCTTGACAAATCAACACCTTCCTTGGAGAACTTTAAGGTCCCTTTCTTGATGGAGGCTTCCTCTACTTGGATGCCATTTCGATCAGCTTTGTAAAAGTAGGTAGACATTGTAGTTTGAGTTAATAACTCATTTCACTATTCAAATTGTTTATGAAGATCTCCATCTTTTCCTTTTCAGGTACATTGTGTGGGTACCTTGAAACCATATGTCTCCATCATTGTAAGAACACCATGAATGTTTCATTATTCTTTTTCTTCGTGTTACATATGTCAAGCATAGTGATCTCGCGTTGGATATTGTAGGTAATGCTCTGCAAAAAGGATTAGAAAATCTGTTTGATGGCAACACACACAAGAGCACAAGAAACAAACGTTAGTGTTAGCAACAAAAGATTATCCTGAACAGGCATATCAAGAGAGATATTAAGCATGAAATAGAAAGCATATAAACATAGAATAAAATAGCTAATCAAGATGCTCATAGTTGCTCCTCCCTTGTTCCTCTCCTCTCCAAGTCCCAAATGAGTGTAGCTCTCAGCTTTTAGCACTAGCCATGGATGCCATATGGAGATTCAAGATGGTTGAATATGATAAGCAAATGCTATGCAAGAGTAGATAGTGATGCTATGAAAAAGCTCTATGCTAATGCCAGTATAACAACAATACTCTAATGCTTTCCTTTTTGCTTGAGGAGAAGGGTTCTATTTATAGAAGAAATGGGGAAATGAAGGGTTAAGATTGAATGGTTTAATCAAGGGCCAAGTTTGAAAGTTGGGGATCCATGTGCACAATTGGCACCAATAAAATGGTGACAAGTGTCAACATAGGATTGGGTTGAGAGAAGAGGTTGGAGGCATTAAAGGCCTGAGAAGACCTCATGGTTATCTAGAGGCTAAGGGTCAAGTCCAAATTAAGATTACCCACTGGATTAAGAGTTAATCCAAGGATAAACCTTTGTGCAAATGTTTAAGAGATAATCATGGTCAAAGCATTAATGGCCTGATGAGACCTTTGGGTTGGGTAGAGGTTGAGTCAAAACAAATGTTTTAACCATGTGGGAGGGTTTGAGGTAACCATTAATGGTTATTGGAGACTTTGGGGATTAAGTGGTTGAAGGTTGAAAGCCTTCAATGGTTATCAAAGACTTTGAGCCATTTAGTGGTTGAAGGTTGAAAGCCTTTAATGGTTATCAAAGACTTTGAGGGTTTGAGAAGTGACTTCCCTTTTGCTTAGGAATGTGACAAAGTTTAGAGAAGGGGTTAGGTTATTTATAAGTGATTAGAAAATTCTAGAAGGGGTTTAGGCATGCAAGTGGATTTTGTAGGAAAATGCAAGTGGGAGAAATTTTGGTATTTTCAATTAAAATAAAATCATTTATTTCAATTAAATGGTGTAATTTGCATTTGGATAAATATTCAAATAGATATTAATTTATTTAAATGAGAAAAATGAAGATAAAGCATTAAAATGCTTGAAGACTTTGAGGGAAACCATTAAAGGCTTGAAGACTTTAAGGAAAACCATTAAAGTCTTAAGAAGACTATAGAAGGAAGCCATCAAGTTTGAAGACTTTAAAGCCATCAAGTTTGAATATTTTAAGGGAAACCATTAAAGGTTTCAAGTGGGTGAGGATAAATAGGATTTTAAATAAATAATTTATTTAAAATAGTTGTGCAACTTGCTTTTGTAGGAAAATACAAGTGGGTGGAGGATAAAGGTGATTTAAATAAATTATTTATTTAAAATAATTGTGCAACTTGCTTTTGTAGGAAAATACAAGTGGGTGGAGGATAAAGGTGATTTAAATAAATGTTAATTTATTTAAATGTGAGAGGTGGGATTTTGAGGGATTTAAATAAATATTAATTTATTTAAATGTGAGAGAAGATTTAATTAAACAAATATGATTTATTTATTTAATTAATGGTCTGAATTTGGTTAAGTGAATTAAATCAAATAAATTGAATAATTTATTTAATTAATAGGAGAAGAGGGTTAAGATGAATTAATTAAATATTAATTTAATTAATTCATTAATTGATGGTTAAATAATCAAATAAATACTAAGTATTCATTTAATTAAGTGGACAGATTTATGTGACTACATTTGCCCCTCTTTGAGACGGTGCGGTTTATCGCGTCGTTTCAAAGAAAGAAAAATAGGTGTGAAGAAATGCCCCATAAAATGTAAATTTAATGGGTGGTATGCCCCCTCGAGAGATGGGCCGAATTTTATTATTATTATTATTATTATTTTTTGAAAAATCGGGCGGTCTCTCGAAAAAGAATGAAAAGTGGGGGGGATGTAGAATAGAAGAAATTAGAACTAATGATGAAAGCATGGGAGAAAATGGAGTGAATATGAAGAAACAACAAGCCAGCGAGTACCCTGAGGTCATGCAAGAGATACATAGCAGATGTAGTGTGGGGTTTGGATTGATTCTATACAATTGATCAAAATTGGTTGGACAATCTGGTGCAATCAGTTTAATTGCCCCGGTCAAGTCAAAGCATGATAGTTGATGTCAGTTGGTCGCTTGGACATGATAAAGTCTAAGTAAGTGAATCAAAGTGACCTGATGTGACTTAGACAATTGATGTAATTGTCCGATGAAGTCAAGGTATATGAAGCAAAATACAAGTTGAGACGTAGACAATTGATGTAATTGTCCGTTGGATTGTGTTTGATTGGTTGATCAATTGATAGTGTGTGCGTGTGATGGATGGTTGTGGGGAATCATGGCAGCCCCGTTGAGACTAGTTCATTGTGATAAATGCCTGATGTAGTCTAAGATTACCATAATCAATTACCTGTTGAGACCCGAAGATACTTGATCAGAGTATCTGTTGATAGTCTAGGTGTGTGGGAGTCGATGTACCTATGCAGATAGAGTAACTTTCTTGACTTATTGGATGACTTAGGATAGGAAACACAATCCCTCCTATTTAGAGATGGATGGTGATGAACGTGGCTTGATTAGGTTGATTGGGACATGATGTAGGGTATGTGATGTTGATTATCGAGATGGGGAGGGTGGGGGAGGTTCAATGTTAAATAGAAGAAATGGAGGACCTATTACATTCCTATGGAAGAAGAGGAAAATAGAGTATCCATTGTCATTACTATGTATGAATGATATGCAGCTATTTATGAATGTATGGATGGATGGAATGCAATGAAATGCAATATATATAGATGAGATGGAATGACAATCCATGGTGCTTTATTTTTCATCATTGAGCTTTAAAATGTTGTAAGAAAATACAAGCAACTTGACATAAAGATTCAAGATGACCAGAGTATTTCTTACATGGATTTTGATATAGCAAGTTAATACAAGCAACTTGATATAATGGATCAAGTTGACCTGAGTATTGCTTGCAGAACAGACAAGGATTATCTCCTTTCATGCATGACTTGGATCGTCCTCCTTGATCTTAGGCTGATCATATCCTGAGACAAGTGCATACTGTAATAAGAGATAAAACCTTTATCCAATTTGGATGAGGTAGGAGGAACCAAAGAAAAAGCATTGTACCTGCAAACAAACAGTATATACATAAAGAATAAAGAATAAGGATCCTTGGTAATAGTTCATGCTCATATGGTCGAGGTACACGCTGTAGTCAGCAAGCCGTAGTGATCTATGACTGCATTTTGCATAAGATCACGTAGCTTGGTGAACTTCCCACATAGACACCATTAGTACATGCCCCAGTACTTCATCGGAAATAATGCGCAAACGATAAAAAATAATGCTGAAAGATCCTGATACAGATAAACGAATGTTTGTACTCACAAATCAACCAAGTATTTGATAGCTTAACAGAATTTTCGTGTCAAAGAAAATGTCATCTTATCTTTGTTTTGGTAAGGAAGGATACATCCTTGTTGAAGACAGTTTGCGTGTTTGAAATTGACTATTTGGTTTGATTGATAAGTGGTCATGTGTTTGGAGTATGTCGCAATGTTTGTTTGGGATCTGCTCAGATGGGTATGTACAATGTATTGCCATGTTTGTTTTTTTTTGATTTTTTGATGTTTTCTGATGTTTTTGGATTTTGTGAGACGTTTTTTGAATATTTTTGGATTTTGAAGTGTTTTGAATGTTTTTGGTTTTTTGAAGTGTTTTGGATGTTTTTGGTTTTTTGAAGTGTTTTGGATGGTTTTGGATTTGGTGAGATAGTTTTAAATGAAGAACTTTAATGAATCACAAGACAATGTAGAATCCACTTCCATCAATAGGTTAAAGGCATTGCCCCCAGTTTAGACATGACTATAAAAAAGCGGGATGTAGGATGCATATAGTACTTTCTTGGATTTGTAGATTTATAACAAGCCATGGTTGATGGATGGATGGATGTATGTATGAAGTAGATGTGATCGCAACAAGTTTGAAAGACAATGGAGCCATAGCCTTTACAAGTGGTGCTTGTTTGCCAGGTTTTCACCATCATACTTACCCAAGGTGCCACTAGAGTGGTTGTTCACCATTTGGATGCATGATTTTTCTTTACTTTTTTTGAATGTTTTTGTATTTTCTTCAGGACATTTTCTTTTTTGAAATGTTTTTGGTATTTTCTGGTATGTAGGGGAGCCTGATGCTCTATACACCTTAGGTATAAAACCGTTTTAGGTGCATGTTGTTGATTGGATCTACAAGCAGTTCTCCTTCTGATGTAGCCAATTGATATGCCCCGGACCTGAACACAGCAATGACAACATATGGGCCCAGCTAGTTTGATTCAAACTTGCCCTGATGTTCTCTGTTTGGTTGGTTGCAAGGATTCTCTCGTAGAACAAGATCACCTACCTCAAATGTATGAGGTCTAACTCGGTGATTGTAGCTTCTGCTCATGCGTTGCTGATAGGCTTTGAGATGGTTGTATGCAGCTTGTCGCTTCTCATCAAGTAACTCTAAGTCCTGAAGACGTGAGACTCTGTAAGCTTCATCATCAATGAGATTGTGCAAGGAAACCCGTAGTGACGGTATCTCGACCTCAATAGGCAAGATAGCTTCTGCACCATAGACCAATGAATAAGGAGTTGCACCTGTAGGGGTTCGAATGCTAGTTTGATATGCCCATAGCGTTGGATTTAGTTGAACATGCCAATCACGACCGGCATCATTGACTGTCTTTTTGAGGATTCTTCATATGTTTTTATTGGATGCTTTGGCCTAACCATTGCCTTGTGGGTAATAGGGGGTGGAAAAGCGGTGTTGGATATGAAATTTCTCACAAAGTTCACGGACATCCTGATTTTTGAAAGGGAGACCGTTATCTATGATGATGGACATGGGCACACCATACCGGCAGATGATGTAGTTGAGGATGAATGAGGCGATCTGCTTGCCGGTGACTTGGGTAAGTGGAATAGCTTCGATCCACTTTGTGAAATATTCGGTGGCGGTAATAATGAATTTATGGCCATTGGATGAAGATGGATGGATTTTACCCACAAGGTCAAGGCCCCATTGACAAAAAGGCCATGGTGTCGTGATTGGTTGCAGTTCCTGAGCTGGTGCATGTATCAGGTCACCATGAACTTGACATTTCTTGCATTTTCTGACAAAGTAGTAGGAATCTCTTTCCATAGATGGCCAATAGTATCCATTGTGCAAGTGTTTCTTAGCGAGTGATGGACCACTTGAATGAGTCCCGCAAATGCCTTCATTGACTTCTTCCAAAGCCTTTGTTATCTCATCTTGTTCCAAACATCGAAGGAGAGTACCATCAAGACCGCGTCGGTATAGGGTTTCGGCAATAATGGTATATCGAGCAGTTTGGCGAATGAAGGTTTTACGTTGGTTATTTGATTGGTTGGGGGGAAGGGTGTGATCACGGAGATAGGTGTAGAACTCACCGTACCATGGGGATTCAGAACCAACAAGGTGACATATCATCTCGGATTCAGGGATATCATAAGCGGGGATCCAAAGCTGTTCTACCAAGAACTCGTAGCGTGTTGAATTTTGTGGAAGATCTAGGAGAGATGCGATGGTAGCCATAGCGTTAGCAGCTCGATTCTGATCTCTTGGTATCTGCTCAAAAGTGATAGTAGTAAATGATGTCTTTAGAGTGTCCACCATTTGCTTATATGGCATGAGTTTATCATCCTTTGTCTGATATTCATCGGTTGCTTGTCGAATGACCAATTGCGAGTCACCATATACTTGTAGTTCTTGTAATTTCCATTGTACGGCTAGCCTGAGTCCTGTGATCAAGGCGTCATATTCGGCTATGTTGTTTGTGCATGGGAATGTGAGCCTGTAAGACTTCAAGATGCTATCACCTTGAGGTGTGATAAATAGAATACCTACCCCCAAGCCATGCCTAGTGTATGAACCATCAAAATATAGTTTCCATGGTTGTGTTGTTGTGATCATGAATATCTCTTCATCTGGAAAATTGGAAATGAGAGGATGATCGCCTATGAGTGGTGCATCAGCGAACTGATCTGCAATAACCTGCCCTTTGATAGCTTTACGGTCCACATACTCGATGTCAAATTCACTTAGAATCATCACCCATTTGGCTAAGCAACCTGTCAATGCTTCTTTGCTGAGTAAATACTTGAGTGGATCAATCTTTGCAATGAGTTGTACTTTGTGTGTTAACAGATAGTGTCTCAATTTTGTGGCTGCTAAGATTACTGCTAGGCAAGCTCGCTCAATAGGGGTGTAATTGAGTTCATAGCCTACCAGTGTGCGAGAGATGTAGTAAACAGCACACTCTTTGCCTTCTGCATTATGTTGTGCCAGTAGTACACCCAATGCTGTACTTGTTGCCAAGATATAGAGTAACAATGGTCTACTTGGATCTGGTGGCATCAGCAATGGTGGATTCATGAGATAGTCTTTAAGCGTCTGAAATGCTTGCTGGCATCGGGCATCCCACTGAAAGTGGATTTTCTTGTGTAGCAGATGTGTAAATGGGTGACACTTATCGGCCAATTGTGCAATGAATCTTCGGATGGATTGAAGTCGCCCTTGTAATGTCCTTAGCTGACTGATATTCTTTGGAGGTGGCATGTCCATGATTGCCTTAACCTTTGCTGGATCGACCTCAATGCCTTTGCTTGAGACAATGTATCCTAGAAGCTTCTCGGAGGTCACTCCAAAGACACATTTCTTTGGGTTGAGTCGAACATGGTATTGTTCCAGTCTATCAAAGATTTTATCTAATATGTCCAAATGACCTTCTCTAGTGAGTGATTTTGCTAGTAAGTCATCCACATAATCTTCCATCATAGTATGCATCATGTCATGGAAGATGGTGGTCATTGCTCTTTGATAGGTCGCTCCTGCATTCTTTAGACCGAAAGGCATTACATTCCAGCAATATGTGCCCCATGGACATGTGAAGGTTGTCTTATGTTGGTCCTCTGGTGCGATCTTTATTTGATTGTATCCTGAAAAGCCATCCATGAGTGAAAGCATGGCATGTCCCGCTGTTAGATCCACTATGATGTCGATATTTGGTAGGGGGAAGTCATCCTTAGGACAGGCCTTATTTAGATCTCTGAAGTCAGTACAAATGTGGATGCCCCCTTTTGGTTTGCCAACTGGCACAATATTGGAGATCCATTCTGCATAATCAATTGGTCTAATGAAACCAACATCTAGGAGTTTCTTGAGTTCTGTTTTGACTAGCACTGCAATCTGGGGATGCATCTTATGAAGCTTCTGCTTGACAGGTTTGGCTCCTTCTGCGACGGTGAGGTGATGCATGACTAAATCAGGATCAAGCCCAAGCATGTCTGCATATGACCATGCGAAGTTGATCTGACGCTTCTAGAAGAACTCTATAAATTTAGGTTGTTCCTCTAGAGTGAGAAGAGATGCCAGATGTATGAGATGAGGATTTTCAGGAGTCCCCACATTGTACTCTTTGGTTTCCTCGATGAGAATTGTTGATCGTTCCTGTTGTGTATTATCAGGGAGAATGTCAAACCCTTCATCCTCAGGCGCCTCAGAGAGGTTTTCACCATTGGATACGCTCTTTGTTTTTACTTTTGTCAGATCAAACAGTGCCACAGTGTGGTTTTCACTGGAAGATCCATGTTTTAGTGTTATATTTTTGCAGCTGAAAGGTTTGGCATCCACCCTGAAGTATGTTGCGCTATTAAGTTCAATGGCGAATCCAGCTTTGTGATCCCCGCTTGGTAGGTTATCCCTTAATTCCAAAAATTCAATGATAGCCTCATCGTTTTGGAAGAAGTCAAGACATGGGGGATTTGGTTGGTTCCATTCGATGAGTTCAGGGTGGATAATGGGCATTACTTCATCGATTAGGTTAAGTGTGTTAGATGTATCAATGAGGGTTAAGACATTATGGTGAAGGTCGTTAATGGTACTCTCCCTGTTAGAATCAAGCGTAGGATGAAACGTAGAGTCTATGGAAGACATTTCCAGCTCAGGAACCCAAGTGGTCTTTATTTGTGCTTCTCCGTAAACAAGGATATCTTTGCGTGGTGGAGGTGGTGAGGTGTCTTCCTCATCTGAAGTGTTAAGCTGGACAGAATCAAATTCCCACTCATGTGAGTCAGTCTCTGAATCACTTTCCAGCATCCGATTACTATACGATACTGGGATGTCCTTTGAGTTAAATACCACAGGTGTGATTGGTTGATGTACCTTTGTAATGATCGGTGCTGCAGGGCGATTGAGGGGGATCAAGGAATCTGTTATAGGGAGTATTGGTAATATTGATTCCGTTGCTTCTGCTGGGACTGCTGGTGTTATAGATGCTACTGCGGGTGCTGATACAGTTACTGTTGCTAATGGTGCGACTGATGAGATGACGAGTTTGTTTGATGGGATGAGTGGCATTGGTGATAGTTGTGTTGGGGTTTTGAGCCTTAGTGGGGCTGTTGGGATGGTGCTTGAGGGTGCTTTGATTATGAAAGGTGCCCGCTTTGCAATAGGTGGACAAAATGGTTTGCTGGGTTTTCCTTTGAACTTGAGTTTAGAAAAAATCTCTTTTTCAAAGCCGAGGCCTATAATAGATTGTATGGCAGAGGAAGGTCCAGAACTTGACAAATGATGTGTTTTACCACAGGGCCCACTCGGATTGGTAGTACCACAACTCCTTTGGAGGAACGCTCTGCATTGTCATAGGCTTTGATTGTGATCTTCTGACGAGGATCTACTGATTCGACCGCATATCCCAATGCTGTGACCAACTGTAGTGTGCAAATATTCAGGCCGGCTCCATTATCGATCAAGACTCGCTTGATCCGATGCTGGTTAATAAATCCTTCGATGTGGAGTGAGGCGTTATGCGGTTGCTGGAAGGAAGAGTTGTCACTTTCGGAAAAAGTGAGACAAGGTGATGACTTTAGACTTCCAACCATGGCTTGAAATTGGTTTGTATTCAAATTTGCAGGGACTGACGCCTCTTGGAGTGCTTGATTCAAGATAGTTTTATGAGAGGGTGATAGGCGCAGAAGCTCTAAAATGGATATAAGTGCAGGGGTTTTGTCTAATTGCTCCACAAGATTGTACTGCTTTGGGATGGAGGTGGTGCCTTGTGGAGCTGCCTTTATGGTGACCTTGCCGCGATGCGTAACAACATTGCAATTTGAGTTAGGATTTTTGAAGGTTATGGTTGCAACTTGTTCATTGGCATCATACAAATGATTTACAGTGTAATTATACGCAGCCTGAGTATAATCAGTGGTATCAGTGCCTCGCCTGGAAGTGGAAGGACCCCTTTGATCTTGTGATGGAATTCACAGTGTTCAGTATCTCTCCACCATGCTGGTTTGACTTGAGGCTCATAGTTTGATAGCTTAGGCAGAGTGACCAAATTTTGAGAAATGAGTTGTCGCAATACTGTATCAATGGGTTCCCCTAAGGGAGTGTATGTTCGTTTCTGTTTTTGCTGACGAGGTCTTGGTTCATCATGAGATGTGATGCGACCTTGATTAGAAGGAACATTTGTGTTGTTTTGAGGTGGAGGATTTTGTCCTGCAAACCAAACCACAGGTTGTGCGTTTTGGATAGTCCTAGCATCCACAACCCCATCATTGACGATATTCTTGTTTTTATTCCAGAAGTTTGGTTTATTGCTATTGAAGCGTGGACGAGGACCATCTTTTGGTTCATTAAAGATTTTGATGAGTCCTTTTTTGATGAGTGCCCTTTCACATTTCAAAACCCTTGGTGATCATATCATTAAATGAGTCTGTGTCTTTGACATCCAGGTGAAATTCCATTTCTTCGTTTAAGTTGTAAATGAATATTTCCACTAGTTCTCGTTCAGGTAACTGAAGAGAACGTCTGCTAGACATTTGACACCATTGTTGCAGGAATACTAAGAATAGTTCACCTTGTTTTTGTTTGGTGTTGCACAGATCAGCCATGGTGATGTCGCGTTCAATGTTATGAGAATAATGAGCTAGGAAGTTTTGGATGAGTTCCTCAAATGTTCTAATGCCTCCTGGTAGTCGGGAAAACCATGATGTGGTTGTTCCTCCCAAGCTTTGGGGAAAAAGGCGCATTAGGTAGGTGTCTTCATATGCCACTTCAAGACAAGCGGAATGAAATTCTCTGACATGATCACAAGGATCTCCCTTTCCTCTATATTTTTCAAATTTGGGTGTTTCGAATCCTCGTGGAAAGGGTGGCATGTAAAGATTCCTATCAAAAGGATAGGGATAGATGTCATTGAGGGAGAATTGGTTAGTCTTGACACCACTATGAAGCTGTTGGGTGAGACTCTCGACTTGTTGCCGCAACATCTCCATTTCATTTGGAGGAGGAGGTGGTGGGTTACCTCGAGGAATGTTATATCTGATGGGATCTCTACCTCTTTCCTCTTCATGGCGACTTTGTCTTTCTGATGCTTGTCTTAATTGGGCAAGATCAAAGTCAGAGGGGAGTTTTTCTCCTTCTTGAGCGAGTCTTAAGAAGTGAGCATCCGCATTGCTCCTGAGTATTTCGTCAAACAATCTGTTAAAGAGAGGGTTATGCTGAGCCCTTTCTATCGTTGCAGGAGTGGGAGTACTTGGGTTTTCATCATCTGCATTTCCTCCAAGTGCTTCTTGAAATTCATTGAGATTTTCCTCTTCTTCTTCTTCTCTTTCTATTTCTCGTTGTCTTGACTATGATCGGGTTTGAGCCATTTTGCTTGCAAGCTTTTGTTGAAGTTGATTGAAGATGATGATGAGTTGTTTGATGAAATGAAAGATTGATGGTTAGTGATTTGTGTTGCATGTAGATCTCTAGCACTTTTAAGGTAGATGTAACCGAAATTCCTTCTTTGAATTGCTTGCTTGTTTTGATAAGGTTGGATGTGATAAGGTGTAGAGAAATCTGAGATGTGTTACAAATTTAACTACCTAGTAATGAGAGGATTCACTCATGAACTAGTTTTAACCTGCGTAGATGTGTCTCTTAGGATGAGCTTATCCTAGATATAGAAACAATCTAAAAAGTGATGTGATGCGTTTGATTCAAGCAATATCTAAAAAGAGAACTTGGAGCAAGAACCTCTTAATGTTTTGAGAGTTGGAATGGATTGATGATGAAGTGATGATGTATGAGTGAGATAATGGATGAAATCTTTTCAACTTCAATAAAAACTTTGTGTTACAAATGGGACAAACTCTACCTCTTCCCTTTCGGGTGTTGGTGGTATTTCTCGAGCTGTGTTGTATGTGATACAGACGTTTGGGAAGAAGTTGGGATTAATCTTTCCTCCTTGGTTTTTGTGATAACTTAGAGCTCTATATTGCATAAAAGCTCTGCGGTTCAATGATTCGGAATCAAATTCGTTTGTTTTTCCTTGAAGGTAGAGACGCATGTGACGCAGAAAGACTCTATGTGAGACAAAGATTTGTCTATTTATATAGAAGAATTTCCTCCTTTTTATCAAAGCCTTTGAGCTCAATGGTCTTCTTTTCAAGTTGATATTCTGATGACGCTTCTTCTTTCGCAAGATGTGAAGAATGGTCATAAAATTTGACTTTTTGTTGTTTGTACCTTATTTTTTATGTTTTTGGTTGTTTTGACAGATGTTTGGTTGGATGAATACTTTGTTTTTGGGAAGTGATTTTCTGATTTTTCTTTGACAAGAAAAACAAAGCAAGCACACAAACACAAGAATGTTGCCCCAAAGGCACAAATGAGTATGGGTCTAGATCAACCCAATCCTTGGACTTTTATATAACCCTTCCTTTAGATGTATTTTAAGGTGTATTTCCAAAGGCTGAAGTCGGCTCAATTTGCACTTGGTCTTTAAAACGAACACACTTCAAACACTTTTTATCCCTAAGGTCAAATGGCCAGTTGTGATAAATTTAGCCCACATCTTGATATTTCTTCGACTTTGGTACTACATACCTTATGAATCCCGTCGTGGCAGGTAAGGATGTGATATACTAAGTCTTGCACGAGCATAACAAATAGATGATCCCTATGATGGGGGAGTCGCCACTTTTATCAAGCCACAAGTGACTTTTCAAAAAGCTATGTTTCTATGCAAGGAAATATGTATGGTGAGTATCTTGGGAGCAAAACCATCTATGCTCTTGCACTAAATTATATCGCAAATATTCTCAATCAATAGAACGGGTGGGCTACTACTTAAAGGTGTTTAGTCATGTTCGATGTTTTTGGACATAAGTTCATTCTGCAGTGACTCACTTAAGAGCCTTGTAACTGGTGGTGGGGCCCATTTGTCCTTTCGGCCAGTTACACTGTAGGAACAGCTATACCCAAGGCTACAGCTTTCGCTCTCACCTAATTTCTATAGCGGCTCGAAGGATTTACCGCTCGAGGTCATTCCCAAGAGTATCGATCCCTTGGCAGGCCTCTCTTAAAAAGATAAAATTTTGAGTGTTACTAACACTTTTCTCTTGCACCTAGGACCACGAAAGTCAAGGGAGAGGATAGTGTGTGTTAGAGGTAGGACCACTCGACTGACTTTTTGCACAAGTGTGCCAAGCACGAAAAACACTTGTTCTTTTTAATCTATCATTGCAATGTGATCTAACTATTTGGAGATGTTGCTCCAACAATCATGGTGTTCTTTTTAATTTTCAAAGGCAATTGTGTTTTGTAACCTAGAATTCGGAAATCCTGGTCAACTTAAAGAAAAACACGTTTGCTTGAAGTAAAATTTGTTTTTGCAAAAATCAAAACAAGTGGATTGTTCTTTTTATTTGCCCAAAAATTGAAGTGTGGCTTGTGATTTTTAAGTTTGATGTAAGAAAGAAAATTTGTTTTGTTGATTTTAAGCACCAAAACAAAATGTATCCCTAACTTGCAATGAAAGCAAAATTTTGAAGTTTGTTGTTTTTTTTAATTTTGCAATAAAGAAAGATGAATTTTCTTTTTAAGCACCAAAAACAAGTTTGAGGTTCATTTTATGCACTCTAAAATAAAATGTAAGGTTTATTTTAACTTGTGCAAGAAGGAAAAATGGATTCTTTTTAACCAACTTTTGTTGAAAGAAAGTAAAAAAGAAACTTTTAAAGCATTTAAACTAACTCCTTCCCCTGCACAAAAAGATTAGAACCTGCATAAAAGACAATTAGTTAGAAAAATCCGCATGTTTTGGTGGGCTTCTACAAGCCTAATTTTTATTTTTTTTTGTTACAAGGTAATGTGTACAACGTTCTGTTACAATAGCGCTAGTCTGCGTTTGAACAGAGGCACTATTTAACACAAACGCACTAAAAGAAAGGGAAAGACAAAGAAGGGAAAAGCGCTGAAACAAGGTGAATAGCACCAAAACAATGTCAAATGTGCCAAAACAATGTCAAAAGTGCAACCTGTGTGACATTTTCAACATTCAAACATGTTATTGGTTAAAAAAAAAAAGTTGATCTTTGTGGTGTTTGGATTCACGTCGGGTTCACCAAATGATGCTCTGCAAAAAGGATTAGAAAATCTGTTTGATGGCAACACACACAAGAGCACAAGAAACAAACGTTAGTGTTAGCAACAAAAGATTATCCTAAACAGGCATATCAAGAGAGATGTTAAGCATGAAATAGAAAGCATATAAACATAGAATAAAATAGCTAATCAAGATGCTCATAGTTGCTCCTCCCTTGTTCCTCTCCTCTCCAAGTCCCAAATGAGTGTAGCTCTCAGCTTTTAGCACTAGCCATGGATGCCATATGGAGATTCAAGATGGTTGAATATGATAAGCAAATGCTATGCAAGAGTAGATAGTGATGCTATGAAAAAGCTCTATGCTAATGCCAGTATAACAACAATACTCTAATGCTTTCCTTTTTGCTTGAGGAGAAGGGTTCTATTTATAGAAGAAATGGGGAAATGAAGGGTTAAGATTGAATGGTTTAATCAAGGGCCAAGTTTGAAAGTTGGGGATCCATGTGCACAATTGGCACCAATAAAATGGTGACAAGTGTCAACATAGGATTGGGTTGAGAGAAGAGGTTGGAGGCATTAAAGGCCTGAGAAGACCTCATGGTTATCTAGAGGCTAAGGGTCAAGTCCAAATTAAGATTACCCACTGGATTAAGAGTTAATCCAAGGATAAACCTTTGTGCAAGTGTTTAAGAGATAATCATGGTCAAAGCATTAATGGCCTGATGAGACCTTTGGGTTGGGTAGAGGTTGAGTCAAAACAAATGTTTTAACCATGTGGGAGGGTTTGAGGTAACCATTAATGGTTATTGGAGACTTTGGGGATTAAGTGGTTGAAGGTTGAAAGCCTTCAATGGTTATCAAATACTTTGAGCCATTTAGTGGTTGAAGGTTGAAAGCCTTTAATGGTTATCAAAGACTTTGAGGGTTTGAGAAGTGACTTCCCTTTTGCTTAGGAATGTGACAAAGTTTAGAGAAGGGGTTAGGTTATTTATAAGTGATTAGAAAATTCTAGAAGGGGTTTAGGCATGCAAGTGGATTGTGTAGGAAAATGCAAGTGGGAGAAATTTTGTTATTTTCAATTAAAATAAAATCATTTATTTCAATTAAATGGTGTAATTTGCATTTGGATAAATATTCAAATAGATATTAATTTATTTAAATGAGAAAAATGAAGATAAAGCATTAAAATGCTTGAAGACTTTGAGGGAAACCATTAAAGGCTTGAAGACTTTAAGGAAAACCATTAAAGTCTTAAGAAGACTATAGAAGGAAGCCATCAAGTTTGAAGACTTTAAAGCCATCAAGTTTGAATACTTTAAGGGAAACCATTAAAGGTTTCAAGTGGGTGAGGATAAATAGGATTTTAAATAAATAATTTATTTAAAATAGTTGTGCAACTTGCTTTTGTAGGAAAATACAAGTGGGTGGAGGATAAAGGTGATTTAAATAAATTATTTATTTAAAATAATTGTAAAACTTGCTTTTGTAGGAAAATACAAGTGGGTGGAGAATAAAGGTGATTTAAATAAATGTTAATTTATTTAAATGTGAGAGGTGGGATTTTGGGGGATTTAAATAAATATTAATTTATTTAAATGTGAGAGAAGATTTAATTAAACAAATATGATTTATTTATTTAATTAATGGTCTGAATTTGGTTAAGTGAATTAAATCAAATAAATTGAATAATTTATTTAATTAATAGGAGAAGAGGGTTAAGATGAATTAATTAAATATTAATTTAATTAATTCATTAATTGATGGTTAAATAATCAAATAAATACTAAGTATTCATTTAATTAAGTGGACAGATTTATGTGACTACAGTAGGAGTATTGTGTAATGAATTTATTAACCAACTCATCAAATGATCTGATGGGAGGTGTGAGTTTTTACAGCCACTCCATTGTTTTCCCTCCCAAATTTCTTGGGAATAGCCTCATCATGTATGTATCATTATGAGAAAACTCTAAAATCATAGTACAGAATCCCTGACGTGATCACGGGGATCACTCTTACCATCGTATTTATCATACTTTGGTATATTTGAATTTGGTGGGAAAGGTATCATGTTTAGCCTCCTGTCAAAAGGGTAAGGACAAATTTCCTCCAAATAATACCTCGTAGACCCTTGTTGCATATCTTGCATTTGTTGTTGGAGTGCTTAGAGTTGTGTAATAAGAGCTAGTGGCACATTTCCTTCTTTGGACCTTCGATGATGGGCATTCCCTTGTTCACTAATGTCATCATGATGGCGAGTATCGTCTCAGTTGTGGGAATTGTCTTGGGTGTCATCGCCTCCTAGGTGTTCTTGATTTTGAGTGAATGTGTAGTCCCCTGACCTAGTTCTTGGGATTCTTTCATTCCTTGAATTTTCTATGTCAAAATCCTCAGGCATCGGGATTCCTTTGCTATTTAGCACGAGGAGGTACTTTTGTTTGTCTGTGTCTATAGCCTTTCCATGAGCTTTTGGAAGGTGGCACTTTCTCGGCATTGTTGGATGAGTTCCTCAGTGATCTCTTCTTCTTCCACATTTGCGTATTCACTAAAAGGGTTGGATTCCCTACGACTCATGTTGGATTCCAGTTGTGGATCCAATTCTTTGCCTTTTTGAGATCGAGTGTCAGTGGGCATCAATAAATTTCTATAGTAGTGAATTCTTCCTCCTCTAATGGGGTTCTTGGTGGATTTGGTGGCTCCGGCCTAGTCTTGTTGTTAGTGATGCAAAATTTTGGAAAGAAAGTGGGATTGATCTCCCCCACTTTGTTAAGGCATTGATTGAATGCTGGTTTCTGAGTGTAAGCTTTACTTCTCAAAGGTTCCTTGTCAAATTCGTTAGTCTTTTCTTGGAGATACAACCGCATATGACGCAAGAAAATACAATGTGATTTAAAGAGTTGACGGTTGATTTAGAGAAATTTACTACTTTTGGTAAGGGCCCTAGGACTAGGTTGTCTCTTCTTCAACTTAGTCTTTTGATGAAGACTTCTTCTCAAAATATGGGTAGTGGTCATACAAAATGATCAATGTTGATGTTGATGGTGGATATGGATACTTTGTTTCAGGTACTCAAGCTTAATTGTCAAGTAGAGGTTTAGTTTGATCCACCCCACAACAAAGTTTGTCAAATGATATGATTCAAGTTTCACAATGTAGAAACCTAATTTGGCAGCTTGAGAACCTAAATTAGTGTTGTTTTGATAAGATTTGTTGTATGATGGAACCTTTGATTACTCTCTTTGATACTCCTTAATCTTGTTGGATGAAATATTATCTTTTAAGATAGTTGAATATTTGACACCCCTTCCAAAGTTGCTAGTTGGGTTTGCAAATTCTCTTCTCTCTAAGGTTGCTCTTTGCTCTTTTTTTGAAACTGATTGTTGTATTGGTTGATTTTTAACTTGATATATGTTTCAATGTTCATGACAAGAAGACATAGCACACACGAAAATAATGGCCATCCCTATGCTAAACATTGAGTGTATGTTCTTGTGAGGATGTTTTCAAATCCCCAATGTTATCACTGATTTGATTTACAATACAAGACACATCAGATAGACACTTTATTCGAAGGTCATCAACAAATATCATAACCCACTAGTCTCGATACTCCATCAGCTCAAACATCCTTGTCACCCCCTAGAGGGCGCCTGTTTTTTGCCTTTTTCCAGAAATTAACCCAAAGTGAATTGCTTCACAATTGGGTAGTTATCTTGGGAGATATATGGTGAGTAATCTTGGGGGTGGATTCTTCCCCACCCTTGCACTATGATATTGCAAATGTATGGAAATTGACTCAACTCCAAGTTTCTATTTCTATGGTTTGTAATAAGGATTTAGTTTGAAGATATCATTTGAAGTTGTGCATGCACGATTGAGGCCTATAGCCCAACAAAGTATCAAACAAGATGTAGTCACGTAAGCATGATTGAGACCTCAAGGTCCTACAAAGTGCTCGATATGAGATAACTCAAATATGCTTCGTCCCCTAAGATTTTCATCTCAAAAGGTGATTTAATCATAGTGAGTTGGATTACTTGGCTTTAGTTGTACTCACTTGGGTCATACCCTTCTCACTAGACCCCTTAAGGCTTCGAGAAGGCAATCCCTCTAAAAGATGTAAAATGCTTGAAGTAAAATAAAACATAAAAGAGTGGGTTTGATAATTACAGTGGCACTGAAGCAAGATTTTAGATTTTTCACTAGCCATGTCTTCAACTAAGAGATCACAATGATTTAGAGAAATTGATTAAGTGTATGAGATATAGTAATCAAAAGATGTCGGTACCAAGATACGATAAGTGGTTCTTTTCTAGATTGAGTGTGCATCCCAACCAAAAGATAATTTTAAAGAGGAACAACCTCATATTCGAAAGCGTTTCATGAATAGATATCTAGGAAATGGACTGAACATAAGATTGAGCATGGGCAAGCATTGATAAAATGATAGAAACACCTATCTCACAGATGAAAGATTTATGCAAAGGTTTGAATGGGAGGTATGGAAGGATGGAAAAGAGGTGTTGGATAATAGATAGGATGTTCAAAAATTTGTGCCAATGATAGATGGAAATATCTTCAAGATGAATGTTGGAACAAGTGACGAAGGGAACATGGATTTTAGATTTTGAGATTTTGGTGGAGGAGTGGATGTGGATTTCATGACATAAGGACCCAAAATGGATGAAATGATGATGGAAGAATAGATTTGGGAAGTGGAAGATGTGTAGATGGATGATTGAAGGAAGCTTTTGTAATAGTGGGTCTGGATACCAGTTTTGATTTTTCTTTGGAATGCAATGCTTTTATGGGTGACTTAGGAAGCTGCATATTTTTTAATTTTTACTTTTGCTTAAAGGGATTTCGTATCCTTTTGGATATTGATTTTTTCTTTTGGATCAGATTTATCTTTGATTTAAAATGTCTTTTAGATTGGACATGTTGATCTTTGGTTATATGTGGATATTTAGACTTATGGATTTTATTCTTGACATCCAAATTTCTTCCAAAAGGAATGGGATTCATGGATGGATATGAATGATATGGAGGTATTTTCGATGGGTTGATGTAAGGTTCTAAGATGGATAGAAGGAAGGAAGGCTTTGACTTTGGAATGAAAGGGCCTAAATGGATTTAGAGGATGAAGGGATACCTTGATCTTGAATTGGCATAGGATCGTTTGTGATTTTTTCTTGATTTTTAATTAGATCATTGGAGGAGATGGAAGGGATATCATGATCTTGTTTAGGAAGTGGATGTTGAATGGGACTTCAAAGGACACTTTTCTCTTGAGATGAAAGGACATCATCGTGGCTGGAATACCAAAATCTTAGGGGATCATCATAAGATTCTTGAGAGGTGGGATCTTGATCGAAAATGGGATTACATTGAAGAGTCATGATATCTTGATGTTGATTTATGCTAGGACTCATTTCCTTTGACTAAGCTTCTTCTTTTTCAAGGGATGAGGGATGGTCATACGAGTGATCAAATTTTTAGTTTGGATAGGTTGATTTGATAACAAATACCTTCTTTTGACACCCAAGCCTACTAAGTCGAATAGAGGGTTAGATATTCCCCTATTGATATGACTAAGCACGTCAAATGATGTAATAAAGTTTCCCGATGGAGGATGATATATCCTGATATTGGAAACTAGATTGATTTGACTAACTTGGATACCTAGACTAAGTATTTGATGTTGATATTTGTTGAAATTGGTGCAACTTGGATCAATAGTTGATGTTCCTCTGATTTTGCTGGAAGAAACTTGATTTCTACAGTTTATAAAGTGATTCTTGATTTTGTTGATATTTTTGCAAGATGTTTGTTTGATATTTGACAAGAACACAACAAACACACATGAAAGAAATAGTAGTTTTGGTCTTAATATAACATGAAGTGTATGATCTTTTGATGATGTGTTCAAATCCCTGATGTTTTCACTGGTTGGATACAATAAAACCACACCAAGTAAACTATTTAATCAAGGGTCATCGATAATATCATAGCCCACAGCTCGATACTCCTTCAACTCAAATAGCCCTGTCACACCCTAGGGTGTGCCCATTTTTTTGCCTTTTTCTAGAAGTTGAACCAAAGAGGATTGCTCTTCAATTGGATCATTTTCTTGGGAGATGTATGGTGAGTGTCTTGGGGGCGAATTCTTCCCCACCCTTGCACTATGATATTACAAATTTTTGGTTACTAACTCGACAGAGTTTCTAATTCTAAGGCTCTTTAGTAAAGATTTTGTTCAGCGTGATGAAAGATAAACTCCCTTAAGAGGCTTCCCAACCTTTAAAAAAAAGACTTTTTGTATCTCAAGGATACTGGGGGAAGGCTATCAATGCACACTTTCATTGGATGTGATTTTCATCTCCATCCATCTTTGATTATCTAATGACAATCAAGGCGACTCTCATCTTGGAAGAGCACTTAATCTCTAGGATGACTACTTAAATAATGAGGGTTATATGATAAAAGATCTAAATGCAAGTGCAACTAAGATCTTAGCATGATATGGATATGAAAAGTTGTGATATGGTGCAAGATGATGAGATTTAAATGAAGATTATACTAGTGTGATATGCTATCCTAATATGATAATGCTATGATAATACTAAGTTATGATAAAGAAACTAACATGCTATGATAATGCTATTATACTATGCTAACATGATATGCTATGATAACATGATAATTCTAATACTATAATGCTCCTAAATGCTTAAGCTTGAAAACAAATGCAAAAGAGACTCCTTGATAACCTACACACAAGAAAATAGCATAACCTAGATGCAAAAACCTGGGTTGATGATAATGAAGGAAATGAGATCTATTTATAGAATAAATGGGGAGTTGGATGGTTAAGATTGAGTAATCTTAACAAGGGTTAGGATTGAATGATCTTCAATCCATGTGACACTTTCAACCCAATCCCATCTTGACAAGTGTCACCATGAGGAGGCTTGAGAGGAGAGATCAGGAGCATTAAATGCTTGAGGGGACATGATGGTTACCCCAGGGGGTTGGGTTAGGGTTAGGTTAATGGATATTTATTTTATCCAAGAGATAAATGAATGTGCAAGGGTTAAATGGTTACCTTAGTCAAAGAAATAAATTCTTTGAAGAGACCCATAAGTTAAAAGGATGGTTAAGTTAGGGGAAAGTCTCTAACCAAAGGTCAAAGGCGAGTTAACCATAAATGGTTATGTAAGAACCTTTAATGGTTTGGAATACTTTGGAGGTTAACCATTTGAAGACATAAAGCCTTTAATTGTTATTGAAGACTTTGGAGGTTTTTGAGAAGTGAGTTCCTTTTATTTAGGAATGTGACAGTGATTAGGATAGGATTAGGCTAAATTCGGAAGTGATTAGAAGAATCTAGAAGGGGTCTAGGCATGCAAGTGGATTTTGTAGGAGAATGCAAGTGGGAGGAATTTTGAGATTTTCAATTAAAATAAAATCATTTATTTCAAGTAAATGGTGCAATTTGCATTTGGATAGATATTTAAATAAATATTAATTTTTTTAAATGTGAATGTTAATTTTAGATTTTATTTAAATAAATTTTAATTTATTTAAATGAAAAAAATGGGGATAAAACATTAAATGCTTGAAGAGTTTGAGGGAAACCATTAAAGGCTTAAGAAGACTCTAGAAATAAGTCATTAAAGGTTTGAAGACTTTAAGGGAAGCCATTAAGTTTGAAGACTTTAAGGGAAACCATTAAAGGCTTGAGAAGACTCTTAGAAGGAAGCAATTAAAGGATTGAAGACTTTAAGGGAAGCCATTAAAGGTTTCAAGTGGGTGAAGATAAATAGGATTTTAAATAAATAATTTATTTATTTAAAATAGTGGTGCAACTCGGATTTGTAGGAAAATGCAAGTGGGTAGAGGATAAAGGTGATTTGAATAAATGTTAATTTATTTAAATGTGAGAGATGAGATTTTGGGGGATTTAAATAAATTTTAATTTATTTAAATATGAGAGAAGATTTAATTAAACAAATATAATTTATTTATTTAATTAATGGTCTGAATTTGGTTAAGTGAATTAAATCAAATAAATTGAATAATTTATTTAATTAATAGGAGAAGAGGGTTGGGATGAATTAATTAAATATTAACTTAATTAATAGTTGAAAAAGGGGAAACAATTAATTAAATGTGAATTTAATTAATAGTTGGCTGAATGGTAATTAAACAGATATAAAATTCATTTAATTAGGTGGACAGAAAGAGGTGTTGTTTATGGTGAAAGTGGAAACAACAATATTGAAAGACTAAATAGATTCAACCACAAAACCCTAGCCTAATAGCAACAAAGATCCACCATAACATATGAAGATTACCTAAGATAGTGCAAATCAAATGAAATCACAAAGATTATACCATCACATGTCCAATAGGGTTTGGATCTCCATTCTTCCTATCTCCATTGATCTTGCTTGATATATTTGCTCTCAGATTTTATGTGTGCACAAGAGCTCAACAAAGAACAGAAATGTGGTTGCAAGTAGACTTGATCGCATATGAAAGTTCGAAAGCGTAGTTGGGGGGTCAGGTGATTAGGTTGATTAGAATGATTGATTGATTAGGGTTGATAATGAAGGAAGCATCTCCTTATATAGAAAACACTATAAGAAATGGAGGGATAAGATTGAGAGGTGCAAAAGATAAATGGTCAGCTAAGATTAGAGGGTAGGTAAAAGAAATAATAAAATAATAAGAGGGTAGGTAGTGTAGGAATTAAGAGATGAAGGACATGTGTCATGGGTAGAAAAGGTTAATGAATTAATTAATTAATTAAATATCTATTTAATTAATAGAAGAAGTGGGATCAATTAAGTAGATAAGTGTATTTATTTAATTTAGGAAAAGGAAAATTTAAATAAATAAAAGTATTTATTTAAATGAGAAATAAGGTTAGAAGAGGATAAATGAATTAATTAAATAAATAAATATTTATTTAATTAATAGAAGAATTAGGCTAAAATAATTAAATAAATAAAGATATTTATTTAATTAGACAGGACAATTTTAGGTGTCTACATTTTGCCCCTCTTTGAGACAATGCAGCTTGTCACGTTGTTTCAAAGAAGATAATATGAACTGATACAAAGTTTCCCCAAGATGGGAATGATATGCCCCCTCAAGAGATTGGATGAAAATGTCTAAAAAGATCACAGACAATCTCTCGATAAGAAAGAAAGGCTAGAAATGACTGGCCGGATGGAGTGACAGAGTCACGGGATAAAGAAGACTGACACGGGAAATAAGGGCTAGGGAAGTCTATAAGATAGACTACGAGGGAAAACATCCTCACTGTCATCCACACATCTAAGAGATCAGAGTGCAAAGAGAGCAAAGAGAGGAGTCAGCAACGATGGCATTAGTGCATAGATTCAATCGTGTTTGCCGATTTCAGAGGCTAGTAGATGCAGGAGAGTCGGTAAGTACCACAAAACCTCCTTGTACTTTGTTGCATTAATTGTTGTCATAAATGCGCTCTAGGTAGGTCTAAAAAAATGTCAAGTGGGGGGAAAAATGGTAAGGCACGTTTGTGTTGGTGCCAGGTGCATCTGGGTAGGCTAGGTGTGTCTGTGTTTGTGTCAGGCACGTCTACAATTTTAGTAGCGTCTAGGTTCAATGCGAGCGCGTCTGTGCATTTCAAGCATGTTTATGAAAGATAGGCATGCCTGTGTAGAGCAGAAGCACATCTATGTGATTCAGGTGTGTCTGTGCAGAGTAAGCGTGTATGTGCAATATGCAAGCGCGTTTGTGTTATGAATGCACGTTTATGTCTTCAAGGTTGAATCGACAGCTCTGTGATAAACATACGTTGTCGATTGGATAAGCTGCTAAGAGGCTACACTCAAGCAAGTCCTCTAAGGAAGACTAGGGTAGCAGATAGGGCTAGGATTGACAATTTTGTGATAGAACGTACGTTTCCAATCAGGAAACTACTCAAGAGGATACACTCAAGTAAAGGCCCTAGAATAGGATAGAGCGAGCCACTTTGTGATGAACAAGGAGTACTAAATAAATTGACAATTATGTGATAGAACATACATTGTCAATTGGATAAGCTACTCAAGAGGATACACTCAAGTAGGTGCCCTAAAATATAGGATCAAAGTAGCCCTTTTTGATGAATAAGGAGTACCACTAGGACAAAAAGAATCACTTTGTGATGAACATGGAGTACCACTAGGATAAAAGAGCAGCACATTGTGATGAACAGGGATTACCACTAGGATAAAAGAGCAACACTTTGTGATGAACAGGGAGTACCACTAGGATAAAAGAGAAGCACTTTGTGATGAACAAGGAGTACTACTAGGATAGGAAGCAGCACTTTGTGATGAACAGGGAATTCCACTAGGATAGAGTGCCATATGAAAGATATAAGCACTAGGATAAAAATCAGCACTTGGTGATGAATAGGGAATGCCACTAAGATTGACACAGTTGATTTGCTTGACTACAGGAGGACTTACCTATGCTTGAGTCATGAGAGAGATTCCTGTCGACTCAGAGTTTACGACCAAAGCTGAAACCCGAGGATAGAGCAGTAGTTCAGGCTATGGGCTTGCAATATATTTTATATGTGCCTAAGTTTCGGGTGAACATGGGATTGTTGACTGCATTAGCTAAGAGATGGCACTCAGAGACATGCATGTTTCATTTGTCGATGGGTGAGATGACAGTCACCTTAGAGGATGTATATAGGATATTGAGGATATCGATCGATGGGGAGTTTGTTCCTTACGATCGAGATAGAAACAAGGATGCACTGAGACGAGTGTTTCAAGATCTAGGATTGGAGATGAGGGCTAGACATGGAGCAGCCACAAAGATAAGGTAAGGGGGGAGAGGAGAAGGATAAACTACTATCCTTTAGGGAGATCTGCTAGGGATAGGCAGATGAGATTCAGGATCTGAAGAGGGAGATAGATAGGCTCAGGAGACGGCTAAGGGATAATGAGTGGGAGAGAGATTAGGCTATTCAGTGCTACATAGAGGCTGAGGTAGCATCGAGGGGAGGCAGGCAGGCAGCAAAGGACACAAGGGCCGGATATGCCTATGTTCTACGATCAGGAGAGGAGATAGCCTACTAGAGAGACTTGTACTATGGAGTGGTACCACCAGATCAACGGGCTAGGAGCTTCCGGAAACCATCACGGACGACGACGACCTCTAGAGGGAGAGACAAGAGACAGGCATGTTAAGTACAGATGCCAATTGTAAAGCTCTATGTAAATAGATAACAAGATGAGAGGGGGGGTGAATCATACAAACTTAATCTTCAATATATTCAACAGATTCAACCTCGGTAGCATATACTACAGAAAACTGTAAAACATTTAAACTCATGAACATAGAACATCACAACACATATAACACTGGATTTAACATGGAAACCCAAATAGGGAAAAACCACTATGGGATTTCGGACCCACTAAGAAATATACTCTTCTAGAGTATGCTTGGTTAAAAGCAAATCCTGTTAAAAATTACAAACACATTGCTAGATGTGACCCGGTTAAGGGATTTCCCTCAGATCTATTAGGATCTTGCACTTTGTTAGAAGTGACCTTGTCAAAGGATTTCAAACACTCATTTAGAATGTTACCTTGCTAGAGGATTTACAAATAAGATTGTTAAGTCCACTCGGTTAAGAGATTTTTTGTCACTTACAACATAAACAACGAAAATAAAATATATCTGCAACTTCACATCTAAAATGCTAAAGTAGATTCTATTTTTCTCAAAACAATCTTGTCATAGGACTTATCTTGTCCCTCTGGTGGGCTCCCTACTCTATTATTCAAATAGGTCTTCAAGCTTCTGTGCTCGATAATCACTATGTAGCATCCTTGTGCTTACACTTGCTCGCATGCATTGTTCATCAACAATTCCTTATTTATAAACAATTATAACTGCTTAATCTCCTTGATCACATTTCCCATGATCAATCTTAGCCATCAAATCTTCAAACTTGACCAGGTTCAATGCATCCTTCAATCTGAAAATGTTTTAGCTTGCCTTGGGACTTGCATTCCTTTCTTGGAACTTGCACAAGGTTATTGCGGTTCAATCTGAGCTATAGATCTTCTTGTCGATCTTCCATTGCCGTAGATCCTTAACAAACTTCATGCACGGCATACCAATCATTTAATCAACTCCAACTCATCATTGTCCTTCATTAAATAATGCTTGTATTCATCCAATGCGATCTGTTATAACTCGGTTGTTACTCGATTAACACTGAAATTCACTTGGTAGACATTCTGCCTTCTTTAACCGATATCGATAACCTTAGGGTTTACAGACTAGGTTCCTTAGGGTTTACCGACTAGGTTCCTTGCTCGGTGACATAGTACAATATTAAACATCATATTTAGGATATCAAAACAATCAAAACAACATGATCTCATCAATGTCTAACTCAGTAATAGTTGCCCATTAAATAACTCATTTCTCCCCTTTATTATCACATTCTTTCTGTGTCACTTTACCAACTTTTTAATTTTCATCAAAACATACTTCTTACGATATGGCAATATCATACTGAATCAGAAAATCAATTTCTTGACATCAATGACAAAATAATATTATTAAGATAGTAATCATCCTTCTTCAGTTATATCAATAATCTTCAACAACCTTCTCAATATCCTTATTGAAATGCTAACAATCTTTCTTTCTATTGAAATGCCAACAATCTCCCCCTTTGGCATTGATGGCAAAACCAACAATTAAATGGTAATACCAACAAGATATTCAAATTGATTCAGATTCAGATTGTTGTATCAACTTCTTCAACTGTGTCTAAAGTCTTCTCTGAAGTCTTCTCCCCCAGTCATTAGTCTTCTATTATCTTCTCCATTTACTCCATTTAGTCTTCTCCCCCTTTGACAACAATGCCAAAAAGAAAACTAATTCAGGGTTCCTTCACTTGTGAAGTGATTGCCTCACTGTGTTACACATGTATCATCTCGGGCTCGGTCAAAGCAACTTGTCTCTATTCCTAATTCCTTGCACACCTTTAGAAAATCTCCTAAAGTGTGTAAATCAGCATCAATCCACAAATAATATTCTATGAAATCAGTTAATTGATGCTTTCACCGAACTCTGTCAGTGAGTAGAAGATAGGGGTAGGACCCCTAACTTGCTTCTGAGATATTCAAAAGTGTCTTTTGGTAGTGGCTTGGTGAAGATGTCTGCAATTTGCTCCTTTGAACTAATATATTCCAGCACAACATTCTTCACTTGAACTTCTTCTTTGAGATAATGATACTTTATAGAGATATGCTTTGTCTTAGAGTGCATTACCGGATTCTTTGAAATGTTAATGGCTCTAGTGTTATCACAAAATATAGTTACTGGCTCGGTAACCTTTTCATTTATACCTTCCAACAGTTGTTTGATCCATGCTATGTTGGTACAATTCAATGTTGTAGCGACATATTCAGCTTCAGCTGTTGACTATGAAATGCATCCTTTTTTCTTGCTAAGCCAACTTACTAGTTTGTTTCCTAAGAAGAAAGCTCCACCACTTGTGCTTTTCCAGTCATCAATGTTCCCTGCCCAATCAGCATCAGTATAAACTTTTAAATCAAAATCATTCCTCTTTTCATATACTAATCCATAATCTTTAGTGCCTCTCAGGTATCTGAAAATTCTCTTGATTGTTGTCATATGGGTTTCTTTGGGATCTGCAGAAAATCTTGCAACTATACCTACTGCATGTGCTATATATGGTCTACTGTGAACAACATATTGCAACTTTCCAATCATAGATCGGTAAAGTGTCTTATCAACAGATGCAGATTCATCATTCTTTGACAGTTTACAGTTGGTAGTCATAGGAGTACTTACCGATTTAGAATCCTTTGTTCCAAATTTCTTTAGGATTTCCTTTATATACTTGGATTAAGTAATGAAAATCTCATTTTTCATTTGCAATATTTGTAAACCTATGAAATACTTTATCTCACCAATTAATGACATCTCAAATTCTTTGTACATTTCATTTCCAAAGTTCTTGCATTGAGAATCATTTCCACAAAAAATAATATCATCAACAAATATGGCTGAAAGCAGTATACCATTGTTCTCATCATTCTTCATATGCATGTTGTTGTTTTCACTTGTGCTTATAAAACCAATCTTGATTAAGTAAGAGTGCAGTCTTTCATACCATGCTCTGGGTGCTTCCTTTGGACCATATAAAGCTTTGTTCAATTTACATACCTGATCTTTATTCTCGTCTTCAACAAATCCTTCAGGTTGTTCAATGTAAACTTCTTCTTCTAATATACCATTCAAAAATGCAGATTTAACATCCATCTGATATACTTTGAAATTTTTGAAAGCAGCATATGCCAACAATGTTCTTACTCCCTCAAGTCTAGCCACAGGTGCAAAAGTCTCACCATAATCTATTCTTTCTTCTTGAGTATAACCTTTGCAAACTAGTCTTGCTTTGTTCCAAATGACCTCACCTTTTTCATTTAGCTTGTTTCTGAAAATCCATTTTATACCGATTATATTTTTGTCCTTTGGTCTTGGAGCCAATGTCCATGTTTAATTCTTCTTGATTTGATCAATCTCTTCTGTCATAACATTTACCCAATCTTCATTGTTAAATGCCTCGTTTACTATTCTCAGTTCAAATTCAAATATCAGACATGTGTTCTATCTCAGTTTGTTCCTTGTCATTACTGGATCATCCTTATCTCCTATAATTTGACTTGATGCATGATTTCTTCTGACATATTTGGCTAATGTAGGCTCGGTAGGCTCTGTATGATCTTCTTCATCACTCAGTAACTGAATACAATCTTCAGGTTCTTCAACATCTTTCTCAGTAGGACTTCTTGGTTGAACATACACAAATTCTTCATAATTCTCTGGTTCTTTGGAATTTCCTTCATCATTTCTTTTTGCAAATTCATCAATTTTCACATTTGCACTTTCCACTATTTTGTTAGATGATTTGATCAAACATTTAAATGCTTTACTTCTAGAAGAGTAACCAAGGAATGTTCCTTCCTCACTTTTCTGATCAAATTTCCCATTTTTGTCATCTTTGTGAACATAGCATCTACTTCCAAAGATTTTAAAGTAACTTACATTAGGTTTCTTGTCATACCAGATTTCATATGGTGTCTTCATAGTTCCTTTCTTCAGTTGTACTCGGTTCAGGGTGTAGACTGCAGTGCTTATTGCTTCTCTCCAGAATGTTTGGGGTACCTTCTTTTCAAACATCAGGGTTCTGGCACAATCTACAATAGATCTATTTCTTCTCTCAGCTATCCCATTTTGTTGTAGAGTTCTCGGTGCAGATACTTGCCTTTTTATACCATGATCATTGCAGTATAAGTTAAATTCATTAGAAGTGAACTCTCCTCCTCTATCAGATCTAAGACATTTCAGCTGTCTTCTTGTTTCATTTTCAACTCTTTCCTTGTACCATTTAAACATTTGAAAATTTTCTGATTTTTCTTTTAAAAACATTACTGACATCATCCTTGAGTAATCATCCACAAATAATATGAAATATTTATCACCATAATAACTCTGAACTTTCATGGGACCACAAAGATCAGTGTGTACAAGATCTAAAATTCCTTTAGAGGTGTAGGACTTACTTGTAAAGCTTGATCTTGTCATCTTACCTATCTGGCATCCTCGGCACATAGCATTCTCAAGTTTTTCCAAGCTCGGTAGACCTCTTACACGATGCTTCTTACTTATTTTGATCAGATTATCAAAATTTACATGATAAAACCTTTTATGCCATAACCAGGTTTCTTCTATTTTAGCATATAGACATTTGTTCTGAGTTGAGTCAAGATGAAATGTATTACCTTTTGTTTGAGTCCCGGTAGCAGCTAGTTTTCCATGTTTGTCATGAACTTTGACGATTCCCTTCTGAAATTCTATTTGGTATACTGTATTGTTTAGTTGTGCTATACTCAACAAATTGTATTTCAAACCTTCAACCCAATATACATCATTACATTTAGCATTGTCAAGAAGTGTGATAGAACCTTTACCTTTCACGGGACATGGGGCATCATTACCAAATCTTACATAACCTCCATCATAATCTTCTAGTTTAAAAAACTTGTGTTTATCACCTGTCATGTGATGAGAGTATCCACTGTCTATGATCCAAGAATCATTATTATTTATGTGAGATACTAGGGCTTTTTCTTCATACCTTTCTTCATCCAATCCATCTTTAATAGCCACATAAACAACTTCCTCTATTTCAGTTTCATCATAGTTATCATCATTGGATTCCTCATCAGCTACTAAGCATGTCTTTCTATCTCTCCTTCTGAAGTCTCAGTGTCCTTTGTAGTGATTGTCTTTCTGTCTGTCTTCTCGGTATTCTCTCTTTTCACTAGATTCTTTGTCAGGATAGTTAGAAGCCATATGTCCTATTTTATCACAATTGAAACATTTCAAAGGTAGCTTTCCTTTATCCTTACCTTTTCCTCTCGGTAACCTCCTGGCCAATAGTGCTTCAAACTCTTCTTACTTTCTGATTTCCTCATATAGTTTGTGTACTTCTTCCATGTTTTTATGAAATCTTTCACTTGCTCCACTGTGATTTCCTTCAGAATACTTATTTGTTCTATCATTATAATCATTAGATTCACCAAGATGAAAAGAACTGAATGCATATTCAACTTTATTTACTGAAGACCCATTGTTATCAAAATTACTTAACTCAAATGCATGTAGCTTACCGATAGTAGCATCTAAAGAGACTGGCATGTTTGGTACAGACCTTAATTCATTGATTGCAGAGACTCGAATAGCATAAGCTGGTAGAAGGGTTCTCAATAACTTTCTTGTTACATCCTTTTCTTCAATAGTTTCACCTGCTCCTTTAATTTGATTGACAATCTCTTTTAACCTTGTATTGTATTGTGTTATGTTTTCTCCTTCATTCATTCTCATGGATTCAAGTTGTCCTCTTAGACTATCTACCTTCGCTCTTTGAACATGTTCATCACCACCATACACAGATATGAGCTTAGACCACATTGCCTTTGCATCATTACAACCTTCTAGATCATTAAACTCTGAGTCGGTCAATGCTGATGTTATTTCAATCATAGCTTGAGTATGTTCTTGCTTTTCTTTTATCTCCTCCATTGTCATAGGGTAGGTGCTCAATGCAATGTAATCATTCTCTAGATAATATGTTGCATATTCTCCAATTCCTGATACGTGCAGCTTCATCCTTTTCTGCCATGTGGAGAAACTTGACTTGTTCAGCTTTGGTGCATCCCTTTTATACATCTTCCGATCTTTGCCTCAAGTTCCTTTAAAATTTTCTTCCGGAGTCCAAAGCTCTAATACCAATTGTTAAGTACAGATGCCAATTGTAAAGCTCTAAGTCAATAGATAACAAGATGAGAGGGGGGGGGTGAATCATACAAACTTAATCTTCAATATATTCAACAGATTCAACCTTGGTAGCATATACTACAGAAAACTGTAAAACATTTAAACTCGTGAACATAGAACATCACAACACATATAGCACCAGATTTAACGTGGAAACCCAAATAGGGAAAAACCACTATGGGATTTCGAACCCACTAAGAAATATACTCTTCTAGAGTATGCTCGGTTAAAAGAAAATCATGTTAAAGATTACAAACACATTGCTAGATGTGACCCGGTTAAGGGATTTCTCTCAGATCTGTTAGGATCTTGCACTTTGTTAGAAGTGGCCTTGTTAAAAGATTTCAAACACTCATTTAGAATGTTACCTTGCTAGAGGATTTATAAATAAGACTGTTAAGTCCACTCGGTTAAGAGATTTTCTGTCACTTACAACATAAACAACAGTAATAAAATATATCTGCAACTTCACATCTAAAATGCTAAAGTAGATTCTATTTTGCTCAAAACAATCTTGTCATAGGACTTATCTTGTCCCTCTGTTGGGCTCCCTACTCTGTTATTCAAATAGGTCTTCAAGCTTCTGTGATCGGTAATCACTATGTAGCATCCCTATGCTTACACTTGCCCGCATGCATTGTTCATCAACAATTCCTTATTTATAAACAATTCTAACCGCTTAATCTCCTTGATCACATTTCTCATGATCAATTTTAGCCATCAGATCTTCAAACTTGACCAGGTTTAATGCATCCTTCGATCTGAAAATGTTTTACCTTGCCTTGGGACTTGCATTCCTTTCTTGGAACTTTCACGAGGTTATTGCGGTTCAATTTGAGCTGTAGATCTTCCTGCTAATCTTCCATTGCCATAGATCCTTAACAAATTTCATGCATAGCATACCAATCATTTAATCAACTCCAGCTCATCATTGTCCTTCATTAAATAATGCTTGTATTCATCCAATGCGATCTATTATAACTCAGTTGTTACTCAGTTAACACTGAACTTCACTCGACAGACATTCTACCTTCTTTAACCGATATCGATAACCTTAGGGTTTACCAACTAGGTTCCTTAGGGTTTACTGACTAGGTTCCTTGCTTGGTGACATAGTATAGTATTAAACATCATATTTAGGATATCAAAACAATCAAAACAACATGATCTCATCATTGTCTAAATCGGTAATAGTTGCCCATTGAATAACTCATTTCTCCCCTTTATTATCACATTCTTTCTGTGTCACTTTACCGACTTCTTAATTTTCATCAAAACATACTTCTTAAGATATGGCAACATCATACTGAATCAGAAAATCAATTTCTTGACATCAATGATAAAATAATATTATTAAGATAGTAATCATCCTTCTTCAGTTATATCAATAATCTTCAACAACCTTCTCAATATCCTTATTGAAATGCTAACAATCTTTCTTTCTATTAAAATGCCAACAAGGCACCTAGCGGTGGGGTCATGGGTCCTCCACCACCACCAGATAGAGGGGGCAGGAGAGATAATCCTAGGGCGGGTCTTTCTAGGACTCAAACTCCATCGAGACTAGCTGGATCCGAGGGAGGGAGTTCATCATAGCCTTAGAGGGCTCCCTATGTATCTGTTTGAACCATTTTGTATGATGATGTAGACACCTTCGGGTGATTTTGTAGCCATATGTATTTTGACATCATTGTATCATGACACTTATGATTTTTGATATATATATGAGATGATTCATCTTTGCGGCAACTATATGTATGTGTACCTATGTGATGTATCTATGTGATGCTTATGATATGGATGCAAATATGTACATGATGAAATACAATATTTTTGTTCTTTTATGTTTTTGATATGTTATACATATGTGAATGTATGAAATGCAAATGAATAGGATAATGCAAATAACTATTTACATGATGAGAATGTAAAATGTGCTCATATGTGTTGTGTACATGATATGATTCAATTGTGATATCTATATTTATGTATGGAATGCTAATATGTGGTTGATAACTCAATGATGAACCACTAGTACCAAACCGGTACTGAGAGGGGGGGGGTGAATCAGTACAGACACAAATACAGTTCAAAACCGGTTTGACAGCAACCACTCTCAATGACTAATAAACAAAGATACAGGTAAAACAGAGTGCAATCGGTAGCATCCAGAATAACTCAATCAGTCATGAACCGATTACTTGCTAAGCTTTTCTCTTAGCTCAATACCACATTATCACAATATTCTCATGCATGAACTAGTAGACCTAACCATCAAATCTTCAGAACAGTGAGTTCAATATGTTTTATAGACAGGCATAAAACATAGAAACTTCATGTGCATAGTAGATAAAACAAAGCATCACAAGACAAAAGCGTTTCACATGACACACATATTTTTCACGTGGAAACCCAACTGGGAAAAACCATGGTGGGGATGAATACCCATAAGCTGCTTTTTGAACTATTTAGAAGTCCGCTCTGTTAGGAGCCTTGTCCGGTTAAGAACATTACAATAGGTTTTGGTACGAACCGATCCTATTAGGGATCACCCGGTTAAGGGATACCTGGTCAAGGGTTAAACCTGGTAGGGTCACCTTGTTAAAGGATTTTAAGAACTCAATAGCTGAAAGGATCTCCTAAGCTTTTCTAGCTTCTCAGAACTCATTAGCTTTGAGTTACCCGGTTAAGGGATTTATAGCAAGCCTGTTAAGACCACCCGATTTAAGGGATTTTGAATCAAGTCAGTTAAGGCTACCCTGTTAGGGGATTTTGCAACTGTTGAAGTGGTTAGAGATCAACAGGTATTACAATGATCTGTTAACAGTACTTAATACTAATACAGATCTGTTTAGGCTCCTCTTCTCCTTCTGCACATACACTTTGCAGGTATCTCTTTTCTCCTATGGTCTGGCAAGAAACTTGTATCACTTTCGTTGGATACGCACTCACTAATTTTTGCCAACAACTTTAGACAGAAACCTAACATCGACCTTATAGGGAACATACAGGTCAGTAACAAAAACCCTAAACCCTAAACCTGTTAGGTTGAGCAATTCAAACGGTTCGATCATGACCGTTGAAACATACTGCATTGAATGCACCAGTCTTGAGTCGATCTAAAGACATTCTCCATCATCCATTATCCATTGTTTTCATGGCGGCTGATAACCCATCACGCGTTATCACTATTTGACAGACTTTGCACATTCCCGAGGTAGATAGGAATAGTCTTCTTCATGCAAGATCCTTCACGCGCACAGAGCTTACGTGGCAACACGATCTGTCCTCCATCATACTACTGACTCATCACACAAGGATCACCGATTGAGTCACATAGACTTGAGATACTCCAACTAGAAACCCCAAAGTGGAAGTTGTCTTACCAACCGGTAGTCATACAGTGCTTCCATGTGTCGGTTCCCAGGATTGCATGTCGGTTCACTTTGAACAAATGTGCCGCTTCACTTAGGCATATACCGGTTCACACATATGCCGATATCTCTTTCTTCTCTTATCTCATGTGTTGGTTCACACTATGTCTCATATTGACATCAATGACAACATACAATATCATTATGTCTTCATGTCATTTTACATAAGGCTCATGTCGGTTCTCATAATGCCAACAATCTCCCTCTTTGGCATTGATGGCAATATACAAAAGATATCTTCTCTGCTTCACATCTTCTCCCCAGTTGTTGCAGATGTCTTTTCATTTCACTTCTTCTCCCCCTTTGACAACAATGCCAAAGTGGAGGTACAATCACCACTGTTTCCTTATGCTGCTCCCCCTGAGGAGTAGCATCCTTAAACACACCAATCAACCAAATATTTGTCTATCCAGTACCTGACTGATGTGGAACTACCACTTTTAGTTCACCTCCTGAAGGGGCAATACCCCTAATTCACCTCTCAAATGCACAAATGTTGTCTTTGGGAGAGGCTTGGTGAATATGTCTGCTAACTGCTCCTTACTGGACACATGCTCCAGTGCAATCTCTTTATTCTGAACCTTTTCCCTCAAGAAATGATACTTAAGTTCAAAATGCTTGGTTCTAGAATGTAAAACCGGATTCTTTGATATATTGATAGCACTTGTGTTATCACAGAATATACTTACCGGTTCAGGTACAAGGATCTTGAAGCCTTCCAGGACATGCTTCATCCAGATTGTCTGAGTACAGTTCATGAAAGCTGCAACATACTCCACTTCCATTGTAGACTGAGAGATGCAACTCTGCTTTTTACTCATCCATGAGACCAGTCTACCACCGAGAAAGAATGCACCACCGGTTGTGCTCTTCCGGTCATCCACATTACCGGCCCAATCAGCATCTGTGAATACTTTCAGATTGAAATTATTGTTGTATGGGTACCACAATCCATAGTCAATTGTTCCCTTCAGATACCTAAGAATCCACTTGACTGCACTCAAGTGAGATTCTCTTGGACTCTTCTGGAACCTTGTAGTGATGCCAACTGCATGTGCAATATCCGGTCTACTATGCACTACATAGTGCAACTTACCAATCATTGATCGGTATTCCTTCTCATCAACCAGTGTGGAATCATCTTCCTTTGTCAATTTGTGACTGGTCACCATCGGTGTACCAACCGGTTTGCTATCTTCCATGCCAAAAATCTTCAACACCTCTTTGACATATTTGGACTGAGTGATGAAGATTCCATCTTTCATCTGCTGGATCTGCAGTCCAATGAAAAACTTAATCTCCCCTATGAGTGACATTTCAAACTCTTTCTTCATCTCATCAGCAAACTCATGACTCATCTTGTCATCTCCACCAAAGATGATGTCATCAACAAAGACTTCACAGATTAGGAACTAATCTTCTTCAAACTTCAAGCAGATATTACTATCTTCACTTGTTCTCTCAAATCCAATCTTCACAAGATGGGAATGTAGGCACTCATACCATGCCCTAGGTGCTTGCTTTAGACCATATAATGCTTTGTGTAGCCTACATACCATGTCACTATCTTCAGATAGGGTAAACCCATCAGGTTGCTCAATATATACCTCCTCTTCAAGTACACCATTTAGGAATGCAGATTTTACATCCATTTGATACACCTTGAATCTCTTAAAAGCTGCATATGCAAGAAGCATACGAACTCCTTCCAATCTGGCTACAGGAGCAAAGGTTTCCCCATAGTCTTCACCTTCTTCTTGAGCATATCCTTTGCATACCAATCTGGCTTTATTCCTAATCACTGTGCCATCCTCATTCAACTTATTTCTAAACACCCACTTGGTGCCAATGACATTCTTATGCTCTGGTCTAGGTACCAAGGACCATGTACCATTTTTCTCTATCTGGTCAAGTTCTTCTTACATTGCCTTGATCTAGTCTTTATCATTATGAGCCTCTTTGAATGATTTAGGCTCAAATTCAAAGATCATGCATAAGGTTTCTCTGATCTTTCTTCTGGTAAGGATTCCTACATCCTTATCACTATGATCTGCTTGGGATCATGATTCAACTTGACATACCGAGGAATGGTCTTAATTGGTTCTTCTTTCTTTTCTTCTTCATCCTTATCTTCATCAGTATCAACATTCACTGGTTCAGGAACACTATTACTGGTGCTCGCTTGACTGACAACCGGTTCCAAGAAGGTTGCAACTGGTTCATTTACAACTTGCTCACTGCCGGTTTTCTTTGTCTTCTCAGAGGATTCATCAACTCTTACATTGATGATTTCCATAATTCTCTGAGTCCTATTGTTGTAGCACTTGAAAGCTTTACTCTTGGTGGAATATCCTAGAAATATTCCTTCATCACATTTAGCTTCAAATTTGCCCTGATGTTCACTCCTCTTGATGTAACATTTGCTACCAAAGACCTTAAAATAATTTACCACAGGGGTCTTACCAGTCCAATACTCATAAGGAGTTTTTTCCTTGCCCTTTTTGATGAGTACCCGGTTCATAGTGTAAACTGCAGTGCTCACCGCTTCTCTCCAAAAGGTGTGAGCAACCTTTCCTTGGATCAACATAGTTCTAGCTACTTCAACCACAATCCGGTTATTCCTTTCTGCTAGGCCATTCTGCTGTGGAGTCTGGGGGGCAGACAGCTGTCTCTTGATGCCAAATTCTTCACGGTACTTGTTGAATTCACTAGAAGTGAATTCCCCTCCTTGATCAGTTCTGAGACACTTGATCCTTTTACCGCTTTCCTTTTCCACTAATGCTCTGAAAGCTTTGAATTTCCCAAAAGCTTCAGACTTGTCTTTCAAGAATGTGACCCACATCATTCTTCAGCAGTCATCAGTGAGAATCATGAAGTACTTATCACCCTGCACACTTCTAGTTTTCATAGGACCACATAAATCAGTATGCACAAGATCAAGCAAGTTGTCAGCAATGAAAGATTTACCTTTAAAAGTTGAGGAAGACATTTTCCCCAATTGACATTCTCTACACAAGGTATTATCCGGTTTGCTCAGCACCGGCAACCCTCTAACTGCCTTGATCTTACTAGCCTTCACAATGTTGTCAAAGTTCACATGGCAGAATCTCCTATGCCATATCCAGTTGTAGTCACATAAATCTGTCCATTTTAATTAAATGAATATTTCGTATTTATTTGATTAAAAATCCACTAGCCATCAGTTAATTAAATAAATATTTAATTAATTCATCTCCGAACATTCTTCTATTAATTAAATAAATTATTCAATTTATTTTAATTAATTCATTAAACCAAATACAAATCAATTAATTAAATAAAATCTATTTATTTAATTAAATCCCCCTATTCCTCTTTTAAATAAATTAAATAAAACATTTATTTAAATCATTATCCCCCCCCACTTGCATTTTCCTACAAATGCAACTTGCACACATTTATTGGAATAAATGAATTTTTATTTTAATAAAATCCTATTTTCCCTCACCCACCAAATCCACTTGCAAAATCTAATCCCCTTCTAGATTCTTCTAACCCTTTCCTAATTACCCTAATCCATCCCCTAAATATTGTCACATTCCTAAGCAAAGGGAAGTCACTTCTCAAAATCCTCAAAGTCTTGGATAACCATTAAAGGTTTTCAACCTTCAACCACTTAAATCCTCAAAGTCTTTGATAGCCATTAAAGGCTTCCAACTTTCAACCACTTAATCCCCAAAGTCTCCAATAACCATTAATGGTTAACACAAACCCTCCTACATTGTTAAAACATTTGTTTTGACTCAACCTCTACCCAACCCAAGGGTCTCATCAAGCCTTTAATGCTTTGACCATGATTATCTCTTAATCATTTTCACAAAGGTTTATCCTTGGATTAACTCTTAATCCAATGGGTAAGCTTAATTTAGACTTGACCCTTAGCCTTTAGATAACCATGAAGTCTTCTCAGGCATTCAATGCCTCCAACCCCTTTCTTTCAACCCAATCCTGTGTTGACACTTGTCACTATTTTATTGGTGCCAATTGTGCACATGGATCCCCAACTTTCAAGCTTGACCCTTGATTAAACCTTTCAATCCTGGCCATCCATTGCTCCATTTTTCCTATAAATAGAGCCCATTTCTTCATAATCCAGATCCTGAAAACTTGTATGCATCTAAGCTATAGACATTTTAGAGAGCATTTTAGCATAAGCAATCTAACATCTTGTCTTTTTGGTTAAAATACATCATTTTAGCATTAGTATAGCTTTTTATTTCACATTTAGAGCTATACTACAATCTCAATCCTCCATAAGCATCCATAGTGCAAAAAGTTGTTGAGAGCTACACTATTTTGGAACTTGGAGAGGAGAGGAACAAGGGAGAAGAAGCTAAGGCCATGCTAAGAGGCAGTTGGAGATGTCTCATGATCTTTGTTTTTTTTATTAGATATATTAGCATGTCTCTTTGTGTCTCTTTTGGAATGCCTTCATATGTTTAGTTTTAGATTGACTAACACTAATGCTTTGTGTGTTTTTGTGTTCTTTGATCTTAGACTAACCTTGTGCCATTTAGGAGGGCGTCACCAGCTATCATCAAGCTTAGCCATAAGACATGTACTTATATTAGCATTTAGATGAAATAGGTTACCTTTAGTTTGCATGTCGGTGGCTAGCAATTTATCATCTTTACCTTTGATTCTGCAAACTCCATTCTTGAATTGCAGAGCGAGTCCACTGTCATTTAATTGGGCAACACTTAGAAGGTTGTGTTTGAGACCATCAACCCAATACACATTGTCAGCACTACTCTTTCCATTCAAGGAGATGGACCCTCTGCCTTTGACCATGCATGGTGCATCATTGCCAAAGAGAACCACACCACCATCATACTCTTCTAATGATAGAAACTTGCTCTGGTCACCAGTCATATGGTGAGAGCAGCCACTGTCAATGATCCACTCATTGGAATCATCAAACCGGGAGACAAGAGCCTTCTTATCTGTCACATCTTCCTTTACAGCAACGAACACAATGTCTTCATTTTCTTCATCTTCAGATTCCTCATCTATGACACCTTCATCAACTACCACAAAACAATTTCTCTGGTTTCCTCCTTTGAATTTCTTGAACCTTTCTAGTTTGTCCTTGTTGTCACTATTAGGACAATTCATAGCAATATGTCCTATCCGGTTGCAGGAGAAACATTTCAAAGGTAGTTTACCTTTGTATTTACCAGTTCCTTTTGGGAATCTCCTGGCCAGAAGAGCTTCAAATTCCATTAGAAACTCTTCATCCTTCATCTCTCTATTCTAACTAGGTTCCCCATTAGTGCTAGTCTCTTTTCTTTTTCTGGATGGTATAGCAGAAGATTTAAAAGCTGATTCTGACTTTTGAACACTACCATCAAAGCTATTTAGCTCATAGGCTGTCAACTTGGCTATGATGGAGTCCAAGGATGCCTTAGACTTGTCTATTGATCTCAGCTCCTGAATAGCAGCAACCCTTATTGCATAGACCGGCAACAGGGATCTCAGGACTTTACTTACCACAGTGGAATCTTCTATTTTGCCAGCTCCACTCTTTATTTCTCCAACAATTGTTTTGATTCTTATTCCATACTGCTGAATGGTCTCTCCTTCAACCATTCTCATGTCTTCAAACTTTCCTCTCAAGCTCTCTTCCTTAGCCTGTTTTACATGCTCATCACCACCATAGATATTTTCAAGAGCATCCCATAATTCTTTGGGATTTGCCTTGTCCTGAACATCAATAAACTCAATGTCAGATAGATAACTAATGAGGGCTTCCATGACTTGCCCGTTTTCTTGTATCTCTCTCTTTTGGTCATCAGTGAGAGTACCGGTAGGAACAACATATATATTTTCAACATAACTCTAGTGTTGAACACCCATACTTTTTATGAATATCTTTATCCTGTCTTTCCATATACCAAAGTTTTCCCTCTTGAACTTTGGACCTTCCCTCTTCATCATTTGGCTAGGATCTTTTCCTCAAGCGGTTAAGCTTACAACATAGAGGACCTGGAGTGCTCTGATACCAATTGATAACTCAATGATGAACCACTAGTACCAAACCGGTACTGAGAGGGGGGGTGAATCAGTACAGACACAAATATAGTTCAAAACCGGTTTGACAACAACCACTCTCAATGACTGATAAATAGAGATACAGGTAAAACAGAGTGCAACCGGTAGCATCCAGAATAACTCAATCAGTCATGAACCAGTTACTTGCTAAGCTTTTCTCTTAGCTCAATACCACATTATCATAATATTCTCATCCATGAACTAGTAGACCTAACCATCAAATCTTCAGAACAGTGAGTTCAATATGTTTTATAGACAGGCATAAAACATAGAAACTTCATGTGCATAGCAGATAAAACAAAGCATCACAAGACAAAAGCATTTCACATGACACACATATTTTTCACGTGGAAACCCAACTGGGAAAAACCATGGTGGGGATGAATACCCACAAGCTGCTTTTTGAACTCTTTAGAAGTTTGCTCTGTTAGGAGCCTTGTCCGGTTAAGAACATTACAATAGGTTCTGGTAGGAACCGATCCTGTTAGGGATCACTCGGTTAAGGGATAAACCCGGTAGGGTCACCTTGTTAGAGGATTTTAAGAACTCAATAGCTGAAAGGATCTCCTAAGCTTTTCTAGCTTCTCAGAACTCATTAGCTTTGAGTTACCCGGTTAAGGGATTTACAGCAAGCCGGTTAAGACCACCTGATTTAAGGGATTTTGAATCAAGCCAGTTAAGGCTACCCTGTTAGGGGATTTTGCAACTGTTGAAGTGGTTAGAGATCAACAGGTATTACAATGATCTGTTAACAGTACTTAATACTAATGCAGATCCGTTTAGGCTCCTCTTCTCCTTCTGCACATACACTTTGCAGGTATCTCTTTTCTCCTATGGTCTAGCAAGAAACTTGTATCACTTTCATTGGATACGCACTCACTACTTTTTGCCAACAACTTTCGACAGAAACCTAACATCGACCTTATAGGGAACATACAGGTCGGTAGCAAAAACCCTAAACCCTAAACCTGTTAGGTTGATCAATTCAAATGGTTCGATCATGACCGTTGAAACATACTGCATTGAATGCACTAGTCTTGAGTCGATCTCAAGACATTCTCCATCGTCCATTATCCACTGTTTTCATGGTGGCTGATAACCCATCACGTGTTATCACTATTTGACAAACTTTGCACATTCCCAAGGTAGATAGGAATAGTCTTCTCCATGCAAGATCCTTCACGCGCACAGAGCTTACGTGGCAACACGATCTGTCCTCCATCATACTACTGACTCATCACACAAAGATCACCGATTGAGTCACATAGACTTGAGATACTCCAACCGGAAACCCCGAAGTAGAAGTTGCCTTACCAACCGGTAGTCATACAGTGCTTCCATGTGTCGATTCCCATAACTGCATGCCGGTTCACTTTGAACAAATGTGCCGCTTCACTTAGGCATATACCGGTTCACACATATGCCGGTATCTCTTTCTTCTCTTATCTCATGTGCCGGTTCACACTATGTCTCATATTGACATCAATGACAACATACAATATCATTATGTCTTCATGCCAATTTACATAAGGCTCATGTCGGTTCTCATAATGCCAATAGTGGTAATGTAAGTGCAAACTACATGAAATGCAAATATTTTTGGTGTGTCATTATACTCAGTCATGTGATAGCATGCTACACAGACTCGAGAAAGATGATGGAGGTCAATCAAGGAAGGAAGATGGAAGATAGAAGATATGGAAGTGAAAGAGCTTCTTGTGCGTTATCATCATTGAGCTTTATTATGGCAAGTAGGTTATGGCAATCCAAACATATGTTCGACCCAGAAAGTCATTGTACCCATTTTCATGGAGATCAGACAGTCACAAACAAGGAATGCCCCAGTTCATACTAGACTCACAATGTCCTCATATCCTTGGACAAGTCATAGCATTACTAAGAGACAATCCATAGATAGCAAAGAAAAAATAGGTGACGATACCCCATCCTCGCCTTTCTAGTCAAAGACATCCTGGAGATAAAATCTCTAGTCAGAGACATCTTAGAAGAGCTAAAAGACATATCATTGAAAGATAAAATCAAAAGAAAACCAAGACTCGACACCAACATCCACTGTAGTCCTCAAGTTTAGTGTCTTTTGTCACTTGTATAAGTTTATTTGATTATGGTCACAATGTTTTCTTTCACAAAAGGATAGATGGCACTGAACCATACTGTTGTCTGAGTTTGTTGAATGATTTGATTTATTGAAGCCCATTGTTGTTGTTGTGTCTCATCTAAAACTGACTATATCCATGCAACCGATACTTTATTGCAGATAAATTGGAACTTTATTGCGGATTGGCGATTCAAGTGTTTCTTTATTGTGGATTGTGCGTGGATAGACTGAAGAAAATTGAAAGAAATTATACTCCTTAAAACATGTGATGTACTCAGTTCCACACCCATGACTAGATGAAGGATTTGCCTTAGCCACAGATAGGAGCTGATTTATTATGGATGGAAAGAGGTGAAAAGGGAGGTTTATTATGAATGGCTGACCAATCTTGGGTAGATCAATAACAATCCATGATGGGAATGGGTAAGTTTATTATGGATGAAGAGGTTGTGAGTGTGTGCAAATTGAAAGGATGAAATGGAATCCTGAAGGAGGGAGGAGCAATGTCTCTACGCACGGTGTTGGTGACCCGGTTTTCACCATGGTACTTGCCCAGGGCGCCACCGAAGTGGTTTTCACCGTTGGATGAATTTATTTATCTTTACTTTTTTTGATTTTTGATTTTTTTTGTGTCACAAGGCGCCTGTTTGCCAAATTTTCACCAAGTAACAATTTTGTATGTTTATGATTTTTTTTTGGTATTTTTTATATTTTGGATACTTTGAAGAACTATGTGTAAAACCTGTGAAGATGCATGTTGTTGATAGGATCCTCCAAAGGTTCGCCCTCTATGGTTGAGAGCTGATATGCACCGGATCCATAGGTTGTTGTAATGATGTAAGGACCAAGCCAATTTGGTTCAAACTTGCCCTTCTTCTCTCTGTCTTGCTGATTTTTAGGATTTTCTCTGAGAAATAAGTCACCTACCTCAAATGTGTGAGGCTTTACCTTATGATTGTAGTTGCAATGTTCCTTGACAGAATGATATGTAGCTCGAGTGACTGTCTTCCTTGATAAAGGAACTGAAATAGAATTACTAGTGTGTGGACTACATAGGCCCATATGTGTGTCACCTAAAGAAGTTTGGGAATCCCTAATAACAAAGTCCTTCAAGGAAGTTCCATTAAAGGTCCATGATGTATCACTAGAAGGGAATGGATGTGCAGAACAAGTGGATGAGTTATGAAGGTTTATGATTGCGAAAAGAAGTGAAAGTAGGATGGCATGATGGAGACTTAGGATCAACAAGTATTCTTTTTGAATTGAAATTTTAGAACTTTTGCCCCCTGTTATTTTGATATTAGGGGAGATCAACTCTTGTTCTTTTTTCTTCATATGATTTTTATCCTTGACTTTGATTTTTGCAGAGTCCAATAGCTTTTGATTTTGATTTGGACTAAAGGACTTCTCTTTATTTTTTACTTTTAGATTTTTCTTTTTAAAGCTTGATTTTTGATCCCCAACGAGTAAGGGTTTTTGTAATTCTTGTTGATCCAAGTCTAGGAGAGAAGTGGAAATGGAATGAGTGGATGAAATGGTAAGCCTGTGTGATTTTTCAAGAGGCCTAGCGATATATTCCATAGATTCTTTGTTGGAACCACTCTTAGGATTATTGATATCAAGAGTTGCTTGCACCACTAGAGGAGGTTTGCATTCAGACTTAGTAGCCACAACACTAGGTGGTTCACACCCAATTCCTTGGCATTGCAAATTGTTTGTAGATTGTTCCTATTGGCTGAATACCTTAGGAGATAATGGGAGTTGGTCAACAAGAAATATATACTCACCACATCCTAGGTCTTTAATCTTGAACTTTTCTTTTAGCTCTGCTTGTTTGGATGTAGAAGCTTTGAAGGATTCTGGATCAACATATGTTGATGAAGGAATAGCCTCTCGATTGACTGTAATTATTATTTCTGATCTAGGTTGCATATTGTTGCAATATATGAATGGATTTGGGTCATCTTTGATGGTATGTTGAGGGAACTGCTCTCATCTGATGAATCCATGGACGTCCTAGCAATATGTTGTATGTGAGATCGAGGTCTAGGACTTGACAAACCACGTCCTTTGTTACTAGCCCTACTCTGAGAGGTAAGGTGACTGTGCCTTTGGATGAACACTCTTCAACATCATATGCCTTGATGGTAATTTTGTTTGTAGAATTCACAGCCTTTTCAGAATATCCCAATTGTTTAATAGTGCTCAATGTATAAATATTCAGACCAGCTCCTCCATCTATCAGGACTCATTTTATTCAATGTTTGTGCAGGAAGGCTTCAATGTGTAAAGGTACATTATGTGGTTGGCTCACGGAGGCATCGTCGACTTCTGTGAATGTAAGAGAATATGGAACAGAAAGGTATCTCACCATGGCTTGAAACTGGTCCACATTCAGATTAGTTGGGATAGAAGTGTCTCTCAAAGTTTTTTTCAAAAATGGCTTTATGTCTGGGGGATATGGGTAAAAGTTCAAGGATGGAGATAAGCACGGGTGTCTTCCCTAACTATTCTACAAGGTCATACTTAGGTTTGGTTGCTGAGGAAGCGGTGTTTTTAGCCAGAGCACATTGCAAAGTGACCTTACCTCAACAAGTTGTGACATTAAATTCGGAGGTAGATTCAGAAGAAGGTCCAATGCCTTTTAGGACAACCTTGGGTCTTTGGGTAGAATTATTAGGTGTTTTGTCCTTGATGATAATGGTAGAGACATATTGTCCATCGAAATGTGATTAATAGTTGAATCATAGTTATAGGATGCTCTGGTATAGTTGGTCTGCTCATTTGTGGCTTTGGCTTTTCCCTTGTCATGTTTTGGGAATGGTTCTTTAAACATTTCATGTTCTTGGTTAGATGAGTGTCCCTCGATCTCAATGTCACCTCTATCAATAAGATCTTGTATAATGTTCTTCAGTCGATGACAATTTCCTGTTTTATGGCCCTTGCTTTTGTGATATTCGCAGTATTCATCATCATTCCACCAATTTGGTTTGACCTTTGGCTCATATGGAGGCATATCTAGAATTGTTATTATTTTGTTTGCCACTAGCTTCTTGAAGGCTGACTCAAGTGGTTCTCCCAATGGGGTGTATTTCCTTCATGGTTTGGAAGTTGTTTGAGTATTCACTTGGTTGTTTGTAGAACTTGATCCAGAAAAAATGATTTTGGGTCTTACTGTATTAGCATCAACAACACCATCATTGACTCTGTTCTTGTTCTTGTTCCAAAATCTTGACTTGTCTTTTCAATTAAAGTCCTCTTTGTTTTCTTTGAATATCTTAATTACTTCATGTTCAATTAGGACCTTCTCTATTGCTAAGCCTTTTTCAATCATGTCCTTGAAGGTGGACAAACAATCTTTTCTTAGATCATAACCAATTTCTCTATGGACATTTTGGGTGAACATCTCTACCATTTGTTTTTGTCAAATTTTACAAGAGCATCTGTTGGCTAGATTCCTCCATCTTTGTAAAAATGATGAAAAAGACTCTCCATCCTTTTGTTTGGTGTTGCACAAAGTAGTGACTGATATGTTTGTCTCTATGTTGTATGAGAAATGTTGGATAAATGCCTCTACTAAGTCACCCCATGACTTAATTCCAAGTGGGAGTTGGGAGAACCATTCCATAGCTTGATCACCTAAGCTCTGTGGGAATAATCTCATCAAATATGTCTCTTCTACTGCTACCTCAATGCAAGCTGTGAAAAATTGTCTTATTTGTGCCTTAGGATCCCCTTTTCCTCTGTACTTATCAAACTTAGGTGTCACAAAGTGTGTAGGAAAAGGAGGCATTGGAATGCTTTTGTCAAATGGATAGGGACATATGTCTCTCATTGTGTAAGTTGGCTTTGGTGTATTAATGTCCTCCATTTTCTTTTTTAAGTCCTTAATTTGTTGTTCCAAATTGTTCTTAGGTGGAGATTGACTTCTTGGACCATACCCTATGCCTGAACCACCAGGTGGAGGAGGAGCATGTTGCATATATGGATGGTATTGATCATACACATGTTCATATGGAGGAGGTCTATAATGATGTTGCGTATAAGGACCACTTGGTATAGAGTCATGATGAGGAATGAAATATCTGTTTTGTCCATGTATACCATACTCTACAGGTATGTCATGTGTTTGTTCTAGTGTATTACCCCCAAATTTGACATGGGGTTTCCTTGTGTCCAAATTTTGATCATGCCTTTGGATATCCAATTGCTTTGATGGTTGGTCCTTAGCATTGGTATGTGATTGAGTATATTTTTCTACATAAGACTTCCATAAAGGTCTGCGTAAATGAGTATCATATGCTTGACAGTGTGTATGTGGGACCTCAGGTTTTTGAAACAAAGATGATGGTGACTCGGGAACAAGATGTGTTCCTCTATTTCCTCCACTATTAGGCCTCCTTTGATCCATGTTGAGTTGAGGTTGTTGCAAAGGTTGATTTTCCATTATTTGAGACATGTCAAAATCATGAGGGATCTTGGCTCCACTTTGTACCATCACTTGTAAGAAATATTGTCTATCTCTCCTCATTATTTCCTCAACCAATCGATTGAAACGGGGATCCATAATGGAGTCTTCCACTTCTGCTGAATGTACGAAAAGTTGTCCATATTGTCATTGTGTGTATCATTATTGTTTGTAGTGTCCATGTTCTCAAATTTTGGAATGTTTCTATAGGCATCCATGTCAGGTAATGTGGTATGATCAGAATTGAAAAAGACATCATTGTCATACTCATAGGCACTCATGTTTGCGGACTCTTGAGCCTCTTTAGCTTCTCTCCTAGATTTTTGGGAACGGGTTTCAACCATGAACTAGGTATTGACCAAGATGTGGGAGACTAGATGAAAATGGAAAGAGTATGGAAGACCAAGAGTTGGATGGAATGTAAATGAATCTAAGGTGTACTTGCAATGTCCAAAGTGTAAGACCAAGTATGTATGTAGTAGAGTAGGTGTGGCTTCCAAAGAGATGATAGTTTATCTTGATGAGGTAAGTTGACCTCGACTCTAAGTAAGAGCAAATGAGACCCAAAGGTGATAGGCCTTGATGAGGGACCACTTAGCAAAATGTTGTTGTATGTAGTGTGTTGACAAAGCAAGATGAGGACAAGCATGTGACCTTTTGAGTCAAGTTTACACAAATGTGAATGTAATGCAAGGTGTAAAGAAATGATGAACTTTGTGAGACCCAAAGGTAGGTTGAATGCTAGATGAAAATCTAGAGAAATAACTTAGGAAGCTCAATGAGTCTGAAATTGATTGCTCTTGTTTGTTGGACTGTAAATTTTGCCAATACTGAACACAGACGTGCATGTATACTTCACAGACGTAGTTTTAAAATATGAGTGTAGTTTTTTCCAATTTGTGAAGTTGTTTGTTGTGACCAAATCTGAATTTTTGACTACTTTATCCGTGACAAGAGGACACAATGTTGATGAGGACTCAATGTTTGCAAGCGTGTAGACTCAAAAAAATGACTCAAAAGAAAGTGTGTTGTTTGATGTAAAAATGTTTTGTATACACTTGAAGACACAAAAGACACAATGTTTTGATGTTTGATCTTGAATGTTTGAATGTTCAAAAGAAGACAAGCACGATTCTTATGGTTGGCTAGGACAATAGTTGTTGATCCCACATGGGGTTTCCCTCGAGACTACACTATTCAAAGTGGATACTTAGATGCTTGACCCCACTGGCTCCACCCTCGGCACTCACTTCTCCGAGGCAGCCAAGCATTAGTCCCCATGAAAACTCCCCGTGGTGAACTTTGTATCTCTACTAAGAACTGTATGTGTGTGGGTCGCTCCAGAGGTCCAACCTCCTGCCCCAACAACTAGAAGGATTTTGGTTTTCTAAAACAAAAAGGTGCTAGTAAGGGCATCCGCTCGTGTGACCATACATGTGGCACTTTTAGCTCTGTAAATACAGAAGGCTCCCAGCTAGTAGGGGTTACGCCCTACAACTGATCAAATAAATTTGATCAAATGGGTTTATGGGGAGACATAGTGTCGGTATGAACTAATCAACACACATTACCCATAGATTTCACCATGGATACAGTTATTTATAGTGGTTCGAAAGAGGATGGCTTTTCCTCGCTACCACTTGGGTCGTTCTCTCCTCACTAGTAGTCCTAATGACCACACGGGGATACAGGCCCTCTAGAGATTAAACAAAAAGAGCCTATTGCTCAAAACACAAAAGACACTAGTTCAGTTTTAGTGCACCAATTGAAGTGTTTGGTAATATATGAAAATAAGGCACACAAATGAAGATTAAAAAAAAAAAAAAAAACCTTGCCAAGATCCTGCAACAAAGATTTGTTTGTGGTTTGGGTTGTTTCAAATGATTACCCCTTCCTACAAGCACACAAGTTAGGTAAATTTTAGATCCAAAAGACTTTGTGAAATAGGGGCCTTCGACAAGACATTTTTTTGATAGATTCAAAGATCTGATTTTCCATGAGTTATTTTGCATCATAAAAAACAGAGCACCTGTAAAATTTCTAATTTGCTCCAAAAATTAACTTTTTATGAAAATTCTTAGAAAATACAAAATGGATCCAAAAAATATGAAATGTTTACCGGACACTCCTAATAGCCTTCCAAACCTTCATAAAAAAACTCCTACAAAAATTCCAAGCCGTTTGTGCGATATGATCAAAATAATGCAGAAACCTAACTTTTAAAGATCTGATTTTTTAGAAAATATTTTGCATCAAAATTAAAATCACAAAAAATAGATCCTATGTATAATTTTGAGAGATTTCCAAAAATGTAAGAAAATCCAAAAAATTCGCTCATTTTCTCTCAAAATTATTTTTTTATGAAAATGCATAAATAATTCATATAAAATTCCAATATGCTCCAAAAAATCTGATTTTTTTAATGAGAATCTTTAATAATGTTCTTGACTTGCAAAAAAAAATTTATGTCAAAATTCAAACCAGTTTGTGAGATTTGATCAAAATAATGAAAAACCCTAATTTTTAAAAATCTGGTTTTTTAGGAAATATTTTGCCTTAAAATTAAAATCACAAACAACAGATCATGTGTATAATTATGAGAAATTTCCAAAAATGTAATAAAATCCAAAAAAATCTCTCATTTGCTTTCAAAATTATTTTTTAATGAAAATTTATAAAATATTCATGGAAAATGCAAATGTGCTCCAAAAATTCTGAATTTTTGATTGCGAGCATTTGATACTATCTTCAACCTGCCAACAAAATTTGGTGCAAAAATTTCAAGTCGTTTGTGAAATCGGATCAGATCTCTTCAAGATCTTAATTTTGTGTCCAAAACCGCTGCACAAGGTTATTTTCCAAATTGTTTTACAAAACAACAATATAGGGTTAGAAAAATCTGCAAAATACATAGATCTAACAAAAATCCATGTTCCACGAGGCATGCCAAAATGTTTATGGTGAAAATGGAAACAATAATATTGAAAGACTAAATAGATTCAACCACAAAACCCTAGCCTAACAACAACAAAAATCCACCATAACATATGAAGATTACCTAAGACAATATAAATCAAATGAAATTACAGAGATTATACCATCACATGTCCAATATGTTTTGGATCTCCATTCTTCCTATCTCCATTGATCTTGCTTGATATATTTGCTCTTAGATTTTATGTGTGCACAAGAGCTCAACAAAGAACGGAAATGTGGTTGCAAGTAGACTTGATCGCATATGAAAGTTCGAAAGCGTAGTTGGGGGGCCAGGTGATTAGGTTGATTAGAATGATTGATTGATTAGGGTTGATAATGAAGGAAGAATATCCTTATATAGAAGACACTATAAGAAATGGAGGGATAAGATTGAGAGGTGCAAAAGATAAATGGTCGGCTAAGATTAGAGGGTAGGTAAAAGAAATAATAAAATAATAAGAGGGTAGGTAGTGTAGGAATTAAGAGATGAATGACATGTGTCATGGGTAGAAAAGGTTAATGAATTAATTAAATAAATAAAGATTTATTTAATTAATAGAAGAAGTGGGATCAATTAAATAAATAAGAGTATTTATTTAATTTAGGAAAAGGAAAATTTAAATAAATAAAAGTATTTATTTAAATGAGAAATAAGGTTAGAAGAGGATAAATAAATTAAATAAATAAATATTTATTTAATTAATTAATAGAAGAATTAGGCTAAAATAATTAAATAAATAAAGATATTTATTTAATTAGACAGGACACTTTTAGGTGTCTACAGGTGTCTACAATTATTTCAAATGGGATATGCTTAATAAAACATATAATATATAAGGTTTTATAGCCTTGTATTAGAACATTATATAAATGTTATAAGGGTAATGACCCCTAATAACATTATGTTCTAATAGTAGCCATATAAGTACATGTATTATTTTATTACTGAATAATATATGGAGTATGGACGATTTTGAAGATTGGATTTTTATCTCTTGAATCTTTTTGTAGGGCATATCGTGTGTTACCTCGTTGCTTATCTATTTGATCTATAAATTTGGTTAATTTGTAATATTTTTGCATGTTTTTCTCTGATGGGGTTATGCATGAAATAATTAAATGTGTAGTGCCCCTCTCTGATTCATACTCTACGATGGTTTATCTTTATGAGACTCTATTATGATGTTAGAGTTAGACATATACCATGTTAATGTTCATGTTATAATGAATTATGATTATGTATCTTTAAGAATAGGTTATATTAGGTGATGCATATTATTTTATGATTACTCACCCATGGACTAATGGATTTAGTTAGATTATGAGATGTGACTGATTGTGATAGTTGAAATACATTGGGATTTGATTCATGTTTATGTGTATGTTCCTAATTGTGGTGCGATGGGATGATGTCTTATCAATCTCTTAGGAGAGGCATATGATATCATGATTTCCCTTCATCGATGTGGGTGTACATATTGTATATATATTATGTTTGTATATGTGTTTGTTTGTGATATAAATTGCAGGTATAGGGCATCGACTCAACCTGGTTTCACAGGTTTGAGCATGCCTAAATAATCTCGATGGTGGCTGTGAGAGATAGCATAATGGCCCAATTGACATAACATATAACCTTTGCTCTACATAAGGGATATAATCCTAGTCGGCGTGTTTACCTAATTGGAATGCCATTAAGGCAATATCTGATAACCTTGATTGTGTATGTATGTGTTTCTACAAGTGATTATTTATCCTTGTCCTTTGTATTAATTGTTATTTATAAATATTAATCATATGGTTTGTATTTTTATTAATGAGTATATATATATATATATATATATATATATATATATATACATATGTGTGTGTGTGTGCATGTATACATACATACATACATACATATATATATGCATATGTGTGTGTGTGTGCATGTATACATACAGACATACATACATATATATATATATACATACATATATATACATACATACATACATACAATATGTATATATATGTATGTATGTATATATATGTATACATACATATATATACATATTGTATGTATGTATGTATGTATGTATGTATACATATGTATGTATACATATACATATTGTATGTATGTATGTATGTATATATGTATGTATATACATATATTATATATAGATATGCATATATGTATATGTATATGTATATGCATATGTATACATATATTATATATGTATATAATATATATATATATATATATATATATACATACATATACATATATGTGTGTGTGTATATATACATATAGATAGATATGTATATATATATGTACATATAGATACATACATACATACATACATATACATATATATACATACATACATACATACATACATACATATACATATATTCATATATATATGTGTGTGTGTGTACATGCATATATATGTACATATATATATGTATATATGTACATATATACATATATGTATATGTACATACATATGTATATATATATGTATATGTGTGTATGTATATATATACATATACAGATATACATATGTATATGTATATGTATGTGTATGTGTATATGTATATGTATATGTATATACATACATTGTTACAAGTGTGGTTGTCGCTGCACCAAAAGATCGATTTGTTAATGCCTGATATAACCACTAGACTTATAGAATCCACAGGAGGTGGTTAAGCCATGTTACAAACCCGAGCATTGCGTTGCACAACATAAGGAGACCAAGGGCGCACACCTTGCAACAATCCCCCCCAGTGCAAGCGAGGGGTTTGAACCTGTAACCAAGCTCTAATACTACTTGTTACAATTGTGATTGTCGTTGCACCAAAAGATCGCCCTGTTAATGCTCGATACAACTACTAGACTTATAGAATCCATAGGAGGCGGTTAAGTCATGACACAAACTCGAGTGTTGCGCTACACAGCACAAGGAGACCAAGGCGCACACCTTGCAACATACACACACATAAATATACACATACATATATATATATATACACATACATATACATATATATGTGCATACATACATATATACACGCACACATACATACATACATATAAATACATACATACATACATATATATAGTAGGTGTTTATATTTATGTGTATAATGTATTATTTCCTTCTTTTTTTAATATTTAAGGATGCTTTTCTTGTGGTTGTTATTTTGAAGGAAGGTATATTTATATTTACATTATATTTATATGTTTTGAATTTGTGTTTGGTGGGAAACCCTAATTCCTCAAACCAAACTTTGGATTAGCATTTTATTAATTGTTATTTCTTGAATGTTGATTGGTTGAGTGGATATTAAGGTTTCATTAATTTTAATTAATCTTTTTGGTAGTTGGGAGTTGGTTTTTTCCGTGAGATGGTTGAGAGGTTTGTTCTTGATTGTTTTGGATTTTGGCAGAGTTTTTGGGGAGGAGGATTGGCTAGAAATTTAGAGTGCTTTGGTGAGGATTTGAATTGGATTTTTGAGGAGATTTGTGAGAGAAGATTTGAGGTTTGAGGAGTTGGCTTGGATTGGATTTGAAGGCTTTTGGATTGCTGAGACTTGATTGGAGATTGGATTGCTTTGGCTAGAGTTGTCTGCAACTTTTGTCTTCTTCAAATTTCATTCCTATTTGCTTCTATTTGAGGTAGGTTTTCTATGTTATTCTCTTGTTATTTTGAAATGGAAATGAAATAAATGTTTGCAAATGTATTTTATGTGTATGTTACTGCTATTTTCTATTCTAGAAATGAAGTTCTATGGTTGTTTATTTGGTGTATAAAAAAGTGATTTTCCCTTCACCATCACATAGTTTTAAATAGGCATATATATATATATATATATATATATATATATATATATATATATATATACATATATATATATATATATATACATATATATATATATATACATATATATATATATACATACATATATGTGTATATATATATATATATGTATATATATATATATATACATAGATATATATATGTATGTATATATATATGTATGTATATGTATGTACATACATATATGTATATATGTATATGTATGTATGTATATACATACATATACATACATATACATATATACATATATGTATGTACATGTATGTATGTACATACATACATACATATATATATATATGTATGTATGTATGTATATACATACATACATACATATGTATATGTATATATATACATACATATATATATATATATGTATATGTATGTATGTATATGTATATACATACATACATATATATATATATATATGTATGTATGTATGTACATACATACATACATATATATATGTATGTATGTATGTATGTACATACATACATACATATATATATATATATGTATGTATGTATATACATATACATACATACATATACATACATACAAATATATACATATACATATAGACCTGTGTGTGTGTGTTTGTGTGTGTGTGTGTGTGTATATATGTGTGTATATATGTGTGTGTGTGTATATGTGTGTGTATACATACATGCATACATACATGCATACTAGGTATGTATGTATGTGCATATATGTGTGTGTGTGTGTGACACACACACACACACACATGCATACATACACACACACGCTCACACACACATACACACACATATATAATGTATTATTTCCCTTTTTATTAATATTTAAGGATGCTTTTCTTGTGGTCACTATTTTTAAGGAAGGTATATTTATATTTGCATTATATTTCTATGTTGAGAATTTGTGTTTGGTGGGAAACCCTAATTCCTCAAACCAAACTTTGGATTGGCATTTTATGAATTGTTATTTCTTGAATGTTGATTGGTTTAGTGGATTAAGGTTTAATGAATTTTAATTAATCTTTTTGGGAATTGGGAGTTGGTTTTTCATGTGAGATGGTTGAGAGGTTTGTTCTTGATTGTTTTGGATTTTGGGAGAGTTTTTGGGGAGGAGGATTGGCTAAAAATTTAGTGTGTTTTGATGAGGATTTGAATTGGATTTTTTAAGAGATTTGTGAGAGGGGATATGAGGATTGGGGAGTTGGATTAGATTTTATTTGAAGGCTTTTGGATTGTTGAGACTTTATTGGACATTGGATTGCTTTGGCTAGAGTTGTCTGCAACTTTTGTCTTCTTCAAATTTCATTCATATTTGCTTCTATTTGAGGTAGGTTTTCTATTCTATTCTCTTTTTATTTTGAAATGGAAATGAAAGAAATATCTGGAAATGTATTTTATGTGTATGTTACTACTATTTTCTATTTTGGAAATGAAGTTCTATGGTTGTTTGTTTGGTTGTATGAAAAAGTGATTTCCCTTCACCATCGTGTAGGTTGTCAAACCAGGGTGCAAAAACCCTCTACAAGTGCGCAAGTGTTGGAGTTTGTGCTTTTTCAATTGGTTTTTGAGTTTCAGGTGTCTTTTGGGGGCTCCAGAGGTTGGGTTTTGGGTTTTGGTCCTGATTGTCAGAAAGATTATAATTAGATTGTTTATATTGGCTTGTTACATGGACGTCAGTGGATGTTTGGCATTCTTTTGGTGTTATCTCATTATATTCTTTTATTGGATAGTGTCCTATGTGCTCTATTGTTGAGATATTGATATGGATGCTTTATAGATGCAATGTTGTTTCAGATCTCTATTGAGAGACTTAATTGGATCATATTATGATGTTCATTTGTTTTTTATCCATGTTTCATCTTATTCTTATGCTTGGGTTTAGGTAGGCATAGTGTCATAAGGGAGAGTGGCTCTCCATGGGGGCTGAGATCCTATGTGATTGCCAGGACAACCCATTGGGAGAGTTGTTCTAACAAGTTATCACCTTAATTAATGTACATATGGGTTTGGGTAGTATTTCACATTAAACAAGATAATGGAAATTCCCCACTCATGGCCTTGAGTGCTTGTTTAAGCTCAAAATGAGATTGGGAAGGTCTAGAATGGCAAGATCAATTGTCTTGTCCTCACGAAAGGTATGTTGGTTCCACATGAGTCTTGTATGGGGGTCGAGGTTGGGAGAGACTACCAGGATAACCCAGGATGGGAGATGGGGTCTATGGAGACTACCAGGACAACCCATATTGAGGCTATGTGATGACACTCTTTCCTTGTGAGCACTAGTGTCCTACTCTATGTTGTAGTGTGTAAGTCTTCTAGATTTGTCTTTGTTATGTTGTTCATCTTTGTGTTTCTTACTTGTTGTTATTATCCTGTGGATGTAGGTAGTGACCTTGTATTCCTTAAACCCTTTCTTGTATGAATGTGAGCCATATGTTTATCTCCTAGCACGGGGGGTGGGCCCTCGGGTTCCACATGGTTGAGTGGTAGTTGCCTACTTCCATCAGGTATTTTGCATCCGTTCATTGTGTGGATTGGATTTGCTTCTCACTTCAAATTATTCTCTTGGATATAGTTTACTATGTAGATCAAAGATAGATTTATACATTATTTATATGGTTGCTATGTTATATGGATATCAAATGTAATTGTAATTTTGGATGCGCCTACAAGGCGGATGATGTAAACAATAATGTAGTTATGATGTAATCTAAGTAAAATGATTGTAGGATTTATGATAGCTAGTTGTAATGATGTTATTGTACAATTTGGTTAGAATATGTGTTAGTAATTTATTATTCAAAGGAATTATAGGAAAAATTGGATTTGGGTCCTAAAATGAACCTAAACTTAAAGATTAAATGAATGCAATTGGTTTCTTTTCATGGTGAAATTGAATGGAAATGAGTCTTTTAGAATATGTTAGCTTGCTCATTAATACTCATTTCATAATGAATCATTAAGTTGGTAATTATGTTAAATATAGTTTCCTTTCATGCTCCCATGAGTTGTTTAGGTAACAACAAGGAACCTTAGATGATGGTTTGGTTTTCTTTCTTTCCACTTGTGCATTTGAGTTCACGATGTTATCTCTTATTGAGCATGGCATTATAATACGCTTTAAGATATCTTAAAAAAATATATATTTCTCTTCTTAGTTGAGTTAGTTAGGTTAGATAATTTGGGGTTCCTTGGCGGAGCATTACAAAATGAATAAGTATAATGCATGATTTCCTAACATCTACCACCTAGTCTCAAAGATTTTATTACATCATTATCTAATGGATAAATAAACGTTCTTTGATAAATCTAGATCACTCCTATATTTTTTGAAGTAGTGTTGGGTATCATCCATGGGAAGAAATAACTAAAAATTTACAAACAACTCAGTATTCCTCTTTTTTAAATTTAAAAATGAGGTAAAGATAATCGGTTTTAAAGAGATTTATTTTAAAATTTTAAATAGAAATTACTAGGTGGACAACCCTAACAACTAATTATCTTACATTTGAAGATTGTGATTAGGGGATGAAAATCGAGTTGGCCCTACTAGGTGGCAATTTGTCGGTATTATTTACATAAAATACCTTAATATTGAAGGGAGTCATTTAGTGGTGGGTGTACTCATTAATTTTTTGTTCATCAAGGCATAATTTGGGATGGAAAAATGTGGGGTTTACATAAGATGGAGCAAGGCACATAATTTAATGATTTGACAAGAGAGTAAAGGGGGATAAATCAATATGGAATTAAAATGGGATGTGGCTAGCTATGGGTGAGATAGGCTACGAAAACTGGGTAAAAATAACACAAGATGTACACACTTGGACTAAGGGATAACTTAGTTACAAAAGTGTAATAAGGAAGTTATAGGGTATGCAAATTTAATTATTACAATCCCACATGCATCACATGGGGCTCTAATGGTGTAGTAAGTTCATATTAAACATTTGAATTTATCTCAAATGAGTTAAACCCCATGAGTTATTTTTATGATTCTCATATATTAGTGTTGTAATGAAGAGAATATCATTTGGAAATTATATTCTATATTGGATATTTTTTCTGAAGGATGTTGCCTTTTCAAAAGATATGTGGTTCGTGTTCGAAGTTTATGAATATAAACATTTTTTAAACTATTTTCTAAGCATTATGTTCTTTTTTTGCATATTTTTTATTAGGTAAACAGGTTTTGAAGGGGCCTTAAAACCCTTTACATCAAAACTTTGCCAACAACAAAGATACAAAGAAGCCAACATTAGACCAACAACATCAGCAAAAAAGCCAAGACACAAACAATAACAAAACAAGGACAAGCCCTACTAAACCTACTACAGTTCTTTGAGAATCCCGATCACACCTTTATCCTTCTAGATAATTTGGTTATGCATGACCATCACATTGTTGAACACCTAGGCATGATCCTCACCTTTGAGTTGGCTTCGGGTCCTGTTGTAGGGCCCCTGAAGACAAGTAACCTCCTATTTACTCGAATCATCCACAATACCCTTGGTCTTTAGATCTAGACCAAGAACATCATCATCACTATCAATGCCTTTAGCCTTATTCTCCTTCACACCCTCTTTCACAACCATATCAAGTTCTTTTTTGCATGTTATTTCTTTTGTTGATAATATTTTGTATTTAAGTTTCCAACCCTTTTAAATTCAAGGGAAGAATTTTTTTTTGTGATTCCTATATATTGTGGTTGTAATGAAGAGAATAATTTAGGAATCATATTCTATATTAAATATTTTCTATTAAGAAGGTTGAACCCTTAAAAATGCATGTAATTCTTCTTCCAAATTTATTTATATAAGCATATTTGTATGTATTTCCTAATCATTTTGTTCTTTTTTGTATGTTATTGCGTTTGTTGATAATATTTTGTAATTAAGTTTTCATCACTTTTAAAATCCATGTGAATAACTTGGGAATAATAATTGTAGACACCTAAAATTGTCCAGACTAATTAAATAAATATTTTATTTATTTAATCACTTTAGCCTAATTCTTCTATTAATTAAATAAATCCTTATTTATTTAATTAATTCATTTATCCTCTTCTAGCCTTATTTCTCATTTAAATAAATACCTTTATTTATTTAAATTGTGTAAAGCGGAAAATCGCGGTCGAACCCTAGTTGGTCTCCCCTCTTCTAACTCCGAGGAGAGAGAAGGGAGGTTTGCTAGGATTCGATGGGTTTTCACTTAGGGGGAAGACTTTACATTCAAAAGAGGGGTTGAAACTCATAAGATCCAATCCCACACAATGTAAGATTGGATGCTAAATGAATTTCAAGGGTTAGGAAAGCAAGGCTACCCTCTTTTGTAAAGAATGTTGATTAAGGAAATTAAGCTAAGGATGCATAGAAAGTCATAAAGATTCGCTTATAAACTGAGTTTAGGTTATAGGATGAAGCTGCGGACCTGGAATTAGTAGTAGAATGTCGATACGGCGTTGTCCTGCAAATTTGAGAAAAAGTTGTCGGGACGATGGCGCCCAGCGCCACGGTCCTCCGAAAAATCCGCGAAACGAAGTGGGATCGGTTTGTCTCTGCACAAGGATTCCAAATCTTCAATCTCAGTCGCGTACCTGCAACCTACACACAGAAAAGAGAAGAAGATTGGGGGGTTAGGGATTAGGGGTTTGCCTTTAGGTCAAACCCCAGTTTTGGAATTAACCAAGAAATGAGCAAGTGCTATAAATGCAAATGACTGTAATGTAAAACAAGTACTAATACCTTGTTCTAAGGATGTTTGTATCCTTATGTGCAAAGGTTTAGATGTTGTATGTTGTAGTATGTAGCATGTAGTATGTGATCTCCTCTTCAATGGTTGAATCCTTGACTTGAATGCAACACTTAGCCTTGAATGGAGACTTGGAATGATCAATTGCTTGAATGCTTGAGTATAGTTTCCACGCTTTTTCCGTCATGTATATCTTCTATCCTCTATCCCAAATGAGAGAGAAAAATGTAGTTTATATACTTGTCAATTAGGGCTGATAGACTGATTTTCCCGACCTTAGGCCGACCAGGGAAGTATATTTCCAAATTGCAATCAAAAAGACCCGATATCACTTAGGAAATCGGGCCCAAAATAGGACCCAGGGACCAGGGCACTGGGCGCCCTGGTCCTGAGGGACCAGGGCGCTGGGCGCTCTGGTCCCACCTCCGGGACAGCGGGGTGCAAGGAGGTTCAGGCCAATGGTGCTTGAAAAATGCAGTTTTCAGTGTCGTGAGCAAGTTTTGGGGTCTCCATTCAGGTTGCGTGTTGCGTCGCCATCATGAAGACCGAAATGCAGTCAAAATTGCAAGTGTCGCAATTTTAGGACGCTACATTTAGCCCCCACTTTAGCGGGAGTATGTATGCTCATACTTTCGGTAAAGTACAAGGAAACATCATTGAAAGACTTTCACCACATCAAGGAGGCAAGATACACCAAGCCCCCAGTGGACTAAGGATCTTACGACTTCGATTGACAAAGTAAAAGGGAAGATCACGAGGGAGAACCATGACTGTCAGTAGTAAGGTTCCCTCACTATGAGTCATGCAAAAGAAATACCAAAAATTTTCAAGACAAAGCTAAGTTTGCCAAGAAATTTTCAAGTATCATTGAAAGGATAGACAAGGTGTATGCCCCCCTACGTTAAAGCGATCGCACACGCCTCAACGGGGGTGATTGTTTTAACGTAGTGATACACATAAGAAATGAGAAAGGAAAGGAGCACGTTATCGCAAAGATTTAGCCCCCAAGTGTGAGATAAACCCAAGGATAATAGACACAAAACACAAAGCACGAGGTGACTTCACTTTCCTCGGGGTCAGTATGCTGTATGATAAGTCATGTATATATCATATGGATGTATGCATAATTGTTCTTCATTCCCCAATCAAGGAAGGTCACCTAGAAGAAGGGAACACATGTGTCTTTTGAGTCAACATGAGAGAGACCGAGAGATCTCAATGCTTTGCATCGTCCTCAAGTAGACAACACCAAGGACAACAAATAGAAGAATGAGAATAACATATAGAAGAAGTAACAAAAAGAGAGGGGGAGAGAATCTGCTATGCTAATGTAAATAGTCTAGCATGTCATCTACCCCCCGATCTTGCTGATCAATGTTTCGGGAAGGCAGGGAACACGCTAGAGGAGGAACATCCAACACAGCAGATGGAGCTATCACAAGATCCAAACAAGGGCTATGTTCATGTTTCGAGCCACATTGTTCTTGTCTAGGAGCTAGGATAAGTGCTTTAGAAAATTCATTAGATAAATGGTTATCAACATCAACAAGTTCATATTCGCTATTAGAAGCAAGAGGAGTAACATTTTCATCATGCATAACATTTTCATCTATATCATCATCAAGATTTATAAAAATAGGATCTTTAACTCGCACAGGATCAAGACCATCATGCATCTTATGTTTAGGAGATTTAGGCTCAATATCCGGCTGAGGAGAAAATGGAATAATGCTTGTTGAAGGTGTTTTTGGAGATTGTAAAGTTTGAGAAGCAGCTGCTTGAGCCCTAAGACGACGCTTTCATCGGCGTTCCCGTGCAGAACGATTACGTATAGTCTTAGTAGGAAGTGTAGAAGATAGAGGAGGAGGAATGTTCTCATCCTTATCACTTGGGTGTTTAGGTTGTGGTCTCTTAGGCTGGATAATAGGAGAAGAAGAAGGTCTCTTCTCTCTATAAAAGGACGGAGGAGGAACTGCTCCATATAAAGGAGGAATTTTTGGTTTAGGGAGAAGACCAAGTCCATCATGATGAGGAGGTATAGGTCTACTTTTAGAAGATTTATTAGGCATAGACATAGTCACATCCATGGGGACGGGTTGGGAATCTTCTTGGGGAAAGACATTAGTTTTGTCTTTCAAAGGAAGAATTTCCTTCTCAAGAATGATAGGAATGTCAAGTTTAGGTGTTCTAGGTTCACTTAGAGATAGGATCATATCTGTTTTCCACTTTTGATAAGATTTAAAAAGATGATCACTTCGCGGAGGAAGAGATTGGAATTGTTTGGGCCAAAAGTAATCAATAGGAACACTAGAGGTTCTTTCAGCTGGTTTAAAGAGACTATGATTGACAGTAACAACTTCACCATTATGGGGAAATTTCAAACACTTATGAATAGGAGAAGCAATAGCTTTCATGGAAGATAGCCAAGGATAGCCAAGCTTCACACGAAATTGTTCGGAAGATGGAATAATAGCAAAGTTCACATCAAGAGATTTATTATGGACCTCAATAGGCAATGTAATAGAACCAATTGCAGGAGAAGAAAATGCATCAAATAGTTTCACAATCACATATGTTTTGTCATAGATCACTTGATTCAATTGCAAAGTAAAAAGAAATTCTTCAGTAATAACATTAACCATGCACGAAGGATCAATAAGCACTCCACGGCAAGGTGTATTTTTTACTTTTGCAACTATGTATAAAGGACCATTAGGTGCTCTAATGGTTTCACTAGAATCAAATGTGATGGAAGGTTCTTTAGGGATTTCTTGTTGCTCTACAAAGTTAATCACATTCGGAGTCATAGACACAAGACCATCAGATGAGAAAGAGGAATCATTAGCCTCAATCGCATTAGAGGTATGAGAGGTATGAGAAGGTAATGGATCAGTAAAAATCTGAAGATTTTGGTTAGGAGGAGCTACAGATGTGTTGCCTTTATCATTCACTCCAGAAACAGAAATAGTATTATTATCAATCAAATCCTGAATTTTACCCTTTAAAGAAAAACATTTTTCAGTATCATGACCAGGCTGACGATGAAAATGACAAAAGGCTTTGTGATCAAAATAAGGGGAAGTAATCTTTGCAGGATCAATTTGTCATATAGGAGGAAGAGTAAGCACATTTTGTCCCAATAACTTATTCATAATATCATGCAATGATTCATTCAAAGGAGTATACTTTCTTTCTTTCCTGAAAAATTTAGAAATAGGAGGCACACCTGATGCTGCATTCACATTGTTGTTGATGATGTTTTCATTGAATTTGATGGAATCTCTGTTCGGTTTAAACTTCCCAAATGGTTGTTGACTGCTATCACCCTTATCACTCGGAGCCATAGGATGTGATTGTTCCATTTGACTCACAGTCAGTTGATAATTGTGAAGAGTGGCACACAACTGTTGGAAAGAAGTAAACTCAGAAAATAGAAGTTTGTCTCGAATATCTTTTTGCAAATTAGAAATAAAGATTCTTTGAATATCATTATCAGGCACTGGAAAAGAAATTTGAGCATACAAATGCTTATATCTACCAATGAAATCAGTCACTTTTTCTTTAACACCTTGTTTACAATGCATTAAATCAATCAAAGTAACTTTAGGACTTATATTGTTTTGAAATTGTTGAATGAAAGCATTTGCAAGTTGTTCGAAAGAAGTAATAGAATAAGAAGGCAACGAGCAATACCATTGTAGGGCTTTGTCTCTTAATGTTCTGGTGAATAGTTTTGCAAGCAACCTTTGGTCATAAGCAAAATCAGTACATATTGTTTGAAAAGTCTTAACATGTGTTAGAGGATCTCCTTTACCATTATAAAGCTCCAAATGCGGGATTTCAACATGTTTAGGAGGAATAGCTCGAACAATATCAAGAGAAAGTGGGCTCGCAACATCAAATGTGGGCACACTAAACTTAGATTGATTCATAGAGGCAATTTGTTGCTGTAAAGAAGAGACAGTTTGTGCAAGATTATTAATGGTAGCTTCAGTCGAAGAGTTCATATTAGGTGTGTTAGATTGAGATGGAGGTGTGATGTTATTGAAAGAAGGTAAAGAGTAAGGTGGTGGGACCCTATGATAGTCAACCATAGGGGATGATTGGATAGGAGGAACACTACAAGGAGGAATGGAATGGTTAAATGAATTGCCCCCTTGCGTCATGTTCATTTGTGAAGATGTAATAGGAACACTCATTGAAGGAATGAATGAAGAAGTTGGATTGAATGAAGGAATAGGATTAATTGAAGAGGGAGGATTGCCCCCATGACTAGTGATCACAGGAGGAATGTCTTGTATAGAAGTAGCCATTATGTTTGATGTAAAGGTAGGTATACTAGAAGTGGTCAAAGGAATAGAATGATTGACTTGTGTAGGAGGTTGTGTATAACCTAAGGATTCAGCACAACTCTTCATAGGCATCACATTCGAATCCACAATGTGTGCAATACCACGCAAAACATCAATTCCATTCTTATCACTTTGAAGCATGCGTTTTAGACCCTCAATTAAAGGAAGAGCTTGACTATCGGGATACTCATGAGACATCCATTGGTGAAAATCGTCAAATTGGTTATCCAATTTGGAAAGTTGTTCAACAGAAACTTCATGGGGAGCTTCTTCATCATTAGGAGGATTAGAGGAATTACCCATGTCCTCGTTAAAAAGGCTACTCAAATTAGGTTCCATCTCCTCAGTAGTTAAACCTCGGAAAGACTTAATTCTACGGCTTCGTCTAACGGGAATAGTGTAAGTAGAGCTTACTGTTGTAAAACTCATGCACTAGAGAGAGAGAGAGAAGATTTTGATTTTAGAGGTAGCAATTTTCAGTAAAAACAGCCAATCTTCCAGATTTAAGCTATTAAATGCAATCACAACAGTCTCCCGAAATTTCGAAAAAAATGTTCGGGACCGTGGCGCTCGGAGTGCAACACGGTCCTTGCAACTTTTTTCGAAATTTGCAGGGATGAAAGGTATGATGATTTTAGAGCTAATCTGAAAAAATTGAGTGATTTTACGATCTGTAGATAGGCCAAATTAAAGTTGCAATCTCAAAATTGAACCCTATCAAGATTGTCGAAAAATGCAAAATTTGAATTTTGAAAAAGAGAGGGAAACTGAAATTTTGAATTTTATGATTTTAGAAGGAATGTCAAAAGCAGTGCAAGTTTTGAAATTTAAAAATTGACTCAATTTCACGCTAAATTCAATTTTGAAAGCGGAAATCAAGGTTGTTGTAATTAAGCACTTAATTTCAAAAGTCACAAAATGCAAGAATTTGAATAAAGCACTGAAATTTTGAATGAATGCAAACACAATTTTCAGATTTAGGACAGTAAGAACACAATTTTGACACAAAATTTCAATTTCAACAATTTTTGAATGATTAGGAGCCTTAAACCAAGCAATCACAAGACCAACTTTGACTGTAATTTTGAAAGTGTTATAATTGACAAAATCAGCCAAAATTCTGGATTTTAGCAGGAAAATACAGCAAGATTTCGCTCCCGAAATTTTGGAAAAAATGTCGGGGACGATGGCGCTCGGAGTGCAACACGGTCCTCGCAACTTTTTTCCAAATTTTCAGGGATGAAAGATATTGTGATTTTATTACAGAATCCAAAGTTACAGCTGATTTGGAGATGTTTTGATCGGTCAAATTGTCAAACAAAGGTTGAATTAAGAGGGTTTCAAAAATTAGGGTTTTGACTTTTAACCACTTAATTTTCAAAATTGAAGCATAAATATGAATTGAAAATTTGTAATAGAAAAGCAGATCTGAAGCAAGCATTAACAATTAAGCATTTCGCAAGTTCAATGTTCAAAAAGAAAATTTAGGGTTTTTATGCAATCACCTCTAAAATTTTGCAAAAGATCAAACATGGAAATGTAACCAAGGAATCAATTTTCAGATCTAATCATGAATAATCAGAAAGGATGTTCACGTCGGGTTCACCAAAATGTAAAGCGGAAAATCGCGGTCGAACCCTAGTTGGTCTCCCCTCTTCTAACTCCGAGGAGAGAGAAGGGAGGTTCGCTAGGATTCGATGGGTTTTCACTTAGGGGGAAGACTTTACATTCAAAAGAGGGGTTGAAACTCATAAGATCCAATCCCACACAATGTAAGATTGGATGCTAAATGAATTTCAAGGGTTAGGAAAGCAAGGCTACCCTCTTTTGTAAAGAATGTTGATTAAGGAAATTAAGCTAAGGATGCATAGAAAGTCATAAAGATTCGCTTATAAACTGAGTTTAGGTTATAGGATGAAGCTGCGGACCTGGAATTAGCAGTAGAATGTCGATACGGCGCTGTCCTGCAAATTTGAGAAAAAATTGTCGGGACGATGGCGCCCGGCGCCACGGTCCTCCGAAAAATCCGCGAAACGAAGTGGGATCGGTTCGTCTCTGCACAAGGATTCCAAATCTTCAATCTCAGCCGCGTACCTGCAACCTACACACAGAAAAGCGAAGACAATTGGGGGGTTAGGGATTAGGGGTTTGCCTTTAGGTCAAACCCCAGTTTTGGAATTAACCAAGAAATGAGCAAGTGTTGTAAATGTAAATGACTGTAATGTAAAACAAGTACTAATACCTTGTTCTAAGGATGTTTGTATCCTTATGTGCAAAGGTTTAGATGTTGTATGTTGTAGTATGTAGCATGTAGTATGTGATCTCCTCTTCAATGGTTGAATCCTTGACTTGAATGCAACACTTAGCCTTGAATGGAGACTTGGAATGATCAATTGCTTGAATGCTTGAGTATAGTTTCCACGCTTTTTCCGTCATGTATATCTTCTATCCTCTATCCCAAATGAGAGAGAAAAATGTAGTTTATATACTTGTCAATTAGGGCTGATAGACTGATTTTCCCGACCTTAGGCCGACCAGGGAAGTATATTTCCAAATTGCAATCAAAAAGACCCGATATCACTTAGGAAACCGGGCCCAAAATAGGACCCAGGGACCAGGGCGCTGGGCGCTCTGGTCCCACCTCCGGGACAGCGGGGTGCAAGGAGGTTCAGGCCAATGGTGCTTGAAAAATGCAGTTTTCAGTGTCGTGAGCAAGTTTTGGGGTCTCCATTCAGGTTGCGTGTTGCATCGCCATCGTGAAGACCGAAATGCAGTCGAAATTGCAAGTGTCGCAATTTTAGGACGCTACAAATTGTCCTTTTCCTAAATTAAATAAATATTTCATTTATTTAATTGATCTCACTTCTTCTATTAATTAAATAAATTTTTTATTATTTAATTAATTCATTAACCTTTTCTACCTATGACACATGTCATTCATCTCTTAATTCATACACTACCTACCCTCTCATTATTTTATTATTTCCTTTACCTACCCTCTAATCATAGCCGACCATTTATCTTTTACACCTCTCAATCTTATCCCTCCATTTATTATAGTGTCTTCTATATAAGAAGATGCTTCCTTCATTATCAACCCTAATCAAACTATTCTAACTATTCTAATCAATCTATGCATCCTGACTAACTCAATTGCGCATTCGACTACACTATGCTTTTGAACTTGCATATGCAATCAAGCCTACTTGCAACCACATTTCCATTCTTTGTTGAGCTCTTGTGCGCACATAAAATCTGAGAGCAACTATATCAAGCATGATCAATGGAGATAGGAAGAATGGAGATCCAAACCCTATTGGACATGTGATGGTATAATCTTTGTGATTTCATTTGATTTGTATTGTCTTAGGTAACCTTCATATGTTATGGTGGATCTTTGTTGTTGTTAGGCTAGGGTTTTGTGGTTGAATTCATTTAGTCTTTCATCATTGTTGTTATCCATTTTCACCATATACATTTTGGCATGCCCCGTGGGACATGGATTTTTGTTAGATCTGTGTTTTTTGCAGATTTTTCTAACCCTATATTGTTGTTTTGTAAAACAATTTGGAGAATAACCTTGTGCAGCTAGGGTTTTGGACACAAAATCAAGATCTTGGAGAGATTTGATCATATCTCACAAATGGCTTGGAAATTTTGCACCAAATATTTTTTGCAGGTTGAAGACAGTATTAGGAGCTCTCAAAAAAAAAAATCAGATCTATTGGAGCATATTTTAATTTTCTATGAATTTTCATACAAAATTAATTTTGAGAGGAAATGAGCGAATTTTTTGGATTTTCTTACATTTTTGGAAATCTCTCATAATTATACAGAGGATCTGTTCTTTGTGATTTTAATTTTGATGCAAAATATTTCCTAAAAAATTGGATCTTTAAAAATTAGGGTTTTTCCTTATTTTGATCAGATCTCACAAATGGCTTCGAATTTTGGCATAACATTTTTTGTGTAGGTCAGGAAACATATCCGAAGGATTTAGTAAAAAAATTTAGATTTTTTGGATCAAATTTTCATTTTATATGAATTTTTTATGATGTTTCATAAAAAATAAATTTTGAGAGCAAATTAGCGAATTTTTCTGATTTTCTTATATTTTTGGAAATCTCTTAGAATTATACATAGGATTTGTTCTTTGTGATTTTAAATTTGATCAAAATCATTCCTCAAAAATTGGATCTTTGAAAATTAGGGTTTTGCATTATTTTACTCATATCTCACAAACTGCTTGAATTTGTTGCAGAATTTTTTTTATGCAAATTTGGAAGACCATCGGGACTCTCCCGTAAAAATTTCAGATTTTTTAGATCGATTTTGCATTTTATATGAATTTTTTATGATTTTTCATAAAAAATTAATTTTTGGAGCAAATTAGCAAATTTTTTGGATTTTCTTACATTTCTGGAAATCTCTTAAAATTTTACAAGTGGTATTTTTTCATAATGAATCAGATCTTTGAATTGGTCAACAAAATTCATTGTTGAAGGCCCATATTTCACAAAGTCTTTTGGATCTAAAATTTACCTAACTTGTGTGCTTGCAAGAAGGGATGATCATTTGAAACAATCCAAACTACTAACAAATCTTTGTTGCAGGACCTTGGCAAGGGTTTTTGATCTTTATTGTGTGTCTTATTCTCGTAGACTAGCAAACACTTCAATTGGTGCACTAAAATTGAACCATTGTCTTTTGTGTCTTGAGCAATAGGCTCTTTTTGTTTAATCTTTAGAGGGCCTATCTCCCCGTGTGGTCATTAGGACTACTAGTGAGGAGAGAACGACCCAAGTGGTAGCAAAAGAAAAGCCATCTTCTTCCAAACCACTATAAATAACTGTATTCATGGTCAAAACTATGAATAACGTGTGTTGATTAGTTCATACCGACACTATGTCTCCCCATAAACCCGTTTGATCAAATTTATTTGATCAGTTGTAGGGCGTAACCCCTACCGGCTGGGAGCCTTCTGTATTTATAGAGCTGAAATTTTTGCATGTATGGCCACATGAGCGAATGCCGTTACTAGCACCTTTTTGTTTTAGAAGCCAAAATCCTTCTAGTTGTTGGGGCAGGAGGTCGGACCTCTGGTAGCGGCCCACACATATACAGTTCTTAGTAGAGATACAAAGTTTGTCATGAGAAGTTTTCATGGGGACTGATCCTTGGCTGCTTTGAGAACTAAGTGCCAAGGGTGGAGCCAGTGGGGTCAAGAACCTAAGTATTCGATCTGAATAGCGTAGCCTCAGGGGAAATTCCATGTGGGATCAACAACTATTGTCTTGGCCAGCCATAAGAATTGTGCTTGACTTGATTTGAACAATCAAACATTCAAGACCAAACAACAAAACATTATGTCTTTTGTGTCTTCAAGTGTATGCAAATTTTTTTTACATCAAACAACACATTTTTCTTTGAGTCATTTTGAGTCTAGACTCTTGCAAACATTGAGTCTTCATGAACATTGTGTCCTCTTGTCACAGAAATATAGTCAAAATTTCAGATTTGGTCACAGCAAACAACTTCACAAATTGGAAAAATTTATAGTCCAACAAACAAGAGCAATCAGTTTCAGAATTCTTGAGCTTCCTAAGCTATCTCTTCAAGTTTTCATCTAGCATTCAACCTATCTTTGGGTCTCACATTACATTCACATTTGTCTAAACTTGAGTCAAAAGGTCACTCACTTGTCCTCATCATACTTTGTCAACATACTACATACAACAACATTTGGCTAAGTGGTACCTCACCAAGGTCTATCACCTTTGGGCCTCATTTGGTCTTACTTAGAGTCAAGGTCAACTTACCTCATCAAGAGAAACTATCATCTCTTTGGAAGCCACACCTACTCTACTACATACATACTTGGTCTTACACTTTGGACATTGCAAGTACACCTCAGATTCATTTACATTCCATCCAACTCTTGGTCTTCCATACCTTTCCATTTTCATCTAGTCTCACACATCTTGATCAATACCTATTCATGGTTGAAACCCGTTCCCAAAAATCTAGGAGAGAAGAGGCTCAAGAGTTTGCAAACATGAGTTCCTATGAGTATGACAATGATATCTTTTTCAATTCTGATCATACTACATTACCTGACATGGATGCTTATAGAAACATTCCAAATTTTGAGCACATGGACACTACAAACAACAATGATAGACACAATGACAATATGGACAACATTTCAATACATTCAGCAGAAGTGGAAGGCACCATTATGAATCCTCATTTCAATCGATTGGTTGAGGAAATAATAAGGAGAGATAGACAATACTTTCTACAAGTGATGGCACAAAGTGGAGCCAAGATCCCTCGTGATTTTGACATGTCTCAAATAATGGAAAATCGACCGTTGCAACAATCTCACTCCAACATGGATCAAAGGAGGCCTAATAGTGGAGGCAATAGAGGACCACATCTTGTGCCTAAATCACCATCATCTTTGTTTCAAAAACCAGAGGTCCCATACACACATGGTCAAGCATATGATACTCACCTTCGCAAACCATTATGGAGGTCTTATGCAGAAAAATATGCTCAATCACATACCAATGCTAAGGATCAACCACCAAAGCAATTGGATATTCAAAGGCATGCTCAAAATTTGGACACAAGGAAACCCTGTGTCGAATTTGGGGGCAACACATTAGAGCAAACTCATGACATGCCTGTAGAGTATGGTATACATGGACAAAGCAAATATTTCGTTCCTCAACATGACTCTATACCAAGTGGTCCATATACGCAGCATCATTATAGACCTCCTCCATATGAACATGTGTATGATCAATATCATCCATATATGCAACATGCTCCTCCTCCAATTGGTGCCTCAAGCATGGGGTATGGTCCAAGAAGTCGATCTCCACCTAAGAACAATTTGGAGCAACAAATAAGGGACTTACAAAAGAAAATGGAGGACATAAATACATCGAAGCCAACATACACAATGAGAGACATATGTCCTTATCCATTTGACAAGAGCATTCCAATGCCTCCATTTCCTACACACTTTGTGACACCAAAGTTTGATAAGTATAGAGGAAAAGGGGATCCTAAGGCACACATAAGACAGTTTTTCATAGCTTGCATTGAGGTAGCTTCAGAAGGGACATATTTGATGAGATTATTCCCACAAAGCCTGGGTGATCAAGCTATGGAATGGTTCTCTCAACTCCCACCTGGAATTAAGTCATGGGGTGACTTAGCAGAGACATTTATCCAACATTTCTCATACAACATAGAGACAGACATATCAATCACTACTTTGTGCAACAGCAAGCAAAGGGATGGAGAATCTTTTTCATCATTTTTACAAAGATGGAAAAATCTAGCCAACAGATGCTCTTGTGAAATTCCACAAAAAAAAATGGTAGAAATATTCATCCAAAATGTTAACAAAGACATTGGTTATGATCTAAGGAAAGCTTGTTTGTCTACCTTCAAGGACGGCATTGAAAAAGGCTTAGCGACAGAAAAGGTCCTAATTGAACAAGGAGTCATTAAGATATTCAAGGAAAACAAAGAGGATTTTAAAGGAAAAGACAAGCCAAGATTTTGGAACAAAACAAGAACACAGTCAATGATGGTGTTGTTGATGCCAATACAATGCGACCCAAAATCGTTTTTTCGAGATCAAGCTCTACAAACAATCAAGTGAATACTCAAACAACTTCCAAATCACGAAGGAAGTACACCCCATTGGGAGAACCACTTGAGTCAGTTTTCAAAAAGTTAGTGGCAAACAAGATAATAACAATTCGAGATCTACCTCCATATAAGCCAAAGGTCAAACCAAATTGGTGGAATGATGATGAGTATTGTGAATTTCATAAGAGAAAAGGTCATAAGACAGGAAATTGTCATCGACTGAAGAACATCATACAAGGTCTTATTGATAGAGGAGACATTGAGATTGAAGGACACTCATCCAATCAAGAACATGAGATGTTTAAGGAACCATTCCCAAAACATGACAAGGGAAAAGATAAAGCCACAGATGACCAAACCAACTATACCAGAGCACCCTATAACTATGATTCAACTATCAATCACATTTCAATGGACAATTATGTCTCTACCATTATCATCGAGGACAAAACATCTGAGAATATTACCCAAAGACCCAAGATCATCCTGAAAGGCTTTGGATCCTCTTCTGAACCTACCTCTGAATGTAATGTTACAACTCATCAAGGTAAATTCACTTTGCAAGGTGCTCCAGCTAAAAACACCACTTCCTCATCAGCCAAGCCTGAGTATGACCTTGTAGAACAGTTAGGGAAGACACCCGCGCTTATCTCAATCCTTGAGCTCTTACGCATATCCCCCGCACATAAAGCTATTCTTGAAAAAATATTGAGAGACACTCCTATCCCTACTGATTTGAATGTGGACCAGTTTCAAGCCATGGTGGGATACCTTTCCATTCCACACTCCCTTACATTCACAAAAGCTGATGAAACCTCTATGAGTCAACCATATAATGCACCTTTACACATTGAAGCCTTCCTACACAAACATCGAATAAAACAAGTCTTGATAGATGGAGGAGCAGGTCTAAATATTTGTACATTGAGCACTATTAAACAATTGGGATATTTTGAAAGGGTTGTGAATGCTACAAACAAAATTACCATCAAGGCATATGATGATGAAGAGCACTCATCCAAGGGCACAGTCACCTTACCTCTCAAAGTTGGGCCAGTTACAAAAGATGTGGTTTGTCAAGTCCTTGATCTAGAGCTCACATACAACATACTCTTGGGACGCCCATGGATTCATGAGATGAGCGCAGTACCATCAACATATCATCGATGCATCAAGTTTCCACACAATGGAGTTGAAGTGATCGTCAAAGCTGATCCAAATCCATTCATATATTGCAACAATCTATGACCTAGATCAGAAATAACAATTCTAGTCATTCGAGAAGCTATTCCTTCATCAGCATATGTAGATCCAGAATCATTGAAAGCTTCTAAATCAAAACAAACACATCTCAAAGAAAATTTCAAGATTAAAGACCTGGGATGTGGTGAGTATATATTTCATGTTGATCAACTCCCACTATCTCCTAAGAGATTGAGTCGACAAGAAAAATCTATAAACAATTTGCAAGGAATTGGGTGTGAACCACCTAGTGTTGTGGCTACTAAGTCTGAATGCAAATCTCCTCTAGTGGTGCAAGCAACTCTTGATATCAATAGTCCTAAGAGTGGTTCCAACAAAGAATCTATTGAGCGTATCGCCAACCCTCTTGAGAACTCACATAGCTTTACCATTTCATCCACTCATTCCATTTCCAGTCCGCTCCTAGACTTGGATCAACAAGAATCACAAAAGCCCTTACTTATTGGGGATGAAAAATCAAGCTTTGAAAAGAAAAATCTACAAGTCAAAAATAAAGAAAAGTCCTTTAGTCCAAATCAAAATCAAAATCAAAAGCTATTGGACTCTACAAAAATCAAAGTCAAGGATAAAAATCCTATGAAAGAAAAAGAACAAGAGTTGATCTCCCCTAATACCAAAATAACTGGGGGCAAAAGTTATACAATTTTAAGTCAAAAAGCATACTTGTTGATCCTAAGTCTACATCATGCTATCCTACTTTCACTTCTTTTCGCAATCATAAGCCTTCATCACTGATCCACTTGTTTTGCACATCCTTTCCCTTCTGGCGATACATCACAGACCTTTAATGGAGCTTCCTCGAAGGAATTTGTTGTCAGGGATGCCCAAACTTCTTTAGGTGACACGCATACGGGCCTACATAGTCCACACATTAGTAATTCTATCTTAGTTCCTTTATCAAGGAAGACAGTCACTCGAGATACACATCATTCAATGAAGGAACGTTGCAGTTACAATCATAAGGTTAAGCCTCACACATTTGAGGTGGGTGACTTAGTTCTCAAAGAAAATCCTAAAAATCAGCAAGACAAAGAGAAGAAGGGCAAGTTCGAGCCAAATTGGCTTGGTCCTTACATCATCACAGTGGCCTATGGATCTGGTGCATATCAGTTCTCAACCACAGAGGGTGAACCTTTGGATGATCCTATCAACAGCATGCACCTTCGCAGGTTTTACACATAGCTCTTCAGAGTATCCTAATTCAAAAATACAAATTTTTTTTTTAAAATACAAAAATACAAAAAAAAATCATAAAAACATAAAAAATCGTTACTTGGTGAAAACCTGGCAAACAGGCGCCTTGTGACACAAAAAAAAAAAAAAAAAAGTAAAGAAAAACAGTTCGTCCAACGGTGAAAGCCACTTCGGTGGTGCCTTGGGCAAGTACCATGGTGAAAATCGGGTCACCGACGCCATGTGTAGAGACATTGCTCCTCCCTCCTTCAGGATTCCATCTCATCCTTTCACTTTGCACACACTCACAACCTATCCATTCATAATAAACTTATACATTCCCATCATGGCTTGTTATTGATCTACCCAAGATTGGTTAGCCATTCATAATAAACATTCCTTTTCACCCCTTTCCATCCATAATAAATCAGCTCCTATCTGTGGCTAAGGCAAATCCTACGTCTAGTGATGGGTGTGGAAATGCGAGCATCACATGTTTCGAGGAGTATAATTTCTTCTACTTTTCTTCAGTCTATTCGCGCACAATCCGTAATAAAGCAACATTTGCATCATAAATCCGCAATAAAGTTCTGTCTTCTCCACAATAAAGTATCAGTTTCATGGATTCAGTCAGTTTTAAATGAGACATAGCAGCAACAATGGGCTTCAACAAATCAAATCTTTCAACAGACTCGAACAACATTATGGTTTAGTGCTATCTATCATTTCTGTGAAAGTAAACATTGTGACCACAATTAAATAAGACTTATACAAGTGACAAGAGACACAAAGCTTGAGGACTACAGTGGATGTTGGTGTTGAGTCTTGCTTTTCTTTTTTGATTTTATCTTTTGGTGACATGTCTTTTAACTTTTCCAGGATGTCTTTGACTAGAGATTCTATCTCCAAGATGTCTTTGACTAGAAAGGCGAGGATGGGGTATCGTCACTTATTTTCTTTGTTGTCTGTGGATTGTCTCTTAGTAATGCTATGACTTGTCCAAGGATATGAGGACAATGAGAGTCTAGTGTGAACTGGGGCATTCCTTGTTTGTAACTGTCTTATCTCCATGCAAACGGGTACAATGACTTTCTGGGTCGCACATATGTCTCGATTGTCATAACGTATTTTGCCATAATAAAGCTCAATGATGATAACGCACAAGAAGCTCTTTTCACTTTTATATCTTATGTCTTCCATCCCCCTTTCTTGATTGACCTCCATTGTCCTTCTTGAGTTCGCGTAGCCTGCTATCACATGACTGAGTATAATGACATGCCAAAAATATCAGCATTTCATGTAGTTTGCACCTGCATTATCACATATTAAGCATTTCATACATACATATAGATATCACAATCACATCACATTCCGCACACAACACATGTTAGCACATTTTACATTTTCATCATGTAAATAGTTATTTGCATCGTCATATCCATTTGCATTTCATACATTCACATTTGCATCATGCATAACATATTAAAAACATAAAAAATCAAAAATATTGCATTTCATCATGTACATATTTGCATCCATAACATAAGCATCACATAGAAACATACATCATAAAACATCTCATCACATTGGTACACATGCATATAGTTGCCGCAAAGATGAATCATCTCATATATATATAAAAATCATAAGTGTCATGATACAATGATGTCAAAATACATATGGCTACAAAATCACCCGAAGGTGTCTACATCATCATACAAAATGGTACAGAAATGATACAGAGGAACCCACTGATCACTCCTCCCAGCACTGCCAGTAGTGCTAATCCTATCCATGTCATGGTATCCCAAGCCACATGTCCAGCCATCATCTCTAGTCCTGGATCCTGAAACACTCGTCTCAGCGCATCCCTATATCCATCTCGATCATAAGGAACTAATTCCCCATCGATCGATATCCTCAGTATCCTGTATACATCCTCTAAGGTGTCTGTCATCTCACCCATCAGCAAATGGAAACTACAAGTCTCTAAGTGCCATCTCTCAGCCAGCGTAGTCAACAATCCCATGTTCGCCCGAAAATCAGGCACATACAAAATATGGTGCAGGCCCATAGCCTGAACAGCTGCTCTCTCCTCCACTGTCAGCTCTACTCGCAAACTCTGATTCGATGGGAATCTCTCCCGTGACTCCAGCATAGGTAGATATTCCTGTAGTCAAGCAAAGAAATCATGTCAATTAAAGTGACACTCATTGTTCATCACAAAGTGTTGCTGCTATCCTAGTGACACTCACTATTCATCACAAAGTGTTGCTTCTATCCTAGTGACACTCACTGTTCATTACAAAGTGTTGCTTCTATCCTAGTGGTACTCCCTGTTCATCACAAAGTACTATGAGTTTTGCACTCCTTGTTCATCACAAAGTGTTGCTCCTATTGGTACTCCCTGTTCATCACAAAGTACTATGTCTTGGTACTCCTTGTTCATCACAAAGTGCCTTGATCTATTCTATCCTAGGGCCTCTGCTTGAGTGTATCCTCTTGAGTAGTTTCCTAATTGGCAACGTATGTTCTATCACAGAATTGTCAATCCTAGCCCTATCTGCTATCCTAGTCTTCCCTAGAGGACCTGCTTGAGTGTATCCTCTCAGTAGCTTATCCAATCGACAATGTATGATCATCACAAAACTATCGATTTGACCTTGAAGACACAAACGCACCTTCATGACATAAATGCACTTACATACTGCATAAACACGTCTTCTCTGCATAGACGCGCCTGAAATACATAGACGTGCCTATGCTCTACATAAACACACCTGTCCTGCACAGACGTACCTACATTGCACAAACGTGTTCGCATATGACATAGACGTTGTTGAATTCATAGACACGCCTAGCACAAACACAGATGCGCCTAGCCGACCTAGACGCGCCTGGCACCAACGCAGACACGCCTACACGTTTTTGACATTTTTGACATTATCCTAAAAGTGCATTTATTGCACTACCTAGCATGCATTTATGACAACAATTAATGCAACAAAGTACAAGGAGGTTTTGTGGTACTTACCGACTCTCCTACATCTGCTGGCCTCTGAAATTGGCGAACGCGATCGAATCTGTGAACCAATGCCATCGCTGCTGACTACTGCTGCTCTATTTTATCTCTACACTATGATCTCTTGGATGTGTTGATGACAATGAAGATGTGTTCCCTCATGGTCTATCTTATAGACTACCCTAGCCCTAGCCCTAGCCCGAGTCAGTCTTCTTTTATCCCGTGACTTTGTCACTCTATCCTATCTAGTCAGTCCATTCTAGCCTTTCTTTCTTATCGAGAGATTGTCTGCGACCTTTTCAGACATTTTCATCCAATCTCTCGAGGGGGCATATCATTCCCATCTTGGGACAACTTTGTATCAGTTCATCTTATCTTCTTTGAAACAACGCAACAAGCCGCATTGTCTCAAAGAGGGGCAAAATGTAGACACCTAAAATTGTCCAGTCTAATTAAATAAATATTTTATTTATTTAATTACTTTAGCCTAATTCTTCTATTAATTAAATAAATCCTTATTTATTTAATTAATTCATTTATCCTCTTCTAGCCTTATTTCTCATTTAAATAAATACCTTTATTTATTTAAATTGTCCTTTTCCTAAATTAAATAAATATTTTATTTATTTAATTGATCCCACTTCTTCTATTAATTAAATAAATCTTTATTTATTTAATTAATTCATTAACCTTTTCTACCTATGACACATGTCATTCATCTCTTAATTCATACACTACCTACCCTCTCATTATTTTATTATTTCCTTTACCTACCCTCTAATCATAGCCGACCATTTATCTTTTACACCTCTCAATCTTATCCCTCCATTTATTATAGTGTCTTCTATATAAGAAGATGCTTCCTTCATTATCAACCCTAATCAAACTATTCTAACTATTCTAATCAATCTATGCATCCTGACTAACTCAATTGCGCATTCGACTACACTACGTTTTTGAACTTGCATATGCAATCAAGCCTACTTGCAACCACATTTCCGTTCTTTGTTGAGCTCTTGTGCGCACATAAAATCTGAGAGCAACTATATCAAGCAAGATCAATGGAGATAGGAAGAATGGAGATCCAAACCCTATTGGACATGTGATGGTATAATCTTTGTGATTTCATTTGATTTGCATTGTCTTAGGTAATCTTCATATGTTATGGTGGATCTTTGTTGTTGTTAGGCTAGGGTTTTGTGGTTGAATTTATTTAACCTTTCAATATTGTTCTTATCCACTTTCACCATATACAATAATTATTATTATAAACATAATATGAATAAGTAGCATTGAATGATCTCAAAGGTGTCATAGGATCCCCTCTACTATTGTACATTTTAAAATGAGGGTCCACAAACCAATTGAAAATATATAAGAAATAATCCAAAATACAAGAGGATTGAGATTGATTTCACTTGTGAGATCCTTTTTTTTAATTGGCTACATGTTTTTTTAGCTTGATCGATAGCCAAGTGAGGCCACAAACAAGGGACCTCTTCGTCAAAATTAATACAACAACAACTACCCATATCTACAAGCATGATGGCCCAACAGGGGCACACAACCCATGAGCACACAAACCTATCGAGGGTCTAGCACAGGCATGAACACTTGTGAAACCACTGACATGAACACCACAACAATTCACAATCAGCCTGGATAGGATTTGAACCTTGGTGCCACCATAAAAAATGCCATAACTTAACCAACACATTGTATGATGAACCCCATGAGATCCTCTTTATTACCAAGGGGCAAGGTATCAACTTTAATTTGCATCTCATTAAGTGTTTAATAATGAACTTTGAGGTAAAACGATGAATATTAAGAGTAGTGGTGGGAATATGAGTGGAAGTAGTAACATGAGTTAGTGGAGTGTAGGTTAGTTGATGAATAGAAAATAAAGGTGGGTTGACAACATGAAAGTTGGGTACAAGAGAAGTAAGTGTTAAGAGGAGTGTAAGTGGTGGATTTAATATAAGAAACAAGCACAATAAGAGGATTAATGGTAGGAACTACAAAACATGGAACATTGGGCATACCTAAAATAAGAGAAGAAGAACTAGGGTAGACAATAGAAAAAGAGGCTTGATAAAGAAGGGTCGAGACTCACCATTTGAAGAACTTGATGAGATCATTTTTTCACCTATACCCTTTAGTGTTTTTATTTTACAGTTCTTGGTTATTAACACATTCTAATTGATACTAATAAAAATATATTAGCATTATTACACAAAATATCAAGATCTAATAGAAGCATTAGTATAGTATTAGCCATATATTTCTTATCCATTTGTTCTATATGAGCACCATAATTTTTTTAAAAATTAACTATTAAAATAAATTATAGTAGTATTTAAATCCCCTATCATAACTTCTTCAGATTAGTTCAAATCCATTGTAGTCTATAATTTGAGATTTCTCTTTAAAGGAAAGTGAGTAGGACGATTAGGCCATAACATACACACAAAAGGTAAAATATTAATAGTCAATAAAAATTAGCATAGCTTACTATTTCAAATCTAAGATGAAACTTAGGGAAAAAGAACACAAAGATCTAAAGTGAAGATTGAAAAAGTTAACCCTGAGGTCAAATCCAAGGGGGTATAGAAAAGGTTAGGTTCATCAAAATGAAGAAGGATACAAATACAACTTCTTTAAAATATTTAGGCCAATACATGGAATAATCAAGCAGTTAATTGGCTATCTTAGATAAATGATTTGAGTATATATAAAATATTGATTTAAAAAATATTAAAGTTGATAAAGGGAAAGAGGTTCTTAGCTTTGTGGTGTGGTAATATCCAACTTATAATTTTACTCTCATATTTTCTATAGGGGAGCTTTGATAAAATATAAATTGATTAGTATTTTTTAGGTTAGAATTGCATGGGAGGCCTTGATCTAGTAAATCATGAACTCAAATTTTCTAAGTAGTCTTTTTCACAACATTGAATTGTGTACTAATATTCAAAAACATTTCCCCTATGTATGACTATGTTGGTGTAGCATCGTAAATTATACACCCTAATTAGGGTTGTCCAATTCCATGCTTAGATTAGCACTTGCCTTAATGTGTCCCATTGCATCTTGCATTTATAGGGTATCTTTAGGCATTTAATTATTAATTTAATTAAATCTAAATGTCCTCCTTCAACAATTCACATTATAAAATTGAGCCCTTAACCCTAAGTGTGCCCCGTTTATTTATTTTTAATTAATCCTAATAATGTCCTAATTTCAATCTTCAAATCACATTTTCACATATCTACACACCTTGGATTGACCTAGCATGTTGGATTTGAATTTATAATCACTATATCTCACATCTCTAAAAATTTGGAAAAAGTCTACCTGACCATGTAGTGTACTACCTGGTCCCATACTTTTTTTCCCGAATCTCGGGAGCTTAATTTGGCAGTGTTATAATGTTCAAATCTCACTTTGTGTCAATTTTTATTAATTTTAAGTCTGTTTGTTATCAAAATTAAAGTTAGGGTTTCATATATAAAGCTTTTTCTTTCCCTCATTTGAGGATCCAAATCTCATAATTGAAGGAGATCCTTGTGAAGTGAACAAACAAATTTTTATGTGAAGTCTAAGATCAATAAGTTCATCATCAATCAAGTCTTCATCAACCTTTTTATCATTCATGGAAGATTTGGGAGATATTGAAGAATAATAAGGAGATCACCAACCATTGAGTGGCTTGTACCTCTCCTTATGGTTTGGTATGCTTTCATGTTATTTTCATATCTTTATTTGAGTTTTAGATCTACACATCATTGATTTTTATATTTGCATTATTGATTTAGATCTACATTGCATTTGTGATTTGAAGCTTTTACATTACATTCATTTTAGGGTTTTTACTCAAAACATTGGGTGGCACTCTAAGATAGTTTGCATTTAGCTCATAGGAATCTTATAGACACATGAGATTCTAGGGCACGCACACTTTTCAATATAATATTGGCTATTTGTGGATGTGAAAATTAAAAAAACAAGGGGTTTGACTAAGGCAAAACCCTATATAGCCACAAACACACCATTTTCTAGCTTGCAAGTGTAGTTACAGGTTTCCATCGAAGCAGTCACTTTCCGGAAGATCTCAGCAGACAGTCATAGTCCCAACCCTAGAATTTGGACTTGGATCTCAGGGACTAGGGTGCCCCACACCCTAGTACTCCAAGACCAGTCAACTTTAAATTTTGCAGACATTCTTGAGATAGTGTCATGTTTCAGATTCCTGGTTTCCAAATCGGTCTAGTTACTAAGACCAAGTCACCTGACACCCTAATCCTATCAAATCAAGCTCAATTTTTTGTCACAAGTGCACACTAGATCACTATTCTCAGATCTGTACTTTCTATCTGAATTTTGCTTCTCTATCAGACTGTAATTGATGTTGTTCTAGTTATTTTCATTCATACTAATAGCTTAGTTTGACATTCTCCTAAATTCAACACACTCCCTTTCATATCAAGGAAGGAATAGAAACCCCAAAAGTATCCCTTAACTCTCTTTGACAAGAGTTGGTCAATGTTGATCACTCCTTTAGCGCTTTTGTATTACAATGTATGAATGGAAGTGGGATTAGGCCTTAAACTACCCAATTCCATTTTCATACATAACAACTGGATAGTGTTTAAGAGCACTAGTAAAGCCCACTATCAAGGGGGGTTATATGTCTTGTATTGATGGAAATTAGGGCATATGTATCAATTCAATAATTTTTAATTGAAAGAAAGTAGAGGTGCATAAAACACTTCCTGCACTAATTTATGAGAGATAGTATGTGCAAAAATTACATTGATCATATGGATTACAAGGAAAATAAATGAAGTAACATACCATAACAATAATTTACATGAGGAAAACACTTTTATTTGAAAATTGCCACACTATATCAACTCAATATATTACTAACCAAATGGCTACAACACACTTGTGGAGCCTAAACCTTTATAAGAGTATTAGGGCAACTTTGTATCAGTTCATATTATCTTCTTTGAAACAACGCGATAAGCTGCATTGTCTCAAAGAGGGGCAAAATGTAGACACCTAAAATTGTCATGTCTAATTAAATAAATATTTATTTATTTAATTATTTTAGATTAATTCTTCTATTAATTAAATAAATCTTTATTTATTTAATTAATTCATTTATCCTTTTCTAGCCTTATTTCTCATTTAAATAAATACTTTTATTTATTTAAATTATCTTTTTCTTAAATTAAATAAATACTCTTATTTATTTAATTGATCCCACTTCCTCTATTAATTAAATGAATATTTATTTATTTAATTAATTCATTAACCTTTTCTACCTATGACACATGTCATTCATCTCTTAATTCATGCATTACCTACCCTCTCATTATTTTCTTTTTTCTTCTACCTACCCTCTAATCATAGCCGACCTCTTTTACACCTCTCAATCTTATCCCTCCATTTCATATAGTGTCTTCTATATAAGGAGATGCTTCCTTCATTATCAAACCCTCACTATGCATTCATCCCCGACTACGCTTTCAAACTTGCATATGCAATCAAGCCTACTTGCAACCACATTTATGTTCTTTGTTGAGCTCTTGTGCACACATAAAATCTGAGAGCAAATATATCAAGCAAGATCAATGGAGATAGGAAGAATGAAGATTCAAACCCTATTGGATATGTGATCATATAATCTTTGTGATTTCATTTGATTCGCATTGTCTTAGGTAATCTTCATATGTTATGGTGGATCTTTGTTGTTGTTAGGCTAGGGTTTTGTGGTTGAATCTATTTAGTCTTTCAATATAATTGTTGTTTCCATTTTCACCATATACATTTTGGCACGCCCAATGGGACATGGATTTTTGTTAGATCTGTGTTTTTTGCAGATTTTTCTAACCCTATATTGTTGTTTTGTAAAACAATTTGGAGAATAACCTTGTGCAGCTAGGGTTTTGGACACAAAATCAAGATCTTGGAGAGATTCGATCATATCTCACAAACAGTTTGCAAATTTTGCACCAAATTTTTTTGGTAGGTTGAAGACAATATCAAGAGCTCTCAAAGAAAAATTTAGATCTATTGGAGCATAATTTATTTTTCTATGATTTTTTTATGAATTTTCATAAAAAATTAATTTTGTGAGCAAATGAGTGAATTTTTCTGATTTTCTTACATTTTTGGAAATCTCTCATAATTATACACAGGATCTATTCTTTGTGATTTTAATTTTGATGCAAAATATTTCCCTAAAAATCAGATCTTTAAAAATTAGGGTTTTTCCTTATTTTGATCATATCTCACAAACGGCTTTGACTTTTGGCATAAAATTTTTTATAGGTCAGAAAAATTATCAAAAGTGTTCAGTAAAAATTTCATATTTTTTGGATCAAATTTTCATTTTATATGATTTTTTTATGATTTTTATTAAAAAATTAATTTTGAGAGCAAATTAGCGAATTTTTTGGATTTTCTTACATTTTTGGAAATCTCTCAGAGTTATACATAGGATCTGTTCTTTTTTATTTTAAATTGGATGCAAAATCATTCCTCAAAAATTAGATCTTTGAAAATATAGGGTTTTGCATTATTTTACTCATATCTCACAACCTGCTTGGATTTGTTGCAGAAATTTTTTTATGCAGGTTTGGAAGGCCATCAAGACTTTCCAGTAAAAATTTCAGATTTTTTGGATCGATTTTTCATTTTATATGATTTTTTTATGGATTTTCATAAAAAAATAATTTTTTGAGAAAATTAGCAAATTTTTTGGATTTTCTTACATTTCTGGAAATCTCTTGAAATTTTACAAGTGGTTTTTTTTGTGATGAATCAAATATTTGAATTGGTCAACAAAACACATTGTTGAAGGCCCCTATTTCACAAAGTCTTTTGGATCTAAAATTTACCTAACTTGTGTGCTTGCAAGAAGAGGTGATCATTTGAAACAATCCAAACTACTAACAAATCTTTGTTGCAGGACCTTGACAAGGATTTTCTTTTGATCTTTATTGTGTGCCTTGTTTTCATAGATTATCAAACACTTCAATTGGTGCACTAAAATTGAACCAGTGTCTTTTGTGTCTTGAGCAATAGGCTCTTTTTGTTTAATCTCTAGAGGGCCTGTCTCCCCGTGTGGTCATTAGGACTACTAGTGAGGAGAGAACGACCCAAGTGGTAGCAAAAGAAAAGCCATCTTCTTCCAAACCACTATAAATAACTGTATTCATGGTGAAAACTATGGATAACATGTGTTGAGTAGTTCATACTGACACTATGTCTCCCCATAAACTCGTTTGATCAAATATATTTGATCATTTGTAGGGCGTAACCCCTATCGGCTAGGAGCCTTCTATATTTACAGAGCTGAAAGTGTTGCATGTATGGCCACACAAGCGGATGCCCTTACTAGCACCTTTTTCTTTTAGAAGCCAAAATCCTTCTAGTTGTTGGGGCAAGAGGTCGGACCTCTGGTAGCAGCCCACACACATACGGTTCTTAGTAGAGATATAAAGCTCGCCACAGGGAGTTTTTGTGGGGACCGATGCTTGGTTGCCCCGAGAAGTGAGTGCCAAGGGTGGAGCCAGTGGGGTCAAGCATCTAAGTATCTGCTCTGAATAGCGTAGCCTCATGTGGGATCAACAACTATTGTTCTGGCCAACCATAAAAATTGTGCTTGTCTTATTTTGAACAATCAAACATTCAAGACCAAACATCAAAACATTGTGTCTTTTGTGTCTTCAAGTGTATGCAAAACAATTTTACATCAAACAACACACTTTCTTTTGAGTCATTTTGAGTCTAAACACTTGCAAACATTGAGTCTTCATCAACATTGTGTCCTCTTGTCACAAAAAATAGTCAAAATTTCAGATTGGGTCACAACAAAACAACTTCACAAATTGGAAAAATTTACATTCCAACAAATAAGAGCAATCAGTTTCAGAATTCTTGAGCTTCCTAAGCTATCTCTTCAGGTTTTCATCTAGCATTCAACCTATCTTTGGGTCTCACAAAGTCCATCATTGCTTTACACCTTACATTACATTCACATTTGTCTAAACTTGAGTCAAAAGGTCACTTGCTTGTCCTCATCATACTTTGTCAACACATTAAATACAACAACATTTTGCTAAGTGGTCCCTCATCAAGGTCTATCACCTTTGGGTCTCATTTGGTCTTACTTAGAGTCAAGGTCAACTTACCTCATCAAGAGAAACTATCATCTCTTTGGAAGTCACACCTACTCTACTACATACATACTTAGTCTTACACTTTGGACATTGCAAGTACACCTCATATTCATTTACATTCCATCCAAACTCTTGGTCTTCATACTCTTTCCATTTTCATCTTGGTCAATACCTAGTTCATGGTTGAAACTCATTCCCAAAAATCTAGGAGAGAAGCTAAAGAGGCTCAAGAGTCCACAAACATGAGTGCCTATGAGTATGACAATGATGTCTTTTTCAATTCTGATCATACTACATTACCTGACATGGATGCCTATAGAAACATTCCAAATGTTGAGCACATGGACACTATAAACAACAATGATACACACAATGACAATATGAACAACATTTCAATACATTCAGCAAAAGTGGAAGACTCCATTATGGATCCCCGTTTCAATCGATTGGTTGAGGAAATAATGAGGAGAGATAGACAATATTTCTTACAAGTGATGGCACATAGTGGAGCCAAGATCCCTCATGATTTTGACATGTCTCAAATAATGGAAAATCGACCTTTGCAACAATCTTACTCCAACATGGATCAAAGGAGGCCTAATAGTGGAGGCAATAGAGGACCACATCTTGTACCTGAATCACCATCATCTTTGTTTCAAAGACGACATGTCCCACATACACACATGGTCAAGCATATGATACTCACCTTCGCAGACCATTATGGAGGTCTGATGCAGAAAAATATGCTCAATCACATACCAATGCTAAGGATCAACCACCAAAGCAATTGGATATCCAAAGGCATGCTCAAAATTTGGACACAAGGAAACCCTGTGTCAAATTTGGGGCCAACACACTGGAACAAACTCATGACATTCCTATAGAGTATGGTGTACAAGGACAAAGAAGATATTTTGCTCCTCATCATGATTCTATACCAAGTGGTCCATATGCACATCATCATTATAAACCTCCTCCATATGAACATGTGTATGATCAATATCATCCATATATGCAACATGCTTCCCCTCCACCCGGTGGTTCGGGCATGGGGTATGGTCCAAGAAGTTGGTCTCCACCTAAAAACAATTTGGAGCAACAAATCAGGGACTTAGAAAAGAAAATGGAGGACATAAATACACCAAAGCCAACTTACACAATGAGAGACATATGTCCTTATCCATTTGACAAGAGCATTCCAATGCCTCCTTTTCCTACACATTTCGTGACACCTAAGTTTGATAAGTATAGAGGAAAAGGGGATCCTAAGGCACACATAAGACATTTTTTCACAGCCTGCATTGAGGTAGCAGCAAAAGAGACATATTTGATGAGATTATTCCCATAGAGCTTAGGAGATCAAGCTATGGAATGGTTCTCCCAACTTCCACCTGGTATTAAGTCATGGGGTGACTTAGCAGAGGCATTTATTCAACATTTCTCATACAACATGGAGACAGACATATCAGTCACCACTTTGTGCAACACCAAACAAAGGGATGGAGAATCTTTTTCATCTTTTTTACAAAGATGGAGAAATCTAGCCAGCAGATGCTCTTGTGAAATTCCACAAAAATAAATGGTAGAGATGTTCACCCAAAATGTTAACAAAGACATTGGTTATGACCTAAGAAAAGCTTGTTTGTCCACCTTCAAGGACGTCATTGAAAAAGGCTTAGCGACAGAAAATGTCCTAATTGAACAAGGAGTCATTAAGATATTCAAGGAAAACAAAGATGAATTTAAAGGAAAAGATAAGCCAAGATTTTGGAATAAAAATAAGAACACAGACAATGATGGTGTTGTGGATGCCAATACAGTACGACCCAAAATCATTTTTTCGGGATCAAGCTCTACAAACAATCAAGTGAATACTCAAACAACTTCAAAGTCACGAAGGAAGTACACTCCATTGGGAGAACCACTTGAGTCAGTTTTCAAGAAGCTAGTGGCAAACAAGATAATAACAATTCCAGATTTGCCTCCATATGAGCCAAAGGTCAAACTAAATTGGTGGAATGATGATGAGTATTGTGAATTTCATAAGAGCAAAGGACATGAAACAGGAAATTGCCATCGACTGAAGAACATCATACAAGATCTTATTGATGGAGGTGACATTGAAATTGAAGGACACTCATCCAATCAAGAACATGAGATGTTTAAGGAACCATTCCCAAAGCACGACAAGGGAAAAGCTATAGTCGCAGATGACCAAACCAACTATACCAGAGCATCTTATAACTACGATTCAACTATCAATCACATTTCAATGGACAATTATGTCTCTACCATTATCATCAAGGACAAAATGCCTGAGAATTCTACCCAAAGACCCAAGATTGTCCTAAAAGGCATTGGATATTCTTCCAAACATACCTCTGAATGTAATGTTACAACTCGTCGAGGTAAATTCACCTTGCAAGGTGCTCCAGCTAAAAACACCACTTCCTCATCAACCAAACCTGAGTATGACCTTGTAGAATAGTTGGGGAAGACACCCGCGCTTATCTCAATCCTTGAGCTCTTACGCATATCCCCCGCACATAAAGCCATTCTTGATCAAAATTTGAGAGACACTACCGTCCCCACTAATCTGAATGTGGACTAGTTTCAAGCCATGGTGGTATACCTTTCCGTTCCACACTCCCTTACATTCACAGAAGCTGATGACGCCTCCGTAAGTCAGCCACATAATGCACCTTTACACATTGAAGCCTTCCTACACAAACATCAAATAAAACAAGTCCTGATAGATGGAGGAGCAGGTCTAAACATTTGTACATTGAGCACTATTAAACAATTGGGATATTCAGACAAAGTTGTGCATTCTACAAACAAAATTACCATCAAAGCATATAATGATGAAGAGCGTTCATCCAAGGGCCCAGTCACCTTACCTCTCAGAGTTGGGCCAGTTACAAAAGATGTGGTTTGTCAAGTCCTAGACCTCGATCTCACATACAAAATATTGCTAGGACGTCCATGGATTCATGAGATGAGCGCAGTCCCATCTACATATCATCGATGTATCAAGTTTCCTCATAATGGAGTTGAAGTAATCGTCAAAGCTGATCCAAATCCATTCATATATTGCAACAATCTGTGACCTAGATCAGAAATAACAATCCCAATCAATGGAGAAGTTGTTCCATCTTCAGCATATGTGGATCCAAAATCATTGAAAGCTTCTACATCAAAACAAGCAGATATCAAAGAAAAGTTCAAGTTTAAAGACATGGGATGTGGTGAGTATATCTGTCATGTTGATCAACTCCCACTATCTCCTAACACATTTAGTCGACAGGAACAGTCTATAAACAATTTGCAAGGAACTGGGTGTGAACCACCTAGTGTTGTGGCTACTAAGTTTGAATGTGAATCTCCTCTGGTGGTGCAAGCAACTCTTGATAGCAATAGCCCTAAGAGTGGTTCCAGTGAAGAATCTATTGAACGTATCACCAGCTCTCTTGATAAATCACATAGCTTTACCATTTCGTCCACTCATTCCATTTCTACTCCTCACCCAAACTTGGATCAACAAGAATCACAAAAGCCCTTACTAATCAGGGATCAAAAATCAAGCTTTGAAAAGAAAAATCTAAAAGTCAATAATAAAGAAAATTCCTTTAGTCCAAATCAAAATCAAAAGCTAGTCAAGGATAAAACTCCTATGAAGAAAAAAGAACAAGAGTTGATCTCCCCTAATATCAAAATAACTGGGGGCAAAAGTTATACAATTTCAAGCCAAAAAGAATACTTGTTGATCCTAAGTCTTCATTATGTCATCCTACTTTCACTTCTTTTCACAATAATAATCCTTCATAACTCATCCACTTGTTCCACACATCCTTTCCCTTCTGGCGATACATCATGGACCTTTAATGGAGCTTCCTCGAAGGACTTTGTTGTCAGGGATGCCCAAACTTCTTTAGGTGACACACATACAGGCCTATGTATTCCACACACTAGTAATTCTATCTCAGTTCCTTTATCAAGGAAGACAGTCGCTTGAGCTACACATCATTCAGTCAAGGAACATTGCAGTTACAATCATAAAGTCAAGCCTCGCACATTTGAGGTAGGTGATTTGGTTCTCAGAGAAAATCCTAAAAATCAGCAAGACAGAGAGAAGAAGGGAAAGTTCGAACCAAACTGGCTTGGTCCTTACATCATTACAACAACCTATGGATCTAGTGCATATCAGCTCTCAACCATAGAGGGTGAACCTTTGGAGGATCCTATCAACAACATGCACCTTCGCAAGTTTTACACATAGCTCTTCAGAGTATCCCAATTCAAAATAGAAAAAATAAAAAAATAAAAAAAATTCAAAGATACAAAAAAATCAAAAAATTAAAAAATACAAAAAAAAAAAAAAAAATTCAAAAACAAAAAAAATATAAAAAATAAATTAAAAAAATCATAAACATAAAAATCGTTACTTAGTGAAAACTTGGCAAACAGGCGCCTTGTGACAGCAAAAAAACAATAAAATAAAAAAAGTAAAGAAAAAACATTTTGTCCAACGGTGAAAACCACTTTGGTGGTGCCCTGGGCAAGTACCATGGTGAAAACCGGGTCACCGACGCCATGAGTAGAGACATTGCTCCTCCCTCCTTCAGGATTCCATTTCATCATTTCACTTTGCACACACTCACAACCTCTTCATCCATTATAAACTTACCCATTCTCATCATGGCTTGTTATTGATCTACTTAAGATTGGTTAGGCATTCATAATAGCATTCCTTTTCACCCCTTTCCATCCATAATAAATTAGCTCCTATCTGTGGCTAAGGAAAATCCTACGTCTAGTGATGGGTGTGGAACTGAGAGCATCACCTATTTTCAGGAGTACAGTTTCTTCCACTTTTCTTCAATCTATCCGCACACAATCCACAATAAAGCAACATTTGCATCACCAATCCGCAATAAAGTTTTGTCTTCTCCGCAATAAAGTATCAGTTTCATGGATTCAGTCAGTTTCAGATGAGACACAACAACAACAACGGGCTTCAACAAATCAAACCTTTCAATAGACTCAGACAACATTATGGTTCAGTGCTATCTATCCTTTTGTGAAAGTAAACATTGTGACCACAATCAAATAAGACTTATACAAGTGACATGAGACACTAAATTTGAGGACTACAGTGGATGTTGGTGTCGAGTCTTGGTTTTCTTTTGATTTTATCTTTTGGTGACATGTCTTTTAGCTTTTCCAGGATGTCTTTGACTAGAGATTCTATCTCCAGGATGTCTTTGACTAGAAAGGCGAGGATGGGGTATCATCACTTATTTTCTTTGTTGTCTGTGGATTGTCTCTTAGTAATGCTATGACTTGTCCAAGGATATGAGGACACTAAGAGTCTAGTGTGAACTAGGGCATTCCTTGTTTGTGACTGTCTGATCTCCATGCAAACAGGTACAATGACTTTCTGGGTCAAACATATGCCTCGATTGTCATAACCTATTTTGCCATACTAAAGCTTAATGATGATAATGCACAAAAAGCTCTTTCACTTTCATATCTTCTATCTTCCATCCCCCTTTCTTGATTGACCTCCATCATCTTTCTTGAGTCCGTGTAGCCTACTATCACATGACTGAGTATAATGACACACCAAAAATATTTGCATTTCATGGATTTGCACCTGCATTACCACATATTAGAATTTCATACATACATATAGATATCAAAAATTGCATTGCATCCTGCACACAACACTTGTTAGCACATTTTACATTCTCATAATTTGCATTATCATAGTCATCTGCATTTCATACATTTACATTCACATATGCATAACATATAAAACATAAAAGAACAAAAATATTACATTTCATTATGTACATATCTGCATCCATATCATAATCATCATCATAAAACATATCATAACCATCACATAGAAACATACATCATGAAACATCTCATCACATAGGTACACATGCATATAGCTACCGCAAGGATGAATCTCATATATATAATCATAAGTGTCATGATAAAATGATGTCAAAATACATATGGCTACACTGCCAACCCTCGTGTCGCCCTATCCGGACAGAGAAACCCACTGATCACTCCTGCCAGTACTGATGGTAGTGTTAATCCTGTCTGTGTCATGGTATCCAATGCCACATGTCCAGCCCTCATCTCTAGTCTAGGATCCTAAAACACTCGTCTTAGGGCATCTCTATCTCCGTCTTGATCGTAGGGAATCGACTCCCCATCGATCAGTATCCTCAGTATCCTGTACACATCCTCTAAGGTGATTGCCATCTCACCCATCGACAAATAAAAACTACGAGCCTCTGAGTGCCATCTCTCAGCTAACGCAGTCAGCAACCCCATGTTCGCCCGAAACTCAGGCACATACAGAATGAATCACAAACCCATAACCTCAATCGCGACTCTGTCCTCAAATGTCAACTCTAGTCGTAACCTCTGAGTCGATGGGAATCTCTCCCGTGACTCCAGCATAGGTAGGTACTCCTGCAATCAAGCAAATCAATCATGTCAGTCATAGTGGCATTCCCTGTTCATCACAAAGTACTACGTGTTTTTGCACTCCCTGTTCATCACAAAGTGCTGCTTACATTTGCACTCACTGTTCATCACAAAGTGCTGCTCTTTTTTTTTAGTACTCCCTGTTCATCACAAAGTACTTTTTCTTGGTACTCCTTGTTCATCACAAAGTGCCTTGATCTATCTTATCCTAGGGCCTCTGCTTGAGTGTATCCTCTTAAGTAGTTTCCTAATTAGCAATGTATGTTCTATCACAAAATTGTCAATCCTGACCCTATTTGCTATTTTAGTCTTCCCTAGAGGACCTGCTTGAGTGTATCCTCTTAGCAGCTTATCCAATCAACAGCATATGTTCATTACAGAACTGCTGATTTGGCCTAGAAGACATAAACACGCTTTCATTACATAAACGCGCTTACATATTGCACAGACGCGCTTGGCAAAAACATAGATGTGCCTAAGCATTTTTTGACCTTGTTTGACATATTCTTAAATGCATTTATTGCGCTACCTAAGATGCATTAATGACAACATTTATTACAACAAAGTACAAGGAGGTTTTGTGGTACTTACTGGCTCTCTTGCCTCTGCTGGCCTCTGAAATCGACGAACACGATCGAATCTGTGAACCAATGCCATCACTGCTGATTGTTGCTTCTCTATTCTCTCTCTGCACTTTGATCTCTTGGATGTGTGGATGACAATGAGGATGTTTTCCCCTTGTGGTCTATCTTATAGACTGCCCTAGCTCTAGCCCTCATTTCCCGAGTCAATCTTCATTATCCCGTGACTCTGTCACTCTATCCTATCTAGCCAGTCCATTCTAGCCTTCCTTTCTTATCGAGAGATTGTCTACGACCTTTCCAAACATTTTCATCCAATCTCTTGAGGGGGCACATCATTCCCATCTTGGGGAAACTTTGTATCAGTTCATATTATCTTCTTTGAAACAACGCGACAAGCTGCATTGTCTCAAAGAGGGGCAAAATGTAGACACCTAAAATTGTCATGTCTAATTAAATAAATATTTTATTTATTTAATTATTTTAGACTAATTCTTCTATTAATTAAATAAATCTTTATTTATTTAATTAATTCATTTATCCTCTTCTAGCCTTATTTCTCATTTAAATAAATACTTTTATTTATTTAAATTATCCTTTTCCTAAATTAAATAAATGCTCTTATTTATTTAATTGATTCCACTTCCTCTATTAATTAAATGAATCTTTATTTATTTAATTAACTCATTAACCTTTTCTACCTATGACACATGTCATTCATCTCTTAATTCATACACTACCTACCCTCTCATTATTTTCTTATTTCTTCTACCTACCCTCTAATCATAGCCGACCTCTTTTACACCTCTCAATCTTATCCCTCCATTTCATATAGTGTCTTCTATATAAAGAGATGCTTCCTTCATTATCAAACCCTCACTATGCATTCAACCCCGACTACGCTTTCAAACTTGCATATGCAATCAAGTCTACTTGCAACCACATTTCCGTTCTTTGTTGAGCTCTTGTGCACACATAAAATCTGAGAGCAAATATATCAAGCAAGATCAATGGAGATTCAAACCCTATTGGACATGTGATGGTATAATCTTTGTGATTTCATTTGATTTGCATTGTCTTAGGTAATCTCCATATGTTATGGTGGATCTTTGTTGTTGTTAGGCTAGGGTTTTGTGGTTGAATATATTTAGTCTTTCAATATAATTGTTGTTTCCATTTTCACCATATACATCACCAACAAGAGATATAAAACATTTTTATTAGCATAATAGTACCTATAATACTCACTTGAACACTCTATCTCAAGCACCCAATAGGTAGGAAAACTAATATGCGAAACCATGAAATGATGATTAAGAAACCAAGATAACTGTTGTCACGAGGACTTGCTCCCTATGCCAAACTTGAAAAGTTCAGCAATCTTGTGAAACATGGAATGATCTTCAGGCCTGTGGATTGCCTATTGTGAAGATCAATCTCCAGATTATGGGTTGGTTCCCTTTTTTAAACACCTCCAAAACTATTGAAACTTCGCTAGAAAAAGGGGGATAGAAAGATTGTTTGAAAATGAAATTTTAATTCTAATAGGAGTTGATGCATCTAAATGATAAGACTTGCTTGCTACCCTAACTCACAATGTCACTTAAAGCGAAGGCTTTATCTTTCACAACTTAGTTGGAATCATGCAACACATCAAATATTTCATGAGGATGATTTAGATTGTATGTTTTCTTTGAAGGAAACAATTATTTTCACAATATTCAACTCACTAAAATCAATTATCATAGCTCGTAACCTATATCAAACATGATCTTTTATGCTCTAATGCTACTTTGAATGAGATAAAAACAAGGATTCATAGACAAAATCATAATATTTTCTTCAAATCACTCATCCATAACACAAAAAGCAAGAAAATAATGAGAAGGAAACACTGCTTCTTTATTGAAAAACAAAGGAATCTGTCATTGTTATAATTCTGAAAGTATTCTAAAAACTGAAATACATGAGCTATAATCACTCTTTGTTGTTGTGTATGCACATGGGAAAGTCTAAGATGGCCTCTTAATTTGCTGATCTGAAACATAAACTGAAGATGCACCTCCCCTTCCTCAAATAGTAGTGACTGGAGTAATAAGAACTGTAGGATTTATTAGTCAAAGTTCCTACTCAAGGCTGTAAATGATCTTCCCTTCCCTTCCCTAATAACTTCACTTCCCTCCAACGTTAGATTGAACCTCCCTTTGACCTCATGCAATGTGGGAAATATAATTTTCTTTAAACTTTAGACCCTTTTGGACATGAAGAAGAGATAAATATTAACTCTTTTTAAACTTTAGAAACAACAAAAGGTGACTAAAATAACCATTGTAATTATTTGATTCTTTCAAAATCTCTTACCATAAACTAAAAAAACTTTAGGACTTCAGGAAGAGCTATATTTTTTGGACTATTTGTAAAGACCACCATAATTTTAAAATAACATAATTCACAAAATAAACATAATCAAGAATAAATCATTGCCACATGTCTAGATATACACGGTTAGAGACAATAAATTACATTTCAACATATGAAGTCAAATTACATAAGCTAACAACAAGATAAACACAAGGAAACATATACCTTTACACTAAACCACAAGGTTGAAACAATAAATGTACAAGGACCAAATCATGATGACCACCCTGCCAAGAAATTTCGACATCTATCTCCCTCGAACACATAATGGGCGAGAACATTGTCGGAGCGCGTTTCCACCCTACCACGAAGTAGTTACACTTCCCCAAAATCTTTCGTGACATGAAAAATACCCAACCCAACACGAGGAAGACTAGCAATGCAATACTAGCAGTAGTAATGGAATTGTGCAACTAACATGACATATCCATATGCTATAACTAATGTAACAATATCATGACATACAAAATACACATAACACACATAGGAAGATAGAAGCAAGAATCCTTGCTTAACTACCAAAAATCATTTGAGATCTAGTTTCATCTTAATCACATTTATTCTAGGGGGTAAATGTAAATTCAATTTATTCACATAGAGAAAATACAAGAATGCATCGATTAAATGTGTAATAGTTCAAACGTCCTTTTATAAGAACATGCATTGTATATCTAATTTATGATTACACAATCACAAAAATAGATTCATACATCTCTTTCCAACGAAAACAATTATGATCATGATTTTATAAAAGAAAGCATTTCATAGCTAGTGACTCAAATTAAAGATTCTTCAACATATCCTTAAAATTAATCATATAGAAGTTTACCAAAGGCACACCTAGGTATACAAAGCATAAACCTATGCCTTAACTACTTGATAATTATGCAAGTCATGCTATCATAATACATTGTAGCACAAGAATGCTTGCAAAAGCATACACAACTCACGTAAGCATAGAAGTGTGTACAAAAGGATATAGGACATCAATCCATGCACTTGGTAAGTTATCAAAGGTCTTTTATTAATTAGTTGTACATTCAATCTCGAGTCAAACATAATCATACTTCTATTCACTCAAATTGAGAGATATTAAAGACTATGATCATTAGCCACAATGATGTCAAAAGGGTGAATGAGAACCCAACAAGTTATCAATGCCTAAATGACCTTACACCAAAACATCTCCATGCTACCATTTAAGTAATCACTACATAATGAGTTTGACATCATTAAAACAACATAGACTATCTCAATATTGATATAGAAGCCAAATGACACAAGTCATGTTAACCCATCAAGGTTACGGCTGGAATATATATCTTATAGTAGTAGACAACTTTCTAAGTATATATCTCTTCCTAATAAAAATGTGTAAACATTTACTGAATAGTTACACAAGAAAACCCTCTCAAAGTAATATTGAATGGTATATACAATCCTAGATCTTTATGAGACCTAAATGAGCTAATATTTCTTCTAATCATTCTATATATATATAGAATGATTAACACTCAATTTTTAAACTATCCAAAAGACTAGCTTGTCATCAAATTGTTCATTAGTATTATTTATTTGACATTGATTAGACTCTTCATTGATGCAATATGATTACTTCTCCAAAGAAAATTAACTTTTCAACTCCGAGTCTCTATTTTATAGTGAGGCATGAATTTGTATAAAAGCTAACGTATCTAGAGGGTATGCATAACAACAGGTGTACAACTTGTATGCAAACAACTTATGGAATTCCCTCATATTCTAAATCATGACTAAATATTGTTGATGTATATGTACAAATCGAGTTAATTGGAATAGGGTATGGACATCATAAAAGCACAAAGGAGAGCAAGAATGCTCTGATAGACATGCATGCAGAGTAAAGGAAAGCAAGAATGCTCCAATAGATAGGCATGCAGAGTAAAGGAAAGCACAAACAAGCATGAGATCTTTTGACATAATGCCTCAAGGAAATATGGTGTCATGGTACTATCACTATGACATATGCACAAAATGGATTTGTTAAAAAGAAAAGCTTAAGGAACTTTCAAGCAAAGGCAATGAGAAAGTGCAAAGCTGAATTTCCACAACCTTTCTAGCATCCTAGCCGTCTGTGTAAGGCCAAAAGCGTTGACGGTCATGTATGCAAAATGCAAGATTTATAAGAAAATAGATTCGAAGCATTAACTCTGCAATTATGACTGAAATCCTCGTGGAAATAACAAACTATAAGCTTCAAGACGACATACATATAGTTTTTGGAAATCCAAAAAACTTTTACATAACAACACTTATGCATACAAGAATGGTGAAAAACAAATTCATCACTCTTGTATGCGACAAATTCATCACTCTTGTATGCGTAGCAAATCCTCCTTTGCAATTATCTTCACTAACATCCACGCTTGCAAATTCTCTATTGTAAAAGATCCCTCTCTTCCTTTCTCATCCTAATCTTTGTTCAGATTGCCTTTCATTCTCTTATGAACGCCCCGAATCCATAGTCCCATCGTACCCTTTCCATTTTAATCCTCCAAATCCCATTGCCTTCTCTTGTTTCGCTCTATTTTTGGGAATGCAATCATGCATCGGTTCCCTATTCCTGAGTTGCATTACCTAGAAACTTAAGTTTTTCATTTACTTTCATTTCTCATTTGTCACGTGGAAAGGCTTAGGTGTTTTATTCTTTTCTAACCAATTAAAAAGCCTTCATTTCTTCTCTTAAAAATACGTAACCCTTTTTAATAAAGGTTCTTCTTTTATATTAATAAAACTACTAAGGTAAACTTTAAGTTCACTATTTACTTCTTTTTTGAAAAAAACAAAAAACTCTTAATTTTTCTTTTTTAAGAAAAGAAAACATGCATTAAAACATTAAATCTCTCTCTTTTTTTAATGAATTTTGAAAATATAAATTTTAGTATATAATTAAATGTATTTTTAATAAAAGATATAATATATTAATAATATATATTTAATTATTATGAATTCTATTTTGTTATCTTTAGAAGTTAAAGAAAAATAATTAAATAAATAAATAGTAATTATTTTATAATGATATTTATCGAATAGAATCATGACACTATTTTTGGTCATGGGTTAAAAATAGGTAACAGTAACACCTCCCATCCGGAAAATGTGGTTCTAGAATCCTTTGTAGTACCTCTACCCTAATCAGATTCTAATTTCGGTTTGACCTTGGTTAGTTTATCATGTTATAATGTTATAGTCAGATGTTTTGATTATTGTGCGTACCGGTTAATGTGGTTTTTGCATCAATTTATATGTAAGCTTATTAGTTCTCTTAATTCGTGTTATTAATCTCAGGCTAACACTTTTATTAAATATATATATGTATGCATGTGTGATTCATGGTTGTAGGAGATTGCAGGTACAGTGCCGCATGGGTGTGAGGTTCGTCTCCATTTGGATTCGCAGGTTTGAGTGTTCCTCATTGGCCCTTAGAAATTGGATTAGGTGGTCGTGAGACCTTCGTTTGGCCTTAGTCGTGCTTAAGTGAGCGTCGTCAGTCGTCCGTCGGTATCCCCTTTGATGGGGTATGCAGGTTGTCTGTCTGTTTTACTTTCTTGGGTTGCGTGTTTTGTGTGTGGTTAAATTGAGTAATCAATCCTTAATGTTTAAATTGATTAAATGTGTGTTTACGCATTAGTAATTAAGGGACAAAATTAAATAGGTTCCCTTTATGCGATTAATCGTTAATTGGAATTGCTCAATTCAAGTTGGTAGCAAGTTCGATTAAATGGTTAATTTTAAATGATAAATTTATTCTATTTATACTTTTGGAAAGGAAAGATTTAAATTTATTTGAAATAGAATTAATTTAATTTCTTTGCCCTTTAAAAAAAAAAAAAAGAGTTAAAACTACTGTCTTAATTACTTTTAGAAAAATTAATTCAATGTCATGAGAAAAGAGAAATAAAATAAATGATTTTTACAAATAACTTTCCCATTTACTTTTTGGAAATTAGAAAAATAAATTTTTTTATTATTAAATATTATGATTTATTAGAAAACATTTTTCAACCTAAAAGTTTAGGTTGAATATTTTTCTATATTACGCCTGTGAGTTCACGGGAAAAAAAGAGATGCATATTTTTGGAGAAATTTTTGGAGGCCAGATTGGAAACCAGAACTGGAGCTTGGAGGTTTGATTCAGATAGTTTGCAGAGTATTCATCCAGGATTGCTATCACAGGTTGGGTATTTTTCACTCTTCTTTTTGTTTGAAAATTTTAAATTTAGCTTTGGAAAATACCTCTTGTGTGTGTTGATTTTTCTGAAAGATCTCTGTTTGGGGGAGTTTTAAATTTGTTTAAATTTGAGAAATAGAAAAAAAATTGGTTGGTTAAAATCTTCGTGAATTAGTTTGTCAAAATGCGAAGAGGATTGATTTTTAGATTAGAAAATTTGATTCTTCCTGTGTATTTTTGTATTCTTCCCGTGTATGGAGGAAATTAGAGATTTTTGGTTTAATAAATTTCCCTTAAGGCTTTGTGAAAGAAATATTTAGGAAACTTTATGTTTTTCTCAAATCTCTGTTCTGTCACGGACATTTTTTTTTGTTCCTGGTATAAATTCTTTTTCAGAAAATAATTTTATGGATGACTGTAGTTTATTAAACAGTTTTTTTTGAACAAAAATAAAATTGTCTATGATTTTATTAAACTCTGTTTTCTCAGTGGGAAAAGAATTTTTTTTTATAATCTTTGGGAAAATAGATTTTTATAATCTCTGATTAAAAATTAAAAATAAAAGATATGTTTTCTTGGGTCTGTGTATACCTAAAGTTTGGGTATTGAATTTATTAGTTTTAATAAATTTAAAATTAAAAAAAATAAAATAAATCATTCCCTGCTTATTTCACTCAGAAAATTTTCCAAATAAACTTGACAATGGGAGTTTGATTTTTACAGAAATAAAAAATTCATAACCTGTGAAAATATATAAAAAAAAAATTAAAAAAAAAAATCAAATTGACTTTTAAAATATTAAATCAAGAAATTCATGAGTTTGCTGAAAAACTCATAAATTTCCGAGATTTGCTTTGTGTTTTGGGAAGTGAAATTTTTGTTAAAAAAAAACAAAAAAGGTTTTTTATTTTATTTTATTAAAAAGTTTTTTTAATAGTTTTTATTTATTTATTAATTATTATTTAATATATATTTTATTAATGAGAATATATATATATATATATATATATAAAATTGGTAAATTTTTATATTTTATTAATCACAGATTAATAAATATTTATTAATTAATATTTAATTTTGGTATTTGTCTTTATGTACGCAGGAAGTATCTTTTTTTGGAAAAGGATAAAATAATGTATTATTTAGAAACATTGGAAATTTAGTAATGTATCGTTTGGAAAATTGGCAAGTAAATGATATTTTCATTTAGTAAAATAAATTGTTTAATTTATATTTCTCTCTGTATTGGGAAATAGGCAAAATTGTACTATTCCAATTGTGGTATTGAATTTATCTTGTATGTTGATTTTCTGTTATTGTTTTTTGAAAACTTAGATCCTTTAGAAAATTGGATCGATTGTTGTGTTAAAACAATAGGAAAGAAGATTGTCTTTTCCAATCTATGCCTATGCATGTTTAATTTTTTGTATTTGCAATTGCTTAAAAATGGCAAGTCTTTGATTTTGTTTGTTGGATCATGTCGTAAGTTTGAATTGGGTACCTGTTTTTGTCCTCGATCTCGAGTTTTGACTGTTGTCTTGTGGTGGTGTTGTAATCGGTCATGTCCTTTATGCGGGTGTTGAATGTTGGTTTGTGGTTGACCATAGTTGGTTAGGTCTCTAGTTAGAGTATCGTCAGGCAGTACCCCTCGTATGAAGTCTTGTTTGACCAAGTAGGTATTCCTATCATGTTGAACTCCGTTTACTTGACCTCATGTATTCCTTGGTTTAGGAGTTCGTTTGAGTATAATATAGTGTCATTTGGGAAAGTGGCTTTCGATTGGGGGTCGCGCCCAAAGTGGTTGTTGGGTAACCCATCGAAAGTGTGTCTAAATAAGTGATAATCTAATAGCATATTAGAGAGTTAGTTAATGAATCACTAAGTAAGATAATTGTGCTTCACACATGGGATGAGTGCTAGCACAAACTCGACATGCAATGAGAAGGCCTGAAATGGCAAACCATCAACCTTGTCTTCACGAAAGGTTGTGTTGGGTCCACATGAGGCTTGGATGGGCTGGAGGTTCGGAATAGGTTGTCAGGGTAAACCAGTAGATGGGGCCAGAACCTATGAAGACCTGCCATGGTAACCATACCAGGTTATGTGATGACACTTGTCCCTTATGTTCGCTAGTGTGTTGTTTTGTTGTCTTGATAGGAGCATTGTTAAGGAGTCGTCCTGATGTTTATGCCCTCATGAGAACCTGATATCATGTTAGACCTTGGGTTGCGAAGATTTAGTTTCGCTGATGCTCCAGTTGATCTTTTGTAATTGCTTCTTATTATGTTTAGTTGGATCATTTCTTATTGAGGGATCATTCATGTATTTATTTGACCAATGGGGTCGTATGTATTATTGGTTATGTTCGCCTTGATGGCAGGATTGTAAATGATGTGAACCTTATGTATTCTTCTCTATTATTTAATTATCAGAGGGGTCTTGCAGTTGAGCAGACCCGGAGATGTAGCCCACTAGGGGTGAACTTTGAGATCAATTCGGTGTTATGTGGTGTTTTACATTCTTATGTTTCCTTTTAATTTAACATGTATGGATGGCATTATGTTAGTATGTATAATGTGGATTAGACAAAATTAATCTTAAATGCATGTATGTAGTCATCTTATTAAATGCAGTAAATTGGATCATGAAGAATGTAGATGAATAATGGAATGTATTTAGATATTGATTATGCAATTAAGTATGCATGGAAAGTATTCATTAGTTTATGATGAAATTAAAGTACGTTATGAAATTAGATGCATGACTTATGTTTTAATGAAAAGTTTGAACGTAATGGTTGGTTAAATTTTATTGGATGAACTTAATCATGTCACCTATACTTTTAACCTCAATGGATGAACCTTATCATGTGATCTATATTTTTATCTTACCGAAAGAAATTTATCCTTGTTTAAAGTATTATCTTGTCATTAAGTTAATCAGCTTAATTGGGTTAATTAGCGTGAGTTGAGTTAAATGTTGAATTAAGTAAGCATGTTGGGAAACTCTTTAGGTGTTAATTGAAGCTTTCCGCTGTGTAATCTGAACTTTGATATTTCATTGTATCATTGTGTTGTGTTTAATTAAAAAAATAAATTATTTGCACTCTATTCTTGTGTTTTAGCTTAATCCCTTTGGGGTTTCCTGGTGGGGCATTACATCCTTAATCAAAATCCAATGCTCAAATCCAAAGATGAGTCCTATCATATCCCATTTTCTCAATAATCTAGGATTGTACATATTAGGTCTTTACTTGTGACTTCCATGTTTCCATTTTTTGTGTTTTCAATTCCTAAGTTTGTCTTTTCTTTCAATTCCACTCTTCCTTTCTTCCTATCAAGGTCTCAAACTTCTCCATATTGTCATGCATTTCATCTATCACTCACCTTGCCATTGTATTTGTTAGACTTCTCCATCCTATCATGCTCGTTGCTTGATCCTTGACCCCTCATCCTTTAGTTCAATCTTGTGTTATGCCCAACCCCTAATCCCTTATATTTCTATATATGTTTTTGTTTCCCTCCTAACCTCCTATCACATGTTGTATTGTTTCTAGTAGTATATTTTTGGTGCCACTAGTTTCAAAGTTTTTAAATTTAAAGGGGTGGGTATGCATGATAGATAACTTGTTTATTTGCGAAGGCTATAAAAGAGCAAATGTTTTCATCTAAGATCATCATCTGCACTTAACAAAATTTCTTTAAAAACGCTTGTGTTCATGCATGTGGATTTGAGGATGATCTCAAAGATTAGAGGACATCATCCCTTTAGATGGAGGATGATCCCACTTCAAGGTTGCATTAGATTTTCATTGTTCACAAATTTAGCTACATTATATTGGTGTTGTTTGTTGCTTGTTCTAGGTATGCCAATAGTAGTTTATTGTTGTTATATTTGTTGAAGTTGTAGTCTAATTTGCATGTATTTTTAGATTAAATTATATTAGGAAAAATATCGGGAGTTATATTTGTTATTTTTTGGGTTATTTTTTGGAGTGCAGAGGTAAAAATGTGATTTAAACAATGTAGAAATCTAAGTTTGATAAGGTTTGAGTGAATTTTTTTTTTGCTCGATAATAATATATATTTTATTAATAATCCATAAAAGTCTTACAATAACAATCAATAGACTTCCATCATAAACACTAAAATTCCAAAGGGGGACGCCCCCATCTCAAAAAGGACCACTCCAAAAATTTCCCAAATCTAGAATTTAGTAGCAAGATAAAAAAAACTACCCAACACCCACTTAAAATTGTCCATCTATACATCAAACACAAAAGACAACTCATAACAAACAAAATTCCCAAAAAAACTACAGTGAAACCAACTCAATGTCTTCGTCTACGCTTCAAACCAAGAACCGCATCTGAATTACGCTCCTTTGTCTGCTTGCATTTCCTCAGGCGAAGCACACGCCTTGCAGACCCTTCCATTTCGGCTTTGGCAATCGCGATCACTGCATCAAGTTCTTTGATTTCAACCACCAACTTCAAAGAATCCCATCCTCTCCTCGCCTCCAGATTTCAGTGCATCTTACACAGACCTCTCGACCACCTTAGGAAAGGAATTAATCCATTCTGTCGTCCACGCTTTTTCTCCACCAATCCTTCTCTCATATCGAAACCCACACCCAACACCGCCCACTCCAGAAAAGTTTCCATGTCACCTAGAAAATCATCAAGGATAATCATCTGCATAACTCGCCTCCATGTACTTTCTCCCACTTCCAGACCCCACGCCATTATCAGGGAGTAGATATCCATAAGAGTTTTGTACCTATGCCGAATTAGATTGAAAGCATCCCCTACAATGATGGCCACACATTGTGGTAGTAATTCATATGAAAACTTAAACATACAGTTGAGCCTTCAGATTGTTAAGTCCCCATAGAAGGGGCAGAGTTGTTTCTTGCTTTTTAAAGTAAAATTTGCTTCCATACTTCACCCTGCACTGCTGGAAACCTCTGTAAAAAAAATCTACAATCTTCTCCTACAAGCTATAAGGAATATTGGAAATACTTGAAAACAAATATTATCCTCTTTGTAGTCGAAATAAATGCATCACCTTGTTATAAATGCCCATCATCGATGGACACCACAACCTTGCCATCCGTACTTCACCTACGCGCATCATTAAATGATGCAGAGTCCTTACTCTTCATCAAAAATAACTTGCCTAAAGTCTTCAAAATTTATCACTCCTTTAACATTAAAAGACAATGCCCATTTAGAAAGAGTATCTGCCTCCACATTCCCTATTCATCTTACATGACTAATTTGGAAATCATCAAAACTTCTAAGATCTTCAATTATACTATGAATCTAATTCTATAGATGCCATGCCTCTATATTTCCATTCATAATAGCCTGGATTCAACAATCAAGGAATCCCCCTCTAGATACAATTTTTTGGCGCCCATCATCTTACCCATTTTAACAACTAACAACTTTGTTAAAGCTTCTGCTAAGTTAATTATGCCTTCTTCAATCTTTTAAGAACCTAAGGCAATCACCTCACCCTTCCAATCTCGAACAATAACCCCTACCCTAGATGGTCTAGGGTTGCCCTTAGAGGCTCCATCAAAATTAAATTTCCACCATCCCTCATTGGGTCTCTCCCACACCTTGCTCGAAAGATAAACATTGCTAGTTTGAACCCAACCATGCCCCTTAACGAGCCTGAAGCGAATCCCCGACCATTGGGATTGGACCCATTGGTCCACTACAGTAAAGGAGACCCTTAGATTAAAAAATTGGGATGCCGCTGCACCTACAGTTTCCTCAATAGCATTGATGATTCTCCTTTTCAACCTTTCCAAAGGTTGTCTTATTTGAGAAAATATGTATGTTCCTCTCTTTCCACAAATCCCAAATTATTAAACAAGACTAACCTTCCAAATACAAGAAAAGGACAATTTCTGGCACCTCCTCGACCGACTTTCAAGAACCTATTTCAGTGTTGCAGGCATAGGGCTTAGCGACCCTAATTAGCCCCTTAACATATCCCAACAAGAGCTAGTCATTTTGTAGTTAACTAAGAGGTGGTCTAAGGTTTCTTAATCTTCACCACACATAACACACTTTGATGGTCCACAGAAGGCCAAATGATTTCTCTTTTCACCCGTAAGAATCCGCCATCTATAAGCCAATCAAGCAAATGCTCCTGCTTAGGGCAAGACTTCATTCCCCTAGAATAAATCAACTAGCCAATTATCACCAACTGCACCCATTTCCAAGAACTGATAGCCCAACTTTACTAAATATTTATCATTGACAACCCCACACCACACAAATTTGTTTTCATAATTCACCCTCTGAATGTTTCTGTTACTAAAGATCCTCTGCATAAGATCTTTCCAACGGTCTAGGATTTCTAACTCCAGCACTGATTTCCACTTCCATAAACCACCCAAGGGTCCATCCTCAAAGGTAAGGTAATCACAGACCTTCTCTCCCCAATGTCATATAAACCACTCCCTTACTTCCTCAAAATCAAGGTTCTCCTTTAGAACTGGGTAACCATTCCAGGAGTTGTCCCAAAACTTGGCTTTCTTACCAGAGCCCACCTGCCAAGTTATATGGTCCACAATGACCTTTTGACAAGAGATGATAAAGTTCCAAATTATAGATCCTTTTGGTGGATTAATAGTAGTGAATACCTTGTTGTTATCCATTAAATCTATATATTTTGCTTTCAAGATCTTAACCCATAAATGAGAGGGTTGGGAGTAGATGCTCCATAGACGCTTTGCCCCTAACGCTTCATTCATTAGGTTCCAATTCCTAAGACCTGTACCTCCTTTATTCTTTGCCATACAAATTTTATCTCATGCTAGTAGAGGAAATTTATCTTGATCCTGCGCCCCATTCCAAATTTTTTTTTGCATTCTTTGTCCTATGATCTTGACAATCTTCTTAGGTATTCTAAGGCATATCATTGAGAAAATTGGAATTGCAGATACCACATATTTTAACATCAAAATCCTACTTGCTGAGGTTAAACACCTACTCTTCCATCCATCCATTCTTCGAAGACAACTCTCCACTAAATCCTTCCAAACGGTAGATTTGCTAGCACCCCCCAAAAGTGGGATACCTAAATACTTCCCAAGAAAAGTGCCAAATTTCATACCCAGGATGGAGAAAATTTCCTTTTGTTTTTGGGTGCTTGTGTTAAAAAATAAAATCTCAGATTTTCTCCAATTGATGCACTGACCCAAGACTCGACTATATATGTCCAGCACATCCTTCATTAATTTTGCCTCCCTGAAAGTAGCCTCTCCCAATAGAAGAGTGTCATATGTGAACTGCAGGTGTGAAATGTTCTCCAAGCCTTCCGCCACCTTAACACCCCCCCAACTTCCATCTCTTCTCTTTCTTGCAATCAATCTTCCAAGTACCTCAGCCATTATGATAAAGAGGAACGGGGATAAGAGATCCCCCCGTCTTAAACCTTTTTTCCATCTCAAAGAAACCTTGTGGGCTGCCATTAACTAGGACCAAGAATCTAGGGGTCTTTATACAGCTTTCCACCCAATTCACCCAATCTGGATAGAAACCAAATTTTCTATGAACGTCAAGGAGGAATTTTCTCTTCACTTCATCATAGGCCTTTCTAATATCTATTTTTACTAGCATGTTATCCATTCGTGAGGATCTGATCGAATGAATTGCCTCATGCACAATTATCACTCCTTCATAAATAAAGCGATTTGATGAAAAGTCGCTCTAATCCACAGAAATAACCGATCCAGTACCACTTTCAACCTATTCACCATAACTTTAGAAATAATTTTATAAATTTTATTACAAAGTGATATAGGTCTAAAATCACTAAAAGACTGTACATCATCCTTCTTAGGAAGGAGGGCAATGAACATGTTGTTGAAACCTCCTAGACTCTTCCACAACCTTTAGGAGATAGTTGGCAAGAACCTCCCACATTCGTTGATAAAAGAGGGTCGGGAAACCATCCGGACCTGGAGCTTTCTCTGCTCCCATGCTAAACAAAGCTGCTTTCACTTCCTCTAGTGAGACTTTTCTCATCAGGGAGGCATTATGAGCCTCTGTAATTGAAGATGGGATCACATTTAAGATATCAACACTCTGAGCGTCCTGAGATGGATTAATAGAGGGGCAAGAAAAAAAGCAAACCGTTTCAAAGCAAATATCCTCCTTCTCTGTAAGAACATTACCATTAGCATCTTGAATGGAAAAGATTTTATTGCTTGCTCTTCTTACCTTTACTGAACCATGAAATAACTTTGTATTGTGATCCCCTTCCTTTAACTAAGTCTCCCTAGGTTCCTGCCTCCAAATAACTTCTTCTCTTGCTAACACCTCCAAGTATTCTTTATTGAGATCCTTCTCTAATCTAAAATCCTCTTCTCCCATTTCCCCTTCAATCACTCTTTGATGCAAAACTCCCAATTTCTTTTCCAATCTAAACTTCTATGTAAATATATTTTTAAAGACTTCCCTATTCCATTGCTTAAGTTTCTCTTTACTGAACATCAACTTAAAGAAAATAAAAGCATTGTTGCCATACCTTTGGGGGGATTCCAACCACCACTCAACCATTCGATCTGAGAAACCCTAATCTCTCAACCACATCTTTTCGAACTTAAAGGGACATCTTTCTGGAACCTCATCTTCCCAGATCCTAACACAAATTGGGTAGTGATTCGAACTAGAAATAGGGAGAATATAAGCTTGTAAGATCCATTGAAAACTCTCCCAATCTCGTCCTAACATGAATCTGTCCAATCTTTCTACAATATAAGAGAATCCACTCCACCTGTTTTTCCAAGTGAAATCCCCACTTTTGAAGGGAATTTACTTCAACCCATTGCTACACACAAAGTCACTAAAGTCTCTTTGCTTTTGATTGTTCCAGCCTATACCACCACTTTTATCTGAGGGCCTCAGAATAGCATTGAAATCACCCCCTAAAAGGAAGGGTTTATCACTTTGACTAACCAAAACCTCTGAAAGAGACTCCCACACAAATCTCAATTCACGAGTATTATTGGGTCCATACACATTTATCAAATAGAAACTTAAATGCAACTCTTTTGACAAAACTTCTACCCATTGCCAAGATCTCTCAGCCTGAACCCTATGAATGTCTACCACTGAATCCTTCCACAAAATTCCCAAGCCACCTGAGGCACCAATCGAGTCAACAATCAAACACTTCCAGCCTTTGAACACTCTAACAAATCTCTCAACATCTTCACCTTCTAATTTCAGCTCTATCAAGATAACAATCTCAGTTCTTGTTTGATCAAAACAATGCTTGATCAAATGAATTTTGTCATGGGCAATGCAGCCCCTGACATTCCACGATAGGACCCTCATGACTCCTTGGAAAAGGCATATCCTTTTATCGATCTTAATTTTTTTTTGCCTCGCTGCACACCCTGCCATTTCCAGCTTAACTCTGGCAGATTTGGGACCTCTCTTCTTCTTTACCCCAACATAAGGTTTCAAAATTTTTGTCATAGTCTGAACCAAGGATCTCTTTCCCATGATGCCCATAATTGTCGAAAGTCCTAGTTCATCCCCATCTTCCACTTCATCCTCAGAGTGGGAGTCCGACTCTAAATCCTCATTAGAATTATCATCTTCCTTCGCCTCTTCAAAATAACTCTCAAGATTTCTTATAGGGGATATTTGTATATCTTTATAGAGAGGATCTATATCATCCTCAACTTCTTCAAAGGTAGGGCTGGTTCTCGTACATAATTCCTTAGACCTGTCTGGTTGTCCATGTCAATTTCTCCAGGTTTCTCACCCCTCAAAGCCGATTCCAGTGATTTCTCCCTCGAGGGGAGCCCATTTGACTCCTTCCCTTCACTATCGTTGGAATATATCATGATGTTTCTCTGGTTTGTCTCACCCTCCATAAATGTACCCTTAGAAAGGCATTCTAAATCCTCCACCATTGAAAACCTGATTCCTTCCTGCGAATCCACTGTGCCCTAAACACTATCCAACTCCTTTTGCACCCACTCCATAATCTCCATTCAAATATTCCTTATGATATGTGATAGAATGTGCTAGGCCTGGAATTTGACAAGCTATATGGCCGTTTTTGCACTTTTAGAGTGTATATTACAACTAATAAAATTAGTAGATCGTATGTATCGACAAGCTATTTTTTCCACAAACTGTATATATGACACTTAAAATTATTAATAAGACATAAAATATTATAATAGGTAATATATATTGATATATATTATTTTACAATATATATTATTTTACAATGTTTATTATAAATATATGAATTTATTTAGAATATTTTAAAATGGTAGGATTAAGATATAATTGTTTCCAATTTTAAAATATTTTTATATGAATTTTTAGTATGTTTTTTCTTATATAAATTTAGAAACTTTGTCAATTTATTTTTTAATATTTTTTAAAGATTGTCTTAAATATCAATATAGAAACTTCTAACAATTGAAATGATAAGATATAATCATTTCTAATTTTTTAAAACATTGTAATAAAAAAATCTAAAATGGTTTCTATTTTTATAATAAACAAGATTTTTGGGTTGAATTTATAAACTTACAAGTAGATTTAAGATTTTTTTAGTGCATTACTAATTTATCATTGTTTTTTAAATTTTTACATTTTTTTGATGGAATTATTTCTTTTCATCTCAATTGAATTTTATTGGAACTTCAATTTGTGAAGCTTAAAGAATTGATACTTAAACATTTTTTTTAAAACGTAAAATGAAAGGCATTAAAATTACTAAACTGTCATAAAAAATTCATATGACACGCACACTGTCAAATTCCAGGCATGGAATGCGCCATAAGTTGGTCAACAAGTGTAACTCTATCTTATCACTCTTTAATGTGTCTCATATTTGCTTTTATGTTTTTAATGTAGGAGACTCAACTTTTGAAAACAATAATTTTTTATTTGGGAAGTCAACATAGCCTCTTTATTTTCAAATTGAAGATTGTAAAGAGATCTATGTCCTATAACAACTTGCTAACTAGATCTAAATGATGTCTAAATGACCTAACACTTTATCCTTTTATATTTAACAACCCTAAAATAAGTTAAAATATTCTAAACCCATTAAATAAAATCAAAATAACCTAAACCCATCAAATATGGTCAAGATTCCTCTAACAAGTGCTAAAATAATCTTAACTTAGAACTAAACAAATTAAAACTAATTTGTATCACTAAATTAAAATTATAATTAAAATTAAAAACACCAATTTTTACCTAAAAATACTATTTATACACAATATAAGGAAAAAGTCAAAAGGATTCCACATCATGTGAGAAAAGTACTTGGGATGCACTTTTCACCCTTTGAATCATAAAACGAACCCCTCATTCTGTATTCTTTTGTACCTTGAGTCGCTTTCTGAATAGTTAAACAAACGTACTTTAACATAACATATTTGTTTCTCGCACCATTGCAGTTTAAAACACGATTGATATACAGAACAGCTAAGCTCCTGGTCCCATGAGGTAACCGCTCCTCTAGGAAAAGCGCAGACGAACGCATACGTGCCCGTTTAACTTGGCATGGAATTGCTGTGAAGGAACGCAGATAAGGATCTATTCCCTCCTCTTCTCGGAACGTATCGCCACCGTTCAACACCGGAATCTGCCTCCCCCAGTAAAATCATTTTGGCGTGGGTAACGGGGTTTGTGAGCAAATAGTTCAGAATATTCTGCCAGTGCCGGGAAGCTCTGGGCGGCAGCTTTTACGCTTGCAGGTCCTGCAGGGTGTTGCGAACCCCTTCCGTATCTTCTTCGTGGCTTTAATTTTAAAAGATTTCGCCTTTCCGAGTATCTTACTGAAAATGAATTTGTTTTTGATTCTGGGACGTGCTCTTTGCTTCGAGGCTTTCTTGCGCCTTGGTGCAGCCCAGAAAAGGAATTATTACAGGTAATTTTTGATGGAGAAGGGGTTTTAAGGTTAATTGGGATTTTGGTGGTTTAATGAAAAGATAATGGAACTCCAGCTGCCTGCAAATGTGGTGGTAGGAAAGCTGCTTGCAAATGACACAAGTGCTGCCGTCGTTGCTGGAATTCGGAAATTGCCAGCCACTACTCTGTTTTCTCCGCTCAGTGAATTGCCTAGCACCGGTGAGAAATGAAAAATTTCAAAATTCAGGATTTTAATGATCATTTTAAATCATTAATTGTTTTTTGTGTCATGGTGCATGGCAGTCTGTTTGCAGTTGCATTTAAACTAATAATTTTGTTTCTGGAACATGTATAAAGTCAATAAATTATGTGAGAGTTTGGAGAATATTATGAATCATTTAATTTATTATTATGTTGTTTCAGCAGGATGAAAGGTAAACAAAATTAAAATCAAATGCATTTATATTTTTCATTGCCGTGAGGAGTTTTCCGTGGAAGTTAAAAAATATTATCTTGTCTTTACATCAGGCGTAAAGTCTAAAAATTTGTATGTGAGATGTTTAGGAATAGTATGGATCATTTAAATTTGTTAATTATTTTTTAATGAACATTTGGTACAGAGGCAAGCTAATTAAATTTCTCAGTGAAAAAAATTAAGGACAGGCATTTTTCTTCTCAATCACATATGTGTACTGACACAAGATACATAGGAAATCTTGTGCTTAAAGCCTTTAGATAAGACCAGATAACAAAAAGGTATGTTGGTTGTTTTTATCTTTCTTAAATGCCACAGTATGAGCTTTTCCGTATGGAATGAAGGATGCATAAAGCAATTTTTTGTTCTGAAAATTAATCTTGAGGGAACTGCGAGTCTAACAAAATGCTAAAACCAAATGTAGCTCTTTCCAACTCTGCACAATGTCAGGGAAGCAAGGAATGTTAATATATGTAGGGCTAAAACCAATTATGGGAACAGAGAGTGAAGTTGCACATGATTGCAGATTGTAATGCGTATTTTAGCTTGAGGGGAGATTTAGGGTCAAAGAAAGAACTTGGTGGCATTAAACAATGCTGACAACACTCATAATTTTATTTTGATGCCGCGTTAGTGAGTTTTGTAGACGTTCAAGTTTAGCTGATACCAAATGCCCAAGTTTCAATCCAATAGCACAATGATGAACTGCAAAGAGACTTCAAGTACAAGTGGCCAACTTTGATTTCAATTCTGATTTTTATGCCATTTTCATGCCAGGGCTCGATGTAATCATGTGGGTGCACTGTTTTATGACCTTGAGCGAACTTTACATGTACTTTTGTGACTTGTACTTGAAAAATGAGAAATACCGGCGCGACTAGAGGTCTACCTTGATTGCAAGCAAGGTGATCTCAATGATGTGTTAAAAGAAAGTTTCCATTTATACTTTATTGTAATTTTATTAAAGATCAAAGTCAAAGCATAATGATTGACAAGGCAAAAGGAAGTGCAGTGTGAGACTAGATGAGTTTGCATCTCTTTTGGTCATTGCCTCATGGGCTTTCACTAGCTAGAGGAGAAGAATACATTACTGAATTGGAAAGGATACAGAATTGTTAATGTTGTTCCACATTATTACCTAAGCTATTTAAGAATGTTCTTTTGTGGCATATTGTATCAAGATTTTTTTTATATCTCCAATGGTATTGACAAGGAAGAATGATGGTTTCATCTGTTTATGCATCGATTATTAGTTAATGAGCAAAGACTATTAAACAATATTAATACATAATTTGATCTCTAAATTACACAGGTTCTAGTATTCATCAAGATCAATTTAAGATTTGGGCAATACCAGATAAGGGTGAGGGAAAGCGACCAATTTGAGACAGTTTCTTGTACTCATCATAGGCACCATGAGTTTTGGGTGATGCCTTTTGGACTCTTTCAAGTTCCAATTTCTTTTCAAGGCACAACAAATAAATATTTTAAATCTTATTTGAGGAAATCTATACTCGTTTTCTTTCGTGACGATCTACATTAAGTCTATGGAACAGCATTTTTAACCACTCAAGGGTTGATTTGGAAATGATGTAGTTGAACCCTCTAATATCATAGGAGTCAAAAGTGTGATTTTGAAAAAGTGGGTATATACCTAGGATTATAGTTGCTAACCTCTGTGAGTATTTGCAGGATTTTGAGCAAACTTGTGGTGAGTAACTCACTGTATTACTTGGCCTCAAGTAATCTGAAAAAATATCATGGGGTTTTCTGAATCGCAAGTTTAATTGCCAAAAACTTGTGAGTAAAGAAAATAATTTTTTTGGTATTTAAAGGCAGGTTTTGTGATGAGTTTTTAACATTTATGAGTTCGTTTTTGGCTAACATTTTCCTACTAGAGGGTTGAATGAAATTTTGAGGGGCATTTAAGTGTTTGATGAAGTTTATTTGTGAGCTGAGCTGATGAGGCTCTGGTTTTGTCAATGATAAATAATGGGTCTGGGGCTACAGCATGGGTTGCAGGTTGTGGCTGTGGCTGTTTAAAACAGTAAAACCGTTGGTTGTAACTCTCACTCTGTATAATCATGGGTATGCACACTGCATTCATTTTATGTTTAAAACTAAAATTTTAATCAATTTTTGCCTTCATACTGTGCCACTGCAATAAACATTTTTTTGAAAATGAACATTTCTAATTTAAAAAAAAAGTTGGAACTTGAAATTCAAATGAATAAGGCATTTGAAGTGATATATGATGGGTTCTATAATGATTTAATAATTTGTCCATGCACAAGAAGTCAAATGATCAAGTTTCTCCATATTTAACTTCACAATTGCCAGTTAACAGCACTTATAGCTTACTTTTTACAATGTATTGAACTCTAATTTTGATCTTTATTATTTATATCAGTGGAATTAGTAATATGCTCCATAAATCTAGTATATGCATAATTTTGAAGAATGTTTTAAAAAATTTATGCATTTTTTAATGTTTAATAAATTTGCCAAGCATTTCCGAGTTTTTAATTTTTTGGGTCAGCCAAGTGATTGCTGAGTCTGAGTTTTCCAACAATGGCTACGATATGTCATTAGTAGGGAGGACCAAAGTTTGATCTAGCAAAGATACAAGCCGTCCTTGATTGGCCTACCCCCAAGAATGTGACTGAACTGAGGGGTCTTAACTTTCTCTGTCTTTATGAAACTAATTAAAAAAAATGTTAAAGCTTTGTAGGCTTGATGGTACCACTCTCTAATTTGACTGGGAGGGATCAATTCAAATGCATTTTAAATTATGAAGGTGGCAATGGCATCCACCATCATACACTTGAAGATTAAAGGCTATGAAGGATGGGAAGAATTACAACAACAAAAAGAGTAGCAACTTCAAGCATGTATTGAGCAAGGAAGTTAATAAAATTTAGCTTGTGTATTTGAATGGTAATCTTTGTCTGGTCCTACAGATCAATGTTAAAGGTCATCATCAGATCTAATGTATTAGGCATATGTATAGGGGTTGTCATGCAGACTCAGTGATTAATTGCTTTTGGTCTAAAGGATGTTAAAAGTCATCATTATCATATCTAATATATTAGGCATGTGTATAGAGGTTCTTCTCGTGCAGAATCAATGATTAATTGCTTTTGAGAGCAAAAATATCCAATGGCTCACTTTAATATATTATTATTAAACTTTAAAACATTGGGGTCTATTTGTAGTTTTGGGAGCATGCATATAACACAATAGCTTTATAAAACTCCTCTGACCACTCACAGGACTCATAGGACACATGACAAAATGCAGAGGCTATTGTTGATTGCTGACTGGAACAGTGAACCCAGACTCCGATCTGGCTCGAACCTGGACCCACATCCAGGCTCCCGATGCCAAATCCGGTAATTTAGATTTTTTGGGATGGCCCCAAATTTCTGGGACATCTCCTATTTTTTTTTGCAATTTGGGGATGGCCTGGGGACATCCCTTAGGCCTCCCCACATCCTTGAAACATTTCAGAAATGGGGATGCCCCAAAAAGTTCTGGGGACACGTCCGTAGGTTTCCCTGCTCTCAAACCATTCATCTTTATACTTTGAGAAACTTATAATAATTCAAAAATAATGTAGAGAATCTGCACAAATAAGATCACAAATGGTGAATGCAATATGGCATATAACTCCTCTATGAAATTTGAATATCTTCTGGTTTGTCTTCAAATTATCCCTGAAAAATGTTAAGATTTCAGAAAAGTCTTCTATCATTAGATAATTTTCAAGATGAGTACAATGAGAGCCTCATGCTTTGGTGCTTTTATGCCCTTGGAAATTTTATCAATGGGTGACTTTTGCTAGTGTATAACGGCCAAGTATTTGAATCTCATATGCAATGTAGCCAGCTATGCTGCTGCTAATCATTTCCTTGGTGTTTTAAATCTGATATAAATAATCTCGATTAAGATCTACATGTGCTAGTTCATCCATGAATTGCTTTAGTTTCAATGCTTCCTTATAAGATCATTGGCAACAAGCTTTTTAATACAATTTGAGACTTTAAAGTATGTTGAGCTCCTGCTATCTAAAGGCAAAATAATCCAAATTTGGATCAAATGTTGGAGTTGTCTCAAGCCCCTGACCATTTTATCCACAGGCAAGTTATTTTTGTGCATAACAGTTAATTATTTGCATTTCATATGCAAGAGGTAGCCATTCACACTGCTGGTTCATCCATAAAAATGTCTTAGCTTCAATACTTACTCTTAAGATCATTGGCAACAAGCTTTGATATGTGATTTACGACTTCAAAAATATGTTGAGATCCTGTCTACACAATTTTGAGGGCACTTACGCCAAAATTATTCCTAATTTCTCTGATACACTATCTCACTCTCATCTTTCATTTCCACTGTAATCACAATTTTTTTCTTACAGATTGGTGGACTAGAGCATACAAATCTAAACAAGAAGCCTTGCAGATTTGTTTTGTAATCCTTTGGTATTTAAAAGAAAATCATTTACTTCAAAATTGTCAAATGGTGTTCTGAAATGGTTGATGACATGCTATAGCAATCCAGGCCATGGAACCAATGTTCATGCACCAAGTAGCCCACCCCCACTTAAAATTCTCCCTTTAATTTACTGATGCAACTATATGGGTCTATGGGTCTGTGTGGGACCTGTGGGTACTTGTAGAATCAAATTATTTTTCTCGTTCTGGTGGATACAATAGCAGCAGATACAATCAATAGCACCTGACATGAATGTGATGCCCACGTTACCTTTACATGCACATCCTGTTATTTATACAAAGAGTGAGCATTCTAGCCTAGTCTTCCTCGACCCCCATTGACATTTTACTTGGGTTTGTACAAGCTTTCCTGCTTACTAGCCTTGCGAATATATCATTTTTATGCTAAATGCACCTTACATTTCAATATTTCATTTGTCAATGTCAAGGTAAGTAAACTGTTGCCTAAGTTTAAGTTACAACTTACAAGGAAGTGGAAACAAGAAACTTTGATTTTCTAGGAACCTCAGGAAAATATTTCATGTTTTACTTAGCTTCTAGCCTAAGTTACAAGGAAATCAAAACAAGGAATATTAATTTTTGAGAAGCCTCGAGAAAAGCCCTTTACTGTTTATTTCTGTTTTATATTTGATCTCGCTTTTTAAAATGACAAAATAGGACTCCAGATGGCATTTCCTGTAAAATTATTTTCTAACACTTAGCTGTTATGATGTTCAATAGTAAGATTGAATGCATTTTGTGGATTTGTCTAGCTGTTTCCAAAGATTTGTGATTACAAATACTTACTGTTAAGCTTATATTTACTATGTTACATTCAATTAGATTTGCAACTTCTAAGCATAGCTGCTCAAGATAAATAGAAATTTGAAAACATACTTTGGGGCTTCTTCTCCATCCTTCGAACATAATAAATGTATGTACTTGTATTCACACAGAATATTTCTAGTCCAAAATATATCTTAAACTTTATGATGAACAATGCAAAGTCTTGCCAATTTAGTGATTTTTTTGAATGTGACAGAGTCATCAAAAGCAGGGTTGCCTGAGTTATTGCTTGGATCAGCATCAAGATGTGTAGTTAATGATGGGATTAGTTGCACCCAAAACAAAATCCCAGTCATAAAACTCAATGCAAATACTTGTAAAGGGCCAAGTTTTCAAACAGCAGATAAGAGATTGCTTTCCCAGTTACCTGAAAGAACAGAAAAAGATACAAAAAGCAAACCAGGGAAGGGGTCTGGGATTGGAGGATCAAGTCGGAAAAGGTCAAGGGAAGAAAAGCCATTGCTCACAGCAAAGGGACCTAAGAAGACACATGTTCTGGTGAAGAGGATTGCTTTGAACGATCCTGCTTGTATGGGTATATGTAACGGTAAGTTTGGCTATCTGTTTATTTTTCCTGTAACATTGCTTCTCTTTTTGCATCAATGTTTTCTTTCAATAATATTTAATGGAGCTTGGAACTTCATACACCAACTTTATGTTCCCTTGGCACAAAGTACCTCAATATATATAGTTACTTTTTTCATTTTTCCTTTCTTAATGTTGCTTCCTTTTTCTTGAATTGTGTGTTATTGGTTCAATTGCAAAATGGTTGTGTATCTAGATTCTATATATTGCTTAAAAAGTACAGAAAACATCTTCGATATCTTATTTGTCCAACCTGTACTGCCTGTATTTAATCTAACTTTGCATGATTTATTTCAGAGAAATCAACAAAATCAAAGCGGAAGCATGGGCAAGTTTTCAAGGTAGGAGAGAAGAGAAGTGGCAAGCTACATCAAACACGAGTAGATTGTTCTGGCACGAAGACTGGGTCATCAAACTCTAATGCAGGGGGGAACAACATTCTTGGTATGCTCCAAAACATTGCCTCCCAAGGCTCCATTTGCCCCATATTTGTCAGAAGAAAATAAATCAAAGAATGTTGTAATCACTGTTGCAGTTTACAGGCCCAATTTAGAATTATGTGCTTATGGTCAGCATTCTGTTCTGCTTTGTACTGTTTTTTTAAAATATACGATTGTACTTCAAATGCTTTTGAATCCTGGGTTGGGCCTACTACTGTTATTAATTCGTACGAGGAATGATCTGATGTCCTCGTCAAATCTTTCATCATCCTTTAAGTCTTTCTTGATGATGTCTTAATTTAATCCATAATGATTGTTTTCCATGACACCCTTCAGACCTTCCACCTGTTATGATGTCCCCATAACCATCCACAGATCCTAATTAGATGACACCCTAAAAAGCAGCTCTCTGACCTTTACCTGACTCTGAGGTTGCAGAGTCTACAATGCAACTAACAAAATATTGCACAACTCAAGTCCGGGAGGCAGCCAATGGTCCTGTACCCCTCTTTACCAGACCAATAAAGGCCAAAACTGGAACCTAGAAACTTTCATGTTTTATTTTTTAAATTGATTGACTAATTTATGTCTATAATTGATTGACTGTTCAAGGACGTCTTTCCAGGACATCCTCCTTCATTATATATGGTTTCATCATCCATAGACATACTAAATAATGTTTTTCGAGACATCTTCTTTCTGTTCAAGTCCAAGTTATTTCTTAGGAGAAACAGGTACATGTTCTCTTCAACTAATGTGACTCCCCATATACTTAGATCTTATAGTTCATTTTGCTTTAGTTCTACTTAGGTTTCAATTAGGGAAGTGATAGTCAGTAAACGTCTTTCATATTAATGTCCCCTTGCAATTATTTCATCTCATGAAGCAAATATGAAAGGTAATAGAGAGGATATGTGACTTTTAAATGGTGTGGTTTTTTGTCATTAAGGAAACGATTTTGTACATTTCTCAGAGGAGTTTTCAGCTTAGCTGCATTTTGATAGGCACCTTCCTCTATCTGGACTTCAAGTAAACTGCAGTGGACATTATTTTGTTCCTAACATGCCTTGATCATCTCCCTTCAATTGGATATATTCAGCTATGAATTGTTGTGGCCCAATACAGACCTACACTACATCAATCACTTATTCAAACCAATGGGGCTAGCTTCCAAACAGAGACAAAACAATGTCTTCATATGTGAGAAAGAAAGAAACAGTGACATGGCTTATGATATCACTACAACACATATATGATTATCATCGGATGCATTTATTATCATGATAAGATTTTACAAAGAAAAACTCTTGCTGATCCTTAAATATAAATGTGCAATTTTTCCTCTCTAGGAAAACCTGGGACCTATTGCAATTCGTAATTATAATTCGCTGGAAAGGTTCATAGCTGCCATGATATCATCATTAATGACATTTTGAATTTCCACATTTGTCTTCATTAATGGTATTTATTTGAAGAAGTACATGCAATTGTGATATAAACACTAGGAATTGACGAGGAGAGAATGCCTATTGATTTGTGCTGCTGTCATCAATGATTGGTACTGTGATGCTACAGCAGGATTTTGTGACCCTTTGACTTCTATTTTGATGATTTTGACTAATTTTTATATTTTATTTGATTTTGATCACTGTCTGAACAATATAATTGCCAAGGTTACTAGGAGATGGGGGTACTTGGAGACGCTAATTTTTTTAAATTTAGTTTAGTAATTTCCAGAAAATAGCATGACATAGAACTTTGAAAACAAGAATAATGGTAAAGTTTAAGATTAACTTTAAAACTGAACACAAATTGAAATTAAAATTGCTTATATTGCTGGTACCATAGCCAGTCTAAATGGTTCAGTGAAAGCAAGGTAATATAGGTGTTGAGCACACTCAATATGTCGGCTAAATAGTAAAGGGAATTTCTCTTTAGACCATTACAATGACAGGAAATCAGTCATACAACTGTTTATGTCTCTCTCAAAAAGTCTACACTATCAGTAGATCCAATCACTATAACTTTGCATGGATTTTTGTCTTTCTGTGACATGGTTTCCTTATTAGTTATTTCCCTTCGACTTTGCTTTGTTGCAGGCTTATTTTATTTATTTTCCTTCCTTTTTTGCCTTTACCGTGTTTTGCCCTAAGTTTTCTGGTGGGAGACGTTAATTTTTCGTTGGGAGACTTTGGAGATGGTAGGAGACGGCAACCAAAAGCATCCTGTGCATCGGGACGTTTCCAGAGACATCTGTGGTACCACAGACACGTCTCCCAGTATCCATGGTAATCGTTGTTTTCATTGATGTAGAGTTAAGTATCAGCAAAGACATATGCTATATTATTTTGGATGATATTTATGATGGACCTGATGTGTAGATATGTTATTCATAATTGTGTTAATTGGCTTGGAAATCTGAATCTTTACTGTCATAAATTTGATCAGATTAATTGTGTACTTTGTGGGGTTCATTCTGTTGCAGTTATTTTTGATCTAATTTTAATGGGGAATAATGTTATTGGGTTGGCGTTTCATGCAGTTTTTGATGGATGTACTCGGCATCGTTAATTTTGAAGTCCCTGGTGCACATGGCATGATGTAGGAAAGTCCTCGAGGCAATATTAAATCTTTGAAGTCCATAATGCATTGATGAGTCATCAGCTCTTCGGGGTGTTTTGATTGTGATGTCTTTGATGTTGACCAGGCATTAATTCTAATAAAATTGTAACGGTCATTGGGTTTCCAGAGGCATTGACTGAATGAAGTCCCTGAGTCTCTTATGTGATTAATTTAAATATTGACGATTATTTGCTAATTGTGGAGATAAGTTGGTTGGAACTCCAATTACGTGATTTCTTAATGGCAATAAACATCAAAGAGTGCCTGTCTTTCAGTGTGGTATGCTGAGTTGGGTTTTGGAACTGTTGATACTCTGATTGTAGGTGGAATGGTAAGGTCGGTTTTAAGGCTAAGCTTGGTGTTTAGGTCAAAACCAAGGGAAAGGAATTTAAACAATATGTGAGGTAGATGGAAAACAATCCTCTCTTGGATTTTCATAAGGGGGTTCTTGTACATGAAATTGGTGTTTTACAGTTTACCTTTTATCTTTATAGGTGGGACAACTTGTAACAAATGGAGCTGCTTTGTATTTTTCTGTTGTGCAGATTTTTCTAGGTGAGATTATTTTTACAGTTTAACAATGCTATTTGAGTAGGCTAAAAACTTTTTCCACCTTCAATGTTAGGCCATGCAAATACAAATTCAAACTTAGTCAGAAAACATGGAAGATGATAAATAAGTTGCTGAAATGAGGAAATGATACACCTATAAGAATCTACAGCTCCATCCTTCTCCTCCAACAAAAAGATTACTCAAGTGTATCCTACAAGACTTCAATTATTTTTATTTTCAATTATGTGAAATTTTTGTTGAATATATTACACTTTGAATAAAGGAAGGTGGTTAGCTGTGCTCCCTCCCTTGATTGATGGTTTGTTGCAAGGTGTAAAGTTACTGCGCTCCCCTACTTCTAGGGTAAGAGCCATGCTGTCTAGTGGGGCAGTTTGTCTAGGGTGTTCCCATTGTGCCATAGGCACTGGACTATATCAGGAATGGCAATAGAATCAATAGTCTCAATAGTTAGTCACAAAGGTTGGACTAATACTAATGGGTTGATGGTATAGTATCTCATTTATAGTTATTCTTTCCTTAAAAACGAGGTTCTTAGTTTTGGGTTGGAAGGGATCATCCTTTGAATGCTAGCTTTCAAGCCAAGCTTCAAACCTGAAACTTGAAACCATAGTTTGCAAACTTAGACTTGACTTGGACTTGGAAGACAAAAAAGTTCCGACTTAGCAAAAAATGCAACAAATCTTGGCAACTTAAAAAAACGCTTTAACTTTTTTTTAATAACACAAATTATATGCAAAATGTATCAAATGAGTCTATAAAACATCAGGGAAGTGTTTTTTATTAGATTTGAATACAAATAGAGTAAGAATTTGCATCATCATGCAAATACAACAGCTATTTGATAAATATTATGAATAAATGATGATTGTCTTTGAAAGTAATTATCATAAATTTCATATTTGGGAAAATTACAATTTCAAGATATTACAATTTTCTCTCTTTTCTCAGCCTAGAAGGATGCGCTTATGATGCCACCTTGGTACTAGATGGTAGTGACTTGTCCTTTGCCTCATGTTGGACATCATCTACAATGATGTTCTCTAATCCAAACTCTTTTGCTTTTGCATCTACACCGTACATAGCTTGCTTCTCAAAATAAGAAACAGTGTCCTTTGTGAACATAGGGTTCTCATCTTATGCAATTTAGTCACTACAGGGATCATAAACTGAAGGCTGTATTACATAAAAACTAGGTCATTGAGGTGTTGTTGGGTCAACTTAGTGCACTCCTTTGTGTGTGCATATTGGAACAAACTCTAGTTTTGATCACACTTAAAAGTATACAAGGTTGAGACAAAATTTGGAGGGCTTGTTTTTGAAGATTTTAACTATTTCTACCCCAATCTTTGTACCAAGTTCTTGCAAATAAGATATTCAAAAGTTTGCAACTAGACAATATTAATAATTGTGATTTGTAACTTGTAAGATATAAGTAAAGACTCCTATTTTGGCTGTCTAGTGTTTGGATGGATCTCCCTTAAATATGTTATGGAGACCAATAGAACACAAATTATTATTATTCTATTAGTGATCAATGTTAAAGATAATAGCTTCGGTCAGATAAATATGATCATGAATAAAACTTACATCATCAGAATATTTCATATATGTATACCAATATACATAGTAATAATAAATTGAGTTTATTATGACTATGTACATTAATATACATAGTAATAATAAATTGAGTTTATTATTACTATGTACATTAATTTACATACATAATCTTTCCATGAATAAATTAAATGATATAATGATTGATCATATATCGACTGTCCCTAGTATAAAATCGAAAATCATGTGTGGTTCACTTACTGTCGATAAAGAGCATCGACTATCCTCCTCGATTTATCTAAATCGATAATGTGTATCGATTTATCTAAATCGATAATGTGTAACGATTAACTGACTTTTCAGTTTAACATACCGATTGTGAATCGGTTGTGTTAACTGAATAGTTAACCTCCAATAATGAATCGATATCTATTTAATTGTTTGTAATGGCAAACGGTTTACTAATGCCACCGATTATGAATCGGTATTAGTTTATAACAATAAACGGCTTACTAATGCCACCGATTATGAATCGGTATTAGTTATAACAATAAACGGTTTACTAATGCCACCGATTATGAATCGGTATTAGTTATAACAATAAACGGTTTACTAATGCCACCGATTATGAATCGGTATTGATTATGTTAGATGGACAGACATATCGGTGGAGAGACATGCCTCCACACGAGTGGAGACATGTCTATCCATCGGTGTGCCTCCCCATCTAACATATATATGTCTGACAAACTGATCGATAAGGAGTGTACCGAAATCAATGAGTGCAATTCCAAGAAGATCGATCTTATTCTAAACACATCGATAGTTGTGATATAATCAGCAGCACTTGAAGTATTATTGAAACTTAGGAATTCAATATATCTTGTGAACATACTATCTCCCTTCATACTAGTAGCAACCTGCAAGAATCATAGGATAGGAAGATTATCAATTGTGAGATAATAAAATTAAAAGACACCTCTATTTTATCTACTAAGAAATCTAATCTACATTAACAATCAAGATATTGATTACAAAGAGGTTCATCTCCTTATATAGAGAATGGAGTATGAAACCATGCAAAAGAATAAACATGACATGACTCACCCAATACTAAAGTAGCAAACCAAAACTAAAGTAAGCCTTATCTTCTAATATATAATATTATTCTAATAACCCCCCTTAAGGCTTACTACACTAAAAATCAAAGCAAACTAACATAAGCATATCGAACTAAGAACACCTTGAACCATGAATTCACTATTCTTCTGAAGCTTCAATTTGAAAACAGACCATACATACATTAGGTAGAATTCCATCAGGCTGCCTCAAACCCTCGTAAAGGTGTAGCGCCCAAGCTTAATTTCCAAGTTCCTAGATTACCACCTCCCTGAACTCTCGAATCATAGATATCCCAAACCATTGGACAAGAATCCTTGTTGAGCAACAATCATAGTGCTCCATCAAGTTGTCTCATAACCTTGGTAAGGGTATGATTCCCAAGATCCACAAACTCCCAAGCTAACTAGTCAATCATCCATTTTGAGCTTTATCTACACTATCTTCCTACCTATCTTCAAATTGTGGACTTCTTAAAATATGTGTAATTCATGCCCATCAATTTTTTTTAAGCATGCATCATGATCAAAATCATTCTCCACATAATGATTTTTATCCATCATCCTAGCAAATATCTCATGAACAAATGAATTTCAAGCCATTGTAGGATTGAGACAAGGACTTCTCAAAGGGAGGATGATAGTAAGACTTTGGCATAAACTCAAAATACAAACACTCAAAGGAATAAAAAGGATGGCACAATGGAAAGGGTACTAATAAATATCCAAAAATCTCAAATTTGAAAAATAAATTAGAAATTTGAAATACAACCTTGGCTAAGATCTAAGGGGTTGTAGTATTGAACACCAAAATGTAAATGAAAATAAATGAACCTTTTCTATAGATCTAGGGTAAATAAATAGTCAATGAATCAACCCTATAACTGATGAGTTGGGATTGATAGTGCTACTAAAATAAATGCCTGAATTTAAATAAATGATACTTACATCTAAAATTGATGAAGATGCCCTGTGACAAATGTCATCAATTGATTCATCACTTTGTCAAGTCTTTGAGAGATGTTAAACAAATGCCTATGTGTTATGGATTTCCCCATCTAATGTTTTGGTTCAGTTCTATGCTTGTGTAATTGATCTCTACACCTGTGGATTTGAACCTTGCATGTGGATTTGAAATTGCTTGTAGATTCAAACTCTTTTGAATATTGATGCAAGGAATTTGTTTTACATCTGAAAAGGGTGGTGTCAATACACATCATTTAGGGGTGTGCTAGGCAAGGAATGTTCTCCTTTGGTCAAACCCCTATTACCAATTCAACAATTTGGTGCAAATAATTGAAGACAACAAACAAACACATAGTAATGCCTAAGATGTTGATATAAGTCGATGATGTAATATTGATGTTCTATGATGCTCATTGAGTGATAATGCATGTTAGCTTGAAAGCTTGTTGGATGTATAAAGGTGAATTAGGGTTTGTCCATTTATTCTAAATCCTATCACACAACTTAACAGTATTTCATGCTAAAGTTTACACACAATGACTAGTTGGAGGGAGTTGGCTTGGGCTAATCTACTTTCAAATTTGAAAGTTTGGGGTCATTTCCACACTTGTGAATTTGGCCTAGGATAAGGAATGGATAAATTGAAGATTAGGATTGGTCCTTGGGGATGTGTGCAGATGGAGTTAGGTTAGGTTCAAGGTATTTGCCAACTTTTACATTGAAACACAACACTCATACACTAGTTATTGCATTGAGGCCAAAATGGTCAAAGTAAGCCCAAAATGAATGAGAAAAGTGCAGGGCATGCATTCTTCAATGTTACAAAGATTATCGCAAGATTTTTATAATTTTTTTTACCAAATGCAGAGAATCATAGTCAAGTTTTTCTCATGAAATTAAAAAACATCGAGGAAGTATCAAAAGTTGCAATATGAAAATAAGATGAAAATGAAAAAAAAGGAGATACTTAGAAATGCAATTGAGCATCTAGACATCTTTTTCTGCTAATTGTGTAGATATGTCTTGTGAGGAAATTATTGCTGAAATGTACTGTCATTGTAATCAAGAAAACAACAATATTTTTATCCTTCCCATAAACAAATGGATATTCGAAATTCTCAAAGACCTGATTTGAATTTTGAAGCAATTCCTTACAAGATCTTTGAAAGAATATGATGCCTATCAAGATTGATTTAGGATGGATTCCAGTTTTATGCATCTTTATTTTGAAAAATCATTAAAATATTATTAGTTTTCTTTTTTTGATGTGTTTCAAGAAGAGAATTTGATCAACAAAAAAAATAAAAAATCTCATCAGTAGTTTGAACTTTGAAGATTGCTTTGATGCTTTTGTAGAAAAGGGGACATATAGTGAATCTAGTTCCTAGTGCCTAGTTCTTTTCCAGTGATCCCTAGTGATGTCATCATAAGACAAGCTTCACACACACATCTGGCAGTGATTAGAGAGTTAGTCAGTTCCTTTTCAAACAACTATTTTTCACTAAATTCCTTTCATCAGAAATAAATTATAATGTGGTTCCACTTTTACATGTATCTGGATGCATTAATGTTTGCATGGACTCTGGCTATCTTGCAGGTTGTGTTGTTGATTTCAATCAGGTCACTAGCTAACATGATATTATATTTGTTTGGCTAACATGATATCATATTTGTTTGGCTAACATGATATCAGATTCCTTTGCACCAGAAATGCCACATTGCTAAGTTAAAATTAACTCAGTCAACATAGGTGATCGCTGTAGATAAGTAAGTAAATTTGGTGGAATATTACTATGTCTGAGCTTGCACAAGATATATCAAGTGAAAAGATTGTCGAGGAACATAAAAATTGACTAAATTCGTGTCAAACACGATGTGAAAACAATGATAAATGTTTAAATAAGGGCACCATATGAAGAATGCAGCTTTTGATTTATATGTTTTAACAGTTTGGATTGTGTAGAGTCCATTTTCTGTCTTAAAAATCAACTTGTGAGAGAAAGATTTCATTATAGTGCTTTTGTTTATTGTGGGTTGTGGGCGAATTAATGTTTATGTGAGGGGAAGGATCAATATGTGGGCGAATTAACTTTCATTGGTTCTCATATTAATTGCATTCCTGTAAATTTCTTTTGAGTATGGTGATAAGACAAAAAGGGGAATAATATTATGTTTTGTCTCATATGTCATTTTTCATTAAACATTCAATTCACTGTTATATCATTAAGCCAGTTTTTCCTATTCAAATGAAATTCTCCATGGTTCAGAGTTACTATGTTATAAGTTCATAGTTTCTTATTGCCATTCAAATGATTTTTCTTTCAAAATAAGTTAATTTGTTAGTCCTATTTTTGTCCTTTTTGACCTTGGACTTGGTGTTTGGAGCATCTATACTCTACTGGCTACAAGTCTTTTGATGTTTTTTTATGAAATGGATAGCCTTTCACTACAGGTTTAGATGCATTTGTTATCATATTTTATTAATTGAATTTTATGATATTATCTTGATGATATAGTCTACTGCATATATCCTAGTATTAAAATTTATTGAATTATTTAGTGTTGGTTGGCAGTTTGTGGTAATATGCTTCCTTTCTTGTTTAGGTATTTATGGCTTCAAGGCCGAGTCTATCAATATTACAAAGTACATGCAAGATTTAACATTAGAAGATTTACTTAATGGGAAGTGTAACGTGGCTAGATTTTCTCGAGTTGAAACTAGGGAAAGCCACAATAATAACAAAAATCTTCTGCAATGTGTTCAAAAGATTTGTCAGATACTACCATCACAGTCTAACAGATCTACTAAGAATACAAAATCACTGGATACCAACTACAATTTGAAAGGGGAGCTTTCTATATCCACTGCAGACAAAGAAAAAGTAGGAGGAGAAGCATCATCACCAAGAAAGGTAAGATGATTGTTGTCTACATTATTTATGTTTGTTTGCTCAAAGTTTGTTACTACGTATATATTCTATATAACAATTTGTCCTGTGGCTATTTGATTTCTGTCATTGTAGGGCATATGAAATTCTCAGAAAGGGATTTAGCTGCACAATTGTTTTTCTTGATTTCTCATGATTTGCTAATATGTTCTCAGGAAGTTCATAATAGTGATCCTTGGGAAGTCAATTTCAAAGATGCAGTGAAGGCAGGTCTGGGACCAGATTTTCTAGTGAATAGGCTCCCACTCTACCAGCCTGAAGAGTTCATGCAAAATTTGAGAATTTCCCCTATTGAATCTTTGGATAGCTTGATATCACAAAGTCCCATTCAAAAGATAAATGGATCGAAGGGTTTGCCTTTCCTAAATTCTAATACATGCATGGTACACAATAGTAGTATTCCTCCTTTCTCTTGGTCACTTCCTTACTGTGGGCCCTGCAAGAGCGTCCTGGAAACTTGTAGGTTTTCGACAATTCAAAATATAAATGCAAGACAGTGGATTCAACTAAGTGGCACCCAGCCTATGAACAAATATTGCCTAAGCAACTCTCAATCTGCAAAGTTTTCTGGTTTGAAATTGGAATCCAGAACTAAGTTTGAAGGGTGCATAGATGTACCTGATAGGATTCCTTTGGTTCAGAATTTTGTGTCTGAAGCTGCAGACGATAGGGACATTAAATTGATGAAAGGTAGTAGCTTAATTGATTCTTGTTACCTGGCTGAAGTAGAGAAGTCGGTGGGCAATATATCTTCCAATCATCATATTTACAGAAATTCTAAAGAAACACTCGATGTGCCTGAGAAAAAACCCAAATATAATACAAGCTGCATTCAAGCAACTTTGGAATCTGAAAAGAATAAGACCTCCACCAATCAGTTCACAAGAGACTGTACTACTGGAGTTGCAGATGCAATCATTCCAGTTCCTGAGAAATTGGGAATGGTTAATGAAGAAGAAAGAAAAGTCATGGATGGTATTGCACCAGCTTTCTCATCTGTTATATCTTCACCGGGAACGTTACACAGCATGCTTCCATTTCATGATCAAAATAATGTACCAGGTATTCTTTGCTGCTCAAGTATTTCTTTGTATTCAGTTGGTATAGAACTTATATGCAGATCATTATGTCAGCTTTTACCTCACTTAATACAGTACTTGTAATCCTGTGATTATCTTAAAAAATTATCTGGGTGTGTATTTGATGTGCTGAACTACACTCCATTTGAATTTAGACGAGGCTTACTAATTGAATTACTATGTAATGCTACTATCTCTTGGCTCCTTAGTCTCTTAAATTGATCCAATTTACAATCTGTTGAGTTGGAATGTACTTACCATGCCTGTATGGAAACAAAAGTAATAGATGTCTGTAAAGGTAACATTTAGTTATCATACTAATGAATTCCTGTGCTTTTAGGGCATTTCTTTTATTTGCTGGTCTGCCAGAATTGTTATCATATTCTCTGATTTAACTTTTGCTTCTCTGGAAGACCACACTACTTTTTAGGCCCTTTTTAATTGTTGAAGCCTCATGTTGGAGGATATTGGAAGACTTGATTTGCAACTATGGACAAGGTAAAGTCCATAACTAGGTCTATTATATCATGCATAGGTCTTCAACTTCAGGATGAGATTCCCAGCAATAGAGCTTGGTCACCTCGGTGCCACATACTTCATAGTCTTGTACATATATTGATCAAAAAGAAAATTTAAGATAACGCCATCTTGATTCAAATTATAACAGCAAAATATATGGCATCGAAATTGCAGCCGTTGTGTTTGGTGATGTTTTCCCAGTGGTTGTTCAAGAGACTGTTAGAATAGTTGAGCCAGTGATAGAGGTCCTTCACATCGTGGATTGGAAAAACCTAACAATGGATTGGTGTAATAAGGAAATGGAAAGGGCCGGCTATCCAGTCTATATGTGAGTGTAGCATCTTTGAATGAATTAGCAGGGTCAAACTCATATACCTCATTGTGCAGTTGGGTACTTGCTTAACTCTCCCTTGGGAGTGATGGTGAGGTGGTGAAGGGCCTCTGTTCCTCCTTAGAGAGGGTGCTTTTCTTTTTAACCTTGCTTCAAAAGAACTGATCTTCAACAAGGACATTTTGTTCAAAGGTTTTTACCTTTCACTATGCTATATATCTTCAAAGATAGCTCAATCTGTCATTAAAGTCTATATTAAACTTTGAATGTATAATTTCATAGATAAATGGATCTCTATGGTTGTTTGCACTTCTTTAAAATTTATCTAAAATACTTGCAGAAAAAACTGTGGAGAATAATAGGTTGAATTTTAGATTTTAATACCACTGAACAACAAATGCTAGAAGTGAAAGAAGAGGCTGTAATATTTGATATGGTGTATGACCTTGTTAAAGTATTATAGAATGTTAACAATGGCACAACTTTGGTTCACTGAATTGGCATATTTCGTCAAATTTTACACACAATTTTTATATATCAGGCTTAACTAAGAAATTGACATACATACATACATATACATAGATACATATATATACATATATACATATATACATATGTACATGTACATGTACATATACATATACATGTGTCTATATGTATATGTACATGTCTATGTATGCATATGTATACCAGTTCTTGGCAAAATGGGCTGGGTCTGGGTCCCGGTTCTCCCTGGGTTCCTCCCGGGTCCTGCCCAGGTGGCTGGGTTCTCTGTGGGTCCTGAGAACCCAGCCACCTGGGCAGGACCCAGGAGGAACCCAGGGAGAACCCGGGGAGAACCAGGAGAATCAAGGCCCGTGGGTTCCCAAAAACAGGGCCCACAGGTCATAAAAACACAAAAAACAGTAAAAAGAACACCTTTTTAAATTTTTTTTTAACATCTAAATCCTAATTTCGCCCCTTATGATGCATGAAATGCATCAAAACATATATATAATTTTGATGTTTGAACATATATATATATATACGGACATACCTGTACCCAAGCTTTTTTTTTTGTCGAATCCGCGAATCCGTACCCGAATCGGTAACTTAGTGTATATGTATACATACGTGTGTGTGTGTGTGTGTGTGAATGTATATATAATGTATATGTATACATATGTGTGGTAAAGAGACATTGAGTACTTACAAATTATCTTTCTTCACAGCTATCTGATGTCATGTTTGAAATTTATTAGTAGTTAATCAGCCAGTGTTGAAGACACTAACTCTTTGGGTTTGTCACATTTACATCCTTAGAGGTTTGATGGAAGGTTATCTATCAAGCCTCCAAAGTAGCATATCTTGGAGTAAGACTTTCACTCAACTGAGTCTTGTTATGGTGCACGAGATTTGACAGTCAACAACAATATATTGTTGTGGCTGACTTCATGCATCTGCACACGCACCTTATTCACTTGGGCACATCATGACTTTACATTATGCCTTGAAGTTTGTTGATAAGAGCATATCCAAACAAGGTTATGTTGAGCCATCTATAGTGGGGAATAGGGAAATGGACTTGTTACAGTGGAAATCATTGGAAAATTCCATAGACAAAACATTATAAAACACATTTTTTACAATGATTGATCATCTAATAATAGGTGTAGGTGAATTGATAAGGTCCACTTTACTTCAAATCTCGATCATGAGATTGTAATTGAAAAATAGAAAGTTTGAACGATATATAGGGTAAATGCAATGAAGTCCACTTGTAGGCTTTTACAATGGGGGTCTGATTCACCAAATTGGACATCGTAGGAAGAATGCGTAGACAAAAAATTACAGAATGCTTATTTTGAAATGATTGATCATCTAATAACAAGTGTAGGTAGATTGATAAGGTTCAATTTATTTTGAATCTTGGTCACGAGATTGAAACCCAAGATAAAAACAACATTTGGACAATATATAGGGTAAATGGAAAATAAATCCACCGTAATCGAAGAATATAAAGTTTGTACAATATGTAGGGTAAATGCAATACTTGTAGGCTTTTACAATGGGGGTCTCATTCACCAAAGTGGACATCATAGGAAGAATCCGTAGACAAAATATTACAAAATGCATATTTTAAAATGATTGATCATGTAATAAAAAGTGTAGGTTGATAAGGCTCAGTTCATTTCATAATTCCACAGAGTTTCCTGATGGGGGACGCGGGGCTATAGGGATAGGGGAACCAAGGGCTGTAGGGATAGGGGAACCAAGGGCCTAAATTTGGGGACAGTGTCAGAGCAATGATGGCGGGGTGGTGGTGGTGTTAATATACATTTAGTACTTAAAAAATAGTTATAAAAGATTATTTAGTATAAAAATTACAAATGAAACTTTGGCAAACTGGTAAAATACTAAAACTTAAATACTACTAAACTTTGAACTGAATATTAACAATTTAACATTGAAGTTTGAATATTGAAAATGTTGGGTTCAAAATTTATATTATATTTAGCATTTCATAATGATGATTAGAATTGGTACAATGATATCAAAATAACAAAATGGAGTGAAGTGAGGCTTCTAGTCATCCACAAACTCCTCATTACTAGAACTATTGGAAGTGGACTCTACATGGTCAAGCTTCGCCAATCTAATACAAACCAGCCTTGCATCTGCAATTATAGCATCCTCATCAATATTTGTTGGCTCCTCTGGCTCTACATCCCACCATGTTGTTGGACTCTCTTTGTACAAAAGTGTCCCGTGGTCAATGAGACACAAAACACTATGTACAGCCACAATCTTCTCTACTCTTTTAAAGGTAAGTCTATAACTCTTAAGAGAGTGGATGAAGCTATAAGTAGACAGGTTCCTCTCAGCTCTCGAAGAACTAGAAACCTAAGGTAGCAAATAAATGACTAGAGTGGTAGTCAAAGAAATTGGTCCATGACAATTCCACAAAATCGGGTCTTCCTGTGCCATAGTTGCAAAATCCATCTTGGCCACCTTAGAATAACCCCTAAGAGTTGAAAATTTTGTCCACTCAATATAAATGATGCCTGCCTCTACAAGATCATACATCTTTGGATGGCCCTAAAGAACCCTATCTTCACTTCAACATCCTATATGGGTGTAACTCTACCAAGCCTTTGCTTGTACCACTTGGGGTTCAATGCATAGGCAACCATGTGCAAGGGAGTGTTGAGCTTCTCCCATCTCTGATGAATGATTGTCTAAATGTGCTCATTGTAGAATGCTAATGTGGGGTACTCCTCTTGCATGACAACCCTCATTTGGTTAATCATAGTATCAATGCACTCATACACCTCTCCAAAGCTAGGTGCATTGGCATCCCCATATCTAATGACCTAGAAAACTGGAGTGATGATGGAGACAATATATTTTTTATCACCCCAAAAACATCACTCTTCACTACATCCTTCACCCTTATCTCCTTCTCTGTCTTAGACTTGGGCTACCGATTCCATTCTACTGTCATAACCATTAGTTGCAATGCCTCTTGCAACTCAAGCATTCTCTCCAAGAGAATGAAATAGGATTCATATCTAGTCTCGATAGGTTTCAAGAATTCCTTCTTGGAGAAGGTCTTGAAGAGTGCATGTGAAGTGTTGTGGTTGCAAATAAACATATGCACATCTCTAGCATCATTGGCCACTACTTTGATCCAATCTATCTTTCCCATGTCCTTGAGTGCATTATTCATGGCATGCACACAACGAGTCCACCAAATATGTTTGTAAGCTGTCTCAATTAATCTCCCTACAACTTTGCACACATGGGCCACATTTATCACTACTTGGACCACATTTTGTGGCCCAACCTTCTCAATAGCATCCTTGACAACCTGAAACTAAAAATTGACATCTTTGTAATGCCCTGAACAATCAATTGCCTAAATAAAAGATGGGCCCTTTGAATATGTAACCACAATATTGATGAGTGGACAATGCCTAATGTTCGTCCACCCATCCATGATTATATTGCATCCACTTGCCCCACAACATTCCTTCATTTTCTCTGTTAACACATCTATCTTGGAATAGTTCTTATCCAAGATTGTGGTCCTCAATTTTGTTTGCCCTGGTGGCACATATGATGGTCTTGTCCTTGCTACCATCACCATCACCTCCTTTTAATAAGGAGATTGAGCCACATAGAATGGAATACCATTTGCAAAGAAGAATTTGCTATTGGCATAATCTGCATCATTCGTCATCTGCACATTGAACAATTCAACTATTGGGTTAGGGCTTTCACTTCTCAACTTGTGTTCCCCCCCTAGCCTTTGCTACATGGACCCTTGAAGTAGAACTTGACATACATACAACTCTGAAAAATAAATTGAATGAATGATTCAATAATTTGATAATGTATTCAACAATACATAAGCGTATATATATAGATTACAAGACGACCTTCTAAATTAAGAACAAGTCGTTTAAAGTGAACTACTAAAAAGCTAAATGCTAAATAAAACTTAAAAGCTAATTAACTAAAAAGAAAAAGCTAAATGCTAAATAAAGCTTAAAATCTAATTAACTAAAAAGCTAAATGACCATTAAACAAGGAACTAAATATAGGTGACTAAAATATAATTAAATATTCTAATACCCTCCCTTAATGGTCATTCTATCTACTAACTACCCTACAAAAGACATTGCAAGTCTTTTGATCACAAATGAAAAGAACACTTTGCTGCGGTGGAGACCCTCCCTGGATCTGAAAAGTGTTAATGACCAAGAATACCAGAATCTATCCAACCTGATGTTGGGTAACCAAACTGAAATTTCAAACCACGATTTGAGGAAAAATCAGCAAACCCTCCAAAACTGAAGATACAAATCATCATTTTTTGTAAAAAATAAATGGCAAAAAACCCTAAAACGTCGCGTGGTGAAACCCCAAGCATCACGCGGTAAAACACTAGTCATCATGCGGCAAGACACCAGACATCACATGGCAAAACAACAAACATCATGTGGTAAAACAACAAACCTCACGCGACAAAATAGCAGACATCATGTGGTAAAACAACACTCCTTGATTTTTGAGGAAAAATCAAGCAAAACCCTCCCATGATATTTTGTGGAGAAAAATCAAAAAACCCATCCGATGACAAAATCAAAAAGCATAGAAGGCTGACTCCTCTTCACAATGCTCTGCAACATGAGCCTGCACTTGCTCCTAAGACCCTCCCTGGTTGGACTTCTGATTAGCCAACCTCTTTCTATAGAACTTCTGGATATGCCCAGGTCCACCACAATAGTGACATGTGAATCTCTGCGTGAACCCCTCCTTAGAGTTGTACTGCCCTTTCTACTGTGCGTACTCACCTTTGCCCTTGTCCTTGGCAGTAAAAGCTTGTTCCGCACTGATACTGTTACTACCAAATTGTTGTTTCCATCTATCTTGTTGTAGAAGCTTGATGCAAAGATTAGGAAACTTCAGATCAACACTAGTAGAAGAGATATTAAGTGTGTCAATGAAATGCTCGTAAGAGTGGGGAAGACTTTTCAGCGTGATCACTACCATATCCTCTTCCATCATGGTTCGACCAATAACTTCCAACTGGTCACAAATCTCCTTGATCTTCGTAAAATGTGCCTGGATAGATGTCTTGTCATCCATCATGATAGAAAACAACATATTCTTCAAAAAGAAAGCTCGGCTCTTGTCGGACGTTTCATGAAGATCCTTCAAGAGATCCCAAATCTCTTTAGCTGTTTTACTTGAAGGCACCTGAGGGAGTTGATCATCTATGACGAATAACTTGATAAGCATGACAGCCTCTTGATTCTTCACATCATGTTTGTCTTGATCATCACCCGCTGTTGTAGGATGAGATTCCTTGTCCAAAACAATCATATCAAGGCAACGATACTCAAAAATTGATAACATCCTCTACTTCCTAGTATTAAAGTTTTGTCCGTTGAACTTCTGGCTGCTTTCCAACATGACATTCGTCAATGATGCCATTTTGGAAATTGAGGTTAATCGAGGTCAACTGAGTGAAAGCTAGAGATAGAAGAATCTGATTTAAAAATAAATCAGAATAGAAGCAACTGCTGAAAAAACTGAAACCCTGGAGGAGAATTCTGGCACAAACTCAAGGCGCGAATTTCGAGGTTTGGAAGAAACCCAGAAATTAAATTTTTCTGTAAACTTAAAACCTGAAATTTTTCCTAAAAATAATCAGAAAAAATAATAATTTGCAAAAAATAAAAAAATACCTCTGATTTTTTTTGTTAAAAAACCAGAAAAATATAGACGTGTTTTTTCCCAAAAAAATGCAAAAAAAAAGGGGCAAAAACCCTAGGTCGGATGTATAGCATAAACGGCGCCTAGAAGATAGCAAAATTCCCGACGTCCACAGAATTAGCAGAAATCGCGGACTGTTTTTTAATTCCAAGGCAAATTCGCTAGCACAAAATTTGAGGCACGGAAAACGAGGCACCTATTAAAATATGAGACCAACCCAAAAAATCTCTCGAAAAACCCACCAAGAATCTGAAATCAGAATGCAGATCCGACGGCTCAAAAATCGAGGCACAGAAAACGATGCACCCAAAAATCTGATGACAACCCAGTTGAGGTCTCGAAAAACCCACCAAGAATCTGCAACTAGATTAAAATTTCGACTTGAACAGAAGGGTCAAAACCCTAGTCGAAAATTGCAGAAACCCTAGGAAAATTTTCAATCTGCAAAAAAAACCCTCCAGGTTGCAGGGCCGAAAATCTCTAGAACCCTTAAAAAACATGAAATGCTGCCCAGCACAAAGAAATTCGCCTACTAACCAGAAACCCTCGAAACCTTCAAAAAGCCTTCAATAAAGCAAGATCGTTTTTTTATTTAAAAACAATAAAAAAAAATCTGGAGCCAAACTTTAAAGAATCCCATTGATCTGCTCTGATACCATGAAAAATAAATTGAATGAATGATTCAATAATCTGATAATGTATTCAACAATATATAAGCGTATATATAGAGATTACAAGATGACGTTCTAAATTAAGAACAAGTTGTTTAAAGTGAACTAAAAAGAAAAAGCTAAACGCTAAATAAAGCTTAAAAGCTAATTAACTAAAAAGAAAAAGCTAAACGCTAAATAAAGCTTAAAAGCTAATTAACTAAAAGGCTAAATGACCATTAAACAAGGAACTAAATATAGGTGACTAAAATATAATTAAATATTCTAATAGACATACATACAACTCGCCTTTGCAAAGTAGAAGTAGAATTGTGTGGTTGGCTCTGATGACCCATTGGCCTATGAGACAAATAAGCAGATATAGGTGCAACTATAGTGTCTTCATCACTGACACAACATAGCTTACTTAACCTTGAATTTCAGGTTTTTTGGTCTCTCCAAAAACTTTATGCTTCCTTACCTTTCCTCAGATATGAAGGAGGTGGGCATTAACTTTGGTAATGCTGCCTTGAAATTCAAGGCCACAAAAGTGGCACTTCCACAACCTTGTGGCTCCAGATGTCCCAAGCCTGCTCTATGATTTTTTTGCAAATTGTTTTAAAGGAGATTTACAATCAAAGGGACCCTTAGTAAAATCTGCCAATAATGTGAAGGGGCAATTCATACTTGCAGCTACACTCGCCATGGAACTGGTGGTTTGGGCTTCAATTTCATGATTATCCCCTTCAGCCTTAGCCTTTGGTGCATAATTAGATTTATTACTTTCACTTTGAATCTCAACCTCATCCTTGCTCATGCCATGAGACTTCATTGTGACATTGCAATAAATAATATAAAATTTATATTTAATAATTTTAAAATTAAAATTCAGACTAGGCATGCAACATGATGCAAAGGATTAAGATACAAAGATTTTCTTAATCTTTAGGTCACACGAGGCATAGAAGCAAAGGATACACAGAATGAAAATATTTGTTCTTAATCTTTGTCAACCAAGAATTTCATTTTGTTTTTTACTCAAGGTCACATGAAGTGCAGAAACAGAGTATACACAATAGTTTCATCCTAGTTTGACAAATGTTAAAATAAAAATAATAAATTTGAACATACATATAAACTACTAAAACTAATTTGTAAAACAGTAACCTTAAATGAAAAAATAAAAAATATGACAGCTTACAATTATGTCTATGAACGAAATTTTTTTTCTAACTTTCAAATTTCAATGTTGAATCTTGATGACAATATGAACAATGAACAATAACATTGAACAATGAATATACTTGCAGTCATGTTCTTGGGTAATAAGGCCATGATACCATCAATCATGGGCAATTCCTTCCGAGTGTAGAATGGCGAATTTAATAGTGTTCTCCTCCATCATGGGACCAAGGGAGAGATAGGTGTCCATATTTTGGACCCATGAACGTGCTATGACTCTTCCGGATCCATCAAAGTTGGGAAGAGTCATTTTCCTTACCCTTTGTTATAATTCTTTGTTGGGTTGTCTTCTTTCCCTCCTAGGGGCATTCCTTGTTTTAGCATCATAATAATCCCTAAAGGAAACATTTCTCCTAACATCGGGATCTACTCTTGAGTATGCTTCAACAATTTCATCAACATTGTTAATAGGCGGATTGTTTTCTTCTTCCTCTATTGTGTGTTATCCCCTAGGTAGAAAAGGAGGTCTCGTTAATCTAGGGTTTGATCCCCTTGGTGGTATGTTGTTATTTTCTGAATAATTAGAGTTTAAATCCCTTCCGTTTGTTTGAGTGGGTTTGGGGGTATTGATTGTATCATTCATATTATGTAAGGTTTGGAGGAGTACTTGAGTTGTCCTCTCATTGTGCTCCATGAAGGCGCTCATTTCATCTACCAACTGTTCACCCATTTTATTTCTTTGAGTAGGGTTATTATTTGCTACAAGTCGTCTTCTTTCCCTTTCCAATGCCCTTTGAGCTCTTTAGCTTAGTTGCATCAACTATCTTTCATCCCATAGGCTGGCAGGAAAAATGCTCTGATACCAATTGTAATGTTCCTTTTGGGATGTACCTGAAATTTGCCCAATAATAATAATAACAATAACATAATTTTATTTGCAAGAGTACTTCTCTATTAAATTACAAAATAATAATTGAATCTTGGAAGATAATTAATTAGCATTAAACCAATGATAATGCAATTTCCTATTGTAAACCTGCACAATATAGCTTCCACCATATTAGAAACATGAGGGGAAATACACCATAGGATGCTGGGAGACTATCCACCACAATTAAGCCCAAGAGCATTGAACAAGTAACCAACTTAATCCGGTGCCTTGGCCCACAAGCAACCAACTCAATGGGTGCCCACAAGTAACCAACTCAATGGGTGTCCACTTAATGGGTAGGATCCATACTCCTGCATTCCTTTGTGTTTCCTTCGCCGTTTCTATTAAGTTTGCTCCACTTAAATTAATAAATAATTATACATAAAATAAATAATTATACATAAAATAGAGTGTGATCCGAAACCTTGATGCAATTTAACTCACACAATCAAATCCAGAAGCATATTCAGATAGACTAATGGATTGTGGAAATCTAACAACATTAATATATATTTCTGAATTCATTTGTTATGTTTTTTCCTTCTTGTTTACGGGAGTGAGAGTGTTTTATGGCGGGAACATGACATCTTAGCTCGCCTTTTGAAAAGCTGTATGGTCTTGTAGTTGGCATTGAAGCAGATTTTTATAATCACATTTAGGGAAACTCATATCACATCTTTCACAATACCAATTACCATTTCTATTCTTGTTCACATTCTTTGTGCATTGCATACCTTCAATCTTCAAGGGGCAAGCAGTGTAACAGAAATTGTCTACCTTCATGAAAGATAAGGTAGCTTTTATCACAATCCATTCAGGTTGATTAGATCTACCAAGTCCTTCATCCTTATTTTGTGCCGTAGTTTTCAACATTCTAGCTTGTTTAACGGATGAAATTTCCTTTGTAATAGAATGAGAAGCAAGATTCTTCCCTTGCGTATCAAATTAGGATCTCAATCGCTGTGATTCTAGAGGATCCAGATTTATAAGAAGTTGGGTTGTGGTGATTGTTCCCACAGATTTCCCACTAAAATCACTAATCCGTCTAGCCTTTACTGCAAGAATGGGAAAAGTTCCTAAATTGCATAGTTCTTGGAGTTGTATTTATTGCAGAAACCACCCCACACTGTTAAATCCACTCTGCAACCTATAACATGTCCTTCAGTTGAAAGAGTTCTTTTTTGAGTTAGTGTGGCATTCTTTTTTAATATTCTATTTGATGGATTGTTTGATTAAATAACACCAATGATTTCAACCATAGAATTGCTTTCCATGTCCTCAACTTCACTTATTGGTCTAAAGCTGGAGCACTGATTTGGTCTCAAGCTATCCTCTTCCAAACACAACTCAATTATAGAATTACTTTCTAAAAAAATTTGCTAGTCACTATTTAAATGGTTGAAATTCTTTTGTGCAGGTTTGAGTCTTTCTTTTAAGATTGTAAAGGCTCTCCCAATCTCTATGCAACCATATAATTTATTTGCAATACCATTAAAAGTTAAAACATGTTACTCTTATTTCACCACCATCAAAATCAACCAATTCAAAACTAAAAACTTTTCCATTTCCTTTTGTGTTGTTGAAATGACAAAGTTGATCCTTTGTAGTAATTCTAGCCTTTATTGTCCATCTACCTTGGTAAGGATTTAGTACTGCAGTAGGAATGATTCTTGCAAGACCTCATTTCTTGCAAGAATTGGGCAACCATATGGATTGCTGGGAGGATTCATGCCTACATTAAAATGTAGACAATACATCAATAAAGCAAAATAATAAATGGGTGTCTTTGTAGGGTTCTAAATTAAAAAAAGTTCAAACACTAACAATTTTCTTAAATTATAAATATAAAATAGAAAGATTGCTCAAATTAAGAAAACAATGCTATATTATTGAATCTAATTACTATAAGAACTAGAAGGCTTACACAAACCTATAATACATGAATGAAAGGAAAATATATTTGCCATCTAAATAAGTATTAAATCATATAATTAACAAATGAGACAAGTACATGAGAATTTTCTGGATTTCAAAATACAAATCCAATATTCTTGTCAGAAATTTCTTTTTGACTATGTATTATTGTTTGTTGCATTTCTAAACATATTTTTTGAAAGCCAAGGATATCCAGAAACTTGTCAATTCAACTTATTCTTTTGACTATGTTTTTTTTCTACATAATAATAGACATGATGCCCCTCATCTTTGAATAAAAACATATACTAAAATTTAGATATGCAAATTACAAAATTCTAAATGAACATTGATTATACAATTAATTAAACCTAGGCTAGACTTCGAAAGCATCAAAGCCTTAACAGAGTTTTGAATAGAGTTACAAACCCTCCAAAATGTCAAATGACAGAAAAAAAGCACGGAAAATTTACAAATCTTTTTTCAGCTTAACAGTGCTTTCACTGGAAAGTGAGAATCAGGGCTGAAAGAAATAATCAAGGAAAATATATGAATAGAGAATTAGGATGGAAAGAAATAATCAAGAGATACATGATTCAACATAGCCACTCCAACCATGCAGTGCAATTTACAGTCATAAAATGAGGTTAAAAAGTTTTGATCTATTTTATCACCACCCCAAACAAATATATAATGTCAATCCCTCGAGCCATGCGTTATAAAAGAAGCTATCAAGATCCCATGTATACCAAAATATCGTTAATAATCATACCCCACCCACTAACAATGAAAACACCATTTAATTTGTTCTGTTATTCGACTAGGGTGCCACCTATTATAAGGTTTCACAATTGAAAGATTAACAAATCCATTTACCATACTTTTATCATAACCATTATTCAATATTACTTCTTCTACACAAAATTGAATTTCAGAATAAAGCATGAGAGCTATATAATAACCATTATTCAATATTACTTGTTCCACACAAAATATTTGTATGCATGATTGATTGATTGTATGATTTGAGGAATTGGTTTGTGATGATTAAGTGATTGTTGATTAGATGATTGATGAGTAATGATGTAATGAATGCTGGTTTGATATATTGGTGAATGATGATTTAATGAATGCTGTCATGTCCCCTCCCTGATCATTATATTTATAGAAAACCTAAAAATAATAATCATTATTTATTAATTAATATAATATTTATCAACGAATGATTATTTGAAATTATTACTTTTTTTAATTAATATTCATTTATCAATAATAATATCCTTGAAATATTTAAATTAATATTACATAGATTACAAACAAATATTACAATCGGCCATCATGTAATATTCATCGATGGTTCAAAAAGACAAGACCATTGAGTATTGCTAATTACTGATGAACATTAGTGGACATCAACCACTTAGTTTCTACTCCGATATTGGAGTGCTAATGTACAACTACTATACAGTAATCACCATTGCCTAAACGTGTTGATTAGCTAATGGAAGATAGCCACAGATTAAAGTAACGCAACAGTAGTAACACGGGAGTTAGGAACTGATTCGTTGTGATATTGAAAACAGTTCCACTCTATAAACAACAACAAATTATATTAAGAAATATGCTTATCAAGAGAGCATCGATTCAATATAAGAAATGGTCTAAAACAATTAAGACTCCTAAATGGAAGTCGTTAATAGCTATGAGAATAGCGATTAGTATGGGCAACAATTACTTGCAAAAGGAGCGATTAAGGCATTAACCATTATTTATGAAAAGAGACGATTAAGGAAGAGGTATATCGCTTCACATCCAAAGGATGTAGTCTTTCGGGTTTATAAGATATATATGGAGGATCAATCCAATTCTCAAAAAAATCATCAATTACTTTCTGATTCTTTTACAACCTTATTGGATCAAGGGAAGAATAAGGGAGACAAGATGACTAATCCAGAACTGTCATAAAGTTTACCGACAGGAACATCCTTGTTTCGGATGGTATGCATAGGGTATGTGTTTAATAGGTAAGCTTCATATATGTAGCCCGATAATGTTTGTATATAGAATTTGATAACAATATAACCAAGACTGCAATATTGTATAACATTAATACTTAATTCCATAACAGTGGCAAACCAGATCTGCTATGTGAAAAATAAATTGAATGAATGATTCAATAATGGGATAATGTATTCAACAATATACAAGCGTATATATAGAGATTACAAGACGATGTTTTAAATTAAGAACAAGTCGTTTAAAGTGAACTACTAAAAAGCTAAACGCTAAATAAAGCTTAAAAGCTAATTAACTAAAAAGAAAAAGCTAAATGCTAAATAAAGCTTTAAAGCTAATTAACTAAAAAGCTAAATGACTATTAAACAAGGAACTAAATATAGGTGACTAAAATATAATTAAATATTCTAATACTATGCGTCAGATCTGTTTGCCCTTTTACCAGGACCTAAATATAGTAAAAACCAATGTTTAAAGCAGTTGTTGTATCAATAAAGTATCTAAATGTAATTAACAAATACATTCATAATTGGTTATATTATATATATATGTATATATATATATATAGAGAGAGAGAGATTGTAATATTAATAAGGTTATATACATATACATATTCATATAGATATAACCTTATTAATATTACAACATTACTATATATATATATATAATGTCTTAATTAGACAAATAACGATATTAGATTGTAAATCAGAAAGAGCTCATAAGAATTATGGATGTATGATAGATGAACCATTTATTTATTAATAGTTAATTGATTGAGCAATGGAATATCACTGATTGGATTCGTGTTAATGGAAATGTCTCCTAATATATTTAGTTTGAGTCATACATATATTGAAATAGATTGATTATGGTTAAAACATGTCTAAACCTAGTAGGGGACATTACAAATGCTGATTTGATAGAGTGATTTGATTATTAACTGTTTGCTTGATTTGATAATTGTTGATTGCTTTTGTGGATTCATGAGTGATGATTGATAAGTCATCCTTGAATGCTTAAAATGATTTCTCCTTTATGCTTTATTGGTGAAAGGGTCACCACCTTTCATACAAATTGAGTCATTACTCTCTATTGCTGCCCTTTGAGAATAATAAATAATTTTCCAAATGGATCTCCCTTGGATCTCCTCCTCAAATGAAACCTTCTCCCTTGTATATCTTCTAATGTGATAGAAGAGTCACACCTCTTCATCATGTCTGCCCTTTGTGAGAGTCACATCCTTTCAAAATTTCCACCCTTTGAAAGAGTACAACCCTTCATCATTTCTGCCCTTTGAAAGAGCCAAAACCTTTCACAATTATCACCCTTTGAAAGAGTACAGCCCTTAATTATTTCTCTCTTTTGAAAGAGACAACCTTTCACAATTACCACACTCTGAAAGAGTACAGCCCTTAATTATTTCTCTCTTTTGAAAGAGACAACCTTTCACAATTACCACACTCTGAAAGAGTACAACCCTTCATAATTTTTGCCTTTCGAAGGAGTCACTTGTTTATTTTCTTCCCATTCCTTTCTTCTTCCATTAATTCTTTCTTCCTTCCTCCCTCCATATCCCCTTTCAAATGAACTCCTCCCCCTTTTATATCTCATGTTTGAGGGAGTTACAACTCTTCATATCATGCTTTTTGACCATTCATTAAACTTGTTTAAATATTAATCAAATTATATTTTATTTTTATTCTTTTATATTTTAATTTTTTCCATTTGAGCATTAAGAAATGGGGATTTTGTAGTTATAATTGCTCGGAAGACATGTATGTGAAATATGGAATGATTCGAAGGAATATGATCTCATGGATCTTGGCCAACCTCCACAATAGAGTCATCCATTTATGGGAACTCTCATTGACTAATTTGATGAGCATGGTGGACGTTTTAAAGGATTACATTTTCAGAAATCGTAGCCTTTGTTTGTTTTTGGAGTTGATGACTTCAAAGATGAAAGTATGGAATTAAAAGATGCGTTTATGCCTTTTTACACTTATAAGGCATCTTGACTACATTAGGACAATATAATATTATAATGAGTACCCATGGATTATGACCACATGTAATGACCAGATAATAAAGATGTGGATTGGAAATCGACAACCTGTATATCTATACTCACTAGCCGCAACCAATATGTGATGTGTGCTTCCTTTCATCCCAAGAAGGATATATTTGAGTCGGGCTCTTTGGATCAAACTGTTCAAGGTTGGGATGTTTGTTCTCTCAGGAAGAAAATTGTTTACCCAGCTAATGGCATCTTAAGGTTAAAACCAAACAAACATTTATTTGTTTGAAGGGGTGGGTGCTATCATCAAATATGTTTTGGAAGTTCATGATCAAGGAGTGAAGTGGGATGTACTACATCCCACTTGAAGGAGTTGACTTCGAATATGAGAAATTGGTTTTAAGACTTCTAATATGAGAAGTTGATTTTAAGACCTTTAACATTACTAGTTCAATCTTAAACTATGGCCCAACCGGGTACTTTTGAGTGCTAAATTTTCTTTAGTGGCCGGAGTGACTCAGCAAAAAACTATCTAAATCTGGTTCTATTTGGCATTTATGTAGCAGCAGAGTAATGGAGAAGACGGTAACACCAAATTATTTATGTGGACATTCCCTTCTTCACCATTCTTGTCTTCTAATTCTATCAACTATTCACTCTTAAGGTTAATGCACGCATAGACTGTACAAATCAATCTGAGGAAAATCGACAAATTTTAGCTCAACTCCAATATACATATCTGCGTCTTCCTTATGCAACAATCCTGGTCTCTAAACTGTGATAGTAAATGGGTGAGTGAAATCATGATCACATTTTCACTTAATCTACATTTACACCTAATAAAAAGATTTCAAGCTGAATACAAAGCTTTAAAGTGAAAAAACAACAACTAATTTCCGATAAAAAAATGCAACGAGAGGAACTGAATCAGCTTTAAAGCAAAAAAATTGTGTTTTTCCCTGCAATTCTTTTCTGTACTATTTGTACTGCGATTTTAGATTTCTTTTTGATTTAGTGACAAAGATTGATGGTGTCCTATATGCGAGTGTGTACATGCCTCAGCGTAATTAATATATTTATCTTCAATTTGTAATGTAACGTCCCCTCGTTGTAGGATTTAATTATAAAATGTCACAATCACAAGAAGACAAGTGTGCAAATGATTTTTCAAAATCACTTTTTACCTTTTAATAGGGTAAATCAAAGGGTTAATAAGTGGGGCATGTATTTTACTCCCACTTTTTCATTATTAACCTTATCACCATATTTTTTTGGGGAGATGAATCAATAATGTGTATCCAACGCAGTCAATATTCTCATATCACAATCAATTCAAAACGATCACCAAATTGAAATTTTTTACAAATTTTCACCTATACCGTTGATTCATCTCCCAAGGGGGCATCATCAATATCGCTCATCAAATCTACATTTGGGGTATCATATTGAACATTTTGGCACACGACATCATATCGATCAAATTTTGGCAAGCATATCCAACGATTTTCTTTGAATCAACATGTGCACACACGTCACTTCAAAGAGGGGCAAAATGTAGACGTATAAATCTGACCACCTTAAATAATTTTTTAATTATTTATTTTAACCCCATTCCTCCTATTAATTAAATCTTATATAATTAATTTCTTCATTTTCATCTATTTGATTGAGTGAATTTCTCAATTTATTTAATTAAATTCACCTAAACTTTTTCTAGCCTTTAATTAAATAAATCACTTTATTTAATTAATTCCCCTTTCTTCCTTTTAATTAAATTTACATTTAATTAAATTGACCCTTGCATATAAATAAATCTAATTTATTTATAAAAGTTCCTCCACTTGTATTTATGCAAGTTGCATCTATTTTGGTTGAAATAAACAATTGTATTTTAATTAAAATCCTAAATCCCCCCACTTGCCTTTTCCTACATCTTCCACTTGCCTCCTAAATCTCTTCTAGAGCCTTCTAGATTCTTCTAAACTATCTTAATTGGCCTAATCAACTCCTAATCATGTCCTTTCCCTAAATTTGAGGAAGTCACTTCTCAAATTTGGAGGAAAGTCTTCTAAATGCATTTAAGGCTATATTTCTTCAACAAGCTAACTTGTTGAGTTCCCCCAAATTTGGAAGGACTCTTACAAATTTGTTCCCAAAGTCTTCCAAACCATTAATGGTTAACTCAACCTTCCTCTCATGGTTTGAGACTTTCTCTCTAACGTAATCCTCATCTAACCCAAGGGTCTCATCAAGCACTCATGGCTTTGACCCTAGTTATCCTATTAACCCTTGCACAAGAGTTTACCCTTTGGGTAAAAGCTTTATCCAATGGATGACCCTAACCTAACCATAACCCTTACCTCCTAAGGTAACCTTCATGTCTCCTCAGGCATTTAATGCCTCTTGCATATCCTCTTAAGCAACCTCTTGTTGACAATTGTCACCATTTCATTGGTGAAAATTGTAAACATGGATTGAGTAACTTTCAATCCTAACCATTCTTAAGATTATTCAATCTTAATCACCCATTGCCCTATTTTCCTTATAATAAGAGCTCTCATTCCCCATTCTCCATATCCAAGTTTCATGCATCTACATTATAGTCTAATTTAGTAAGAATTTTACCTCTTTGTTAAAATATCATCATAATATTTAGAAGCATTTCATTTCATATCGTAGAATATTCATGCTAGTATATCATGTTAGGATAATTTGTTAATCTCTTTATCATATCGCTATCTTCATCTTAGCTTAATCATCATAGCTTTTAACATATCATATAGATCTTAGAATGCATTCATGAATATATATCACAATATCACTCGTTCTTGGAGTTGTCATTCCTAAGTCATTTGCTCAATGATCTGAGAGCAAAACATTGACTTTAGGGATCCTGTGAGATAGAGAACAATGGGACACCCCTTGGGAAGTTAAACTAGTTTAAATTAGAGTCTCACTGGTATGTAGGTCTTTTGTTCTCGATTTATTCGTTTTGATCACCACATTTTCCTACATACAGGATGAAATGAGGATGGAAGCTTTGCAACACACTAAGATGATATTGAAGAAAAGAAAAGTATGGCAATAATAATAATAAAACTAAAATACAAAAGAATAAAAATAAGATTAAAATATAAGTATAAAATAATAAATGAAATATAATTAAAATTTGATTAAGTTTAATGAATGGTGGTCAAAAGGCATGAAATGAAAAGTTGTGACTCCCTCAAACATGAGATATAAAAGGGAGAAGAGAACCTCTTTTGAAAGAGAGATGGGGAGGAAGAAGAAAGAACATAGGAATTAATGGAAGAAGAAAGGAATGAGGAGAAAATAAGGAAGTGACTCTTTCAAAGGGAGACATGATGAAGAGTTGTGACTCTTTCGAAGGGTGGGGATTGCGAAAGGTTGTGACTATTGCAAAGGGCAGACATGGTGAAGAGGTATGACTCTTCCTCACATTGGGATATATATAAAGGAGAAGGTTTCATTTGGGGAGGATCATGAGAACATCAATCACATAATCATAACAATCAGCATCAGGAAAGCAGCCCCAAGGAATAAAAGACATAAGCATATCAGATATTGTACAGTCAGATCGAATATCAAAAGGATAAATCAGAAACACACAAGAGATCAACTATCTCACTATTAACAAGTTAGACAGCATTGTCATACTAATCAGCATCTCGGTATGAAGTTTATTGCAGGAATTGATATTTATCTTACATTGGTAAAAAGTAGAATACTAAATAGATAACACATTGTTATTGTGCATGTTTCTGTATATTGGTACTCTATGAAGTATACTGCAGGAATTGATATCTATCTTACATTGGTAGAAAGTAGAATACTAAATAGATAACATATTGTTATTGTGTATTTCTTTGTAAATTGTTACTCTTATTATGGTTGGCTTATGCATAATAAAGAATGCTTAAGTATATAAGTGTGTCTGATTGTCTCATCTAAGCATCTGTGCATCTAATGATATGGTTACAATTATCCATCATGTAGGGTAAGGAAGGAAAGAATCTGCAATTAGGGAGAACAACTTAGGGCACCCTGCTAACAGTGGCCTATAGGGAGAATAACTAGTAGGGCACCCTATTGCACTGTGAAAGGGAGAGAATGGTTAAGGGTACCCTATTGCAATTTCCCTTCCAACCTCTACGTTGAGGGACTATTAATAAATAATGTTCATATATATTGGTCTGAAATCCCTCTTGTGGAAGAAGGCTTGAGGAGTAAGAGATGGGTGGTGAGTGGGTCCGTAAGGAGGCTGTCCTAGTAGGACCATTGTGGCCTAGGACAAAGAGGACACTTACATAGTCAAGTAACCCCCTTACAACCTCCCCTCGATCCTGCAAGATGGCTTGTGTCCTTAGGAAAATGAGACATGAATGGGGAAAGCAGGTACAAGCTGCCAAGCAAGTAAAAGGGTTGTGGTAGACGTTCCCTTGGGCTTGGTGTAGATATGGCTTTGAGCGGACCCACCATGTCTCTTCCTCCAAACTCTAATGTGCTTAGTAGTATTATTAGTAATCTATGATTATGATTGATTTGCCTAACCCTAACAATAAAGTATAAGTATTCAAATCCCAAGAATCATATCATTAAGAGATGTTTATTTGGTAAAGACATAACCCTAACCCTAATTTGTTGCAATTGTGATTTTAGGGCAAATTAGGAAGAGGACATTACAATAGTTATTAGAGCATGATCTTGCCATCCTGCATGGTAAACATTAATCAGGAATCACTCAGTCAATGAGAAGGAATCTAACAATACATGTATTTGCATGTATGCTTCGTGTTTGCATATATCCATGTGTATGCCCCATGTTTGGTTTAGAACTGATGTATTTCCAGCATGTCTATCATGTTAGCACAAGTTGACATAACCAAGATAATGAAAGAAACATCACTTGGTGTAGAACCTCCAATTCCTAAATTATCTAACAATGTACAAAAGAAGCTAATTACATCACAAGAAAGATTACAAATTCCCAAGGGTTGATTTGGGGGATCCTTATATTGGTAGATGACTCAGTTTGAGGAAATTAAAACTGACATGGCTTGAGGACAAGCAATCTTGGGTGGGGCAGACTATCTTTGAATAGGATTTATAATAATAATAAAACTACAGTACAAAAGAATAAAAATAAGACTAAAATATAAAATATAAAAGAATATTCTTTTTAGTTCTGTTCCTCTCTGTTTCTCATGGCTTTGCTGTTTAAGTCTTGCTTGTAAAGGGTTTTGGGGCCTCTTCAAAACCTGCTTTTTCATTAATCAAAAAATATAAAAGAATAAAATTAAATATAGTTAAAATTTAATTAAGTTTAATGAATGGTCAAAAGGCATGAATTGAAAATTTGTGACTCCCTCAAACATGAGATATAAAAGGGAGAAGAGAACCTCCTTTGAAAGAGAGATGGGGAGGAAGAAGAAAGGAGTGTAGGAATTAAGGAGGGATTAATGGAAGAAGAAAGGAATGAGGAGAAAATAAGGAAGTGACTCTTTCAAAGGGAGACGTGATGAAGGTTTGTAAATCTTTTGAAGGGTGGTAAATGTGAAATGTTGTGACTACTGCAAAGGGCATAAATGGTGAAAAAGTGTACCGTGTGACCGTTCCTCACATTGGGAGATATATAGTGTTCCACAGGGACGCGTCCCCCCCCTTTTTGGCCACGTCTCCCTGAGGGGGACATCTCCGGGACGGGGGGACGGGGACGTGACGTCCGCCGCCGGATACATCTCTGCGAGGCGTCTCCGAGATGTGGAGACGTCTCCTTGGGAGACATCTGGACGTCTCTCGTTGCCCCCACGTATATGCAATGTTTAAAATTAAAATTTTAAAAAAGTGACTTTTTAAGTTTTTTGGAGGTTAAGGGGTAACCCTAATTGGACGTGGGCCAATAGAAAAATAACACTCGACGCCTTTAGAAAATAATAAAAGTATTTTTGGCATCGCCCCTTGACCCCGCAAGGGGTGATGCCCCTTGACCCCAACTTGGGGGCGTTGCCCCCAAACCCCCGTTGAAAAATATAGGGGGAAACCGCGCCGATAGAAGTAGGGAAAATTTAACCTCCGAGTCTGATTAGGCTCCATATAACAACACAATTAGCATTGAAGAAATCTTGGTATTTAGATTTACTAATTTAGTATTTCAAATTTCCTATAGTCTCATTTGAAATGTAATTCTTATACTGTAATACTGTCATACATCTTTTCAAAACTAGTTTTTCAAGTACTATATGTATATGTATAACTATATCAGCACCCCCACCCCGCCACCCCCCTGTCGTCGTCCCCCCGCCGTCCCCAAACTTAGGCCCTTTGTCCCCCTGTCTCAGAAATGCGTCCCCTTGTCCCCAACGCCCGTGGAACACTGGAGATATATAAAGGAGGAGGTTTCATTTGGGGAGAATCATGAGAACATCAATCACAAAATCATAACAATCAGCATCAGGAAAGCAGCCCCAAGGAATACAAGACATCAGCAGTTTAGATATTATATAGCCAGATCAAATATTAAAAGAATAAATCAGAAACACACAAGAGGTTAGCAATCTCGCTATTAACAAGTTAGTCATCATTGTCATACTAATCAGCATCTTGGTATGAAGTATAATGCAGGAATTGATATCTATCTTACATTGTGTTGTGCTTATCACACCATGCCCCGTCTCAAACAGGGACCTCATCCAGCCTGCCCGCGTGAGAGAATCAATGGAGGGTTGTTGTTGGTTTTTACCGAGGAAAGGCCTAATATTGCCTCAAAACATCAAAACGCTTCAAATATTTGCCAGACAACCCAAAGTTCGGCATTTACAATGCCACGAAGTGAGGAGATATCATTTTCGACCCCTTGTTGTCCCCGATAAAATCTAGAAGCATATTTCTGAATGGCAAAGTGATCAAAAAGAAAGTTCGGACCTTTTTTAGGGTTTGGATGTTTTTAGAAAGTCTTGTAATCATCTTATTAGCTCTAAACTAAACATTGAAAACGGTGAAGGCATTTTCAAAAAACGTGATAAAATTCGGCAAGGGAAAAACAAAATCCTTTTTTTGATCCTTGTTGGCAGCATGGAGGGGTCGTTTTTCTCTAATTGACCTACTATCCCTGAAGAAAACCTTGAAAGGGTGTCCAAGATGATAAATCGAAATAAATGTAAAGTTTGGGCATTTCATTTAAAATGAAATCGTTCTTTTTTTTGGCTATCGTGGGCTTTTTAAAGCCGATATGAACCTCGTCAAAAATTTCGAAAGGTGCCAGGCCTGTTAAGGTCAAGATGCATAAAATAAGTGTGAGAGTTGAGAAATATAACACCACAGGAGCCCAAATGATCTCTGCAAGCTAAAATAAACCTGTTACAAGGAGAAACAAGGAAGCAACAGAGAAAAACCAAATACACAGAAAAATGCTCAAAAAGGATGAGAGCTCTATATTCACAAAAAAGTGTAATGTGATAATGATACAAAGAAAAGAATTAACCTCTAATAGGTAAAGAAACCCTAAAAGGGAAAACCCTAGGCTTACACATAATAATTAATAAAAGAATTAATTATTTTGCACCTAATGTTAGCTTAAGTGTAAAAGAGATAAAGGGGAACTTAATTAATTAAACAAATGTTGTTTAATTAATCAAGTAAAGACCCAATTACTCTAACAATAAGGTCGGGCTCTCTTTCTTTTTAATGCAAAAGCAAAGGGGCCAAATATACATGTTTCGAGCTTCTCATCATCCTCGAAACAAACACTGAAAATGGTGTTGAGCTTTTTCAAGAAAAAATAAAATCGTGAAGGAAATAAAGGTTTGGCATTACTACGACCATGAAGGAAGAAACGATTATTCTTTGCCCTTTGTTTTCATCGGAACAAACACCGAAAGTGGTGTTGCGGCTTAAACGTTTGGGAGGAAAGTCAAGTTCGATGTTTTTTTAGAGTAAAACCATTTATTCTTTTCTCAAGACATTAAGAATATCGAAGTGATTGTTGACATTTTAAAGGGACAAAATAAAGTTCGACATTAGCCATCAAAGGCATCCCTATAAACATTCCTATTGCCGAACTTTTAAACGTTTTGTTTCAAACATTGCGATACACCACCAACATTCTGTGGTTTGTGTGGGGAGGCGTTGAAAGGAAGTAAAGCCAGTCAAGGAAGAAGCTCGGGCAAAAACGAATGGTGATAAGTTGTCAAGCTCAACATATGCAAGTTCGATAAGAATGAAGAGGCTTGATATACGAGAAAGGTCGGCTCAGTAACTAAAAGCTTGGGGGAATACAAATTCTTTAGTAAGTGAAAGACTAGGCTGTCACAAATGTGGTCATAGTAACCCAAGTTCTCCAACACATGTAAATGATGAAATTTTGCAATATGTGTGTAAGTGGAGAATGTACACAGATATGATGGAGCTTTATACTTGGAATGTTTCATTTGACGACTTGGATTATGATTATTCACATAATTCATAATACTAGCTCTAATTATTTAAATAATACGTGATGATTGATTCAAGTTGAACTTGCTTTTTGTAGATCAATGCCACTGTAAGGAGCAAAGGGGAAACCGAAAGCACAGATTGAAGACGTGATTGTTATCAAGCCGGAGGATGAAGATGTAGCGTGCAAGATTAAAATGATGATCACAAAGCAGTGCCAATGAAGAGCATGCTACAGAGCTAGGGACAAAGCACGGGGATAAGGACCACCACCACTATCAACATGTTGAAAGTCGGCAAAACACTCAGAATGCTACAGGACATACAGAACTAGAAGTGCACAGTTGGAAACAACAAAAGAAATTAGTCAGTTTGTAAAAACAAAATTGCTTTATTGTAAAATGAGTACCTATGGGCCCCATTAATGTAAATTCAAAACAAAAGGGGGACACGGGTTAGTTATTTCTCAGCTACCTAATTTACCTTGAGCCCAGTGAAGTCTTGTCTTCTAGAAAAATTGATTGACAACAGTTGCAGGTAGCTGAAGTGGTTGAAGAGGGGTAGTTGGGAAGTTATGAGAATTACTAGGTATGGGTTAAAGTTGTCAAAGCTTCTAGAAGGCTAATCAGAGCCTTTGGATGGGTTAAATCCTGGCCTTTGATCCAAAATGAAAAATCTATAAAAGGCCAATCTCTCTCTCTTTGTAAAAGGTTAGTTAGAATTTTTAGAGTTAGATGGTTAGCAGATTAGGAGTAGACGTGGAATAGGACCGTTGGGTAGAAATTGTTGTAATGGCAGTTAGAACAAGTGAATGGAACATTGAAGCATGGTGTTATTAGAACAATATTTTCCTAAGTTAATTATTAATGCTCAATCATGTAATATATTGTATCCTAAGTTTCTTGTTAGAAACTTTCTATTTGTAAATTCCTTGTACTTGAAGCATGGTGTTATTAGAATAATGTTTTCCTAAGTTAATTATTAATGCTCAATCATGCAATATATTATATCCTAAGTTTCTTGTTAGAAACTTTCTATTTGTAAATTCCTTGTACTTTACTTATTGAGCGTTCTTTCTTATTGTTAGTACAATCCAATTTTATCAACTACTTAGCATAATATGGTATCAAAGCCAGAAAGAAAGAAAAAAAAATCGTTTTTAAAATTTCGAAAGGAATTTTTTTGTTTAAAAAACGAATTTCTTTGGGCTTGCAATTTGTGGGTTTCTCTTCTGCTAGCCACAACTCCATTTTTTTGTGGCTTCGCTTTATTGCACATCAGAGCCCTCATCGTGCGATTTTTAAACTTGATTTAAAATCTCATTCTTCTTTTCGTGGCCCTATTTTCTGCTATTTCCAGTGACTTCCGTGTGTGTTCTGGGCTGCACGTCGAACTTTCTGCAACTCAACGCGTTTTTTCGCGTGACTTTTCTCTACCTATGCGATTTTATTTTCGTGCCTGATGAAGTTTTTCTTTGTGCGATTTTAAAAATCGCGACGCGCGGTGTTTTCCTCTGCTCACGCGCCGACAGTAGTCCGTGGTTTTTCTCGTCTTTCTGTTTGGCGATGGATTTCGTCGCTTCTTCTGCTCTCAACACGCGATTTTCTCCTCACTTGCGATTTCTGTATCTTCTGTGTAGTGACTTCTCTGCACGACTTCTGTGTTCAGCGACTAGGGTTTCTCAACCCTCCAATTTTTCTTCATCAAACCTGAAATTTTTGTCTAGATTCAGCTACCTAGGGTTTCTGCATTTTTGGCTAGGGTTTTGCCCTTCATTTGTAGTCGAAAAATTATTTTGATTACAGATTCCTTGAGGGTTTTTTGAGTGCTCTTTTGGGTCTTCGTCGGATTTTTCTGGGTCATCCAGAATTTTTTCTCAAAATTTGTGCCAGTCGTAGTTCGTATTTTTCGAAGTATACCTGATTTTGCCTCTATTTCAGATTCACGGCTTTTTCATATAATCAATACCCTCAACTTGCGAGAAACCCTTCGCAACAAGATGTGCTTTGTACTTATCAATCGAACCATCAACAGCATACTTAGTGCGATACAACCAGCGGCACTGAACCATCTTTCTGCCCTTAGGAAGAGGACAAAGATTCCAAGTATTATTCCTCATCAAAGAAGAATACTCCTCCATAGCACAATCCCACTTAGGGTGTTTTGTAGCCTCTGAAAACTTCTGAGGATCATCTGAAATGACATGACTCAAAAGACTAGAGCCCACAGTATGAGAACGGGTGCGATAAGTATCTGAAAGATCACCGGCCATAGATCCTGCCGCCTCAATAGTAAAGCGAGCCCACTTGGGCATCTGAGGTGGAGCAGGTGGAGGTGGGGATGGTGGATCATCAGTAGCATCATCAGAATCATCCTCAAAATAATCTTGAAGAGATGCAGTGGGAGGAGTAGGCAGAGGAATAGACACTGGAGACAGGGTATCCACTGTGGGAAGGCGCTCATCAAACTGAACATCCCGTCGAAATAGGACCTCTTTGGAATCAGGATCAAACAACTTGTACGCCATAACATCCTTACAGTAGCCAACAAAAATGAGCGGTCTGCTCTTCCGCTCCATTGCTTTCCCCTGAGCATCAAGAATAAATGGCCATGCCTCATTGCCAAATACTCGAAAAAAAGAAACATCAGGCTTGTCATGAGACCAAGCCTCCTCAGGAGTCATATGTCGAATCACCTTGTGAGGCATCCTATTCTGAATGTAGTTGGCACAATTGACTGCCTCAGCCCAAAAGGACGAATCCATGGACCTGGACTGAATCATACAATTTGCCATCTCCCGTAAAGTTCTGTTCTTTCGCTCAGCGACACCATTCTGCTGAGGGGTGTAGGGAACAGTAAACTGATGCTGCAAACCATGCTCAGTGCAAAAATCTCTGAAAGCCCAATTCACATACTCCCCCACATTATCTGTACGTATCTTGCAAATAGAACAACCAGACTGCTTCTCTACAAATGTCTTGAAGATTCAAAATGAATCAAAGACATTAGACTTGTGCTTAAGAAAGTACACCCATGTGCGTCTGGAGAAGTCACCAATAAAAGTGAGTACATACTTGGCCCCAGAAAAAGGAGTAGGGAATGACATGAGGTCACTGTGAATCAACTCCAAAGGTGCCAAAGCACGAGGGGCTCTTCCCTTCGGGAAGGGATCCTTGCGATGCTTGCCAAGCACACAACCATGACAAACACCATCAGTGCAGGAAATCTGTGGGAGCCCAAGAACAAGTGCCTGTGTACTCATCTGCTGAAGATATCTGTAATTGACATGGCCCAAGCGCTCATGCCAAAGCTTACTCACTGAATCTGCATGTGCTGTAAGAGAAGAACCTGCACCCGTAGAGGGCTCAAATCCATCAAATTTGTAAAGACGAGATGCAGTATCAACACTCCCAGTAGCCACAACCAAATCAGAGTCATGGAGGTCCCGAATAACCACATCATGTGGTGAGAACTCAACTGTCTTAACCAAAGCCAGAATGGCAAATTTGATAAATGGACAGGAGGTTCGTCGAGATGTCGAGAACAACTAGAACATCCTGCAGAGTACCCCCATCCAAAGAGATAGAACCTGAACCCAAGACTGAAAGCTGAACTGAGTCACCCATTGCAATCTGTGACGTACCACAAGAGGCAAGAGAAGTAACCAACTGCTGAGTGTGAGTCATATGGTGAGAAGCGCCAGAATCTAAAATCCAAGTGGACCCATAGGTCGAAGCTCGAGCAGTGAGAGCATGACCTTTCCTTGTGGAAGGAGAAGACGCCTGAGGTGAGGAGATGTGATGCTGCTGCATGGCTTCCTCTAAAGCCTCTAATCGTTTCCAACACCTGGAAACTGGAAGTCCTTCCTTGCCACAAAAACTGCAAGTATCTCCCGATTTCTTCTTAGTCTTGGAGGAAGACTCACCAGACTGTGAAGATTTCCCATGTTTCGGAGGAAATGGTGGTTTAGAATCAGACTTAGGAAGTGGCTTGGAGGAATGCTCATTGCCTGCAGAATTCTTCTTTGGCTTCGGTTTCTTCTTTTGCTTCTCCTTAGAGGACTGAGCAACCAATGCTTTGTTCTTGGACCCTGAGAGCATGTCCAGCTGAGAAAGGTGAGACTGCTCACGAGACAAATGCTCACAAAACACATCAAAGGTAGGCATGGTGAAACGAGCACCCAAGCCATCCATGGTGGAGTAGAAAGTAGAGGCAAAAAGTTGAAAAGGACCCCGAAGCTTTGAAAGGATCAAGTGAATGCACTCCGTGTCTGTCTTGGTCTTTCCACACCCCTGGAGGACAGATCTGGTAGTCTTGAATTTGTTCAAAAAATCCTCAATGGTGGGAAAGGAATCGAGTGACAAGGAAACCAACTCTGCCTCAATCTGTAATGCCTGGATCTCATTAACTCGCCTGAAGAGAGTCTCAAACTTCAACCACATAGCGTGAGGAGTGAGCAACTCATCAAGGTGAAGTCTTTTGCTTGGTATATAGATTCTGGTGCTTCTCGACATTTCACTCACAGGCGTGACTGGTTTACAAAATTCTCTCCCCATACTGATTTAGTTATCTTTGTTGGAGGTGAAGAGTATACCGTTGTTGGCAAGGGCAATGTTTAGATACAGTCTGGTGGGAGGAATCTCATATTCCTCAATGTATACTATGTTCCTGGCATGGAACTGAACCTTCTCTCTGTGAGACAAAATATGCGTTATTCTCCTCAACTTGATGTGATATTCAGTGCTCACAAGTGCTCAATTGTTGATCGTACGACACGCACGATTGTAGCTGTTGGCATTGAGGATCATGGTCTATACAGACTTGTGGATACGAGTGATTCTCTTGAGCATGCTTTCCTAGCTAAATCATCATCTATCACCAATCTATGACATCAACGATATGGTCACTTGAACATTCACTACCTTGCTCAGCTTATTCGGGAAGATTTAGTATAAGGCCTACCTGATATTCAAACTCAGAATCAGCGAGTTTGTGAAGCTTGTCAGGCTGGGAAGCAACACAGGACATCGTTCAAGGATGGTGACTCATGGCGAGCATCTAAGGTACTACAATTGGTCGACGTTGATGTATGTGGTCCAATGAATACTTCTTCTGTTACTGGGTGAAGGTATTTCTTACTTTTTGTTGATGATTTCAGCCGTAAGATGTGGGTGTACTTTCTTAAACAAAAATCAGATGTGTTTCCTGTATTTCAGAAATTTAAGGCTTTAGTAGAAAGAGTCTGGTTGTTCTATTATTACTCTTAGGTCTGATAATGGGGGGGGAGTTTTGTTCTACTGCTTTGTCCACTTTCTGTGATACACATGTTATCAAACGTCAGTTAAGCACACCCTACACCCCTCAGCAAAATGACGTTGTCGAATGTCGCAACCACACCATTACAAAAATGGCTAGGTCTATGTTGGAACACAAAAATGTTCCTAAGAAGTATTGGGCAGAAGCATTGTTTACTGCAGTCTATCTCCTTAATAGGTACCCACTCATGCTGTTAAGGGGAAGACTCATGAGGAAGCTTGGACTGGTCGCAAACCTAGGATCAGTCATCTGAAAGTTTTTGGCTCTCTTGCATATGTTTGGATTCCTGATGCCAAGCGCTCCAAGTTGGATTCCGATAGTCATAATCTTATGTTTACAGGGTACAGTAACAACCATAAGGCCTCTCCGACTGATTGATGTAGACACTGATTGTCTCATCTTCAGTTGTGATGTTGTCTTTGATGTAGAACGAGGACCATTTCAGCTTTCCTCGTCTGAGCAGAATTTTGAGGATCAACCTTTGAAGGCTTCTGATTTAGGTGTCCGTCGTCCATTTGGTTCACCTAATGGGAGGGATGATTCAGATTCTGAATTTGATGATGCACTACCTGAATTTCCTCCAGATGATGCCAATCTTCCATCTGTACCTGTTCCAGCTCCCGTTCCACCTCCAGTTCCAGTTATTCCTCCTGCATTTGATGTTGGCACTTCTACTCTTCGGCCTAAGTGGTGGGCTAAGACCATCAGTGATCTTCGTCGTGATGAGTATTAAGGGTAGATCTTCCAGAAATAAAGGCAAGCAACAAAATACAGTTAACTTGGCTCTCATGGCCAACATTCATAGTATTTATGAGCCTCAGACCTATATAGAGGCATTATGGATTCCAGAGTGGGAACATGCAATGGATGCAGAATACCAGAGCCTTTTGAAGAACAACACCTGGGTTCTCTCTGATCTTCCTCTAGGGAAGAAGCCCCTTAGCTGCAAATGGGTGTATAAGGTCAAGTATCATTTAGATGGTACTTTGGATAAGTATAAGGCCAGATTAGTTGCTCGAGGATTCACTCAGCGGGAGGGCATTGACTATGAGGAGACCTTTGCTCCTACTACCAAGATGAGTACAATTCGTCTTTTTCTTGCTATTGCAGCTTGGTTTGGATGGAAAATCCATTAGATGGATGTGAAGAGTGCCTTCCTCAACGGTGAGTTGCAGGAAGAAGTCTACATGATGCAGCCTCTTGGTTTCAAGGTTGCTGGCAAAGAACATCAAGTATGTAGACTCAAGAAAGCACTCTATGGACTCAAATAGGCTCCTCGAGTGTGGTACATCAAGATTGATCAGTACTTGGTTGCTCATGGTTTTTAGCGTTGCCCTTCTGGCGGTAATCTATATATCAAACACTCTGGTGATGATATTTTCTTTCTTGTTGTCTATGTGGATGACTTGATCATTACTGGTAGTCAAACACATTTGATTGCAAAAATCAAACAAGACTTGTGCAAGGCATTTGATATGACAGATTTGGGGCTTCTCCATTATTGTTTAGGTGTTGAGGTTTGGCAGACTGATGGTAGCATTTTTATTTCTCAGTCTAAGTATGCCTGGAACTTGCTTGACAGGTTTCGAATGCAGGATTGTAAACTTGCTTCCACGCCTATGTAGATAGGACTGAAGTTGTCAGCCAAGTCTAATTCTCCCCCTATAGATGAAACACAATTCAGGCAACTAGTGGGTAGTCTCATCTATCTTACTGCTACTAGACCTGATCTCAGTTTTGTAGTGAGCTACATTTCACACTTCATGACAGCCCCCAAGGCTGATCATTGGGTAGTAGCGAAGCATGTGTTGCGTTATTAAAACAATGCGAGACACGCAATGGATTTCAAAGAATTGATTTTTAAATAGAATGAGCAAGACGCTCATAAATAATACAAGGATATTTACAAGAATAGCAAGTTTCTAATAAGAAACTGCTGAGAAGATCGAAGACGATCTAACTAAAAAAGAATATACACTATTGAGCATTAATACTAAAATTAACATTATTTTAATATTCTATTACCCTCCCTTAATGCTCAATCTATTAACTACACCTATAGACCCCCTGAATTTTATAAATTTATCAGGACCAAGGGGCTTGGTGAAGATGTCTGCTGGCTGCTCCGAGGTAGGAACATACAGCAACTGAATGGATCCGTCTTCAACCAGCTGTCGAATATAGTGACAATGAGTTTCCACATGCTTGGTTCTTTCATGGAAGACTGGATTCTTGGCGAGTTTGAGCACTCCCTAATTATCACAGAACAAGGGAGTAGGACCTGCCTGGGAGACATGCATATCCGCAAGCATTCGTCGAAGCCAAACCGCCTCACAAGATGCCTTAACTGCTCCCCGATACTCTGCTTCTATCGAGGAGAGAGCCACTGCCTGCTGCTTCTTACTAGTCCATGTGACAGCACCAGATCCCAAACTAAACACATACCCTGCTGTAGACTTTCGGTCATCAACCGAACCTGCCCAGTCAGAATCTGTGTAACCACTGAGTATAGGATCAGAACTCCGAGTGTACAGAAGTCCATAATCAGGAGTGCCACTCACATAACGCAGCACACGCTTCGCTGCTATCCAATGATCAGCCTTGGGAGCTGTCATGAAGCGTGAAATGTAGCTCACTGAAAAACTGATGTCAGGTCTAGTGGCAGTAAGATAGATGAGGCTGCCCACTAGTTGCCTGAACAGAGATTCATCCACAACTGGTGAAGATGACTGAGCTGAAAGTTTGAGCCCGAGTTCCATAGGAGTAGAGGCAGGTTTGCAATCCTGCATTCTGAACCTGTCCACAAGACTTCTGGCATACTTGGACTGAGAGAGAAAGATACTGTGCTCAGTCTGCCAAACTTCAACTCCTAAGCAGTAATGTAGAAGTCCCAAATCTGTCATATCAAAGGTGCGGCACAAATCCTGTTTGATCCCAGTGATCAAATGTGCTGAACTGCCAGTAATGATTAAGTCATCCACATAGACAACCACAAACAGAATATCATTACTAGAATGCTTGATATACAAGTTTGCATCAGATGGACTCCGCTGAAAGTTATGATCTGTCAGGTACTTATCAATTTTCATGTACCAAGCCCGAGGAGCTTGTTTCAGACCATAGAGTGCTTTGACTAGTCTACTGACCTTCTGTTCTTGACCAGCAACCTTGAATCTTGGGGGTTGCGTCATGTAGACTTCTTCCTGTAAGTCACCATTCAAAAAAGCACTCTTGACGTCCATCTGATGGACTTTCCAACTGAACTGGGCTGCCAAGGCAAGAACGAGCCGTATGGTACTCATTTTGGCTGTAGGAGCAAAAGTCTCCTCGTAGTCAATGCCTTCTTTATGTGAGAACCCACGAGCAACAAGAGGAGCCTTATACTTGTCTAGGGTTCCATCAGCTTTGTATTTTACTTTGTACACCCATTTGTAGCTAATGGGCTTCTTCCCTAAAGGAAGATCAGAAAGGGCCCAAGTGTGATTCTTCTGAAGACTCTGGAACTCAGCTTCTATAGCCTGTTCCCACTCAGGTATACCTTTAGCCTCTGAGTATGTCTGAGGCTCAAAAACATTGTGTATGTTAGCCATGAGAGCAAAATTGACTGTATGCTGCTGTTTGCTCTTATTACGGGAGGTTCTACCCTCAATGAGCTCAGTATCCCTAAGATCACCAATGGTCTTGGCCCACCATTTAGGCCGGAGAGTAGAAGTGTTAACATCTGGAGGAGCTGGAAGAGGCTCAGGATCAGGAGCAGGAGGAGGATTGTTCTCCGGAGGGAACTCAGGTAGTGCATCATCGAAAATAGATTCTGCATCATCCCTCCCTTCAGGCGAACCTAATGGAATAAGAACACTGTGAGGCTGATCCTCAAAACTCTGCTCAGAAGAAGGGGACTGAAAAAATCCTCTGTCTTCATCAAATATAACATCACGACTAAAGATAAGACGTTCAGTGTCTATATCTATCAGTCTGTAGGCCTTATGGTGATCACTGTATCCTGTCATCATGAGTTTCTGACTTTTGGAATCCAACTTGGAGCGCTTAGCATCTGGAATCCAAACATAGGCAATAGAGCCAAAAACCTTCAGGTGGCTGATCTTCGGCTTCAGACCAGACCAGACCTCTTCTGGAGTCTTCCCGTTAACAGCCTGAGTAGGAGAACGGTTAAGTAGGTAGACAGCAGTAAACACTGCTTCAGCCCAATACTTATTCGGAACACTCCTGTGTTGTAACATAGAGCGAGCCATCTCAACAACCGTACGATTGCGACGCTCGACAACACTGTTTTGCTGAGGTGTGTAGGGTGTAGTCAATTGGCGTTTGATGCCATGGGTATCACAGAAGTTGGAGAATGCAGAAGAACAAAATTCCCCCCCGTTATCTGTCCTAAGAGTAATGATACTATGTCCAGACTCTTTTTCAACAAAGGACTTAAACTTCTGAAAGATACTAAATACATCTGATTTATGTTTAAGAAAGTACACCCACATCTTTCTACTAAAATCATCTACGATAAGCAAAAAGTATTTGCAACCAGTAACAGAAGATGTATTCATAGGACCACAAATATCAGCATGAAGTAATTGAAGTACCTTAGATGCGCGCCAAGACTTTCCATGTGTGAATGAAGTCCGATGCTGTTTGCTAGCTTGACAGGCGCCACATACTCCAAGATGCTGAGTCTGAATATCAGGTAACCCTGAAACAAGTCCCTCCCGAGATAGCTGAGAGAGATACTGAATGTTGAGATGTCCATATCTCTGATGCCACAAAGTGCTGAGAGGAGAAACACGAGCTGCCAGAGCCACTTCAGGAGAATCACCAGTGTCAAGAAGCCTATATAGGCCATGATCCTCTAGACCAACAGCAACAGTAAGACGAGTCTCCCGATCAATGATGGAGCACTTGTGAGCACTGAACACCACATCTAGTTGAGGAGAATTCCTCATAATCTGGCTGACAGAGAGCAGATTAAGTTCCATTCCAGGAACATAGTACACATTCAGAAAAAGGAGAGTCCTGCCACCAGACTGTATCTGAACAGTGCCTCTGCCAACAACTGTATGCTCCTCACCTCCGCCAAATACAATGGAATCACTGAAAGGGGAGAAGTCTGTAAACTAGTCACGCCGATGAGAAAAGTGACGTGATGCACCAGAGTCGATGTACCAAGCAGAAGACCTGGCATGATCTGAAGACCTCTTAGCCATAAAGGCATAAAAGGCAGACTCCTTCTGCTCGGAATGTTCAGCAACATGCGCCTTCTGGTGTGACCCTCCCTGCTTCTTTTGTTTAGAAGCGAGCCTCTGACGGCAATCTTTCTTCATATGGCCGTACTTGTGACAGTAATTGCACTGCACATTCTTCTTCTTAGCTCCATCCTGTGTCTGAGAAGAGCCTTTCTGCTGAGAAGACTGAGAGGACTGAAATTTGCCTTTATCCTTCTGAAAGGATTGCGCTGTGAAGGCATTTTCCGAGGAGGCTGATGTAGTACCACTACCAAACTGTTGTTTCCAGCGATCCTGCTGTAGAAGTTTGGTGCACAATTCTGAAAACTTCAGATCAACATTAGTGGAAGTAATATTGAGGGTCTCAATGAAGTGTTCATACGATTTCGGAAGACTTTTCAGAGTGATTACTACCATGTCTTCTTCCTCCATAGTTCGACCAATAGCTTCGAGCTGATCTCGGATGTCCTTAATCCTCGTGAGGTGTTCCTGTAAGGACATACGTTCGTCCATCATAATGGAGAACAGCTGATTCTTTAGAAAGAATGCTCGACTCTTGTCGGATGTCTCATGCAATTCCTTCAAATGCTTCCAGATGTCAGAAACTGTCTTGCCGGAAGGAATCTGCGGTAACTGATCATCAGTCACTGAGAGTTTGAGAAGCATAACTGCCTCCCGATGCGTTCATCAAACTTATCTTGATCTGCACCAGGTGTACCAGGACTGAGCTCTTTTCCCAAAACAAGCTGGTCAAGACGCCTATATTCAAAAATGGTCAACATACGCTATTTCCAGATGTTGTAATTGTGGCCATTAAAGCGTTGACTGCCTTCTAACATCAGGTTGGTGAGAGAAGCCATTTGCACGTTTCCCCAAAAAAAATTCCTGGCTGACTGTTGACGTGTATTTTGTACACAATCATACACAGAATAAAATACCAATAGGCATCTTATCCTCTCTTGAGAAAATAGTCTCTAACTGCTGAAGATCTGCAAAAAGGATCAGTTAGATGGACTCCAAGGTTCTTTTAGTGGGGTCTCCACGTGTGGACAAGCTTTTTTAGTGGTATGATGTGATTTGCTGTTTCCTCCAAGGCGTCTTACGGATTCCAAAGGCTCGAAGATTTTACTAAACTAAAGGAACTTTCAAAAAAAAAAGCAAAAGATAGGGTTTGAGAGGTCTAATCTAGCCTAACCCTATGAATGACTTAGCATGAATGAGATTTGGCAAGACTCAACCAACTTCAATTTTGCCATAAGATAACAACTCAATTGAAATTAATGCGATCTTCTAAGGTAATAATGATGTTCAATGCATCAAAGACCAAGGACACTACTACGAAGGTACATATCCTAGATACGAAAATGCTTGAAGGTTAAGGACTCAAAATGTTCTCCAGTCGACCACGCAAGGCGTTCCTACAATCAGCAAGAAGCTAGTGGTTTGGATTGCGAATCTTACCAAATATCAAATCTCACACTTAGTCTTTCAAATTAACAAACTACTTTGATTGAGCGTGATTCAAGTACATCCAACAACCATGAAGATAACTTAAGAAATTTGCAACAAAACATCATAACTTCAATATTTTATTGATTTCCAAGTCATCATATACAACAATTGCTTGAGTTTCTCTCTTCAAGACTCAATCTTGCTACAAAATAAGAATTGCTTCTAACTCTAATCTCTCTATTTTACTCTTATCTGACTATTCGACTATTAACTATTACTAAATGAAATGAAAAATGGGGGTATAAATAGCATCCCCAGTTACAATGAAAGGTCCAGATTGAAAGTAAATCAACGGACAAGATCATGACACCTAAACCCTAATTAGGGTTTGTTACAAATGACCTCCTTTTTACTGAACAATATTAAATACATAGCCAAATATTAAATTTGGCACAAAAATCTAGGAGGTATCAACCAATGAGAAATAAGATGTCATGTCATGTGTAACAACCTTTCATCTAGAATCTTATTCCCTTTCCAATTCTCTTTCTTAGCATATGCAATGAATTTTGTCACGATTCCTTCGATTTCTGTGATTGGAATCTCGGGAAGATTCTTGATACTCTCTTCTAAGTGGATGACCTGATCGAATGCATCTAGAAGAGCTGCGTCCCAAGTAGGTTCAAGTTCCTTTGTTCTATCAATCAGGAGCATGGTGGCATACATCTGATCATACTGCTCATCTGTAATATCTGCGTCCTTGCGAAAGATGATCTTGATTCTATCCTCAAATTCTTGTATATCCACATCTGTCTCGACCTTGATCCTTCTGCCAAGAATGGTACGAAGTACCTCAAATACTCTGTCCTGGATCGGATTGATCACCTCCTCAACTTGACCACATCTAACACTGATGTCCTCGAAGAGAACACTCTTTATATGGAGTAAGGTTGACCACTGAAACAAACTGTGAGAATCACCTTCTAAGATCCTCTCCTGCGTTAAAATTCTTCTGGATGTGTGTCTTATTACTTTCAAGACAGGGATGACAACGTCCTTGGTATGGGCAAATGCAGCTACTGTTGCCATCAATCTGTGGATTATCTCAAGAACTTGGATAGCCTGATGAATGATCTTCGACATCCTTGTAACAAATTCTATAGCCATTGTATGAGATCTATCCATCCAACTACATGTACGCTGGACCAGGTTCCTGAATCTTTCTGCTTCATTGATCGATTGAAGGGGCAATGCCTGCACTGGTGATCTAACTGGATCCTGACGTCCCAAAGGTTCATTGATGTGACTGAAATATGTCCTCCATGCACCGATCTCTCTCTCAAGCTTTCTATTCTTTTCCACTTCTTCTCTAAACTTGTCCTTCAATGCCTCAAATGTGTCGGTGGCATCATCTAAAGTCTGCTCTGCTGTGGATGGTCCTAACTCAAAAGTCTGTATATCATAATCCTCTGCCAGGATCTCACCCTCATATTTATCTGCTGCCGGTGTAGCTATCTGCAGTTTTCTAGATCCAGTCTCATCTCGAATCATCTTGGACATCTTTGTAGCCTTCTTCTTCTCTGTTATCACATGTGAACGTCCAACAAGGCTCTCTAAATCAATTGCATTGTCCTCGTCCTCAATTACGATCACCTTGGTCAATCTTTCCTTCAACCAATCTGGGATATTCGATCTTGTCTCTTGAACTTGAATTTCTTTATGTACTATTTCTTCTTGTCTGGGAGGAGATGTTACTTCATTATCCTCTTCTAACTCATAATCTTGGAGAGATCCATCTGACGAAACATGCTGTGCCTGTCCTTCCTCCTGCCTGTCATTCTGTACCATCGACTCCATGGACTCTTCTACTCGAATTGTTCTATTCTCTGGTCTAGAAGAAGTACCTGGTGCTTGATCTTTGTTGGCACCTTGCTTTTTCTTGGAAGACTCTTTCTTTTCCGATCTTTCCTTTCTCTTCGAACCTCTCGAATGGAGATTGCCCTCACTGGCACATCGAAGGTTACCTTCACTTGAATTCCTAGGATTAGGATTGCCTTCACTAACACTTGCTCCACCTTCGGCTGGTTTTTCTTCCAAAGTAAAAGACATAGCTATGCCTTGTTCTCTCAACTTCTGATGCTGAACGTCTACCCATCTGCGAGTACAAGACAAGACTGGTGCCATCAAATCATCTAAATCCACGACCTCGGGCTCATTCCAATTCAAACTTATTGTTTTGCTTTCTCTATCATATGAAGACTGGATGTGCCTGCCATTGTCCTGAGCTTGGTCGGCCACTCTGTAAATCCTGCATTTCCTGATGAAATCCAAAGGCAATCTAGAATGTATCTTTCGTTTCACTTCGAGATCATCTAGGAGGTTCATCATAAAATCTTCAATTTGATGCTCATGTCTAAATCTTCTACCGACCGTCTCCTCTAAATGTCCATGTGGATCAAAACTATTCCTCCAAGCAAAAGATGAAAAAGAATACAAGGCTAACTCCTTCTCTGCGTCATCCATGGCTAAGACATTAGGACATACCTCAACTGAATTACCCAAAATAACAGGTACTTGAACTCCATTCTGGTGTCTGTGTCTGAATGCCTTCACATATGCTGCCAACTGCCTTGTTACTTCAAGTAACACAATTCTGTTTGTCGGGTACCTCGGCAACATGTATGGAGGTAAAGGACATCCATGCACTCTAATGTAAGTGAACTTGGGAAACTGAATGAACCAAGCACCGTACCTCTTGATGAACTCCTGGGCATCTTGAGATAATCTGTTGTGAATCCCTCCTTGCAACGTCCTTGTGATGTTCATCGTGAAAGTATCATTGACTAACTTGTAGTTCTTCCCTGGCGGATGATGCAAGTAGGTATAGGATTCACAAGCTCTGACCTCGCCGGGTCCTCTTCCAATCACTCCTCTGTGAGGTAGTCCTGCGTACTCAACGCTCCTGATTAAGGCATAGATGACGTATGAACTCATGTGGAAGGACTTAGTAGCCCTGAGTCTTCTCAACTGTACGTCTAAGCAATGGCTAATTATCCTAGCCCAATGTATTGTACCCTTTCCTTGAACAATCACCTGGATGAAGTAAAACATCCATTTCTCAAAATAGAAGGCATGAGGTGCTCCTGTAACTCTGTTGAGCATGGTAATCAAATCTCTGTATTCCTCCTGGAAATCAATCCGGTGCGGTGTGTTCGGTACCTTGCTTAGACGGGGACGACTCTTGAGTAGCCAGTTCTTGTTGATTATGCTTAGGCAAGCATCTGGATCATCATCGTACACTGATCTGGCTCCTTCAATGCTCTTGTATATCATGTCCCTGTGCTCTGGAAGATGGAAGGCTTCACTTATGGCTTCCTCTGAAAGGTACGCCAAAGTGTTTCCCTCATTGGACACAATTGTCCTGGACTGTGGATTGTAGTGACGGGCACACTCGATCATCAACTCGTGGCACTGAATAGCTGGAGGAAAACCGGCCGCCTTGATGATGCCACTCTCTATTATTCTCCGGGCGACAGGTGATGGCTTGCCAATGTAAGGGACCTCTCGGAACTTCTTCGTGCTAAAGTTCCCCAGGTTTGTATCTCCAATGTTGCTCCACTTAGACACGATCTTGGTCTCCACTTCTTCGGTCTTCTGATCTTCTTTCATGAGAGCTGAGCGGCTGGTGGATGCTCCCGCCTTCGGGGTCGCCATACCTACACAACATTTCATTATAAGAAATAGATTTTGCAATAAATAACGGTGATTAGAGAGATAAAGTTTTTTAGGAAACCTCATGATAAGTCTCTAGAGTTATCATTTCCTAAAAACAACGATTGAGCTAAGAGAAATTCAAAAATCAAAATTTCAAAACTTGAAATACGACGATGAATGAATAAAGCAATAATAATAAAATCGCCATACCTCAATAGAGAGCTAACTCTAGAATGCAAAAACAAAATTCGCCTAGGCAAAATTTGAGGTATAAAATAGTCTTCAATGTGGTCTCCTCAAAACTGACTTTGCCACCTTTGGAGTGAACGTGATCTTCAAGTATCGCCTTAGACGTGGTCTTAAATGATCTTCAAATTTGTCCTTGACAAATCGCTCAAACAAATCCTCCAAGTCTTTAGCAAATTCGCCTTAATGTATCCTCAAGTTCGCATTTGGTGTGGTCTTCAAATTCGCACCACCCTTGATAACTAAGCGCCACCCTTGGTTTGAATTCGCACCACCTTTGAACACACTTCGCACTATATTCGCCTCTTCTTAATTCGCATGAAGAAAGGTAAAAATGATTATGTGAAAATGAAATCTCTCACCCTTCATATATAGCGCGCTCATCCTTTCACCCCTTTGGCCGACTTGCTTAATAAAACCATTTTTTAAATGATTTGCAATAAAATAACAAGGCCGACTTGCTTAATTGAGCGCTCCAAATCGATTTTTATTAATTAATTAATTAATCATTAATGCCTTGCGTTTTTTAAATGTGAATTTCGATTTTTAAATAAAGGCAAAAAATAATTAATAAAAGATAACGCCATATTAAATGCTAAATAAAATGGATATTCAATTTTTAAATTGATTTAGCATTTGAGGAAAATTCGAATTGCTTACTTGGCACCAAAATTGAAAAAGGAAGGGACGTACCTCATCGCTCTGGTCCCTTGGAGAGGGACAGGAGCGATCCATGATTTTGATCTTGATTTTGCATTTCTTACGTCCAACTCCTTCATCTTCGCGTTGAAAATCGATCATCATGATGAGTCCTTCGAATTTGATCATCTTGCATGCGTACTTAAATGTCTTTTGAGTGTTCATCGCCTTTGTCCCTTGGAGAGGGACAGGAGCGATCTCCAAATTTCCACGTTCAATATGCATCTTTGCTCCTCGATCTTTCATTGTTAGCGAATAACATCTATGCTCATTCCTTTTGCGCTTATTCCATTTGTCTTCATTATGTGTTTGGACGTATTAAAGGGACCATCGCCCTTGTCCCTTGGAGAGGGACAGGAGCGATCCACGTTCTTTTCCTTGACCTTGGCAACTTTACACTTTGATCTCCTTTGCAATGTCCTCTAGACGCCGTCCTTCACTCTTCCTAACCTCGCTTCGCTTTGATCTTGAAGGAACGTGAGTGTTTTTGATAGTATCGCCTTGGTCCTTGTCCAAAGGACAGGAGCGATGTGAGCTTTTACCTTGATTGGCAATGTTTGGACGTTCAACACTCTTGCGAATTATCTTCAAACGATGCCTTGGACCATATGCTATCTTATGACGTCTTGACTTAGCTTGAACTTGAAGCAAAACGAGGAATCCAAAGCAAATCGCCCTGGTCCCTTGGAGAGGGACAGGAGCGATATAGTCTCCATGCTCAAAATGATGATCATTTTACGTTCAAAACCCTTGTATATCATCTTTTTATCATACCATGGATCCTCTAAAACATTGCAACATCTTGTCCTTGCGTAAATTTTGCATGAAATGACTAATGCATTCAACATCGCCCTAGTCCCTTCCTGAGGGACAGGAGCGATCTAGGCTATAGGGTGCGAATTTCATCATTGCGACGACCCTTGAATGTTTGTGCTTGCTAAAAAGGTCTTGAAGTGTCCCTCGCCACCTTGTCTTGACTTGGATCGACCTTGAACTTGCATAGGAAGTAATATCACCATTGTATCGCCCTGGTCCCTTGGAGAGGGACAGGAGCGATTTTCCTTTTGTAGCCTTTACCTCACTTTGCCAGGTTCCAAGTTTATATTCAACGGACTTGTCCTTCTTCACTCCATTCGTCCATGCCTTGACATCATCTGTAACTTTGCAAGAAAATCATTTATATCAAAAATCGCTCTAGTCCCTTCCTGAGGGACAGGAGCGAACTAGGCATTTAGCACTGTTATGGACGTCCCAAAAATCTTCAATTTATATTCAACGCATTTATCTCATGTTTTTCCTTGTTTTTGAACGTAAACTTGCCTTGACCTTTGTCTGGATTTTGCATAATGAAGGAAATCGCTCTGGTCCCTGGGAGAGGGACGAGAGCTACAAGGTACCTCGCCCTGGTCCCTTGGAGAGGGACAGGAGCGATTTGGTCAATATAAGTCATTCTCCTTCGTTTCTGCATCTCAAATTATATTCATTTGGCAAAGCATCTTCCTTCGGACCCTTTCAAATTGTTAAGTCATCGAAATCTTGCAAGGACAAGGCGAAATTGAATTTGTAGCTCCGGTCCTTCACTGAGGGACAGGAGCGATTTTCCTCCTGGAGGCATTTCTGTGCTCATGAAAATCTTCAATTTATATTCAATGGAAAGATATCGCCGTTCTCCATCACTTCCAACTTGAAATTTGTCTGGACTCTGCAGGGATGATGAGATATTTGAAAATGAGCTCCCGTCCTTCACTGAGGGACAGGAGCGATTTTGCTCCTACAGGCCAAAATAACATGATTTTTCACATTTTAACACTTCACGAGACGAAAACAAATCAATTCCAATGCCCAGAATCAAAATCAAAAAAGTCAAAATTTGGTCAAAATATTCAATCGGACAAAAATTCACATTTCACTTTCAATACTTAGACAAATTTAAGCTCTGCATTAACATTCCAATTGAAAATTAGACCAATTTGGCGAATTCATTGCATTCAAAATTTGCATCCTAGAAAAGGAAGCTCAAAAGCTCTCAAAAACGACTGGATTTTGGCCTGAAAAGACAACATTTAAAACCCTAAGGCTTGACCCTAAATCCAGACGACTAACCGACTAACAAAACCCTAAAAACGAAAGTGAAAACGAGCGAAAAACAAGCAAAAAGAGGGGGTCCCCATTTGCGATGGGGCGATGTGTGAAATGGTCACAACACTGACCCAGAAAAATCTGAAGACAACCCAGAAATCCTTGTGAAAAACTCAGAAAGAATCTGCTGTCGAAATTTGGATCCGCTGGCTCGAAAATCGAGGCACCCAGAAAATTCTGACGACGACCCAGTTGAGATCTCAAAAAAACCCACCATGAATGTGTACTCAGAAAAAAATTTCGACTGAATCTGGAGGGTCAAAACCCTAGCCGAAAGTCAAAAAACGTGGGTTTGACCAAGTTGCAGGTTGCAGAAAAAAATGGCGGGTCTGTACCGCGCCGAAAAATGCCAAAAACCCTCGCTAGACAGACTCGAACAAGAAGAATCCCGTTACACGGCATAAACACAGTCCAAAACGGACTTTTGAACACAATTTTTTCGAAAATCTGCAGCAAAACTAAGAGGCCCAAAAAATCTCGGAAAAGAATTCACAAATTCTTTATTCAGGCTCTGATACCATAAAACAATGCGAGACAAGCAATGGATTTCAAAGAATTGATTTTTAAACAGAATGAGCAAGACGCTCATAAATAATACAAGGATATTTACAAGAATAGCAAGTTTCTAATAAGAAACTGCTGAGAAGATCGAAGACGATCTAACTAAAAAAGAATATACACTATTGAGCATTAATACTAAAATTAACATTATTTTAATATTCTATTAGTTATGTGAAGGGTACCCCTGATTATGGACTTCTTTACACTAGGAGTCACGATCCTAGACTCAATGGGTTCTTAGATTCAGATTAGGTAGGTTCGGTTGATGACAGGAAATCAACTTCTGGATATGTGTTCAGTTTGGGATTTGGTGCAGTCACATGGATTAGTAAAAAGCAGCAGGCAATGGCTCTCTCCTCGACAAAAGCAGAGTATCAAGGAGCAGTTAAGGCAGCATGTGAGGCAATTTGGCTTCACCGAGTGCTTGTGGATATGCAAATATCTCAAGCAAGTCCAACTCCCTTGTTTTGTAATAATTAGGGAGTGCTCAAACTTGCCAAGAATCTTGTCTTCCATGTGGAAACCAAGCATGTGGAAGACGACTCAGTTCAGTTGTAGTATGTTCCAACTATGGATCAGACAGTAGACATTCTCACCAAGTCGCTCAGTCTAGATAAGTTTGTCAAATTTAGGGGCCAGCTTGGTGTAATTGATAGATTGAGCATTAAGGGAGGGTATTAGAATAATATTTTCCTAAGTTAATTATTAATGCTCAATCATGTAATATATTGTATCCTAAGTTTCTTGTGAGAAACTTTCTATTTGTAAATTCCTTGTACTTTATTTATTGAGCGTTCTTGCTCATTGTTAATACAATCTAATTTTACCAATTACTTAGCTTAAAAGGTGTTTTGTTGTTTGTCCTAATTTGTTTGCATGGTTTCTCTTCATCTGGTTAGTTAGGTGTTTTGTTGTTTGTCCTAATTTGTTTAATGGTGAAGTGTGAAGGTATTTGATTTGATTTCAGGTTTATACTGTTGGAGGCTTGTTGATTGTAGGTCTCTGTGTATGGTTAGTTTGAACCCAACATCGTACTTAGTTCAACTGTGGGTGTTTATCTCAGGTAGCACCAAAATTGGGTGTCTGAATGAACGTCCATAGTCTGAAAATCCTTTCATTTCCTTGGAGCTTGCACTATTCTTGTGGAGCTGTGAGTATATCTTTGGCTAAGCAGGAATTGGTTTATTTGAAATTTGTCTACCGACTTTATCTCAGGTTGCGCTAGAATTGGGTGTCTGAATGAACTTCCATAGTCTGAAAATCCTTTCATTCCCTTGGAGCTTGCACTATTCCTGTGGAGCTGTGAGTATATCTTTGGCTAAGCAGGAATTAGTTTATTTGAAATCTGTCTACCCGCAGCACCAATTGTTACTATAATTGTCCTTAGGATTCATAAACCCTATTCCTTTTGTTATTTATTTCTCCAGTCTAAATTCAAAGCGTCGCTAGATGCAGACTAGCTTGTTACATTCATAAGCCCCTTCATGTTTAGCAACAAAACACATAAACTGTTGAGTTATCTCGAGCAAGCGAGACTTGATAATTGGAACCTTGAGGTCGTCCTCTTTGAACATTGAAAACTACATTACGGATTTCCTTATTCAAGAGAGGATAGGATACTTAGAATTCTATTATGTGCTAACCGAAAGAGAAGCATACTTTTCTTGCGTCAACACATTGGTAGAAAGTAGAATACTATATAGATAACACCTTGTTATTTTGTAAGTTTCTGTATATTGTTACTCTTACTATGGTTGGCTTATGCATAATAAAGAATGCTGAAGTATATAAGTGTGCTTGATTGTCTAATCTAATAAGCATTTGTGCATTTAATGATATGATTACAATGATCAATCATGTAGAGTAACGAAGGAAAGAATTTGCAATTAGCGAGAACAACTTAGGGAACCCTGCTAATAGTGGCTAGTAGGGAGAATAGCTAGTAGGGCACCCTATAGCACTATGAAAGGGAGAGAATGGCTAAGGGCACCCTATTGCAATTTCCCTTGCAACCCCTATATACTAGTTTGAAATCCCTCTTGTGGGAGAAGCCCTAAGGAGTAAGAGATGGGTGGCAAGCGGGTCTGTAAGGAGGCCGTCCTAATAGGACCGTTGCAGCCTCAGACAAAGAGGGCACTTATAGAGTCAAGTAACCCCCTTACAACCTCCCCTCGATCCTGCAAGAGGGCATGTCTCTTCAGGAAAATGAGACATGAATGGGGAAAGTAGGGACAAGCTGCCAAGCAAGCAAGAGGGCTGTGGTAGACATTACCTTGGGCTTGGTGTAGAGATGGCTTTGGCGAACCCATCATGTCGCTTCCTTGAAACTCTAATGTGCTTAGTAGTATTATTAGTAATCTATGATTATGATTGATTTGCCTAACCCTAACTTATATTTGTCATGTTGTGATTGTATGATTCAAATCGTAGAATTGCATCATTAAAGAGATGTTTACTTGGTAAAGACGTAAGCCTAACCCTAATTTGTTGCAATTGTGATTTTAGGGCAAATTAGGAAGGGGACTTTACATGTAATATATAGTTATATAATTTATATTTATATTTATAATTAATGTATATAAATTTTTCATGTATATATTTATGATTTTTTTACGTTTTTTGTATCGACATACCTAAATGTACCCATTTGAAGAGCACACGATTGTACTGGGCGGGGGGGTTGTTGAATTAGTATAATAACAAACTTTTACTTTTCAAATACTTGATTAGATGCAATAGCAATACTTTAAAGTATAATCAACCATAAATGCAAGATCTAGCATGTAGGAACACAAAGAGAACACATGATTTATGTGGAAACCCTTGCAAGAGAAAATCATGACAAAATATTGCTGTTGTATTAGAAACTTCTTACAAATTTCGTAGGCACTAACCCACAGGGGACACCAATCCCCTTTAGATGATTTGTAGGCACCAACCCACTAGAGACACTAATCCCTACAACTGAGCACTAACTCACCAAGAGACACCAATCTCTTTTAATGAGAGGCACCAACCTCAAAAGACAAGAATTGGGTCTCTTAAATCTGCTACAAATCTGCTTTAAATGGCTGTTCCAAATATCTTCAGGATCTGCCTTAACTATCTCAAAAATCTACCCAAAATATATCAGTAAATCTGCAATATTTCTGCTCAAAATCTTGCAACAGTTTTATTCCAAAATCTGCCCTTAGATCTGCATTAATTTACCTTCGATATCGGCGCTTAGATGTGAAACAATCTGCTCACGTCCTTCTAAAATTTCTGTTCATAAGGCCTTCAATAATTGGCTCATAAAGTCTGAAACAGTCTGCTCATGTCCTCGTAAAAGTTTTGCTCATAAGGTCTGCAACAATATGCTCATATCGTTCAAAAATTTCTGCTCACATATACTCTTTAGTTCTGCTCTAAGATCTGAAATCTTTTCTCATAAGGTCTGCAATCATCTGATCATAAGGTCTGCAATTATCTCCTCATATGTCTGCAACAATCTTCAATGATGACTGCTCATCTATGTTTCCTAGATCTTCTTCTAAGGTCTGCACAAGAGCGGCTACGAATGGGAATGATATTCAATTGAATGCTTAATTGAAAGACCTCAAATGATCTCTTATTTATACCTATCTCATGCACCTGTTCACTAGGTCGCCCAAGGCAGCAAGGTTAAATTTGCTTCTAAAAATGGCTGCTCAACTTCACAAGGTCAGCCCTACGTAAGTATCTTTTATTTAATTTAAATGCTACTCAAAATAGGGAGCACAAGACAAGGAGGTCTGTAATGTCTTATAATTGGGTATGCCCTAATCTTGCCCAAATTCTTGATTTCCAAATGAATAAGTGGATTTAGAGAGTTCCTTTCACTTGACTGAAGCACTGCAAGTGGATTAGAAAATTTCTTACAACAATAATCCTAGTAAACAGATTAGTGAGTTCATATCAGAACAGTAGTTAGATTAGTGAATCCATATCAGAACAGGAAATCAGGTTAGAACAGTAAATCAGATTAGTGAATTCATCTCAGAACGGTAAATCAGATTATCATAATCAGTAGCATAATTATTGGTTCAATCATTAAACATTGTAAATGTCTTGGAGGGCTCAACCATAAGAGAGCGTGGGAGAAAATGACTTTGATGGGGTGTCTTGGACCCTCTACACTAGGCCCAAGAGTGTATATACCATCCCTCTTGGCCTCATATGGCCCATGCCATCTAGATGAGGTGGTCTACCCAGTGAGGTGCCCCCTTTCTGTCATCATCTCATCTTGCCAACCTTCTCCTTCTCTCCATAATTGGTCTCCTTGTATTTATGCACCATGATAGGAGAAAGAGGTTGCAACAGGGTGCCCTGGAAACCATCTCTTCTAGGCCCAAGGGCAGTACCCCTCTGTACCTTACGGCCTCATGGGACCATCTAGTCCCCTCATAGATTTGGCGTACCTAGAAAAATGCCCCTTCACTGTACCCCTCTTGCAGACGCATTTCCCTCATGGCTGGAAACACTCAGAAAAAAATGAAGGAATACAGTAACACACAATTAACTGCAGAATGTTACTAAATCGAACTGGTATCTATTAGAGTATGTATAATCAATTATGACAGCAGTATATTTATAATAATAACAAATAGGCAGAAATATAAATACACAGTCACGATGCCCAATATGTATCCATAGGGAACTCATACCATATTGTTTTAGTTAATTTCTCTGCTGTATACTCAATGCCTTATCCAATATATCCAGAGTCAGATCGATTGAATGAATTCCTTTGATTGTATGATTTGAGGTTTTGGTGAGTGATAATGTAATTATGCGCTGGTTTGATATATTGCAGAATGGTGATTAAATGAATGCTGATCTGATAGAATGATTTGTTGATTGATTATTTTCTTGGTTGGAATGATGATTGATAAGTGATTCTTGAATGATTGGAATGATCTCTTTTATACTTCATTGGTGAAAGGGTAACCACCTTTCATAAGACTCGAGTCACCACCCTTCATTAGAATTGAGTCACCAACCTTCATTGCTACCTTTGAGAATAATTAAATCATTCCTCAAGTTGATCTCCCCTTTTTTCCTCCTCCTTAAATGAAAACTTCTCCCCTTTATATCCTCCAATATGAGGGAGAGTCACGCCTCTTCATAATTGTCACAACCTTTCAGAATTACCACCCTTCGAAAGGGTCACAAACCTTCATCATTGTTGCCCCTTTGGGAGAGTCGCTTCCTTATCTTCTTCCTATCAATGATTCCTTAATTCCTTTGCTCCCTTCTTTCTTCCTTAATCCCTTTTCTCCCCAAATGGAGTTCTCCTCTCTCCCTTTTATATCTCATCTTTGAGTGAGTCACAACTTTTCATTTCATGCCTTTTTACCATTCATTAAAGTTAATTAATTTTTCATTGTATTAAATTTTATTTTTATTCTTTGATATTTTAATTATTATTATTATTTATTAATAAATCCTTTTTCAATAAGGGACATTACAGTCCGCCCTTCCCAAAGTTGCTTGTCCTCAAGCAATAGTGGGATGATCATGGAGTCTAGTTTGTAATCCGTCCTTTCGCTGTGTTACTTTGATCTTTGTGTTAACGCAAGGACTTATCATATATCGAGATGAGGATTACAAGCATGAAACACATCTAAGACCTTAATTGCAATGTTCTTTCTTTAATAAACTCATCTCTTTTGGTTTACTCTTGTTATTCTTATTTTGAGGTCAACAAACGATGATAGAAATCAGTAATCATAAATATTCATGTAGTAGATATGCCAAACACAGAGTATACACATAAAAATATGTAGCATATGTTAATTTTAGTAATCAGACTGAAAGAAAATAACAAAGAAAATAAATGCAGCACATAACACAATGCTATCTTGGGAAAACCTCCCTCTTAGAGGTGAAAAACCCAGCAAGAAATCTCATATCCAATTAGGTTAAATATAACAGCAAATTATAACATAGCCCCTCTAGGGCATACTAGTAACTTATCTGATTCACAACTCAGATTAGACTTGATCAACTTGCCCAGAATGCAGATTTCGGACCATATGGTGATATTTGCATGCCCTAGGATGAATGTCTTCAGGTCTGGAGCAGATTCAACAACCTTGAATCAGGTTCGGCACCCTAGGAGCAGGCTTGGTAGACTTAAGAGCAGATTTGGCAGGCCTGAGAATAAGTTCGCCCAGTTAGAAGATGATTCACTAAATAGTTCGCTGCCTTAGATGATTAATTCGCTGTTTAGAAAGTTCGCACAGCAGAAGTAGGAGTATTCGCTTGGTTGATTGTCTTTTTTTGATCCTCAAATGATCTTACTTATATATGAGTTCAAGCCCACTACAATCCTTGGTCGGCCTTATTCATTTTGGCGCCAAGTCACAATAATTTGAATACTTTATTTACAAGTTACATTGAATAGGTCTTGACCTATTTACAATTTACAAGTTATATATTAATGAATTCGCCCTATTTAGGGCCTGCCCTTAATTGGATATTACAACTGAGATTTCTAATTGTCAAGGCCGACAAGCCACTTGACATTTTGTGCAATAGGTCGGTCCTAGAAGGGATCCGACCTAGCTACACAACAACACTCCCTCTTAGCTAGGGAGGATTCCTTCTGAATGACTAAGTCACATAGTGATTGCCACCATGGCTACTCCCATAGATGAAAGACATAAGTGCTTATCATCATCTCAACATGACGTTCACCACTCCCAGAAGGTGAACAAGCACATCATGGAATTTCTTACATGAAATCCACCATACCTACTTGCAGAGGGTGGATCCACCATGCCTACTCGCAGAGGGTGGAAGAGGTTTTTCACCTCAACCTTTTCCCTAAGAAGGATTCAATGTCACCTTGCATTGCCCGCAGAGGGTGATTCCACCTTGCATTGCTCACAGAGGGTGGAAGATGCAACTTAGTGCATCAGTGGGACTGAGACTCCCTCTCAACCAAAGCTTTGTTCTCAACAACTCCAAGTCTCTCTCTGAAGTACTCAACTTTCACTCGAGCAAGAGGCTTGGTGAGAACATTTGTAATCTGCTCATCAGTGCTGACATATTTCAGCTGAATGGCACCTCTCTGTACCATATCATGAACATAGTGGTAACGAGTTTCCACATGTTTTGACCTGTCATGAAACACAAGATTAACAGACATCTTAATACAACTTTGATTGTCACAATGAATGACTGTGGGTTTCCAAGGTTGTCCAAACAACCCAGCAAGAAGCTTGCGAAGCCATATTGCTTCTCTTGACGCCACACTTGATGCAATGTACTCAGCTTCTGCAGTACTCAAAGCAACTGAGGACTGCTTCCTGCTGGCCCAGGATATCACGACAGAACCCAAATTGAAGCAAATCCCTGAAGTGCTCTTCCTATCAGTTACACTTCCTGCCCAATCAAAATTAGAGTAACCTTCCAGGGTGATGACAGTGTTGATTGGATACTTCAGCCCATAGCCAATTGTGCCTCGCAAATATATCAGGATATGCTTGGCCGCAACAAGATGAACATGCTTTGGTTTGTTCATGAACTGGCTGAGGGCACTTACTGCATAACAAATATCTGGTCTCGTGTTAATTGTTGAGACATGGACCAACTAGGACTCGAACCTAGGACCTTCTATACGCTGCTGGAGTGCTCTACCACTGAGCTACTGGCCCCTCTTGGACCAGTCCATCGTCGGTCCAGGTGTGGCTTATTTCCAACACCAACACCCCCCCTTAAGCCACACCTCTTGTGTGCTTGGGGCTCCTAGCCTGGACCTGGCTCTGATACCATGTTGAGACATGGACCAGCTAGGACTCGAACCTAAGACCTTCCATACGTTGCTGGAGTGCTCTACCACTGAGCTACTGGCCCCTCTTGGACCAGTCCATCGTCGGTTTGGGTGTGGCTTATTTCCAACACCAACATTAACTAGATACATCAAGGATCCAATCAACTGCCTATACTCTGATGGATCTGCAAAATCAGAGCTAGTTGCAGATAAACTCAATTTCTTCAAGTTAGTTTCCATAGGAGTAGACATAGGTTTGCAATCGATCATTCCAAATCTTTTCAATATATCAATATTATATTTTCCTTGACTAAGGATAATTTCATTAGATCTTTGCCATACTTCTAAACCTAGAAAGTAATGCATTAGGGCTAGATCCTTCATTTCAAATTCAGTGGCTAATTCTTTCTTACATCTAATGATAAGACTATCTTCACCAATTAGAAATAAATCATCCACATATAAAACCAAAATTAGCATTTCACCATCAAATATTTTAAAGTAAAGGTTAGAATCAACATCATTCTTACCAAATACTTATCAATTCTTTCATACCCAGCTCGAGGGGCCTGCTTGAGGCCGTAAAGAGCTTTCTTCAATCTACACACGTGAGATTCTCTATCATGAATCTCATATCCTTCTGGTTGTTCAATATAGACTTCTTCCTCAATGACACCATTAAGAAAAGCAGTCTTTACATCCATCTGATGTAATTTCCAGCCCTTAGCTGCAGCAATAGCTATAATGGTTCTAATAGAAGTATATCTAGCATCAGGAGCAAATGTTTCCTCATAATCTATGCCTTCCTTTTGAGTTAAACCGCGAGCTACAAATCTAGCTTTATATTTGTCAGTACTTCCATCAGCAGTATGTTTAATTTTAAACAACCATTTAGAGGATACAACAGACTTACCTTTAGGTCTAGGCACAATATCCCAGACATCATTTTTGATGATGGATTGATATTCTTCGTCCATGGCTAACTTCCACGCTTGCTGGTTCATAGCTTCTTCTACATTTGATGGTTCAGTCTCAATAATGTTGCACATCATTGTAAAATAGTTGGAGAACTTCTGAGGTCTCCTGCTTTCTCTAAATGTTCCTTGGGGAGCTGCAAACTTTTTAGCTTCTTGAATTGTGTTTCTAACCCAAAGTGGTCTCTTCTTGCTAACTGCAATATCTCTGGGTCCATCAGGCTCAGAAGGATCACCATGCTCAATAGGTTCAGGAAGCTCAATAGACTCCCTTTGAATTTCAGGGTAAGTATCAACATCCATATCTTGATTACCATTAACTTCTTTATCATTATTAGTAAGGGAACCTTTAGATTTCTTGAAAACAATATTTTCCTCAAAAGTAACATCTCTGCTTACCTCAATATACCTTTGCCCTGGAATGTAGACTCAGAATGCTTTGGAAGACTCACTGTATCCAACAATAGTACCTTTCTTCCCGGATGGCTCTAGCTTAGTTCTCTTTTCCTCTGGCACATGAACATAGACATGACTTCCAAAAATCCTTAGGTGACTGATGTCATGTTTGACTCCAGTGAAGGCTTCTTCAAGAGTCATGCTCTTCAACACTCGATGAGGGCATCTATTCTGAATATATACTGTAGTCTTAGATGCCTCAACCCACAAGAAGGTTTGCAGATCCTGATCATGAATCATTGCTTTAGCTACTTCAACAATGGATCTATTCTTCCTTTCAGCCACCCCATTTTGCTGAGGATTGTAGGGAACACAAAACTCCCTCTTAATTTCTGTCTCTACACAAAAGTCATGAAAACTACCTGAGGTGTATTCACCTCCATTATCAGATCTTAACACTTTAATTCTTTTTCCAGATAGATTTTCAACTAAAGCCTTAAATTCTTTGAACCTACTTAATACTTCTTCAGATTCTTTAGTTTTCAGAAAGTAAATCCAAGTCTTTCTAGAGAAATCATCTATGAAGATTACATAATATAAGAATCCATTAGGTGAAGCAATAGACATAGGTCCACATAAATCAGAATGAACAAGTGCTAACTTTTCTTTAGCTCTACTTTCACTTTTATGAAATGGACTTTTAGTATTCCTACCTAAAGCACAACCTTTGCAAGTATCATCATGAAGGTGACTAAGTTTAGGCATACCTTTGACCATCTTCCCAAGTGAGGAAAGTACTTGGAAGTGTAGATGACCAAGTCTTTTGTGCCATAGTTCGCCGGACTCAGGAGCCTCATGAATGAGGGTTTGAACTGGATGAGCTGAAAGCTTATATAAACTATCATATCTATTACCAATGATACTAGCAGATTTAAAACTAGCTTTCTTATGCCATGCAAGTACTCTACCCTTAGAAAATGCTACTTGATAACCCTTATTTTCTAATGCAGAAATGGAGATAAGATTCCTTTAATTCGAGGTACAAATAAGATATCATTGAGATGTATAGAGAAGCCAGAATATAAAATTTAAAGAAGTATTACTGAAACTTCTTACCGAATACCGAGCATCATCACCAATTACCACATAAAGGTTAGACTCTTTCTCTATCAAATCTGAGAGGTGTTCCCGGTATCCCGTGATGTGCCTAGATGTGCCACTATCTATTAACCAAGTGTTAATGTCAGTCGGCACGTTGGTTGATAAGGCAGAAATGAAGAGGAAGTCTTCATGATCCTTTGGTTGTGCAACTTCATTCAGGTTTGCTTCTCCTTACTTAGGCTGATTTTGACATTCCTTCACATAGTGACCAAACTTGTCACATCTGAAGCAACGAATACGTGAGAGATCTCTTGGCTTCTTCCTTGAATCATGGCTTGCAGAAGGTCTGAAATCTCTATTCCTTTTGAAGTTGCCTTTCTTCCAATTCCCACCTTTCTTCTTGACTGATTGGGCTGCAAGCATGTGATAAGCTCCTCCATGAGAGCTTCTAATTGCTCCCTTGGCAGCCAGCCGAGATTCTTCTTGGATGCAATCTCTCCTCAATCGTTCAAACTTGGGAAGCTCGATCCTAGCACTGATTCCTTGAATAAATGGTTCCCAAGCTGGAGGAGGACCATTTAGGGCAGTCAAGGTAAGATCGCTGTCTTCAATTTCTTTCTCAATTGCTGAGAGTTGATCCTTTAGATCAGTCATCCTCATGAAGTAGGAGGTGATGGATTCCCCTTTCTCCAATCGGATGTGAGTGAGTTGATTCCTCAAGGCAAGAATGCGGCTAGTGTTGTTGACTTTGTACATCTTCTCCAAGGTGCTGAACATCTCTAGCAGTCTTCTTCTTGGAGATGGATGACACAATATGATCCTTGACAGAGTCAATTATCACTCTTTGTGCTTGGAAGTCTTTTTTCCAAGATTCCTTTTCTTCTTCACTATTAGGCTCAGCAACATCCTTATTGACATATTCAGCAAGGTCATTCAAGGCCATCATTACTCTGACCTTCCATGATGTGATGTTGGCAGCACCTTCCAACCTATCTTCAACTCTAAGGTAGGACGCCATGCTGATCGAAATAGCAAAATAGGTTGAGAGTGAATATGCATGTTAAATCTAATTACAAGTATTACGAACCAAGCTCTGATACCATGTTAATTTTAGTAATCAGATTGAAAGAAAATAAATGCAGCACATAACACAATGCTATCCTGGGAAAACCTCCCTCTTAGAGGTGAAAAATCCAGCAAGAAATCTCAGATCCAATTAGGTTATATATAACAGAAAATTACAACATAGCCCCTCTAGGGCATACAAGTAACTTATCTGATTCACAACTCAGATTAGACTTGATCAACTTGCCCAAAATTCAGATTTCAGACCATATGGTGATATTTGCATGCCCTAGGATGAATGTCTTCAGGTCTGGAGCAGAGTCAGCAACCTTGAATCAGGTTCGGCACCCTAGGAGTAGGCTTGGTAGACTTAAGAGCAGATTCGGCAGGCCTGAGAATATGTTCGCCTAGTTAGAAGATGATTCACTGAACAGTTCGCTGCCTTAGATGATTAATTCGCTGTTTAGAAAGTTCGCATGACAAATGTAGGAGTATTCGCTTGGCTGATTGTATTTTTTTGATCCTCAAATGATCTTACTTATAAATGAGTTCAAGCCCACTACAATCCTTGGTCGGCCTTTTTCATTTTGGTGTCAAGTCACAATAATTTGAATACTTTATTTACAAGTTACATCGAATAGGTCTTGACCTATTTACAATTTACAAGTTATATATTAATCAATTCGCCCTATTTAGGGCCTGCCCTTAATCGGATATTACAATTGAGATTTCTAAATATCAAGGCCGACATGCTACCTGGCATTTTGTGCACTAGGTCGGCCCTAGAAGGGATCCGACCTAGCTACACAACAACAACATACACTTGAATATATGCACAGACGATGTATACACACAAATACAAGTATTGTTAGATCCTTGTCATTGACTAGAATGCATCCGTAGATTTACCATAACACATTTTGGAATCAACTTGTTTATGCAAGGAGACAACAATTCTGTAGATTTTAGTGACCAAAATTAACACGTCTCAGAAATAAATAAATACACATACACAAGAACACCAAGATAGCCTGGGAAAACCTCCCTCTTGGAGGTGAAAAACCTAGCAAACAATCTCAGATCAGATTAGAATAAACATAGAAGCAAATTACAACTTTGTCTTCTCAAGACATAGATCAATTAGGGCAAAACTTATCTGAGACAATCGGATCAAAATATCCTTGAAGTGTAGTTCGCTCTCACTGAGTGTCTATCCGGCACCTCTAGGATAATATGCCAACCCTTTGACAAGTTCTGCAACCTTGGAGAATGATTCGCTCAGCCTTGAACCAAGAAATCGCTGTTCTTGGATGATTCGCCCAAGTGATAGGTCGCTGATCTATTTGAAGTAATTCACCGCTGATACTTAGGAGAAATTCACTGCTAATTAGAAGTAGATCGCTAAATGAATGAATGCTGGAGTTGTGTGTTTGATTACCCAAATTACATTGCTTATATAGGTGATTATGTCCTTAATCACCCTTGGTCGGCCTTGTATATTTTGGAGCCAAGTTACATTTCAAATATGGGTCAAGGCCCATTCACAAGTTACATCAATTTTTGCTAATTACAAGTTTCATTTGGGGTAGGACTCAGTATGAGTCTCACTTAATTACAAGTTACATATACCAGTCAGTTATACAAGTTAACCCATCGCCCAAATAGGGCTGGACCCAAATAGGGTTTACACAATAAACTGATATCTCAAAATGCTAAGGCCGACATGCCACTCAGCATTTTATGTACTAGGTCGGCCGTAGAAGTGATCCGACCTAGCTACAAATCAACACTCCCTCTTAGCTAGGGAGGATTCCTTCTGAATAACCAAGTCACATAGTGACAACCGTCATGTCTACTCCCATGAAAAATGCAAATGAACACAACCACCATGGCTACTCCCATGGATGGAAACCAAATAAACATGACGTCATCTCAACATGACGTTCACCATAGCTACTCCCAGAGGGTGAACAAACACATCATGGAATTTCTTCCATGACATCCACCATACCTACTCGTAGAGGGTGGATCCACCATGCCTACTCGCAGAGGGTGGAAGAGGGCTTTCACCTCACACTTCTCCCAGAGAAGAGTGCATTACCACCTTGCCTACTCGCAGAGGGTGGATCCACCATACCTACTCGCAAAGGGTGGAACGAGGGCTTTAACCTCAAACTTCTCCCAGAGAAGAATGCAACTCCACCATGCCTACTCACAGAGGGTGGATCCTAAGTACATCATGGACTCTTTCATGATACCCATTATGCACACTCGTGGAGGATGGATCCACCTTGCATTGCCCGTAGAGGGTGGAAGAGGTCTTACACCTCAAAACTTCTCTACAAAGAAGTATAAACTGTCACCTTGTAGTTTGCAGAGGGTTGAAGATACACACAATGTTATCATAGGAGCTGAAAACTCCCTCTTGGCCAAAGTATATTTCAGAGAAACAAGGAACACATGTTAGTTCTATCATAGAATCATAATCAAGAACATCGTTGCAATAATCATATAACAATTATAAATTCAGAACTGATTTGAATTCAAATGGTTAGCCATACTTCTCAAATCCAACCCTAGAGATATCAATTTGTTTGTAAATCAGTTTTCAACATCAATGGTTAGAAAACAGCAACATGTTTAAGCTTTATTAAATATAATCAACAACAATGCTTTCACTGAGGATTATGGGGAATATGTGACTCCCTCTTAATCCTTATCTAAGTAATAAGTTCACATGATTCAAAAAACTAGTTGATTTACTCCTATCATAGTTTTAAGAATCTATCAACTATATCCTTAATTGAAAGTGTGAGTTGAAAGCTTGTATAGGCTTTCATATCTAATCCCGATGGCACGAGCTGATTTGATGTTTGACTCCTTAGACCATGCAAGAACTCTTCCTTCAGAAAATACAACCTGATAACCTTTATCTTCTAGAACAGATATAGAGATTAGATTCTTTTTTATTCCAGGTATAAACAAAACATTACTGAGATGAAGAGAAATACCAGAATTTAATTTTAAGGAAGTAGAGCCAAAACCTCTTACTGCATAACGAGCATTGTTACCAATAGTCACATGAAGGTTGGACTTCTCCACCAAATCTAAGAGATGCTCCCGATAGCTTGTGATATGTCTAGATGCACCACTGTCAATCAGCCAAGTGTTACTAGCTGATTGAACATTGCTTGACAAGACTGAGACAAAGAGGAAGTCTTCATTATTCTACTATTCTGAGACTTCATTTAGGTTCGCTTCTCCTTGCTCAAGCTGAGATTGACAGTCCTTTGCAAAGTGACCAAACTTGTTATATCGGAAGCATCGGATATGAGACAAGTCCTTTGATTTCTTCCTTGAATCAGGAGCAGAGGATCTGAAATCTCTATTTCTCTTGAAGTTTTTCTTCTTCCAATGGCCACCTTCCTTCTTAGCTGTGAGGACATGATGATCACTGTCATGAGGACTTCTAATTTTTCCTTTTGCAGCCAAGTGAGATTCCTCTTGAATGCAATCTCCTCTCAATCGATCAAATTGAGGAAGCTCCACTCTTGCACTGATTCCTTGAATAAAGGGCTCCCATGTAGAAGGAAGACCATTTAGAGCCATCATAGTTAAGTTGCTGTCTTCAATATTCTTCCCAAAGGTAGAAAGCTGATCCCTTAACTCAGAGATCCTCATGAAGTAAGTTGGTACAGGTTCTCCTTTCTCCAATCTAATGTGAGAGAGCTGATTCCTTAAGGCAATTATGTAGCTAGTGTTGTTGACTTTGTACATCTTTTGCAATGTGTTGAACATCTCTCTCACAGTCTTCTTCTTGGAGATGGATGACACAATGTGATCTTTGACGAAATCAATAATCATCCTTTGTGCTTGGTAGTGCTTCTTCTTCCATTCTTCCTTCTCCTTTTCGTTTTGAGGTTCAACAGCATCCTTGCCGACGTATTCTACAAGGTCATTTAAGGCCATCATTATTTTGACCTTCCATGAAGTTTAATTGGTGGAACCTTCCAACCTATCTTCAGCCCTAAGATAAGAAGCCATGTTGACCTGAACTTGAGCAATAGGTTAGACTGAAAAATGACTGTAATTGATGAATTCTCATCACAACTATTACAAACCAAGCTCTCATACCATGTAGATTTTAGTGATTGGAATTAACATGACTCAGAAATAAATAAATACACATACACAAGAACACCAAGATACCCTGGGAAAACCTCCCTCTTGGAGGTGAAAAACCACAAGCAATCTCAGATTAGATTAGAATAAACACAGAAGCAAATTACAACTTTGTCTTCTCAAGACATAGATCAATTAGGGCACAACTTATCTGAGACAATCTGATCAGAATATCCTTGAAGTGCAGTTTGCTGTCACTGAGTGTTTATCTGACACCTCTAGGATAATATGCCAACCCTTTGACAAGTTCTGCAACCTTGGAGAATGATTCGCTCAGCCTTGAACCAAGAAATCGCTGTTCTTGGATGCTTCGCCCAAGTGATAGGTCGCTGATCTAACTGAAGTAATTCACCGCTGATACTTAGGAGAAATTCGTTGCTAATCAGAAGTAGATCGCCGAATGAATGAATGCTTGAGTTGTGTGTTTGATTGCCCAGATTACATTGCTTAAATAGGTGATTATGTCCTTAATCACCCTTGGTTGGCCTTGTATATTTTGGAGCCAAGTTACATTTCAAATATGGGTCAAGGCCCATTCACAAGTTACATCAATTGTTGCTTATTACAAGTTTCATTTGGGGTAGGACTCAATATGAGTTTCACTTAATTACAAGTTACATATACCAGTCAGTTATACAAGTTACACCCATCGTCCAAATAGGGCCGAACCCAAATAGGGTTTACACAATAAACTGATATGTCAAAATGCTAAGGCCGACATGCCACTCAACATTTTATGTACTAGGTCAGCCCTAGAAGGGATTCGACCTAGCTAGAAATCAACAAATTCAAATATAACATGCTAAGTAAATTCAATCTACCATTGATGGTTTTAAGAAATAATGAGCACTTACTGAATAAGCAAGTTATGATAAACATTATGACTAGATAATTATCCTTTAACCAATCATTGCTTAATTTGGTAGGAGACTCGAAAGGGCGCCTGTAATCTGCGCAACCCAACTAAGCCCGAGAGCACACAATATCCAAGTCATGGTCATTTGCATCACATCTCACAAGTGGCAGGAGTGTTTAACCAGGGCCAGATCCATCCCTTGGGGTAATCAATTCATCACTTAGCCCACAAGAGGCAAGAACGTCCAACCAAGACCAGATCCATCTCTTGGGGTAATCAATTCATCACTTAGCCTACAAGAGGCAGGAACATCCAACTAGGACTAGATCCATCTCTTGAGGGGATCAATTCATCACTTAGCCCACAAGAGGTAGGAACGTCCAACCAAGACTAGATCCATCTCTTGGTGCAATCAATTCATCACTTAGCCCACAAGAGGCAGGAATGTCCAACCAGGACCAGATCCATCTCTTGGGGTAATCAATTCATCACTTAGCCCACAAGAGGCAGGAATGTCCAACTAGGACCAGATCCATCTCTTGGGGTAATCAATTCATCACTTAGCCCACAAGAGGCAGGAATGTACAACCAGGATCAAATCCATCTCTTGGGGTAATCATTATTCCATAATTCACAATAAATCTCGTCCACAAATCTGCATATATTCCTCTTAAATTATGCTCCAATATTCCTCACAACCTCATAAAATATGCAAATAATCACCTTGGGAATGCCTTCTATCTGCTGGTATGTATTTGTTTTATCATTCATATTTAACGCATTTCCCACTTTTTCCGCATCATATTCTTTACATGCCACAAACTTAATTTATATCTTCATCACCAAATGGAATGATGGATCTCTTCAATAGAAAACTCCTTTCCAAAAGACATGACTTTTAGTTCCAAACTGATTTATTATCCCAGATTCCCAAGTGCTGTTATATTTCTCCTTAATTATAATTTTATTCTCTTTTAACATTTTTTTGTACAATATTCACTTATTGCTGTGTTTTATTCATATTACATCTCTTCTATATCCACATTAACTCCTTTTTTAATACACAGATCTGATATAACTTTATTTCTCACAAGATCTACTTCTTCTCCTTGCTTGTTGGAGTGTATATATTATTCCTTGTATTCTTCACACATTTATCCCTTAAAAGATTTTCCTTTTTACTTCACACTACTTTCTTGCTTGAATCTGCTTACAACATATTCATGTATCTGCAGTTATACTCAAAAACCTGCTCTTAAATGGACTGAGCTTATATCTTGTTTTCTTATATTTTCTTCATACATAAATCTGTTTTTTATAAAAATATTTATTCTTTGTTCCTTATAAACTCTTCATATATCTCACTTCAACTCATACATCAACTTATATTTTGATGATAGAACATCTCATTCTCATCTACTATTCAGACACACTTTGTTGGCTTGATGATGATTGTAATGTATTCATCACTTGTTGTCATTGATGAAACACTCTCACACACACATATGATTATATTGACTACCGGTGTAACTTCAATTGTTTACACTGTCAACCGGTATACCTTGTGGTTAATCTCTAACCAGTACTTTGTGTCAACCGGTATGTGCATAAGAGATAACCTGTGGTTATACTAAGTCGGCATCCAAATGGAGATCAAGCGGAGATTCAAGGACAACGGTTCATATGTTTTATTCAAATTGGTATTGATTGTTCCAACCGGTATTTGGTTATTTCTGTGATGAGTTACCAGCACCGACTACTTGGTGGTCATTTTTGTGATGAGTTATGATCACTTGTCCAGATACATTGCACCTAGGAAATTGTGTCATGATTTCCTTAGGTTGACATGAAATCTGAATGTCTATATATTGACATCTCAGTAAATCTTTATAAGATGATGCTATGCATGAAGAGTAAAAGTTTTTGTTGAAGAGTGATAATTGTTAAGATGAAGAGTGTGTTGAAGAGCAGTGTTGAATGTGTTGAGAAGGATCTGATCAAGCAAGTATTGTGCTACTTAGAACAGATCAAACCATTCTTGTTGTTTTCTAACCATTACAGTAGAATCAAATCCCTTAATCGGGTAAGCTCTAACAGGGTGATCCATTAGTTTGGATTTTGAAATCCTCCACCGAGGTTACTCCTAATAGGGTACTACTCTTAACAGGGTATAAGCTTCTAATCAAGCTTTGGGATCTCTAACAAGATTCACTCCTAGCAGAGCACTTTGTAGACCTTAACCGGTCAGTTATCTATTACTGCAGATAGTTAACTTGTGAGTTCCATCTCACCGTGGTTTTTACCTATTTGGGTTTTCCACGTATAAACACTTGTGTTATGGTGGATGCTTTATTTTTTGTGGATGTTGTTATATCATTTTGGATTACATGCATTGTGTTTAAAAGCTTTGTTAAGTTCATCTACCTGTTAGTGTTTAAAGTAGTTTGGTTTTCGGTGGTTTTTACCTATTTGGGTTTTCCATGTATAAACACTTGTGTTATGGTGGATGCTTTATTTTTTGTGGATGCTATTATATCATTTTGGATTTCATGCATTGTGTTTAAAAGCTTTGTTAAGTTCATCTACCGGTTAGTGTTTAAAGTAGTTTGGTTTTCGGTGTCACTGATTCACCCCCCCCTCTCAATGCTTTTCAAGTCCATTAATTGGTATCAGAGCCTAACTTCTTTGAAGCCTAACTGCTTAGAAGAGAGCCTTGAAACCACCATGGGAGACATGAGCTACTTCGAGATGGCTAGAGAGCTAGAAGCTAGCAGAAATGAGCTTGAAAACCTAAGGGTCAAACTGAAAGCTTCTCAAGTGAAAAGGAGAGAGCTAACTGAACAACTATTAGAGATATCTGATAATAGTTCTTTAGATGAAGCCAATATTGATGTTTTAGTAGAGGAAGTTGATAAGTTAAACGGTGAGAAACTGAATCTGAGGAGAGAGCTAGAAGGTCTTACTATTCGCATGAGTCAGGAATTGGAAGCCAAAAGAGCTGCTGAAGATCTTATCAAGGAAAGAGATCAAGAGATTACAAAGATCAAACCGGAAATGCCACTATGCATGAGCATTTGATTGCTGAAAGAGAAGAAAAGGAGGACCTACAGCTAGATCTTGAACTTGCATCATCTCTGAAAGAGAACCTGTCGAAGCATAATGAAGATCTCACAAAACAGCTTATTGAAGCCAATGAGAAATTGGAGAAGTTCATCAAGAGTTCTGCCATGCTGGAAGAACAAATTCAATCACAAAGAATGAAGGGTGATGTCTCTGGACTTGGTTTTCATACAACTGAAAAAGGTGAATCCTCCGTTACAAAGAGCAACAATCCTAAGAACGAATCTGCTCCTAAGATCAACAAGCCTACTGGTAAGGTCTTTAAACCTGTTTGTTTTGTTTGCCATAAACCTGGTCACACTGCAAATGTTTGTAGAGACAAACCTAACAAAAATGCAAGTTACAATACTAATGCTAGGGGTATCTGTCCAAGAAATTTGAAGGTCATTGCTTCACATGTGGAATGTATGGACATAGATCTGTTGAGTGCAGATATGGAGCAAACAATCCTATACCACACATGCATCCAAGACCAAATGGTGACCGGATGAGGAACTTTAACAGCCGGGTAAACCTGAACTGGCAAAAACCCTACGACAACCGGTTTAGTCCATTCGAGATGGAAAAGGTAACAAATGTTATTTGCACCATCTGTAATAACTTTGGTCATGTGGCTATGAACTGCAGAAGAAGAACAGGAAGAGGAAATGCAGGACCTTGGAGATCATCTGGTATTTCTTGTTATCACTGTAACAAACCAAGACACTTAGCAAAATTCTGTAGATCTAGAAACAACAAACCGGTCAACTCTTGTAAAGATCAGAAGGGAAAGCAGAAAGTTAATATTGAAGAAACGAGAGAGGAAATGAATCGAATTTGGAAGAAGAAAAGTGATGAGTCACCTGAAGAAGAAATTGTTCCTTCACCTAGTGAAGAGAACCCTGAATCGGTGACTTAAGCCTTTTAATATGGCTAAGGGGAGCTTAATGGTTAAAATACCTCCGGACCCCTTGAGTAAAATGAGCAGGAAATTTTTTTTGAAACATTAAAGTATGGTAACTTTTTGTTAACATGTTATCAACCGGTTTTCCACTTGAGTGGTGAAATTAGGGTTTGTAACCCTAACGGGCGAGCATTTAATGCAATAGGTAAAAAGGATAAAAGCGAGTTTTACTTTGTCATTTTTACCCTAACGCATTCGAGAAAGAAATTTGGAGCACTTGTTGAGCTGAGTAAGATTGTTTTGTTGTTAATTACCGAATTGTTTCGTGATTTGTGAAATTAAGTTGAATTGAAGGTTGCAAAAGGTGGAACTGGTGTGCACTTGGGCATTTCAACTTGTAAACGGGGCAACGTGCGCAAAACAAGGTATTTCTTTGAACATTGCACTTTGAATCTTGTTCATCTAGAATGACATCTACTTCAAAATCTGTAGAGAGGTTGATGATCACTTCTGAGCCTATGGAAGCTCAAAAGGTAGATAAGATTGTGTCATATAATGCATTATCGCAAGTTCCGAGCGGAGTTTTGGTCAAAGGTGATTTGTCCAGTTATATTGACTACAAGTTAGAAGACTTAGGGTCTCTATACATCTACACACAGTTGAAATCACTTTGCGATAAGAATGGCAAGATTAAGACACAGTATGCTAGGATTTTCGAAAAGGGTTTTCATAATGCCTCTTATTTTCTTGATGATTTCGAAGAAGCACATATCGGAATAATTTTGAGTAGAGTTCATGGAGAAAACATGTATTTAGAAAGAAGTCACACAATTACAAAGGAAGCCATTCAGGCTGTGATTGGCTATTTCTCAATCGGTGAAGTACCTGAGCTAAGGAACATTTCAAAGGATAATGTCTTCAATTTAACCGGTTCTACATCTGATGGGTGTGCTTTTTCCGTTAACAATATTAAAGACCCTGCGGTAAAACTAGTAGCAATGGTGATAGGCTACCGAGTATTTTACTCCAGTACTCTTAACAGTGTTCCATCTGCAACAGTTCACACAGCTCACAAAATGATTGTTGATAATACAGACTATGATCTCTGTGAAGCTATCAGGAGACAATTGTTTTTGAATTTGCAATCTATCAAGAAGGATAACAATCTGAAATTCAAGTATGGTCAGCTATTAGTCGGTCTATTGTTTTACTTTTAGAACTTTCTACCAGGGATTGGAGACATTGAGTGGTCAAAGGACTCACCGGTCTCGGCTCAAATCAAGCACATCATCAAGGCTGTAAAAAATACTTTCCATGCTGCCTTGAATAGGTATTTCAATGAGTTCCAAAAGAAGATGAGTATGAGAATGAGGCTACCGGAAGAAGTGGTAAAACACTTTGAGAAGGACATAATCTTCACCATTACCACTGACTTTTGCTTAATGCAAGCAATTGAGCCAAGAGAAGAAGAAATGGAAGACATGAGTTATGAGGTTAACCATGATCTACTGGTTGGTTATGCTAATACCCTATTAGCATTGCCTATGGACAAAAAGAAGGCAAAATTGGACATTGTGACAGTCCAAGAGGCATTTGTACAAACCAATACTGCACCTGTTAAAAGTACAAGAGGAAAGAATAAAAAGTCTGGTGGAGCATCTCCAGCAACAAAGAGTACTAGGGTTACTAGGAGTGTCCTAACCAAAAACGAACCAGAACCCAAGGTATATACTAAGGAGACAAAGAAGAGAGGCAGGAAATTAATTTTGCAACTAGAGTCTGAGGGAACAGATTCTGATGAAGAACCAAAGAAGGAAAAAGCAACCGACAAAATATCCAAGAAGGTAAAGGTAGTGCCAAAGGCAACTACACCTATTGATATAGCTGCTTACAAACCGGATACCCATTTTGAAAGAACAATGAAGACACTAGGGAGTAATAGGTTTGACAATGTCAAAGAATATTTTGATTCCTTCACTGAAGATGAGAAAGAGCAAGTGATTCAACAGGTAATCACTCATTTGTGTCATTACAGTAGATTTCCACATGATCTGGAAAAGGTTATTTCAATCTCTTTGTATAATATTCTTTTAGATAAATGGGAGGATGCTATAAAATTGGAAAAAGAAATTATTGATGAAATATTTGTACAATATTAGTGCTTTAGTTGATCAGTACAAAGCACATTTTGCTTTTAAAACAAGAAGATTGAAGCTTCTTAATGGTAAAAGGGCAATTGTTGAAACCGAGACACATTAGATAGCCTGTGGAATCAAAAAGATGGAAGAACTCATCCATTCTTCTAAGAATAAGGATATAGAAGAGGTAGCTGATGATGTTAATAGACTGGAAATGGATGAAGAGGAGATTATTCAACCCGATGAGGTCTATCCCCTCAAGAAGAAGGATGATTACATTATTCTTGTTGATGATGATGTTCAGAACACAATGGACCTATCTGGAGACAACACTGTGCCGGATATGGAGCCCCCAACAATCACTAATGTACAAGTTACACTAGTTGAACAACCGGCAACTCAACTAAAAGTGGACAATCCACCGACAACAAAACAACTGGAGAAACCCCAATCTCCACCGATCATTCATGCTATTCAGAAGGAGCCTACTGAAACTGTTGTCACACAACAGGAAACGGAGAAGAATACAGAGAAAGCTATCATTAAGGTTGTATCCCCTGAACCGGCAAAGCAGAAACAACTTGAAGATGATGATGATGATTCTCTAAGCATCTCAGGACCAATCGATATGAACAGTTTGAGCGCATCAGAAATGATGAAGATTGCTAATGTTATGCAATCTAGGGCGCATAAGAAGAGATTGAAAGAGCAAAGGGTTGAAGCAGAGACAATTCAGACTGCAGTAGAAATTTTGTCTGGTTTACTACCGGAAACATCTATAGCACATCTTTCTACACCCATTAGCAAACTTGGTCAGTTAGTTGCAGATGCATCTGATCAAATCAAGTGACTAGAAGATGCTGCTCAACTGTATGCTAAAAAGAGCCAGAAGAAGAAATATGGAGATAAACTGGCAAAGGATATTGATAGTGGCAAAATGGCTCTATCTCACGATAAAAGTCTGTTGAGTAAAGCTATTGAAACAGGAGGAAAGTATCTTGCTTCTACCTCCAATGTTACTTTCTTTTATTCTTACATTTCAAAAAGTCAAGTTGAAACAGAGCAAGAAATGGAAAGGATATGCAAGGCATATGTCCCACTCCAGGACTCCATACATGCCTTTAGTAAGTCTGTAGATGATTTGCATAACAGATTGGACAGCTATGATAATGAGAAGGCAAAGAGACTTCAATCTCTTAAAGAACTCAAAAGTCTGCTCACATCACAAGTAGACATTCTTCAGAGAGCCTACTCCAAAGCAGAAGCTATTCTTGCAACCCTTGAAACCTGCACACTGGACTTAATGGAAGAATTCCATTCACAGTTGACGTCTACATTCTAGTATACTGCAAACATACTGGAATCATGGGAAAATGCTTTGTCATAGATGAAGACGAGTTACAATGCTATTTTTATGAGATTGGCAAATGCATGAACTTTTTTTTTAAGTTATTGTTACATATGTTGAACACTTTGATAAATTTTTTCTATAAATATATGTATATATTTTATCTTTTCAATTTGGCATTGTTGTCAAAGGGGGAGTAGAAATATGTATGTGTGTTTTTTGAAAATTTTGTATTTATGCATGCATTAAGGGGGAGTATGAGTATATGTGTAAATTTGTTGTGTATGCACACTTAGGGGTATTCCTGTAAAATTTTCTAAGTGTTGCCATCAATGCCAAAGGGGGAGATTTTTGGCTTGATGATGATTGTAATGTATTCATCACTTGTTGTCATTGATGAAACACTCTCACACACACATATGATTATATTGACTACTGGTGTAACTTCAATTGTTTACACTGTCAACCGGTATACCTTGTGGTTAATCTCTAATCGGTACTTTGTGTCAACTGGTATGTGCATAAGAGACAACTTGTGGTTATACTAAGTCGGCATCAAGATGAAGATCAAGATGGAGATCAAGCGGAGATTTAAGGACAACGGTTCATATGTTTTATTCAAACCGGTATTGATTGTTCCAAGTTCCAACCGGTATTTGGTTATTTCTGTGATGAGTTACCAGCATCGACTACTTGGTGGTCATTTTTGTGACGAGTTATGATCACTTGTCTAGATACACTCCACCTAGGAAATTGTGTCATGATTTCCTTAGGCTGACATGAAATCTGAATGTCTATATATTGACATCTCAGTAAATCTTTTTAAGATGATGCTATGCATGAAGAGTAAAAGTTTTTGTTGAAAGTGATAAGTGTTAAGATGAAGAGTGTGTTGAAGAGCAGTGTTGAATGTGTTGAGAAGGATCTGATCAAGCAAGTATTGTGCTACTCAGAACAGATCAAACCATTCTTGTTGTTTTCTAACCATTACAGTAGAGTCAAATCTCTTAATCGGGTAAGCTCTAACAAGCTTCAATGTATAAATCCTCTAACAAGGTGATCCATTAGTTTGGATTCTGAAATCCTCCGCCGAGGTTACTCCTAACAGGGTACTACTCTTAACAAGGTATAAGATTCTAATCAAGCTTTGGTATCTCTAACAAGATTCGCTCCTAGCAGAGCACTTTGTAGACCTTAACCGGTCAGTTATCTATTACTGCAGATAGTTAACTTGTGAGTTCCATCTCACCGTGGTTTTTACCTATTTGGGTTTTCCACGTATAAACACTTGTGTTATGGTGGATGCTTTACTTTTTGTGGATGTTGTTATATCATTTTGGATTACATGCATTGTGTTTAAAAGCTTTGTTAAGTTCATTTACCAGTTAGTGTTTAAAGTAGTTTGGTTTTCGGTGTCACTGATTCACCCCCCCCTCTCAATGCTTTTCAAGTCCATCACACTTCTCGTTCTCCTTTTATGGTTATGTATACCAAAGTTCCCAGACTCGGACTCGGCTCGGACTCGGCAAGGCCGACTCGACTCGTGACTCGGCTATGACTCGGCAACGACTCGGCAATGACTCGGCAACGACTCGGCAATGACTCGGCAAAATTAAAAAAACCTTGAAATTAAGAAATTTTTAACAATTTAAAACTTGTTTCATGCACCCATTATTGAATAAAGCCCAATTATAATGTGTGCTAGCTTGTTATGCCATGAAAGGCATGCTAGTAGAGTATCTACTTGTTTGGGGCTTCTGTTTAGTATTTTCTTTGGCCAAATTGAAATTTTGGGAGCACCAACATGAGACATCATGAACATCTTCACTTGGAAACTGTAAGGAATGCTTGTGTATGGTAGCATTAAATAGTGTGCTTTTTGAACTTAGGTTTTACCTTGGGACTATAGTTGACCTTGGTCTTTCTTGGACCTCTTAGTTTTTAGGCTATATATATGTTGGATGGAAGGGGGAATTGTGAGGCCAGAAGGGTTTGAAATATGCTCCTCAAAGACATGTCCCTTGCCAAAAATAACCTTGTGCCCCATGGAGGGATTTTTTGGGATGTGGGGATAGGTAGGAAATATCCCCAACTCACCCCCTTTTTTCAAAATTTTAAGAAACATCCCTGTTGTGAGGTACTCACACATCGCCCCATTGCAAATGAAGACCCCCACTTTTTGCTTTCTAGGGTTAGCTCTTTTAGTTTTGTTGTTGGTCGTTTTAGTGTCTTAGCCTTTGCATTAAAGGGATTGAGTTTCATAAAGGTCATCAAATTAGGTGGATCTCCTCAAGGTGGAGTGAAGGAGGTTAGGTCAGTTGAGTGATTAGGGGTTATTTAGATCATTCCTAGGGTTTTTGTGTACTATCTGGTCATGCTTCAAGTTGCTAAATCAAACCTTGGTTGAATGCATAGTGTCCTCCTAGGTCCCATCACTTACATCATGGTCAGAGTGAACTCGCCTTAAAAGTCTGGAATGTCATCCTGATCCTGAAATGGCCTGAAATTTGACTAAGTCTCCTCCAAAAACTAGATTTTGCATTATAACTCATGGAGGTCCGAAACCACTCTCAAACATCCTGACAATATATATGGAATATAACTTAAAGTATAAGAAAGAGAAAAGACATAAGGAAATGTCACTTATACTTAAATGTTATATTCCATATATGAATCCTGACGAAGATACTAACTTGTCAAACAAGTCAAAACATTGACCTGTGGTGGCCGAGTTTTGGAGCTTGGACTTGGCGAGTTTTGCCATAACTCGCCTGACTCCATATATGAATCCTGACGAAGATACTAACTTGTCAAAGAAGTCAAAACATTGACCTGTGGTGGCCGAGTTTTGGAGCTTGGACTTGGCGAGTTTTGCCATAACTCGCCTGACTCGCGAGTCAGGCGAGTTTTGGTCAAAACTCGCCGAGTCCGAGTCCCGAGTCAGCAAAACTCGCCGAGCTTGGCTCGACTCGCCGACTCGGCGAACTCGCCTGACTCGTGGCGAGTTTGGGAACTCTGATGTATACCATTTGGAATGGGGTGACTTTATGGAAGGAGACGTTTATTCAAGTAGAGCCGTCCTTTCCTTTTAGACTCCATTGCTACCATTTGCTAATAATGACAACATCTTCAATTCACTGATAGGCATGTAACTAATCACTTTTTATTAATTTTCTTTGAGATAAGTGCTGCATCTTATGACTTATTAATCACTTTATGTTTGGCATTTCTTCTTTTAATCAATAATCATTCATACCTGTAATGGTATGATTATAATCTGCTCTCTGTTCCCTTAGGTTGGCAGGAACGGTGCTCTGATACCATATGTAATGTCTCCTAATTGGGTATGCCCTAAGTTTGCCCTAATTCTTGATTTCCAAATGAATAAGTGGATTTAGAGAGTACCTTTCACCTGACTGAAGCCAAGCAGATTAGAAAATCTCTTACTACAATAATCCTAGTAAACAGATTAGTGAGTTCATATCAGAACAGTAGTCAGATTAGTGAGTCCATATCAGTACAGGAAATCATGTTAGAACAGTAAATCTGATTAGTGAATTCATCTCAGATCAGTAAATCAGATTATTATAATCAGTAGCAGAATTATTGATTCAATCATTCAACATTCTAAATGCCTTGGCGGGCTCAACCATAGCAGAGCATGGGAGAATGTGACTTCGATGGGGTGTATTGGATCCTCTACCCTAGGCCCAAGAGTGGATATACCATCCCTCTTGGCCTCATGTGGCCCATGCCATCCAGATGGGGTGGTCTACCCAATGAGGTGCCTCCTTTCTGTTATCCCCTCATCTTGCCAACCTTCTCCTTCTCTCTTTGATTTGTCTCCTTGTATTTATGCACAATGATAGGAGAAAGAGGTTGCAATAGGGTAACCTGTAAACCATCTCCTCTAGGCCCAAGGACCGTACCCTTTGTAAGCCATGGCCTCATGGGACCATCTAGTCCCCTCATAGAGGTGGCATACCTAGAGGAATGCCTCTTCATTGTACCCGTCTTGCAGATCTATTTCCTTCACGGCTGGAAAGACTCAGAAAATATGAAGGAATACAGTAACACACAATTAGCTGCAGAATGCTACTAAATCAGACTGGTATCTATTAGAGTATGTATAATCAATTATGACAGCAGTATATCAAAAATTTTAACAAATAGGCAGATATATAAATACACAATCACGGTGCCTACACAATCATGGTGCCCAATATATATGCATAGAGAACTCATACCACACTGTTTTAGTTAATTTCTCTGCTGTATACTCAATGCCTTATCCAATATATCCAGAGTCAGATCAATTGAACGAATTCCTTCGATTGTATGATTTGAGGTATTGGTGAGTGATAATGTAATGACGCGCTGGTTTGATATATTGCAGAATGGTGATTGAATGAATGCTGATCTGATAGAATGATTTGTTGATTGATTATTTTCTTGGTTGGAATGATGATTGATGAGTGATCCTTGAATGATTTGGAATGATCTCTTTTATACTTCATTGGTGAAAAGGTAACCACCTTTCATTAGACTTGAGTCACCACCCTTCATTAGAATTGAGTCACCACCCTTCATTGCTATCTTTGAGTAATAAATCATTCCCCAAGTTGATCTCCCCTTTTTTTTCTCCTCAAATGAAAACGCTTGAAAGGCAACTTGCCTTTTTATTTACCAATACCCTTTTTTAAATTTCTTACGAAGTGTGCCTCTTCAAAATCAGAGTCTCCATCAGAACTATAACTTGACACACGTTCCTTATCTTTACTTTTCTTCGATGCTTTAAAGGTTTTCTCCCCTTTGGATAAACTATAAAGAACCAGAATTTGTCCTCATCTCATAGGCTGTTAAAATATAATGAAGCTTGTCAACAGTCATCTTGTCAAGATCAGCCATCTCTTCAATTGCTGAAACTTTTGCATCAAATCTCAAAGATAAAGACCTTAAGATTTTCTGAACTACAACATTATCTTCAACCTTTTCGCCTAGGCCCTTAAGAGAGTTATAACTTCATCAATTCGCAAAAAATAAGCAGCAACGTTCTCTTCTTCCCTCATCCTGAGACTTTCAAACTGCATCCTATGAGTTTGAAGTTTGACTTTCTTAACTTTATCATCTCCTTCATATGTATTTTGGAGTTTCTCCCACATGTCATGAGCTGTATCACAATGCATGACTTTCACAATTTTGGTCTCTGATAAACCACATAAGATTGCATTCATAGCTTTTGCATTGCTTTCAAAAGCCCTCTTCCCATCAACATCAGTTGGAAGATCTGAAGGAATTGTGTAACCAAACACCACACTATTCCAAACATCAAAACCAAGAGACATAAGATAAGTTTGCATTCGCACACTCCCGAATGCATAGTTGGAACCATCGAATAAATGTGCTTTGTTTGTAGCAAGTCCTTCAAGAGCATTCATTGTGTGCTATCAGGATCAACCTCCAAGCTTTTAAGGTCTGTTTCCGAAGGTAACCTTGCTTTGATTCTAAGAGGGGTGGAGGGGTGAATCAGTATTTTAAACTTGTAAAACTTGCAACCACACACAATAAACAGCATAAAGAAAGCATGAACACAAGAACACAAAGTTACATGTGGAAAACCCTTTCGGGTAAAAAACCACGACAAACAATAGCTTTCATTCACTGAAATTGGGCACCAACTCAGATTACATAAGTGAGCACCAACTCCAGTCAGCTGAGTCTCCAACCCAAAAATACACTGATATCATGAATTTTGTTTTCACATCAATCTCTACTTTTTCTTCACTTAGCTCCTTCGATTTCACCGACCTACAAAAAATTAAAATTATATACACCAATGATGCCAAGGTACGAAAAAAGATATATATATCAGTCAAACTCAGTCACCCTTCATTAAATATCGGGCATTAGGAAATTTAAATAAAACATATTCAATCATCAAATTGTATTCTCCAAAAACAAAAATGTTCTTTTGAAAACCATAGACCATATATTCACTGCCCAGCAGAAATATATGCACTTAGCTTAGTCGCATCACCCTATTTGAACATGACACCTTTAACTCAATAATATTGCAGAGTCATTGCAAATATCACATAGCCTTCGCTTATCATTTTCAACTCAAAAAATCATTGTCTATACATCCAAAAAAAAAGCTCTGCACTAAATAGCAAAGAAAATTAAGGCAACCATATGCACATACACAACTCCATCAGAAAAGGCTCAGCTCTATATGTTCTGACAAAATCACCCAGCTCCTTCGATTTTCTGTCAAAACTGAAACGGACAATAGGCTTATTCCCACCACATCCACTCTGTATCTGACGTCTCCATTACTATCGACTATTAAGAGCACATCTACGTGTGGCCAAATTTTTTACACACCCGGCTCATTCTGTCTTTTCAAACTTAGAGACCAACTCACATTTCCTTCAGACTTTGTCCTTGATAATACGCACACCTTGTAAACGGCTGGAGTAAATACTTTGTTTTGAAGTATTGATGTTTATGTGTTACAAAACGTGAGCTTAAGAACAGGAAAACTGTTAAACTTACAGCCAACACCAAAAAGAGACACCCACTCTCAATTGAGAGAAGCATCTGAAACCAACAGACTCGCCATAAATTGGAAGAACGAATAAGCAAGACCCACAGAGAACCCGGCCACCTGGGCAGGACCCGGGTGGAACCCAGGGAGAACCCAGGCTGAACCGGGAGAACCAAGGCCCGCTGGTTCCCAAAAGCAGGGCCCACGGGTCATAAAAGTAAAAAAAGTATAACCAAACATGAAAATTATAGGTCAAGAAAGTAAAAAAAGTATAAACAAATTTGAATCAGTTTGAAACTTGAAACTTGAATATTATCTTTTTTGCAAATTATGAATATGATATTACATTTACGATATATGAATATCAGATTATTTATTGGCATTGGCAATTATGGATTTATGATTTATGATTTATCTGTTATCATTTATGTATCATTGTATGGGAAAGTTACATTGTATGTTTCATATTTGTATGTTTGAACTGTGAACATATATATTTGTATGTTTGAACTGTTGACCCGTACCCGTACCCAAGATTTTTTTTTTTGCTGAATCCATGAATCTGTACCCGAATCAGTAACTTAGTTTATATTTGCTACCACATTTAAAACTTCATGGAATCGATCCCTTTAAATATTCAAACAATGACATGGCAAATAATCTTGACTTGGCAAACAAGAAGACAAGTAGGCTGCTTAAGCAGACATCCAACCACCCAAGTAGCTCAAGCATCTCAAGCAGACAACTAGGCAGCTCAATCCAGTTTTCTATTACTTTGAGTAATCCTCTGAGATTTATATGACCTTGAATCATCATCCTTTGACATCAATGACAGCATACTCAACATTATCACCTTCCTTGGGTAGGAGTTTAATAATGCCTTTATTTATATTCCTGCCTAGTGTTCCTTTCTTCAATTCTTCTTTGCAAAAGGAGGAGGATATCATAACTTATCCAAGCAATGTTAACTTTGAGAAAAATTCAATAGGCAATCCATCCTTGCCAGGGGACTTCTCATTATTCAGGGTCATAATGGTTTTTCTGACTTATTCAAGGGAGGTCTCCTTGCTTAAACATTCACTGTCCTCTTTGTCAATCTTTTTGGGGATCATCATTCTGATACCTTCTCTAGCCTGTTTATTTATGTCTTCCAGTCCCTCAGATGTAAAGAGACTTTTGTAGAATTCAAAAAATTGTTCTCTAATCTCATCTTGACAAGTAAATTCCTTCCCTTCATTACAAATTTTATCAATGCTTTCTCTAATATTTTTAAGGTACCTAAAGAAAAACTTAGTAACCCTGTCACCATTGTTCATCCAGTTGAGTCTGGATCTGACTTTCAAACCTTGGATCCTTTATTGCTGAATCCTTCTCAGAGAGTGTTTTGCTTGTATGAGTTGTTCACTTAGAATAGTGTTGTTATGATCTTCCTGAATAGCTTTTTGAGCTTTGAGGAGGCTGTCCTACAACTGATTCTCTGCTCTCCTCCTGTCCATAGCATATTTCTTACCAATAGTTTGGAAGAGAATTTTCCAACCATGGATGTTGCTATCCCACTTTGCAGTTTCACTTGCATCCTTTATTAACCATTTATTTATTTCCCAAAGGGTAAAAATAGCATCTCTACAGTCCTCATTCCTTAGAAGAGTTGTATTCAACAAGAATTGCTCAGATTTCTTCCTACTATTAGAAGAAGTGCTTTTGATCACAGCATTAGCTAAGATAGGATGATGGTCTGAGAGGGTGTAAGGGCATACTCTAATCAGCCCCTCATCTTGGCATGCCAAAAAGCTGAAGAAATCTTTGTCGGCATAAAAATTATCAAGTCTATAGTAGATTCTACTGCATCCTTTTTTGGGCATTAGACCAAGTGAACCAAATATTTGGGTTTTGATTCCTTGTGTCTTCAATGGGGTCAAACATATTAAGCTTTGCCTTCATTCGGTGCCAAAAGTGTTTCTCACTTCCCTTCCAGTCCATGGCAAGACCCCCATTTTTATCTTCTTATTCTCCACCATATTGAAGTCATCCCCCAACAAGCAAGGGACACAGGTTGCATCTATCCTTGTGGTCATTAGGGGCATAGATAGAGCATAAGCCAAATTCCATTTCTCCATTATTAAGAATGGCCCAAGAACATCTGTTACAAGGGGATGATGCACTCCTTTTTTCACATGATTAGCCCATTTATTAGAGATCATCAGGGCAACATCTCCCTTACCTTTGTCATGCTTGGTAACAATTTGAATGGCAAAATCAGTCTAAGGCTGGTCTCAAGAGTGAAACTAGTGGCCTTCACCTCTTGAAACATGATCACATCCTTGTTAGAGTGATTATTCACGAATCTTCTGATGATGTGTTTCGTCTCTGGGGATTCAAGACCCGTTATGTTCCAAGAGATGCATTTAATGCTCATCTTTTTGACTGTTAGGGGTAGTATCACTGCTGTTCATGAGACTATAGAAGCATTTTGGAAGTCTGTGGTCAGACTCCATCCTTTTTGAATTAGGCTCAGTGATAAACAAGCTAGTCTTCTTCCTTTTATTCTCCTTCACCATATTTAATCTTGCCTTTGGCCCTTGGGAGAATCTTACTTCTCTTGTTCCCTTTGTTTTCATTGGAGGCCTTGGGTTGAGGTTTAACTTGTTCTACAGAATTCCCCTTATTTTTACACATACTATTATCCCCCGTAGGATTAGTTTCAATTTCAAAGCTAATTGGATCCAACTCATCCAAAGTTTCTTTAAGATCAACATTGTATCCCTCAATATCTAATCTATCAGAATGAGCAGTTTGGTCGAGATTGCAGGATTGAGGCAATTGGGTTGCCTTCCATCAAGGGGGTTACCATCCTCAGCCAGGTGATTAACCACAACCTCCATGGTGGTGCTAGTGTCTGGGTTGACAAGATAGGGATCATCCTCATGATACTCTGTAATGGTGGGATGCTCTTCATGGGCACATACAGAGTCAATGGGTGTCAAATCCTTAAACCTAGCACCCCCATGAAGCAGGTGAGTAGTCATAGGGTTGAGAATCAGGGCCCCACTGATACAGGGCAGCCTAGCCTCAAATTTTGACACAAGGGTCTTCACCAGAGATCTATTCTCAGGGGTATCTATTGAGGATTCAATGGTAGCATACGCTTTTTTACTTCCAACTTATAAACTATAACAATAAATTCTACTGTTAGGCATATTATCTCTACTATTTTTAGCCTTATTTTGAGCAATATTAGTTTAATCTCATCCAAAACAATTTGTTGAGCATTCCTTGGACCTTCCTTGATGCCATTGGGGTTGAAATTACCACAAGCATATTCGGTAACCATATGAGGGGGTTTTTCACAAGACTTAGTGAGGATTGAAAAAGGGTTTGGGGTGGAGAATTCAACTGAGCTAATAGTAGGGCAAGGATTGAAGATGGTCTCAGACTCTCAACAACTTCCTGAACAACAGGGTCAAGGCTAGGGGCAGCAGGCTTGGGGAACATAGAGGGGGCACATTCGGAGCACAGGTCCTAGGGGAACTAGGGTTTTCACCTCGTAGGAGCACTCAAAGGAGGTTGGACTTATGTAATATTATCCTTCTATGGTTTCACCGGATAAGAACCCATTTTTGTCTTAATAATGGGACTATTCTTTCTAACATGTCCTTTTCTCCTGCATAAGAAGCAAGCATTTAATCCCCTGAGGGTTTCAATACGGCAACAATGTGTATGTGTGCCCAACTCAATGTTAAGCTGATCAGGGATGTCGACACCAGGGGCTAGGGAAACCAAAACCCTAGCATCCATGTGGGGCAAGGTGCTCCTGGTTTCCTCAACCCTAAGTGTGTTACCAAAAGGAGCCACTAATTGAGGTAAAAAGGCCCAAAGCACAGGAGGGACATCCTTAACAGTTTGCCATTGAGGGCTTGACAGGGCTAAAACTTCTTCCCCAATGGCATTTGGGGACTAGGCAATGGCACGAAGTGAACAGTTACCCACTGTCCAAAACTGCTTTTTGATAACATTAGCTTGCATTTCATGAGATTTAAAGAGGAAAATAAATAAATCCTTCTGAATTATTTGACAGAAGCTAACCATAATCCCTAACCTTTTGTTCCACACATTAGAAACCCGATCATCTAGGAATTTTCTAGATGGAATCTTCGAAGAGTCCAAGGCAGCAAAGAAAACAGCAGTGTTCTTTAATCTATTAGATTCAAAAGCAGTTGCTTCAGCCATTTCACTGTTAGGGCAAATGGTGAGGCATTTAACCAGAGGAGAGGGATGCTTACCTTGTTCTCCTTCTCCTCCATCGCCCTTTTGCCCTTGTCCATGTCTATCTTCATGTACCATGACAAATTTTGCAGCAGATACGTTAGGGTTTTCCCTACCAGTAATGGCTTCATGAAAGGACTTAGACTTGGTCAGTCTGACTCCACCTTGTTATCATTCCCTCCTCTAGGATTGTCTGGAGGCTTGATTGCATCCTCCATGGTCCACGATCAAATATGTCTGCTTCAAATTGGAATTATAGAACGCTCATCTATTCTTTCTTGTGTATCCTGAAGAGTTTATCTTTCTTTAATCTGTGTGTATTATTACAAATTAGTATCAGATAGGGATCAATTGCTGAAATCATTCATAAAGTGATGAAAACTTGTTTCACAATTTTTTTTTTAATATTCTCATCCATGTGTCTTACTGGCCAAATGAAGGATAAAGAAGGAATCCAAGGTGACCATAAAAGCACAATGCCACATGACATGATCTATTTTTCTTTATCATAGGTCTAGAATTGATGCTTTTGTGAAGATCTTTCTTTTGTCTCTGTGAAGTATTACAAACTAGTTTTGCAAAATTCTTTTAATACCCTCATGTGTTTCACCAACAAATTGAAGGATAAAGAGAGAATCCAAGGGGACTATTAAAGCACCATGCCACATGACATGATCTATTTTGCTTTAGCATAGGTCCAGATTTGATGCTTTCATGAAGGTCTTTTATTTTCTGGCTCATATTTATAAGTTACTGGTGTCAATGTTGTGGCAAAAGTGGGTACATGATAGACTTGTATTTAAATGTATCTTAAATTCATGTTCTGGGTAGCACTGTATTCTTATTTTTTGTATAATTTCTGGAGATGACATGTATATTATGATTTTGCCATTTTAAATTTATTTCTTGGAGCTGAACTTACTGTAATTTGTATTATATTCTAATCCCAGATTCTCCGAAGGCACAAGCTGCTGCTCAGACATTGTATGACATGGCTCACTGTTTAACTCATCAGAAGAAAAATGATCAAAACAGTGCAAAGCATAAAAGTAAGGATCTGGTTTCCTGGCCTGGAGCATTATCACAAAGAACTGCAAAGGCCCACAAGTCTATAAATTCAATGGGCAAGTATTCAAATTCCAAATGTCCAGAAAAGGTGGAGATGGAAGAAATCAAAACTGGAAGGGGAGATCTAACAATCCATAACAATTGCTTGCCCCTTGAAAGGAGAAAATGTCTTAATCAGGTTAATGATACTTCAACAACTGTGAAACATTCAGCATCCAAAACAGGTAAATTACAGGGCAGGATGATGAATGTCTCAAAGCATATAGATGAGGTTGGAATTTCTCGTGATACTACAATGCTGATGGAAGGTAGGATATTCCGTGAACAAGCAGGAGAAAGCACTGGAGATTTAGGAAAAGGGATGGCTTCACTAATGACAACAGCATCACAAGAAACACCATTGAAAAATATTTTAACAGAAACTCACGCTCGAACAGTTAGAAGAACAATCCCTTTAACAGCTCAAAAGAGTAGGACATTGGGTAGGTCGAATTTTTCTCTTGGACATTTTAGTCCAAGAGGAAAAAGAGGGGCTAATTTTGGGCCTCATCAATCAAATATCAAGTGCAGAAGTTTTCGTCTAATGGGTTCATCATCCAGCATACAGAATAATGATTTTAACACTACTCCAAAACATAGGAAGTCATTGTCGTCACAACAAGGGACTAGAAGTAGGGATTCAACTAGGGAAAAATTCAACAAGCTTTGAGTTTCCAACACTCTAGATTTATATTTCTCAGAGCCTTGGCATTTCTATATCCCAAGTGTTGGAGCTCTTCTAACGGCAGGTATTTTCTTACACACAGAATCCCTTTTAAGTCCCAAATTTTTACAATGGAATTGTAATGTAATGCTCTTTATCAAAAGTTGACACATGTTCTACCTCATTTGATAATATATTCTTGTAAGCTAGAGGGTGGTTACTTTAAGATCCACTAAGTATAATATGTCAATCATTGTAATTTACTGATTTCACTATAATTAGTCACATTACTTTGTGCAGCATGTTCCAGTCAACCCTGGATTTAAGGCACCAGTGGGAAAATTCATTGGTTTGTGTTTTGATGTCCTTTGTATATCTCATAAGAGGATAAGTGTAACGCATCTGTTGGTGAAACTGTAGAGTGTTTGGAAGCTTCTTCTTTTCTCCTTCATGGTAAAGTCTCTCATTCTTGATGTTAATCTTGCTGTATGATATTCAATTTTTTTCCCTGCAGGAGCCTTTTTTGGCAAGTGCTGGCCCAGATGTGAAGTAAGCATACCTGGTAAACAAACTATACCACATCAACAGTGCAAATCTATGTATATTAGCGTATAGAGCAAATGTGCACTGTCAATGTGGTGCAGTTTGTTGACCAGATATCCTAACCCACTAGGATACTATATCTGATGTGCATTTGCCTTGTGAAAGCTTGAAAACTTATGAATAATTAACTTTTAGCATTGCAAAATGTACACCGGGTGTAATTTGTATCTTAATCATTTCCAATGAAAATATGTATCTCACATTTATTTCAATGAAAAACAGGGCTAATTTTTTATCATAAGGGGTTAATTTAATTTTTGGATTGACAAGGTTTAAACATTGAAAACAAAGGAAATATCAGATCTTGAATAATATTCAGCTTATAAATCATCCAGTCATTTCACAGAAACTCACAGGGGTGTACGATGCAGAGTGTGGAGACAACAGGTTGAGTAATGGACTTGAAAACGAATTATTCCTTGAGTGGGCAAGCTGTCTGCAGAGGAAATTGTGTATCATGTTATTATTAGTTAGCAAAAATATCATGTTTTGTAAACTTGTCCCTGCTTTATGAGGTCTGCCTTGCGCTTTGAGTACCTTGGTGTTGTGTTCTGGCTTGTGATTTGAGTGTCTTGGCATTGTGTATAAGGTGTGTGCTGGATCTCATTCATGTTCACCAACATGAAGTGTCTGTCTACAGCCATTCTTAATTGAGGGGGACCGATTTTGTTAAATTATGTTATTGGTTACTCAAGAACCAGTCGTACCATTTTTATTTTTTTTGTTGTTGAACTCAGTTTGTATGCAATGCTTTATGTTTGTTGTGAATGGTTAAGAAGCTATACAAATCACTGACTTGTTTTTAGAAATCCATGAATAAATAAACCATCCCTTAGCTAATGAGATGGGTGTCCTATGCATGGCTACTAGGGCCCAAAGTAGGCCAAGAAAATTTGAACTGAACAACCAAATCAGACGAGGAACATTAAAGATTCTACTAAAGATATGCATCAGATGTTCTTGATTAGAAAAATATAGAGGGTCTATGTTTATGGGTTTCCTAGGGAAGCACTAGAATTGAAATTTGATAGATATGGTTATAGTGCCTTTGTAATTCTTGATTTGTATGCATCTTATGACTTTTTTTTTTCAGTTTGAAGCATTTTACATGTTAGTGTGTGTTATAATTAAGGTTGATATAAATTCAGATGGGTTTGATGGTGCTTGTGTGTGGCGTCCTTTCAACATCTTTTGATATTGATGTGATGAGGCTTAGGGGTTATCAGACACCGTTTAATGCTTTAATAGATTAAAATGCTTGATATGTGTACACCAGAGAGATTTTACCTTGTAAAATGGGTATCATTAGACGGAAAATACCACACTTCCAACTTGAAGTTTCACAAATTACATGATGGAATTCCACCCTTTTAGTTAAATAAGACGTGATGTTTGTGAACCTGCTAATGGGTTAGCTATTAAAAATATACATTGGTCTAAGGTAATATAACAGCTGCCAACCCTCTCCCATTTCTTTACCTCCCCCTCGAAGTTAATTTTTAATAGAGCTTTCTAATGGCAATAGTGGCACTAGATTAATAATCTGTAATGAAAAAGGTGGAATTCTGAGCGCATCATCTGCTTTTATCACAAGAAGCACAAAAAATTATGTTGAGGATATAAAAGTCACAAAGAGACTTGAGATAGTAGTTGATGGAGGGAACAAGAGTTTTGAAGTAGTAGGCAGCTCGAAATAATAATTCAATTAATGAGGAAAGACAAGATGTCAAGCTGGTTTAACTAAAGAGATTCTAATAGGACCCAGCTTTCCAATTTCATTTCTTTCAATGACTGCTGTGAAGAGGGCAACTAACTACAGATATTGTTGCGTAAATGATAATTATCAAGCACTAGTAACACATAGCTTAACTTTATATGTGGGTTTGAAGGGCGCTCAATACCTAGTTTGTATAGATATTGCTAAGAATATCACGTTTTATTATGAATTTACCCCAAACCAAAAGGAGTAAAATGAGATAAGGTATAGGTGATGATGTGTATCATTTTTCAAGTTTTATCAAAATTTACTCATTAGATTTTCACCCTCGAGGATCTTGGCAAAGCACATGATAAATATAACATGAAGATTAATGACGAGTGAGGGATGTCTTGCATGTATGGATGGCACCGAACCTACTCTTATTAAATCCTCTCATTTTATCATCAATAACATTGTATTTCCACTTCCCTTAACTCATGGCTTGCTTTGCATCATTTGACCATGATAGTGAAGGGGAAGAACTTACTTCCAAAGGCAATTACCAACATGAGACTTGAGGTTGTTTCATAGAAAGACCATGAAATTCTGGATTGCTAAGAGTTGTACTAGGCCATACATGTATTTGGAGGATGTTATCATTAAAGGATATAAAACTAATAATGAAAATTGAAACAATACACAATAGACAGAGAAATCAAACTTAAATTATTTCATTATATTTGTTCTCCAGTACATTATCGATATATAGAGGAAATAATATAAGTGAAATCTACTACTGCTTATAAACAAATAACTAATTAGATCCGTAATGTTCATTATCCTTCATTCTCCCCCATAATGAACATTATGGGTGAAAAATTGAATATAAAACCAATAATGAAAATTGAAACAATTCACATTAGACAGAGAATATCAAACTTAAATTATTTCATTGTATTTGTTCTCCGATACATTGTCAATATATAGAGGAAATAATGTAACTGAAATCTACAACTGCTTATTAACAAATAACCATTTACATCCGTAAATACATTGTCAATATATAGAGAGGAAATAATATAATTGAAATCTACGACTGCTTATTAACAAATAACTAATTACATCCGTAATGTTCATTATCCTTAGAGCATGAACTGCAAGAACTCTATCGTAGCAGAATTACTATAAGGCTTACCCTCCTTAGCAAATAAGTTTCTTCATTGGGTGGAGAGAAGAATTCTATGTTGAATGGAGACAGCATCACGCAAAAAAGCCTTGGGCATTGGAAAAAAGATAACTGGCGGTGAAGGCAACGATAGTGATGGGGAAGAAGGCTTGACAGTTCTTAAAGTAGAAGGAAGTCTACTTTAGGGCATCTCTTACAAGTGTCACCCCAGACCATGACATATTTATTCTTGAAATGTATAGAGTATAATCAAACTAAATTAATAATAATTAGCTGCATATTTTATTTCGTCAACCCCGCTCCTATGCCCTTCCCCTCATATGATATAACACTATATCAAACTCATTTTTTACAAAATAAGAGTTGTCTTATAGTTGCTCATTGATATAAAATGATGTTGATTTTTACCACTTGTGTGAATCATAATAATAGACTAAAGTTTTATGCACATTATAACTACTTTTTAGACAATTTTACAACATTATGTCTACATTATGACTTACACACTTACACATACATATACATATATGAAAAGAGATACATAATGTATACAAACACATACATCACATATATAAATAATTCTACAATGTTGTCTCTACACTAAATCTAATTACACACATACATACATACGTGTGCGCGTGTGCACACACACATGTACGTACATACCTAAATGCACATACACACGTGAACACACACACACACACACACACACACATACGAACATGTATACATATTTGTATATAAACACACACAAACACACACACATACACATACATATAAAGAAACATACACACACGTACACACATGTGCATACATATATACAAACATATATACGTTGAAGAGAGTCTTTTACCTCTTTGTTGATAAAAAAATATATTTCTCACTTGTGTCCACCTTGGTTTCATGTATGTGAACTTAGGCTCATCCTTGTAGAGAACTTGCTTAACAATATAACAATATAATGATCATAAAACCAAGGGCTAAAAGATATTTTCCTACTGGGTCACTTTCCTTCATACTCCTTAGTTGAAGTGCTACTTGAATACATCTATTATGACGTGGTATATGGGGGTGTAGGATATGCAAAATATAGAGCACACATTTGACAAATCTCCCACTTGGTGAATGCATTGTATAGGGGGCCATGCATAAATAAATTATCTACTAATAACTTTTTGTTTGTAACTATATTTATAATAAAATTACTTTGTGCATCAATATGCATTATCCAATCATGATATGCAGTGTTCTTTGTCAACCAAATTGCACTTGAATTATTGTAGTGTATTTTTACAACTTTTTGTAAGAAACCCATTTTAACACATCCTCTATAACCATATAATTTTCTTGCATGTATGAGTGGTTTTCATGTACTTAGCTTCTATAGTTGAAAGTGTGACAATTACCAACCTCTTGCTCCTACTTTATGGACAATTGAAAGTGTGACAATTACCAACCTCTTGCTCCTACTTTATGGACAATATGTTATCAAGTATAGATTCTGATATACAGTAGATTTCAAATAACAAGGAGGAACTATGAAATTAGGGTAATACTTCTACACCAATTGACAGTATGTATGCTTAAAGTTCCCATTTCCTGGGTAATTTGTGATCAAGTATAGGTTGTGATATACATTGGTTAAAGGAACTTAAAGTACCATTGTTAATAGATTTTCACAATTCTGAAATTAGGGTTATTGTTAGAAATTAGGATCTAAGGATACTAATCATTATAAACAAGATTATAAAGTAAATGAAATATGAAACATACATGCAAAATGTACACATTACACAAGATATACATGGGGAAAACCCTTTCGGGTAAAAAACCCCATAAAGCATCATTTAATTAAAAAACTTACAAATATAGTCTATAATAAAATAGACATGAACCTGGGGATACTCCTCCAATACTTCCACATGGGCAATAATACCTCATATGCATAGTGATACAACTCACCATAAAGCTCCAAATTCACACACCTCTCAAATGAGAGAGAACCTCCTTAAATATAGGAGGAAGGGTGACTTCACTAGTCACACATTTTCAATAACTCCCACTCATAAATAATTAATAATCTAATAGTTACTGGATTATAATTATTTCAAATGGGATATGCTTATAAAGCATATAATATATAAGGTTTTATAACCTTATATTAGAACATTATATATAAATGTTATAAGGATGTGCTCCCTAATAACATTATGTTCTAACACTCCCCTTTAATGTTAATAGGGGATCACATGTCAATTTCCATAGAAGAAAAAATGAAGCACCCCAGTAACGTAGGTCTTTTTTGACAGTGATAAATAGGGACACAAATATATGCCAACATGAAGGTCATGCATTCCAGACTACATGAAAGTCATCTTGTCACAATTTATAATCCCAGTGTTTTAAAAATGATGCTATGAGGTCTTAAAAATTTATATTGGAGCCGCGGTCCCATCAAATTAGCCTCTCCCCAGGTTCATTACATAGTGCCCATAGGTCTTAATACAATGCTTTTACAAGTGGAAGATTTACAAGGAGAAGAATTTACAATATGTCCGTAGGACTTAAAAAAATAAAGGATTTAGCCACTAGGTGTTGTCATTGACATGCACACTCCCCCTCAATGGCATCACCTAAGGCCAAACATTATTTGAATTTAGAGCATATAATGCCTAAAGGTCTTATGCCTATTAGGTCTTAAATCTAGGATTTAGCCACTAGGTGGTGTCATGCACACTCCCCCTTAATGGCATCACCTCAAAGCCAACCACTGCATAGAGGATTTCAAAGTGATGGCTAAAATTATAATATATAGTATGTACTCATGATCTTCGAAGTGTCTTTATTATAGAATAATTTCACTTGAGTGAGGTGCCCATGATCTTCAAGGTGCCTTTATTATAGAATGCTTTCATTTGAGTGAGGTGCCCATCATTTTCAAGGTGCCCTTATTATAGAATGCTTTCACCCGAGTGAGGTGCCCATGATCTTTAATGTTCATTTTGATCTTTAGAAATGATATTTTCTAGAAAGAGTAAAGTAACTTCAAGTAATATGGTACTTTCATATGTATCCAAATGGAACTCTTCCATAAATCTTCAAGGCCATATTGATTCTTCATATTTTGTCCATTTGATTCAAAGACACATAGAAGACAGTCTTCTTATTAAAGTATTGCACCATCCATGTAATAGCACTTGCACCATATGTTTTGAAGGCATAACCTCGCCATAGAAGAAACAATATAGTTAGTAACATAGTAATCAATTAAATTAATTTTTGGTGCAAAGAAAGAACATAATAGTATGCATTTTCCATTTGCCAAAGGTCATATAATATTCCTCATAAATGTAAAATATAGTCCAATAATTGGTAGCAAGGAGATCAATGTATATTTTCATGAGAATAAGCATGAATAACTAGTTGTCTTGTTTAAGATACAAAATAGACATGCTACTACATATAGTAATGATCCATATAAAATTTTAGGCAATGGGTGAGCTATCCTTTCCAGGTTTGCTCCCCAGACAGTTTATAAGGGCGATAGCCACCCATTATAAATAGGATGATTGAAAAAGGAATGGATCAAATATAGAATAGAATAACAAATAACTTGGATCTCCAAAAGAGGATACTAATGAGAAATTTTTAAATTTACATATGCATTATTAATAGCCTTTATATTTCATAGGTAAATATTTTATCCTCTATCTATAGATGATCATGTGATAATTTGATAGTAAATCATTCGTACATCAAACGTAGTACAAGTAGGAATATCCTCAATGTTAATATAATGCATATCCTTCATCAAATACTAAAAAAAATTAAGATAATTTATGATGTTCCTTCTTTTATTCCTACTAGTTCGTATGTGACATTTTAAATGCAACATAAGCACTAATATAGTTAATAATAAGTAATTTGGAAGGGCCACTTGAAAGGCATGTGACACATTGAAGTAAAGTTAGTTGATCAAAGATTCAAAAATAATTCCATGGGTCTTAAATATATATGAAGACTTGATTTTTTTTTAAAGTATTGAAAGTAAATGGGAAATGTTATAAATAAACAAATTTCATTATAATGACAATGGATAGCAAAAAATTACCCTATCAAAATGTAGTTTAAGATATTCTCATAATAATTTCATGCCAATTAAAATGACAAAAGGACCCCAAGAATATGGTTTGCTTCTAGATATTATCATGCCAACTTAGAAGGGGTGTAGATTTTGATATATCTTTATTTTGATAGACCTAATTCAATATCTTCTATAAAAAACTCAAGAAATCTTGAAAGAGAGGAGGGCATTATTGAACATGAGGTTGAAACTTTCATTTAGAATTGTTATGAAATTAATCTCATATTAAAAAAAATAATGTAGATTATACTCCACAATCTTAAAATCTCTTCAAAGATATCATCTTTATGAAATTAAAAGTGGTTATATGAGAACAATGATCCATCATAAACTCTAAAATGCATTATTGGTCAGACACTTAGATGTGACGTAGAAAAAAAAATTCTACAAATTTCACCTAGCATCACACTAAGTTGCATTATCTATTTCATGGAGAAATGACTTGAATTTGGTTTCATATGTGAGATGTAACTGCAAGAAGGCTACTGAGCATGAAGGAAAATTTTCAAGTGGAAGTAATACATTAATAAATATAGTTTAATCAAAATTGAATATATTTCATTCTAATATTCGACTTAAAGTTTTAAGGCTAGTTTGGAAAAGTAGTACTTATCTTGATAGATTCTCTGATTTGAGATATATGTTTCTATATTGTAAACATCCCCTTAGACCATGGTTGATATCTAACAATTAGTGGAGAATGGATAAAAAACACAAATAATTTTCTGAAACAAAAATCTTCAATCTTCAACATGTTGTTGACTCCTCTTAGACCATCATTGACCTTTTGTTAATGTTGATTGTTCAAATCACAATCAATAAACTGCAAGGCTTAGGTGAGGCTAAAATAAAAAACACAACCAATATTTCAAAGTCTCCCAAATGAATCAATTTCATTCCCTTAAAAAAAACAACTATAATGATGAAATCTTCAAACTCTTTTCTAATTGCTGCAAACTTTGTTTTAAGATTCTTTTATTATAAGAATCTAAATAACTATTGTGTGGAGCCCACAAAGCACCTTGACAAGCTTATTCTAATACTAATAAATCTGAATTTTCTATTGAAATCCCCTTACTATAATTCTGATATCTATATCAGACCAGATGGTATTCCTAATTCCCTCCTTTCCTGAATCGATACTTGTGCTTAGACTTGTTAACAGAAGATATGCCAAATATCTACTAATGTTTCAGATTCAATTCTACAATATGGTATAGGTATGTCTGTTACGGGGATATGAAATATGTTATGAATGTAATATTTGCATCAAATGTTATGAATGTAATATTCCCATCACTAATAGTGATAGACAATGATAGTATGTCTGACATGAACAATATAAAGTATCCAAATAATATGTATTACCGGCAGTGGAGCGTTTGCTATGTCGCAAAGGACAATGCGATTTGATTTGATTTGGGAAAACAGGTTGCATAAATGAGCAATACAACGTCACGCCCTGTTGCACTCTTTATCATCAGATTTCACTCTTTCTACGGTAAGCAATTCATTTATTTGGATATTCCTGAGCTACTGGCAGATATATTTTTTTAAATATAGTTTGATGATATATTTTGTACAATGTCACACTGTATGATTAGTTTTACTTATTTCAGCTTTGCATCGTGCTGGTGCTTACACCCATTTCATGGAGGAGGAGGATTACGAAATGCTGGAGTGGTTTAAAATATTCAAGGAAAAAAGTTCTTTTCATGTCTTTTTTAAAGAGTGTAATCTAAACATGGAGATATAATTTGCTTTTGTGTATCAACAAGATTATGTTTTGTATCCCTTCAAAAACACGTCCTTTTGAAAATCAATCATATGTTGAATGGTGAATGGTGACGTATCTAATGAAAGACAACTTCTTACACATTTTGTGTAGTCTATAAACAATTCAGTCATATGTACTTATTGTATAGCCACGCTGAAGGTCCTCCATGACCACTTTATGGATTATAATAGTATCAATATAGTCATAAAATATTGTTAATGGTCGCAAGATTATGTGATGTTTTAACAAATTCAAATGGTATTTATTTATTTATTTTTAATAAATCAATTCTTAAAGAAGATAATTTTTGGAAATAATTGAATGGTCATTCTTTAGAAAATTAAGAAATTATTGTTATAAGAATATAATTTTGGTTAGCATTCAATTTTATTCTTTCTTGAAGAATTTAGATATAAAATGACATCGTGATGATTGAGATTGTTGAAACTTTTCTTAGCATATATTATAGATGAGTACCGATTTTTTATTTTAAGATGCAAGCTAAAATATTAGCCTTTTTTGTTTTTCGGAAATGGTGTCCTTGTAATCATGTTGCTCAACTAATGTAATATATGATATATTTCTTCCTCAAAAAATAGATTAGCAATGAACAGTTATGTCACTAAGATTTGTTGATTTAAAGAAATTAAAGTGAATGATAATAAGAATGAAATTTGATGATTTTTAATGTAATAATGGAGAAAGAACATTCAATTCATGTGAGAGGAGGGAAACCAAGGTCACGACTTATGACTTTTAAGAACATTATTTGACATTTTAATAAGGGATAATAATGTATTAAAAGAAGCATAACTTTCTATAGATTTGGCACTCAAAGGTTTTGATAATAAAGTTATTTTATAAGAGAACAATTCTTGATTTAGTTAGAATGTAAAATCATAACCACCTAATAATTATCTATATGCATTATAGATATTTAGAAAAAGAATTGAAATATTCTTGAAAATATCACTTATGAAAAAATAATAGTTAGAATTTCCTTACTTGGCCTTGATAAATTGATTTAAAAAAAATAGATAAATAAGACCTTGCACATGTGTTGATTCAACATAAATAAGAATTCCATCAAGTTGAACACATCTTTTAGTATAACCTGTAAAAATGATTAGTATAGCCTAACCTGCTCTGATACCATGTTAGAAATTAGGATCTAAGGATACTAATCATTATAAACAAGATTATAAAGTAAATGAAATATGAAACATACATGCAAAATGTACACATTACACAAGATATACATGGGGAAAACCCTTTCGGGTAAAAAACCCCATAAAACATCATTTAATTAAAACACTTACAAATATAGTCTATAATAAAATAGACATGAACCTGGGAATACTCCTTCAATACTTCCACATGGCCAATAATACCTCATATGCATAGTGATACAACTCACCATAAATCTCCAATTTCACACACCTCTCAAATGAGAGAGAACCTCCTTAAATATACGAGGAAGGGTGACTTCACTAGTCACACCTTTTCAATAACCCCCACTCATAAATAATTAATAATCTAATAGTTACTGGATTATAATTATTTCAAATAGGATATGCTTATAAAGCATATAATATATAAGGTTTTATAACCTTATATTAGAACATTATATATAAATGTTATAAGGATGTGCTCCCTAATAACATTATGTTCTAACAGTTATACTTTGGCACCAATTGAGATCAAAGATGCTACTGTGAGATTTTAAAACTTCTAAAACTAATCTTACCAAACTTCCACCACACTTAGAACATTTCATTTGTCAAAACTATATTTATCTAATGTATTTAACAAATTAAAAAAGTAGGGTTTTATTTCACAATAAGAAATTCATCGAATTCCCAAAAAGGAGTGAAAATCAAACAAACCTTAACTTACTTTATTATTACTGTGGAAACAATGATGCCCCATGAGATAACCCATTTGATTGAATTTAAATTTAAGGCAAATTTAGGGAATGTTTGTAGTTATCTCAAATCGTTTAGGTACAATTGTTAGCTATAATTCTCTAAATGTGTAGGATTACAAAAATCTTTATAACATTATTAAAATGGATCACAATCTTAAGAAATGAGCAGAGCAATGGATGCACACACTTGGTATATAGAGAGGGTGAGATATAAATAGAGGATGAGATATAAATAGAGGGTGAGATAGAGTGACACATGTGCGTGTAATCATATTGTAACATCTCATTCTACTTAACATAGAAAAGTAAATGAATTTCAATTTAATGTAAACACATGATTGAGATTACCCATATGAAATTTTTCTAACTTTCAAGATAACTTTTTGAAACACACATCAATGTGATTCATTGCATTGCATAATAAACATTGAAATAGTTATGAATTTCTCAACAAGAATTAAAGATTTCCTTTCAATTAATAACATACTTTAATTTTCAACAAATGAAATAACATAACAAGTGATACAGTGTAGAATCTACTATTGATTTGTATCTCAAGCCTCAATGCGTATCTATGATAGGGAGAGCATCACTCGAGTGCTTTTCCTCCAACCACAAGTTGATGGTCCCCCACACACCTTCCAACTATAGACGTCTTTCTAACTATGCATGACCATTTGACTGGACTCTGCAAGTAGAATATGATAAACCAACTAGACACAAGCAAACATTTGTGTAACTTTGGCCAAACATTCATGTAATATCACTTATGATCAAGTAGCACAATCAAACGTTCACACACCCTTACTTAACTTGGGTACTATAAGCATCCTACAGATTGAAATTCATGACTCAAAAACAAATTAAGATTTGACATGGAACCTCTAGTCACGCATACTCGCATCCACTGACTCTAACAACTACTTCTAGTTCTCATGACATAAAGATAAACAAATATTTTATAAAAAAGAGGGCCTCAACTCACATCAACATAACTTGCAATCTGGATAAGAACACGTCAATACTATCACCCTTCACATACTCATGACTTGATGAATTATAATGCACCTAGTGAGGATAAAAGACGTACTGTTTTTACCAAACAACTTATCGGATATTCTTATTGATTGATTTTCAACTAGTCTATAACATGATTTTAGCTTAATATGATTCATACAAAGTTCACAACCATCCAGAAACCGAAGGTTTATAACATGTATTATTCTTTATTAAGAATGATACTTGAATACTGTATAACTTGTGTTCACTGTCCTCTTTGGTGTTAAATCAGTTTCCATTTTTTCCCATTCATAATCCACTAAATAAGAATTAATAGAATTCCATATGCTCGAATGCATAATAAAGAACATCCCTTGCTCTTATATGTAAACATGCGGGCTTATGAGGAGTTGTGTTTTTATGCTCTTACCATGATAAGGTTTTAACATTACTCATCTTCAAAAGACTGAGTGATAGAACAGAACTTCCCTTCCTCTTATATGTAAACATGCGGGCTTATAAAGACCATACTGCAGTTCTAAATAGAACCTATAATAAAGACATGACTATCTCAAAATAAATCTGCATTTTATGAAGAGTCTTTATACATTTGCATGCATGTACACTACTTGTATATGCAAGCATGAGTATATGACTACTCATAGGCTTATTTTCTGAACAAGTTTGATCTGAAAATTCATTACAAAATAAATAATTACTCCTTTGTTTGTGAGGGTACATTCCTATGCTTCTAGTCTACGTCATAATAACAAAACCATAGCCAAGATTCTGTATTTGGATCATATAAACAAGAAGAATGCAACTACACTCTTTTTACATATAATGGAGAGAAAATAAATCGTTAAAGTAATTAAAAAACTACTGTTGAAAATAGAGAAAGATATTGAAGTAAGAAGCACATGCCTGGAGAATAATATGTTGTAGCTATAAAAGACTCAAAGCTGCCAACATTGTCTTCTTTCCTTTCGAACCTTTATAGACTTATCACACCCCAAAGCAGCATGCAGTTGCAAATCCAAGTCTTTCTTCCCCTTCAAGCTCTAACTAGCTCTATTGAACTCACAAACAACTCTTTTTTGAACTCTTTCAAACTCTATTAAGCTCACAGTAACTCTCTCTTTGGAGCTTTCTTTTGTTCTGTCAACTTTCAACTCCAATCTGAGAGGAAAATAGAATGCGAGTTTTCTAAATTTAAGTAGAGAAAAGAATCAAGCTAAAAGAAGCATTACTCTCTCCTACAAGCAAATGCAAATAGCAATCAAGTAACAGTTGAGAGATTTTTGTTTTACTCCCTCATGAAAATGCAAGAAGAAAAGTCTATATTTCATTGCTGGACAACAGTTTCTTGAAGAACTTATCATGTTTCATAAACAATGACAAAGATAAAAACTGTTTCCTCTCAATATGCTTATCTTGATAGCAACTGTGCCAGGCTCTTCCAAAAGCATATCCACATATGAAAGGAATGGTTTTGAAGGATTAAAGTCTCTTTCACATCGTGTCCCATAAATCGGTTTTTAGATGGATATATCTGCAACTTTTAAATTTCGCATTCACTTTACAAAGATGCAATGAAAATATCTTTCATCGAGTTGGTATGAAATCGGTTTAAGAAATGACATGGCCATGTATCCATATGAAAATCGATAGCTCCCAGTGAGGTTCGTTTGTCCTCGTGGCTTTAAGCCTATCATGGATTAGTATCCACTATTATAAGACAATCTGTAGGTCCTCAGTATGGTTGCCAACATTGGCCAAAACAAAAGCTTACCATTGTATTAAGATATCGTTATACAAATTTACATTGTATTGTTGCCTAACAATATTAAGCCGTAAGAAATCAGCTAAGCAATTTTACACAATATCGCAGCTTCAGGTTTGGCAATTTAACCACATGGGATTTTATCGCGGCTATTTCCACACCACAACTACTATACTACTATATATATGATCGATATAGGTTCATACTGACACTTTATCTAACGTGACACAAAGTACTTCAATCATTAATTTGACCACAAAACAATGACGACTTGAATCTGTAGACACTCAAAATTGATCATCACTCTTATGTCACTAACCCAATTTTTAACATGTCTTCTATGTCGCATTTGATCTTCATCATATGTTGACATTGTGTCATTCCTCCATTTCAGTTCATTTCAAATCCAACCCTACACGGTCTTGTTCATTCGCATTTGGTCCTAAATCATTATGATTGGCATTTTATCATTTTCAAATCATTTGAATTGGTCTCATCTTGACAATTAGACGCAGTTCCCTCTTTGTTGATAATTAATCAGTCATTAATTATCAACCTCTTTATCAATCAATTTCAATCAGTCCTCCGTGACACACTATCTGCCTTTCATGACACTTTATCAATCGATCTTATCAGTCTCTTATCAAAATCATTATTAATCTTGGATCTTTTTCGATCTTTGTCCTATTTGTTGTCAACTTTAGTCAATTGTCTTAATTTTTATCAATTATTAGCCAATCAATCATCACTATTAGGACCTAATTCAACAATCGGGTTGATATCTTAAATTGTTCAAATAATTTCCCTTCGTTTGATTAATTAAATAATTAATCAATCCCCTTTCTTACTAATATGTCCTCCCTTTTGAATAATTAAATGGATATTTATTTATTCTTTCACTTTTTTTTACAATTAATATTTTTTATTTTAATTGGCTAATTTGAGTGGAATTAATAATTGTTTATAAAGTCACATAAATTTGTCCACTTAATTAAATGAATATTTAGTATTTATTTGATTATTTAACCATCAATCAATAATTAATTAAATTAATATTTAATTAATTCATCTTAACCCTCTTCTCTTATTAATTAAATAAATTATTCAATTTATTCGATTTAATTCACTTAACCAAATTCAGACCATTAATTAAATAAATAAATCATATTTGTTTAATTAAATCTTCTCTCACATTTAAATAAATTAATATTAATTTAAATCCCCCAAAATCCCATCTCTCACATTTAAATAAATCAACATTTATTTAAATCACCTTTATCCTCCACCCACTTACATTTTCCTACAAGTGCAAGTTGCACAACTATTTTAAATAAATAAATAATTTATTTAAAATTCTATTTATCCTCACCCACTTGAAACCTTTAATGGTTTCCCTTAAAGTCTTCAAACTTAGTGGCTTCCTTCTAGAGTCTTCTCAAGCCTTTAATGGTTTCCCTTAAAGTCTTCAAACTTAATGACTTCCTTCTAGAGTTTTCTCAAGCCTTTAATGGTTTCCTTTAAAGTCTTCAAACTCAATGGCTTCCTTCTAGAGTCTTCTTAAACCTTTAATGGTTTTCCTCAAAGTCTTCAAGCATTTAATGATTTATCTTCCTTTTTCTCATGTAAATAAATTAAGATTTATTTAAATCCAAAATTCACATTCACATCTAAATAAATTAATATTTATTTAAATATCTATCCAAATACAAATTACACCATTTAATTGAAATAAATGATTTTATTTTAATTGAAAATCCCAAAATTCCTCCCACTTACATGCCTAAACCCCTTCTAGATTTTTCTAACCCCTTCCTAATTAGCCTAATCCATCCCCTAAATATTGTCACATTCCTAAGCAACTTGGAAGTCACTTCTCAAAGCCCTCAAAGTCTTTGAAAGACATTTAAGGCTTTAAGTCTTCAAATGGTTAACCTCTAAAGTCTTCCAAACCATTAAAGGCTCTTACATAACCATTTATGGTTAACTCACCTTTTACCTTTGGTTAGAGACTTTCCTCTAACTTAACCATCCTTTTGACTCACGGGTCTCTTCAAATCATTTGTTTCTTTGACTAAGGTAACCATTTAACCCTTGCACATTCATTTATCCCTTGAATAAAAGGAATATCCATTAACCTAACCCTAACCCAACCCCTTAGGGTAACCATTATGTCCCCTCAAGCATTCAATGCTCCTTATCTCTCCTCTCAAGCCTCCACATGGTGAAACTTGTCAACATGAGATTGGGTTGAAAGTCTCATATGGATTGAATATCTTTCAATCCTAACCCTTGTTAAGATTGCTCAATCTTAACCCTTCATTTTCCCATTTATTTTATAAATAGAACCCTTCTCCTCAAGCAAAGGAAGGAAGCATTAGAGTATTGTTGTTATATTGGTATTAGCATAGAGTTTTTTCATAGCATCACTATCTACACTTGCATAGCATTTGTTTATCAGATCCAACCATCTTGAATCTTCATATGGCATCCATGGCTAGTGCTAAAAGCTGAGAGCTACACTCATGTGGAATTTGGAGAGGAGAGAAACAAGGGAGGAGAAACTATGAGCATCTTGATTAGCATTTGGAAGAGTATAGTTTATCTATTCTATGTTTGTATGCTTTCTATTTCATGTTTAATATCTTTCTTGATATGCCTGTTTAGGATAATCTTTTTTTGCTAACACTAACGTTTGTTTCTTGTGCTCTTGTGTGTGTTGTCATCGAACAGATTTTCTAATCCTTTTTGCAGAGCATAATTTGGTGAACCTGACGTGAATCAAAAAGCAATCATTTTGAAGACTACTAACTTTTGAATATTTTAATTGACACACAGGTTATTCTCTTGCGCTTTTATTCTCAGTTTAGCGCCTTCGCAAATTGATACTTTAGCGCTATTGTCTATACTGTTTCTCTTTCGTGTTAAATATCGCTTCTATTTTCACATAGAGTAGAGCTATTGTAACAGAGAGTTGTAAGAAAATTCCTTTTAACCGAAAACCTAAATTTTTAGGCTTGTAGAAGCCCACCAAAACATGTGGATTTTTCTAACTAATTATGTTTTGTGCAGGTTTTAACTAACCCCTACAATAGGATTTTTTTTAGCAATTTTAGTTTAGGATATAAATTTGTTCATATTGCTAACTTTTTCTTTCAAATTAGGATAAAATAAATCCATTTTCCTTTTGGGTTAAAATCAACTACACTTCCATTTGGAGTTTTAAAAAGAACCACATCTTTCGTTTAGAGCTCTAAAAAGAATCACACTTGTTCAAAGTTAAAAAGAATCACAAAAACAAACACAAAATTATTTTTTGCAAAGTTAAGAACAAATTCTTTTGGTTTTCAAAATCAACAAGACAAATTTTATTTCTTGCATCAAACTAAAATTCACAATCAACACTTCATTTTGTGCAAGTTAAAAAGAATCCCCAATTTGTCAAAGTTGTTCTCACATTGATTTACTTCAAGCAAAACATGCTCTTAATTTAGTTGACTAGGATTTCCAATTCCTAGATTACAACACATTTTGCCATTGAAGGATAAAAAGAACACCATGACTGTTGGAGCAACATCTCCAATTAGATAGAACATCATTGCAATGACAAGTTAAAAAGAACAAGTGCATTTCGTGTTTGGCACACTTGTGTAAAAAGAGTTTGTCGAGTGGTCCTACTTCTAACACACACTATCCTCTCCCTTGGCTTTCGTGTTCCTAGGTGCAAGAGAAAAGTGTTAGTAACACTCAAGTTTTATCTTTTTAAGAGAGGCCTGCCAACAGATCGATCACTCTTGGGAATGACCTCGCGCGGTAAATCCTTCAAGCCGCTATAGAAATCAGGTGAGAGCGAAAGCTGTAGCCTTGGGTATAGCTGTTCCTACAGTGTAACTTGCCGAAAGGACAAATGGGCTCCACCGCAAGTTACAAGGCTCTTAAGTGAGTCATTGCAAAATGAACTTATGTCCAAAAACATCGAAAATTACTAAACACCTTTAAGTAGTAGCCCACCCGTTCTATTGATTGAGGATATTTTTGATAAATTTAGTGCAAGAGCATAGAAGGTTTTGCTCCCAAGACACTCACCATACATATTTTCTTGAGTAGAAACATAGCTTTTTGAAAGGTTACTTGTAGCCCGATAAAAGTGGTGACTCCCCCATCATAGGGATCATCTATTTGTTATGATCGTGCAAGACTTAGTATATCACATCCTTACCTGCCACAACGAGATTCATAAGGTATGTAGTACCAAAGTCGAAGAAATATCAAGATGTGGGCTGAACTTATCACAACTGGCCATTTGACCTTAGGGATAAATAGTGTTTGAAGTGTTTTCGTTTTGAGTCAAGACCAGTGTAAATTGAGCCGACTTCAGGCTTTGGAAAACACCTAAAATACATTTAAAGGAAAGAGTCATAAAAAGTCCAAGGATTGGGTTGATCTAGACCCATACTTATTTGTGCCTTTTTGAGGCAACATTCTTGTGTTTGTGTGCTTGCTTTGTTTTCTTGTCAAAGAAGAGTCAAAAATCAATTCCAAAACAAGTATTCATCCAACACAAACATTTTAAAAAAACCAACAAAGATAAAAAAACAAAGGGCAAAAATAGAGTATCAAACTATATGACCATTCTTCCAATCTTGAGAAAGAAGAATCTTCATCAACATATCAACTTGAAGAAAAGACCATTGAGCTCAAAGGCTTTTATGAAAAAGAAGAAATTCTTCTATCTAAATGGACAAATCTTTTTCTCTCATAGAGCTTTCTTACGTCACATGTGTCTATATCTTCAAGGGAAATCAAACGAGTTTGATCAAGAGTCATTAAACCACAAAGCTTTCACTCAATACCGAGCTTTGAGTTATCACAAGAACAAGGGAGGCAAGATCAATCCTGACTTCTTTCAAGACATTTGTATCACATATAACGTAGCTCGGGAAGAACCACCAACTCCCGAAAGAGAAGAGGAAGAATTTGTCCCCTATGTAACACAAAGTTTTTATTGAAGTTAACATCTCATCCATTCTTACATTCACATATCATCACACCATTCCAACTCTCAAAACATCAAGAGGTTCTTGTCCTAAGTTTTTTTTAGTAATTGCTGAATCAAACACAACACATTATAGGAGTTGAGAAAATACAACACCATAGGAGCTCAAATAATCTCTACAAGCTAAAAAACCTGTTATAAGGAGAAGCAATGAAGCAAATCACAAAAGGAAAGAATACACAGGAAAAATATGCTCCAAAAGATGAGAGCTCAATAATCTCAAAAAATGTATTGTGAAAATAATCCTTCTTCATACAATGAAAAGAAAGAACTCAACCTTTAATAGGTCAAGAAACCCTAAAAGGGAAAACCTAGGTTTGCACATAATAATTAATTAAAATAATTAATTATATGCACCTAAAGTTAGCTTAAGTGTAAAGAGATAAAGAGAACTTAAATAATTAAACAAATAATGTTTAATTAATCAAGTAAATACCCGAATACTCTAACACCCCCCCTTAAGCTAGACTTAGGGAGAAGCTAAAACCTAGAACAACTACTGAAAGCAATAAAGATGGGTCCTGGCAACAAGGCCTGATCAGGTATCCAAATACAATGAAATCTCTATGAACAAGAGAAATAGAGAAAACCACATGGGAACAAAACTCTAATCCAAAAAGAGATGGAAAAGAATATCATTGAAGCATGAAGACCTTGCAAACTCTGTCGAAGAATAACTGCTGATCTGAAGAACATCCACTGAACTAGAACATGACCAGGTAGAGAAGACTGTAATCTGCATGAGTGCCCTCAAATGACACTACTCGAATCAGAGGCAAACAAGGCAAAAACAACTGAAATCGAAGATGCAAATGGCATGAGAAACCAAAGCGTGAAGAGCTGATCAATCAAACCACGGAAGCATTAGAACCAACAAGATAAACCTCCCCATAATGCGGAAGTGGGAGAGGGACAGGAACACTGAAAAGGATAGCAAAAAACAACTACATGACGAAGAACCAAGAAAATCAAAGGTGCTGAGACACATCATCATGAGGCGAATGTCGTGGAAGGAACACTCACTTGACAAAGGAAGATGACAAACAATAGGCAAACATCAAACCCCTCATGGCACTTGATCAACAGTGCATGTACAACAAGACACAAGATATGCAAGATTCCAAGTAAACAATGCATGATGGCACTTTATCTCAGTGCGTTTGCATAATTACAAGCTACAATGATAAGAAGACTGGAAATAGAAACTAGAATCAAAACAAAGACACCCTACTCAGAAAAGAGATCCTAGGACCTGAAACAACCACGATATCCACCAGAGTGCTGAAAAGCAAAAAACTAAATAAAATATGCATGGAGCAGAATCTGAAAAAAAACTCATATTTATGGAAAGTAAACAAAACACGCTTTTCGAAAATATAAAGTTTTCAAAAAATGGAGGTTGAATTCTCATTCTACGTCTCCCGGAGTGCAGAAAGGAGACCTCACTTTGATTGCAAAAAAACATAGTCAAACAGAAAAATTGGGAAAAATTACCAACACCATGAGGTCAGCCTCAGAACCAGCTTTCCGACGCCTATTTGTTTTCGAAAAAATGACTCCGTATGCCCAAGATAGGGCCAAAAAACCAAACCCCCCCTGAAAGAGCCAAAAAAGGGGTCTGGTGGCCGGTGGCCAAGGAGCGGCGCTCCGGTGGCGGCCCGGTGGCAGGGCGGCGGCTCGGTGGCACAGCGGTGGTCGGTCGGAAAAAAGGGCTGGGTAGTGGCGGGGGCTAGGGCGGAGGCCGCAAGGCCGGCAACGGGCTGGGCAGCTGAGCGGGGAGCTGGGGCCGCAGGCAGGTGGGGGCTAGGGCGGAGGCCGCATGGCGGCGGGCTGCAGGCTGAGCGACAGGCGAGGAGACCGGCGGTGGCGGTCGGGGAACATGTAGTGGCCGGCGGAACATGTAGCGGCCGGTGGAAGAGCCGGTGAAAGGCGGCGCGGGGCCCGAGGGTAGGCAATGACAGGGGCTGTACTGACACCTGCAGGGGTCCCACGGTACCCTGCGTACCGTGGGAACCCCCCATTAAAATTGCAAACAAACAAAAAAAAAAAAAAAAAAAAAACTATTTTCGCCTTTGTTTTTTTTTGAATTTTTTTTTTTAAAGCAAATTTCGGCTTGCATGCCGTAAAAAGGCAATTTTTTTTTTCATTTTTTCTCGATCTGCGTGCCAGGGCCGTACGACCTGGATCTGAGAAAAAAATTCACCCAGAGGCTCAGGAACAAAAAATGGTCGAATTTTATATGACCATAGGGGTTTTTGGGCCTTCTAAGCACGATGGCGAGGTCCGTTTAGGCCCAAAGTTCTCAGAAAAAAGGTCAAACCCTAGGTGCATAAAAAACTTTCTGAAACCCTAGATCTGCTTCCAAAGCCAAAAATCTCAAAACACGAACAAGTAGCTGCAGATCTGAAGCTCTGATACCATATAGGAGTTGAGAAAATACAACACCACAGGAGCCCAAATAATCTCTGCAAGATGAAAAATGTGTTACAAGGAGAAGCAATGAAGCAAATCACAGAAGGAAAGAATACACAGGAAAAATATGCTCCAAAAGATGAGAGCTCAATAATCTCCAAAAATGTATTGTGAAAATAATCCTTCTTCATACAATGAAAAGAAAGAACTCAACCTTTAATAGGTCAAGAAACCCTAAAAGGGAAAACCTAGGTTTGCACATAGTAATTAATTAAAATAATTAATTATATGCACCTAAAGTTAGCTTAAGTGTAAAAGAGATAAAGGGAACTTAAATAATTAAACAAATAATATTTAATTAATCAAGTAAATACCCGAATACTCTAACACACATCACCTTTTAGAATGTCTCTACATCTAGGATAGACTCATCCTAAGAGGCATTTCTACGTAGGTTAAAACTAGTCTATGAGTGCATCCTCTCATTACTAGGTAGTTGGGTCGGTAACACATCTCAGGCCTCTCTAAACCTTATCACATCAAACTTTGTCAATCAAACACAACAAGCAATTCAAGAAGGAACTTTGGTACCATCTACCTTTAGTGCTAGAGATTCATATGCAAAACGCTTCACCAAACATCAATCTTTCATTTTATCACCAATTTATAATCATTTTCATCAAGCTTCAACAAAAAACTTGTAAACAAAATGGCTCATACCAGGTCTAGGTCTAGACAACAAAAAATTGAAGAGGAAGAGGAGGAAAATATCAATGAATTCCAAGAAGCCTTTGGAGGAAACGTAAATGATGACAACCCAAGTACTCCTACTCCTGCAACAATAGAAAGGGCACAACACATCCCTCTCTTTAATAAACTTTTTGACAAAATACTTAGGGGCAATGCTGATGCTCACTTTTTAAGACTTGCTCAAGAGGGGGCTAAACTACCCTCTGACTTTGATGTTGCACAACTAAGACAAGCATCAGAACGCCAAAGTCGTAATGAGGATGAAAGAGGTTGAGATCACATCAGATATAACCTTCCTCAAGGTAATCCCCCACCTCCTCCTCCAAATGAAATAGACATGTTGCGACAACAAGTCAAAAATCTCGCCCAACAACTTCATAGTGGTGTAAAACCTAATCAATTTTCACTCAATGACATTTGTCCCTATCCCTTTTATAGGAATCTTCATATGCCACCTTTTCCATGAGAGTTTGAAACACCTAAGTTCGAAAAGTACCGAGGAAAAGGAGATCCTCGTGATCATGTTAGAGAATTCCATTCAGCTTGCCTCGAAGTGGCTTACGAGGATACATACCTAATGCGACTTTTTCTCCAAAGCTTGGGAGGAACAACCACATCATGGTTTTCCCGATTACCAGGTGGCATTAGGACATTTGAAGAACTCATCCAAAAGTTCCTGACACATTACCCACACAACATTGAATGTGATATCACCATGGCTGATCTATGTAACACTAAACAAAAACCAGGTGAACTATTTTCAGTTTTTCTGCAACGATGGCGTCAAATGTCTAGTAGATGTTCTCTTCAGTTGCTTGAAGAAGAACTAGTGGGAATATTTATTTCCAACTTAAACAAAGAAATGGAATTTCACCTAGACGTAAAAGACACTGATTCTTTCAATGACATGATCACCAAAGGCTTAAAATGTGAGCGAGCTCTCATCAAGAAAGGACTTATCAAAATCTACAATGAGCCAAAGGATAACCCTCGTCCACACTTCAATAGTGACAAGCCTAACTTTTGGAACAAAAATAAAAACGTTGTCAATGACGAGGTTGTGGATGCACGAACTATCAAAAGTGCACAACCTGTGGTCCGATTTGCAGGACAGAACCCCCCCCCCCCCAAAGAATAACACAGTTGCTCCTCCAAATCAAGGCCGCAACCCATCTCAAGAATAACCCAGATAACATCAACAAAATTTTAAACCGAAGCGAACATACACTCCCTTAGGGGAACTCATCGAAACAGTGTTACGCCAATTGGTTTCTCAAAATCTGGTGACCTTACCCAAAACATCAAATTATGAACCTCAAGTCAAACCTTCATGGTGGAGGGATACTGAACATTGCGATTTCCATCAAGGGAAAGGGCATAAGACAAGCAATTGTCACAGATTGAAAGATCTTATTGACTGAGGTGAAATTAAAATCGAAGGACATGACCCAAAAACAACAAACAATGATCATCTTATGTTCAAAAATCCACTTCCATCCCAAGATCAAAGGGGTCCTTCCACTTCAGGGAGAAACACAGATACCATTGATTATATGTAAGCCGCGTATAATTACATTGTGAATCACCTATATGATGCTAGCGAACAAATTGCAACTATTACCAGAAAAAATCCCAGCTCCACTTGCAATGTTGTTACACATCGTGACAAGATTACCATAAAAGCAGCTCCACAAGGCACCCCATCTATCCCAAAGCAGTATAACCTTGTGGAACAGTTAGACAAAGTGCCCACACTGATATCTATCTTAGAGTTATTGCGCCTATCTCCATCCCATAAAACAATCTTGGATCAAGCTCTCCAAGAGGCGTCAGTCCCTGCAAACCTAAATACAGTTCCGTTCCAAGCTATGGTTGGAAACCTAAGATCATCAACTTGTCTCACTTTTTCTGAAAGTGACAACTCATCCTTCCAACAACCTCACAACACCTCACTCCATATTGAAGGGTTTATCAACCAACATAGGATCAAGCGAGTCTTGATCGGTAATGGAGCAGGCCTGAATATTTGTACGCTGCAATTAGTCACAGCTTTGGGATATGCAATTGAATCAGTGGATCCCCGCAAGAAGATAACAATCAAAGCCTATGATGATGCAGAGCATTCATCCAAAGGAGCTGTTGTGCTACCAATCCAAGTGGGCCCTGTGGTGAAACACATCATCTGTCAAGTTATGGACTTTCCTCTGCCATACAATTTGTTGTTAGGAAGACCTTGGATACACGCCATGCAAGTAGTTCCATCCACCTACCATCAGTGTATCAAGTTCCCGCATAATGGTGTAGAAATCACAATCCTGGGCGATGCAAACCTCTTTGCATATTGTCATAATATAAGTCATCAACTAGAGATTACCGTTCCCAACAATAGAGAAGCCATTTCATCCACATCATACGCAAGTCCAACCTCTCTTTCTGGTTCAAACACCACTATACCCAAGCACGAGAAGCTCAAGATGAAAATATCAGAGGAAGGTCTCGAAGAGTACAATCTAAGCCAACTCTTTTGTGTTGGACAACTGCCCACTTCTCCTAGAACACATGACAAACCTCAACAGATACTTCAAGCACCATTGATCAAGCCAACATATACTTTGACACCGTTCATCCTTGGAAATCAAGAAAAAGAAACCAGAGATGAAGACTTAGCAAAATGGATCTATAAAGATCCTATCACCACTGACATTCTACAAGCTAAGCTTCCCACAAATCAATATGGAAAAGGCCTTCTCATTATGCAAAGAATGGGATATGATGGTCAAAGTGCTTTAGGTCATTGTAAGCAAGGGCGACATGAGCCGCTGCAGTCGGAATTAAAACCCAAAGATAACACAGGCTTAGGCTTTCAAAAGGAGATCTTTCCTAAGCTTAGATTTAAAGGGAAACCCACCAAACCTCTATATCAACCTACTACAAAGAGGCCGCCTTTGATTATAAAAGCAACACCCAAAACCATAGCAATTGCCCCATTGAGGCTAAAAATCCCAGCAATACCATCCACAACACCAATCATCCCACCAATAAAACCAACAACCCCATCAACAACAACAACTCCATCAATAGCACCATTATCAGTATCAAAACCCCCAACAGTATCGACAACACCGACAATTCCATTAGAAGCAGCAGATTCAACAACATTGATACTCCCCGTATCGGATTCACTGGTCCTAATAATCCTTCCTACAACACCAATCATTCCATCTTCCAAGATACATCAGCCAATTACACCTGCAGTTTTTAACTCAAAAGATATCCCAGTATGGTATAGTAATCGGCTACTAGAGGATGACTCAGAAACTGACTCACATGAGTGGGAATTTGATTCGGTACAACTTAATACTTTAGATGAGGAAGACACATCACCCCCTCCACCTCACAAAGAAATCCCTATTGATGGAGAAACACAAATAAAGACCTCTTGGGTTCCTGAGTTGGAAACTTCTTCTCCAAACCCTACGTCACATCCTACGCCTGATTCTGATAGGGAGAGTACCACTGACACATCTCATGAACTTAACCTAATCGATGAGGTAATGCCCATTATCCATCCCGAACTCATTGAATGGAACCAACCTAATTCCCATGTCTTGACAATTTCCAAAATGATGAGGCGATCATTGACTTTTTAGAATTACAGGATAACATACCAAGCGGGGATCACAAAGCTGGATTCACCATTGAACTTAATAGAGCAACATACTTCGGGGCGGATGCCAAACCTTTCAGATGCAAAAATATAACAATAAAACATGGATCTTCCAGTGAAAACCACACTGTGGCACTGTTTGATCCTGCAAAAGTAAAAAGAAAGAGCGTATCCAATGGTGAAAACCTCCCTGAGGTGCTGGAGGATGAAAGGTTTGACATTCTCCCCTCTAGTACGCAACAAGAACAATCAACAATCCTTATTGAAGAGACAAATGAATACAACGTGGGGACTCCTGAAACTCCTCACCACATACATCTGGCATCTCGTTTGACTCCAGAGGAACAACCCAAGTTTGTCGAATTCTTCAAAAAGCATTTGATCAACTTTGCATGGTCATATGCAGATATGCCTGGACTTGATCCTGATTTAGTCATGTATCATCTTGTCATAGCAGCACATGCCAAACCTGTCAAATAGAAGCTTCACAAGATGCATCCTCAGATTGCAGTATTAGTCAAAGCATAACTTAAGAAACTCCTGGATGTTGGTTTTATTAGACCAATTGATTATGTAGATTGGATATCCAACATTGTGCCTATCAAAAAACCAAATGGGGGCATCTGTATCTGTATTGACTTTAGAGATCTGAACAAGGCATGTCCTAAAGATGACTTCCCCCTACCAAACATCGACATAATTGTAGACCTAACAACAGGACATGCCACGCTTTCACTCATGGATGGCTTTTCAGGGTACAATCAGATAAAGATCACACCAGAGGATCAACATAAGACGACCTTCACATGTCCATGGGGCACATACTACTGGAATGTCATGCCTTTCGGTCTAAAGAATGCAGGAGCAACCTATCAATGAGCAATGACCACTATCTTCCATGATATGATGCATACCATAATGGAAGATTATGTTGATGACTTACTGGTAAAATCACTCACAAGAGAAGGTCATCTGGAAATATTAGAAAAAATCTTTGATAGATTGGAACAATATCATGTTCGACTCAACCCAAAGAAATGTGTCTTTGGAGTAACCTCAGGGAAGCTTCTAGGGTACATTGTCTCAAGCAAAGGCATTGAGGTTGACCCAACAAAGGTCAAAGCAATCATGGACATGCCACCTCCAAAGAACATCAGCCAACTAAGGACATTACAAGGGTGGCTTCAATCTATCCACAGATTCATTGCACAACTGGCAGATAAATGTCACCTATTTACACACTTGCTACACAAAAATATCTTCTTTCAGTGGGATGTTAGATGCCAGCAAGCATTCCAGATGCTTAAAGATTATCTCATGAATACGCTGATCCCACCAGATCCCAGTAAGCCTCTATTGCTCTATATTTCAGCAACAAGTACAACATTAGGTGTACTTTTGGCACAACACAATGCAGAAGAGAAAGAGTGTGATGTTTACTACATCTCTCGCACACTGGTTGGCTATGAACTCAATTACACGCCTATTAAGCGAGTTTGCCTAGCAGTAATCTTGGCAACCACTAAACTGAGGCACTATCTGTTAACACATAAAGTACAACTCATTGCAAAGATCGATCCACTCAAGTACTTACTCAACAAAGCAGCATTGACAGGCCGCTTAGCCAAATGGGTAATGATTCTCAGTGAATTTGATATCGAGTATGTGGACCGTAAGGATATCAAAGGACAAGTTATTACAGATCAGTTGGTCGATGCACCACTCATAGGCAATCATCCCCTCATTTCCAATTTTCCAGATGAAGAGATATTCATGATCACAACAACACAACCATGGAAACTCTACTTTGATGGTTCATACACTAGACATGGCTCGGGGGCAGGCATTCTGTTTATCACACCTTAAGGTGATAGCATCCCAAAGTCTTACAGGCTCACATTTCCATGCACAAACAACATAGCTGAATATGAGGCCTTGATCATAGGACTCAGGCTAGCCATACAATGGAAGTTACAAGAACTACAAGTATATGGTGACTCCCAACTGGTCATTCGACAAGCAACAGATGAATATCAGACCAAGGATGACAAACTCATGCCGTAAAAACAAATGGTGGACAATTTAAAGGGATCATTTACTACTATCACCTTTGAGCAGATACCTAGAGATCAAAATCGAGCTACTGACGCTATGGCTACCATTGCATCTCTCCTAGATCTTCCACATAATTCAACACGCTACGAGTTCTTGGTAGAGCAACTTTGGATTCCCGCTTATGATATCCCCGAATCCGAGTTGATATGTCTCCTTGTCGGTTCCAAATCCCCATGGTATGGTGAGTTCTACACTTACCTCCATGATCACACACTTCCTCCTAACCAATCGAATAACCAACGTAAAACCTTCATTCGCCAAACCGCTTGATATACCATTATTGCTAAAACCCTATACCGACGCAGTCTTGATAGTACTCTCCTTCGATGTTTGGAATAGGATGAGACAACAAAGGCCTTGGAAGAAGTCCATGAAGGAATTTGTGGGACTCACTCAAGCGGTCCCTCACTAGCTAAGAAGATCATACGAGCTGGATACTATTGGCCATCAATGGAAAAAGAGTCCTACTACTTTGTCAGAAAGTGCAAAAAATGCCAAGTTCATGGAGACCTGATACATGCACCAGCACATGAATTACAACCCATCACAACACCATGGCCTTTTTGTTAATGGGGACTTGACCTTGTGGGTAAAATCCATCCATCTTCATCCAACGGCCACAAATTCATTATTACCGCCACCGTATACTTCACAAAGTGGATCGAAGTTGTTCCACTTACCCAAGTCACTGGCAAGCAGATCGCCTCATTCATCCTTAATTACATCATCTGTCGGTATGGTGTACCCATATCTATCATCACAAATAACGAGCTTCCTTTCAAAAATCAAGATGTCCGTGAGCTCTATGAGAAGTTTCACTTCCAAAACCGCTTTTCCACTCCCTATTACCCACAAGGCAATGGTCAAGTTGAAGCATCAAACAAGAACATATTGAGAATCCTCAAGAAGACAGTCAATGATGCTAGCCGTGATTGACATGTTCAATTAAATCCAGCACTATGGGCGTATCGAACTAGTATTCAAACCCCTACAGGCGCAACTCCTTACTCACTGGTCTATGGTGTAGAAGCCATCCTTCCCATCGAGGTTGAGATACCATCTCTACGAGTTTCCTTGCATAATCTGATAGATGATGAAGCATACAGAGTATCATGTCTTCAAGACTTGGAACTACTTGATGAGAAATGACAAGCTGCATACAACCACCTCAAAGCCTATCAGCAACGCATGAGAAAAGCTATAATCATTGGGTTAGACCTCGTACATTTGAGGTAGGTGATCTTGTTCTTTGAGAGAATCCTCGTAACCAACCAAACAGAGAACATAAGGGAAAGTTTGAATCAACTGGCTGGGTCAATATGTTATCATTGCTGTATTTGGGTCCAGGGCATATTAGTTGGCTACTTCAGAAGGAGAACCACTAGCAGATCCAATCAACAACATGCACCTCAAACAATTTTATACCTAAAAAGCTGTATAGAGCATCAGGCTCCCATACATACCATAAAAACACCAAAAACATTCAGATAAATGTCCTGAAGAAAATACAAAAACATCAAAATAGTAGTGAAAAATCATGCATCCAAACGGTGAACAACCACTCCGGTGGCACCTTGGGTAAGTGCGATGGTGAAAACCTGGCAAACATGCACCACTCATAAAGGCTATGGCTCCATTGTCTTTTAGACTTGTTGCAATCACATTCACTACATTCACTCATCCATCAGTCCAAAACCATGGCTTGTTATTGATCTGCAATCAAGGATAGTACTTCATGCGTCTTGCATCCCACTTTTTCATAGTCATATCTAAAATGAGGGCAATACCCTTAATCTAGTTGATGGAAGTGGATTCTACATTATTTTGTGATTCATTGAGTTCTTCATTCAAAACTATCTCACAAAATCCAAAAATATTGAAAAACTATCTCACAAAATCCAAAAACATCAAAAAACATCAAACAAACAAAAACATGGCAACACCTTGTACATACGTTTTTCAAAGCAGATACCAAACAAACATTGTGAAATAATCAAATGATGACCACTTATCACATCGACCAAACAATCAACATCGACACACAAACTGTCTTAATAGGGATAAATCTTTCCTCACCAAAACAAAGACAAGATAACATTTTCTTTGACAAGAAAATTTTGTTTAAGCTATCAAGTACTTGGTCGGTTTGTAGGTTATTCATTCATTTATATCAGGTTCCTACGCTACTCCGGGATATCCACAAGTGATTAGAGTGGCCGGGATGGTTCCTAAGCATTGTTTGTATGTCTTCTACGAATTATTCCAGTGAAGTTCCGGGGCATGTACTAATGGTGTCTACGTGGGAAGTTCACTAAGCTACGTGATCTTATGCAAAATATAGTAATGGATCACTAAGGCTTGCTGACTTCAGCGTATACCTTGACCATATGAGCATGAACCATTATGGAGGGTCCATATTCTTTATTCTTTATTTATGTTGCTTGCTTTCAGGTACAATGCTCCATCCTTGGTTCCTACTGCCTCATCCAAGATTGATACTACCATACTCAATGATGAAAAATAAAGCACTATGGATCGTCATTCTATCTCATCTGTATATATTGCATTCAGTTGCATTCCATCCATCCATACATTCATAATAGCTACATATCATTCATACATAGTAATGACAATGGGTGCATACTCTATTTTCCTCTTCTTCCATAAGAAGGAGTCATAGGTCCTCCATTTCTTCTATTTAACATTGAATCCCCCCTTACCCTCCCTATCATGGTCATCATCATAATCCCTTCATCGTTTTCCATCAAGCCAATCAAGCCACGTTCATCACCATCCATCTCTAAATAGGTTGGATTGTGTTTCCCATCCTAAGTCAACACAATCAACCCAATTACTTTGTCTGCATAGGTACATCGACTCACACACACCTAGACTATCAATAGATACTCTGATCAAGTATCTTCGAGTCTCAATAGATAATCAATCATGGTAATCCTAGACTACAACAGACATTTCTCATAATGACCTAGTCTCAACGGGGCTGCTATGATTCACCACAACCATCCATCACATGCACACACTATCAATTGATCAACCAATCAAACACAATCATAACAGACAATTACATCAATTGTTTAAGTCTCAACGAGTATTTTTCTTCAAATACCTTGACTTCATTAGGCAATTACATCAATTGTCTAAGTCACCATCAGGTCACTTTAATTCATTTACTCAAACTTTATCTTGTCCAAGCAAACAACTGACATCAACTGTCATGCTTTGACTCGACCGGGCAATTAAACCGATTGCACCAAATTGTCCAACCAATTTTGATCAATTGTACAGTATCAATCAAAAGCACAACACCACACTTGTACCGTATCTCCTGCATAACCTACGGGTACTCACTGGCTTGCCATTTCTCCATATTCACTCTGTTTTCTTCCATTCTTTCACGGTTATAGCTAATTTATTTTATTCTACCTCCCCTCCACTTCTTTCTCTTTTTCGAGAGATCGCTCGATTTTTTGAAATTTTTCGACCCATCTCTCGAGGGGGCATACCACCCACTAAATTAACATTTATGGGGCATATTTCTTCACACCTATTTTTCTTTCTTTGAAACGACACGATAAAACCACACCGTCTCAAAGAGGGGCAAATGTAGTCACATAAATTTGTCCACTTAATTAGTATTTATTTGATTATTTAACCATCAATCAATAATTAATTAAATTAATATTTAATTAATTCATCTTAACCCTCTTCTCCTATTAATTAAATAAATTATTCAATTTATTTGATTTAATTCACTTAACCAAATTCAAACCATTAATTAAATAAATAAATCATATTTGTTTAATTAAATCTTCTCTCACATTTAAATAAATTAATATTTATTTAAATCCCTCAAAATCCCATCTCTCACATTTAAATAAATTAACATTTATTTAAATCACCTTTATCCTCCACCCACTTGCATTTTCCTACAAATGCAAGTTGCACAACTATTTTAAATAAATAAATTATTTATTTAAAATCCTATTTATCGTCACCCACTTGAAACCTTTAATGGTTTCCCTTAAAGTCTTCAAACTTAATGGCTTCTTTCTAGAGTCTTCTCAAGCCTTTAATGGTTTTCCTTAAAGTCTTCAAACATTTAATGCTTTATCTTCCTTTTTCTCATGTAAATAAATTAAGATTTATTTAAATCCAAAATTCACATTCACATCTAAATAAATTAATATTTATTTAAATATCTATCCAAATACAAATTACACCATTTAATTGAAATAAATGATTTTATTTTAATTGAAAATCCCAAAATTCCTCCCACTTGCATGCCTAAACCCCTTCTAGATTTTTCTAACCCCTTCCTAATTAGCCTAATCCATCCCCTAAATATTGTCACATTCCTAAGCAACTTGGAAGTCACTTCTCAAAGCCCTCAAAGTCTTTGAAAGACATTTAAGGCTTTAAGTCTTCAAATGGTTAACCTCTAAAGTCTTCCAAACCATTAAAGGCTCTTACATAACCATTTATGGTTAACTCACCTTTTACCTTTGGTTAGAGACTTTCCTCTAACTTAACCATCCTTTTGACTCATGGGTCTCTTCAAATCATTTATTTCTTTGACTAAGGTAACCATTTAACCCTTGCACATTCATTTATCCCTTGAATAAAAGGAATATCCATTAACCTAACCCTAACCCAACCCCCTAGGGTAACCATCATGTCCCTTCAAGCATTCAATGCTCCTTATCTCTCCTCTCAAGCCTCCTCATGGTGACACTTGTCAACATGAGATTGGGTTGAAAGTCTCACATGAATTGAATATCTTTCAATCCTAACCCTTGTTAAGATTGCTCAATCTTAACCCTTCATTTCCCCATTTCTTCTATAAATAGAACCCTTCTCCTCAAGCAAAGGAAGGAAGCATTAGAGTATTGTTTTTATACTGGTATTAGCCTAGAGCTTTTTCATAGCATCATTATCTACACTTGCATAGCATTTGTTTATCACATCCAACCATCTTGAATCTTCATATGGCATCCATGGCTATACTTGTATATACACAGATGCATATATATACACATACTCTAAAATAAATGCAACTAAGCACTTCTCTTGTAGACTGAAAGCTTTGTAAGTTGACTCATTAGTCAATTTACAAAACTTTAAGTATTGTCCTAATTATTACAAGTTTTTATAGTTAGTTAATAGTAAATTCATTATGATTCACAAAAAAAAATGTGATCTACTTAAAGATTTGCTTTATTATTCTTGCATATTCACTTTTTTTAGTAATACATTTCCACTCTATCATTCAAACAGAAAACAACCACACTAACACAATCAAATTTCAACAATGGATAGAAGATTGAAAGCAACAAAGAACATGAACAGTGTAATTGAAAGCATGTTGCAAGAAAGCAACAAGTTAAAGAGCAACCTCAGAAAGATAATTGACCACTACCAACATAAATCACCAAAACAAACAACAATCAACCTCTCTACATCTTGTAGTGCTGTAACAACCATACATAGTATTGAATTAGCACCTTTACCAATACCAAGTACTGAACAATTGGTTGATGAACGGTTATTTTCACATTGGGAGACAAAGTATTTAAATGGACTGATAACGAGCTTGGATGGGTTGCTTGGGTTGATCCTATATGGTTGTAATTATTCAATCTTTGAAAAGTTACATTCACATTTTGGTTAATATTCGAAACAGACAGAAGCATCCCATATTTTCAAAGATCTTTAATGAGATGAACTCATATTTTGTTAATATGCTCTCAAATATGTAAATCATGATGTCATATTTAATGTTTTTTAAGCTTATCAACATATGACCAATTATCGTTTTCAATGCATGTTTCAATCACATTATGATCAATTCATTACCATTTGAAACAAAAAATAAACTGTAACAACGTTACTCTATGCTCAGTTAATTTTGCTCTGCTTGTGCATATATACCTTTGATAAGCTTACATCATGTTGTGATTGTATTCTGATATAAGAACCACAATTCATCATGCTTATAATTTACTTTTAATTCTCATAAGGTCTATATGCACAATGGCATCTTCAGCAGCTACCTCTAAATCGATAGAGCACTGCACTATTGATAATTTGGTAAGCTAAATTATCAAAGCTTTTCAATATAGAAAGCTTTTATGCTCTTTTTTTGGACAGTTCATCACTCTTTTCCATACCACCCTTTTCATTACCACATGCATCCTTTTTTCATAGCATAGTGTAAAAGTAGATGCATACTCTATAGACAACATATCTTGATTACATAGTTTACTAACACAAGCTTTACATTAACAAGTAAGAAAATATATGAGTTGCTTGCCGTTAAAATTAAATCCTCTACATTCATATTATTTTTTGTAGGCAAAAACCCAAGAGTATGTCCCTACCCCTTTTGCAATTCAATCTATCAATGCTGGGGATGACCTTCCTTCAGCATTGCTACAAGTTTTGTCATTTCAGAAAATGCAGAACACAACAGATGATATTGATAGACATAAACTAGTGTTATCTGATGGCACATATATGCAGTTGGCAATCTTGCCTTCTAAATATGCTACTTTGATAGATTCAGATATTCTAAAAATAGGCACAATAGTCCAGTTATCGAGTTATACATGTCGAAACATATGGAACACAAGGTAGGAAATCAACTATGGTTATTAAATACAATATGTTTCATCTTTTTTTAAATTCATTTTTGTATAATTAACAGTCATTTAAAAAAAAGTCTTTTGTTTTCACAGGACTATTGTAATACTTAGTCTGGAAGTGAAACAAACTGATTTCCCATTCTTTGGTCAACCAGTATACCTGTTCAAAGAACAAGAACCAAAAATTTTGTTTGAGGATAGACCATCAACATCTAAATGATCTCTTCAGTTTGCAATTGAATTGCCATCCCCACAAACAACAACTTCTGAAAATATAAGCCCTATCAAAACTTTGAATCCTTGCTTTGCGTAATGCTCATGTTGGCTATTTCAATGGTAAGCTTATAAACATAAAAGCTGCAATGACATTACATATCAACCCATCTTTCCCAAAAGCAGAGCTTCTGACATTAAGAGGAAGGGACCCTTTGCTTGTTGTACCCTTTGTTGCAGAAACTATCCACATAGATGGCAAATATACAAGAATGAAAATTTCTTCAATCCGTGAGCGGATGAGCGTCAAACCAGAAACAATTCAGACAACTTTGCTAGTTGTTCTGCGCTTTGTGAACATAAATGACCAAAATTTCTTTTACACAGCATGTCCACTAATAGTCAATGGAAGGCCTTGCAAGAAAAAATGTACAAAGCAAGTTGATGATTCTTGGTTCTACTCTAAATGTCAAATCACTATGCAAGACTGCAATTATAGTTACCTCTTGCCACTAAAGTTACAAGATGCCACAGGTACTCTATGGGCCACTGCATTTGATGAGGGTAGCATTCACTTGCTACACAAAACTGCAAAATAGCTTTATGCACTACAAAATGATGCAACAACAACAGAGACAGTTTCCTCAGTGATTAAGTCACTACTATCACATTACTATTCATTCACACTGCTGGTTTCTATTGAGACATATAATTCAGAGTCAAAAATGAAAGTGACAGTCAATAAAGTTGCTCCTGTTGACTTCAAAGCTGAGTGCCATGCACTACTTGTAGAAATTGGCTGCCTAAGTACACAGACTTAGAATTATAACGCATCTTTTTTTATTATTAAACTTTGCAGTTTACAATACAATTATAGTATTAGCTAATTTACATATTTAATACTTTTACATATACAAACAATTACATTTTACGAAGACAAGGTTGCTTCTATAAATATCTACATTTCTTACATCTACCGATTATCTCTTTCAAAGTTTTACCTCTTGACATAAGTTATTTCCAGTCATACTCATTACTTTTAATGTGTTGACAGTATGTTGTTTGCAAAAAAATTACACATATATGCACGTATATCATTGTTTTTCTGGTCTAATATCTATCTGTATAACAATACAACACCATAATTATTCATATTTATAGAATTCCACAGATATACAACAATACTTATATACATACATAACTATATATAAGTATTCATAGTTATTGTCTTTTTGATATACACATGTGTAGTTATATATGTGCATATGTTCATATACAAAACTTTGAATTTTTAAATGATATGTATATGTACATGTGTATATGTGTGCATACATCTGTATGTATCAAAATTTACTATAGTTGTGCATAACTATATTATAATCATGCTTTTAAAAACACGAAACAAGTAAGAATTTAATTCATATGTATATATACATGTGTATATATATACATACATGTGTATATATCAAAAAATGCTATATCTATGCATACCTATATTACAATGCTACCTTTTGAAAAACCAACTTGGTAACAACAACATGTCTACGCAGTCCAACACTACAAAGTCAATTTATGACTTTCCAGAACCCATACATTTCAAGTAAAGTAATTTACAAGTATATAAAAAGGTGTACATATAACTTGAGTGAATGAGAGAAACAAAACAACAGAACAAATCACTAGAGATACAAATAAACACAACAAAATCAGTTTACACACAGAACAAATCCTCTAAAATCACATAACCATAGATGAAGCAATTTTCAATTTTCATACATTCTTGATACATACTTCAAAGTTAACTACCTTCAATTATGAAAGTTCTGACATACCTCTGCTCTCTTTCAAATATTAGATATCTATCTAACCTTGCCCTCAAGAAATTGATGCTATCAAATTGAAGAGAAGCGAGACCAATAGAACTTATTATGCAAAGAACTGAGCCGATATCTCCAAGAAATGACAACTGAGGCATCATGCACTATATAGACCTTCCAATAACTCATGAAAGTTATTAGAAATAGAAAACAATGATGTTGAGCAAATTAATCTCAATCAAACATTTTCTACTGCTCCTGAACTTGCTATGAAGACTGCTTCGTTTCAAAATACGTTGTCTAATTTCCGCAAAAAGATTGATATGTTGGAGGTCACAGAGCCATGTTCTGTTTGCAAAGACATGTATGTGGGCATGACTACTAAAAAAGTCAATCATGTAGTTATGTGCATGAGATGTTATGGTGAAAAAGTCCTACACCGCTTCTCATTATCAAACAATATGGACCCAGGTGAGCTACCTTCTATTTTAAAGTCTCTCTCTCAAGTAGAAGAAATGTTCATATCAAGAATTGCCCATGTTTTACAAGTAACACATGCAAGGGGAGGGCAATACAAATATTCTGGCCATACAATAAACTTCGCACAAGATATTTCTGAAATTGCAATAACATTGCTCGCCATATTAACCAATTAGAAATTCTAATTGTCTGTAGAACCAATTTGCAAGGATTAACTAAAAGCTGAGAGCTACACTCATGTGGAACTTGGAGAGGAGAGGAACAAGGGAGGAGCAACTATGAGCATCTTGATTAGCATTTGGAGGAGTATAGTTTATCTATTCTATGTTTGTATGCTTTCTATTTCATGCTTAATATCTCTCTTGATATGCCTGTTTAGGATAATCTTTTGTTGCTAACACTAACGTTTGTTTTTTGTGCTCTTGTGTGTGTTGTCATCGAACAATTTTCTAATCCTTTTTGCAGAGCATCAGTTTAAATGGAAGTTTCCATTTTTTTTTTTTGATTTAATACCTTTTTCTTTTCACTTCTAATGGTAATTTCCTTTTTAACTCATTCTTGCACAAAATCTCAACTGTTGGATTGAGTTGATCTTGTCAGTTCATTGTGATCTCAAAGTCTATAAATTGGGTTCTTGTTTCCTCATTTTGATATCTTAGCAATTTACATTTATGCTATCATTTTGTCGAATCCATCTGCTTTCAAATCTTCAAGTATTCTCGCTTATCACTCTTTCTTCCTTGTTTCATATGAGTTGCACAATGGATTGAACCAACATACCAACATAATTAGAGAAGAAAGAATGAGCAATGTCGTTGCTCCTTTCTCTTCTAATTATGTTGGTATGTGTCGCTGCTCCTTCTTTCTCCTCTAATTATGCTAGTATGTTGGCTCAATCCATTATGCAACTCATATGAAACAAGGGAAAAAGTGTGATAGGCGAGAATACTGGAAGATTTTAAAATCTATTGATTCAACATAATGATAGTGTAATTGTAAACTACTAAGATGTCCAAATGAGTAAACACGAACCCAATTTATAGACTTTGAGATCACATTGAACGTACAAGATCAACTCAATCCAAGTTCTTGTTTCCTCATTTGGACATCTTAGTAGTTTACATTTACGCTATCATTCTGTTGAATCCATATACTTTTAAATCTTCCAGTATTCTCGTCTCTCACACTTTTTCCCTTGCTTCATAGGAGTTGCATAATGGATTGAGCCAACATACCAGCATAATTAGAGGAGAAAGAAGGAGCAGCGATGCCTTCGTCAAAAGAGCTTGGATGGTTTGATTGTTCAATTTATTCATTTCATTTGTGCTTTTTATGACCTTGTTGTGAATGTGTTTGATTTTACATATTTATGTGTATTTTTTTGCGTACATTTTTTGGTGAACCCGACGTGAACAAGTTCTTCCTGATATATGTTTTTGAGTGATTGCAGATCATGCTTCTTCTTGGTGCTTTACAAAATTTCTAACATGCTTGATGTTTGACAGATTATTTCCAATAGATCACACCTCTTGTTCATGTGTCACATTTTGTATGCATGTCTGTTTGATCATTGATCTCTCTTAGAAAGTGCATAAATACATTTTAAATCTGCCACAAAACAACCAAAACACGTTCCAAATCCTTGATAATATGTTGCAGTTTTTTTGCTAGAATTTCTCTTTTGTCTTTGCCTTCATTTTGCATGCATGTTGCAGGTTTAAAAACATTTACAAAAAAAAAATCTGTCAAAAATCTCTGCCAAAAAACTTGCTGAAACCTACTGAAAATATATTGCAAAAAAAATCAGTCAAAAATAGATTGCAATTCCTCTAAAATACTTGGCAAAATCAATCTTGTATATGCTTTATAATCTGCATGCATCTCTGCGAGAGTCGTTCCAATATATTAATACATTCCAAATCTATTACAGAGTCTTCCTGAACACGTGGATAAACCTGCCAGTACTTAAATTTATCCCAAAAAATAATACATTGAGATTTTGATACGCCCCCACATATTTGTCTTTGGCCGACATAATTTGCTCATGTGCTTGAATGTGAATGTGTTTTATAAAGGCTTTCATAAGCCCACGTAACAATAGGGATCCATTTACTTTTAAGTTCAAGTTTTAAAGTTAAAAGTTAGTTATTTAGCTTAGGTTTTTGTTTTTACTTAGTTTTTGATTTATTTATTTATTTATTTTAAAGTTAGTTTTTGATTAGCTTTTCTTAAATTTAGTTTTGGTTTAGTTTTTTAGATTTTAATTTAGTTTTTTAAAAAAAAATAGATATTAGTTTTAGATTAGATCTTGTAATTTAGTTTTTTAAAATAGATATTAATTTTAGATTTTTCAAACTAGATTTTTTTAATGTATTTTCTAATTTAGATTGTTAATTTTAGATTTTAACTTAGATTTTTTAATTTGGTTTCTAATTTAGATTGTTAATTTTAGATTTTAATTTAGATTTAGATTTTTTTTATTTTTTTATTGTTAATTAACTTAAATTGTTAATTAGATTTTCAATTAGATTAGATTACATCTTAACTTTTGTAATTAAATTAGATGAAATTTTTATATTACTTTAGTTTGTCAGTGTATTTAGTCATCATAGAATTTCTTTTTGTTTGGTGTGCATTTTTGATCCTTGGACTGATTTCGTGTTGTTCTTGTGGAGGTACCTTCTCTTATGTAGAAGATCATAATCTTGAAACTACTGACATTGTTCGATGCAGGGCACGACCAAAGAATCTTATAAAAAATAAAGTGTCTGTGTTTTTTTTAGATTAGTGCACACTTCGATTTCTAAAGGTTAATGAACAAGTGCTTGCCATGTTTTCTTAGATGGTTTGCATGTGTTAACCTTTGGAGGACCTGCCTCCTCAGTAGCCTATAAGGCTGTGTGAGAGGGAACGACCCAAGTGGTGACGAGCTAAGGCCAATCTCTTCCAAACCACTCTAAATAACTGTGTTTGCAACAAAAGTTGTAAGCAACGGGTGCTGGAACGACATAGTGACGATTAAATTCGCTGGACCTATGCCCACCCGAACGGATGCCATGACTAAAACCTCTTGTGTTTAGAGACCAAAATCCCTCTATTTGTTGACTCAGGCGTTGTGATACGTGCATGCCGAAGAAACCTCTAATGTACCCCTCAATTAGAGATAGTAAATTCTTGGGAAGTGATGCCCCTTGAATTCGGAGCTTGGTATGCCCGTAGAAGCGAGTGTTGTAGAGAGGAGCCAATGCTACCATGCTTCTAACTATCCGGTTAATTGTGGTATTTTATGGTAAGAGGATTCAACATATATTGTCCTTGCCAGCCTTAGGAAATGTTGTGAAGGTGAATGATTTTTTTCGGGTCAAAGTCCAACAAACATTTTGTCTTCTATGTTTGCCAAAAGTTGAATAAAAAAAACAAGTGTTACAAAAAGTCATTTCAAGCAAGTCCAAACATTCTCCAAATCAAATTCAAAACCAGGTTCAAACAAGGGTCCAAAATCTTCTCCAAGTATTCATCCAACATTCAAACATGGCTTGTCAAAACATTGGAAATCCTTGTCTCAAAATAAATGTCACTTAGGGTTAGACTTTGCATATTCCAAACTTAGGTCTTAGGACATAATCATCACTCTTCATTTTAATCCATTTCATTTGTAATGCCCTCATTTTGCACTTAGGTTTAAAATAATTTTCCTAAGTCTTCATTGCATTATAATCATCCCAAAATTAGGTCTTGGCTTAGGTTGCTCTTTGCATTTCCAAAGTCATTGGTCCTCACATATCCATATCATATTGGTTTCATCATTGCATACTTCAAACCCTAGTTCTTTTCTTAGGTTGGCATTGTCAAACATTTGCATTCACATCCTCGGTTTATATCATTTTGTCATATCATATCATATCTTGAGACCATATCATATTCATATCATATCCTTAGGTCCTTGTCATAATCATTGTCTTCTTGCATTTAGTCTCAAAATTAGGTTTTGTCAAACTTCAAAATTCAATACTTTAGGTTTAACCCTAAGTTTTTGTTAGGGAGTCTTGACCTTGTCCAAAATTTGTTTTCTTGTCAACATCATTTTGTTGAACTTAGCTTAGTATCCAAGTGTATAGGTGAGACATTGTCAATTTGTCTTCCAATCATTTGGTCCTTTTGTCCTTTGTCAACTAAGGTCTTGACTTCATTTCAATTTCCTAAGGTTGCATCTTTAGGTTTGCATTCCAAAAAAAATTGTCCAAATCTTGAAAAGTCCAAAAACATAAGTTGCATTGTCAATCATCTAGGTTGCATTTATTTGAATACCCTCATCATTCCAAAAATCCAAAAAAAAAACATAAGTTGCATTGTTATCCTTTTAGGTTGCATTAGTTGCATACATCATTCAAAAATTCAAAAATACTCAAAAAATTGAATAGTGGCATGCCTATTGAAACAAGGTCTAAGTACAAGAAATCACAGGAATCAACATATCAAGCCATGTCTTTTCCAATGGATGATACCCAGTTGAGACAATCACAATTCTATCCCACACAACAAAGAGACAATATCGTAAAACCAAACTTCAATCCAAATGTTGGTCCACATACAAACATGCTACTAGAGTATGGAATCATTCAATTGGGACCACCACCAAATTTTGAACCAATCTTCGTACCAATGCAACTAGGACTCATAAGTGTTCAACCAAGATAACCCTCAAATCCAACAATTGTTTAAAACCAAACCTCAAGTTTGCATCCGAAACATCAAAATCTTAGTCCAAACAAGATTGATCCTAGCCCACATGCAATTTGGTTAGAGAGAATGATGAGAGAAAATCAAATACCACCAATCATAAGAGAATCAAACTCCGACTCAAACTCAGAATCAGAATCAGAATTGGAATTTGAGTCATACCAACCTTCATATTCTTATGAGACTCAACCTTCACAAGTAATCTATCCTTCCTACCAATCTAACTTACACATGGTCCAACAAATCCAACCAACACAACCAATGGTGCAATTTCAACAATATGCCCAACCAACCATACAACCTCAATAATTTGTTTGAAACCAATTGTGGAATATCAACAACAAGTTAAATCAACATATCAATGTCAACAACTACAACCAACAATTCAAAAATAAAAGTTGCAACACAAACCAAACCAAATTCTAAACATGTCAGAGCAATTCAACCAAAAACCAATTCAACATCAAAATATGACATCAAACCAAGACCAAATTCTTGCCAAACAAGTTCAAAATCCAAACCCAATCATGTCAAAACCTCGCAAGGATTCAAATGTGTCTCCAAAGAAAGGTGGCTTTATTAGACAAATCTTAAAGAGAGTCCTAAGCGATTTTCCTGAAAAAGATCAAAATTGTGTACCTATGTCTACCAATGGCTCATCCCCCCATAAACAAATTGACTCTCCAGTGGCATCTATCCCTACACCTTTCAAAGTTTCACAAGAACCTTCCATATCATCCTCATCAAACAATGCACGCAAGGATGAAATTTCCCAAGGGCTATCCACATTTGATTGCCAAGCTAATCCAATTCATGATGCACATCCTTGCCATGCTTCAGAAATGCTAGGCCCAATGCCACCATGTGCTTCATTACCCGTCAAACCTATTTCAGAGGATTCCATACAAAGTCCATCTCCCTCATGTCAAAGCATTGATTCCTTGCCAAAATCCCTCGTGCATATTCAAAGTCCAACCACATGTCATGAGGATAATTTAGAGCATGAAGAAATGAGTCCTAAAATAGATCAAGATTAAGATATCCTAGTCCATCCTATCCCAAATAATCCCCTTCCATGCCAAGAACACAACACCCTTTCAAATCCCGTTGACATTCCACATCCTGAGCAAGGTCAAGATATCCCCTCCATCCTTTCTGATGACCCTATTGAAAGTCACGAGCATACAAAATTTAAAGAGGAATCCAATGATACTCCTCCTTGTCAAGATCAAAGTATCCTTTCAGATGCATGTCCACCACAAGACTCTATTATCCCTTTAGATCAACCACATTATCCTGATCCCCCTCATGATTCTAACACGGTGCAAGATGTTCATGAACCCCCTACATGCACAATGGGTTCCTCCACTTTGGTCCAATCTAATCCACTTCATGACCCCATCATCCCCATCATCTCTCCTCCACCTCATAATGGACTCGCATCTTCTTCCCAAAACAAAGAGTATCCTATGGGTCAAAATATTCAAAAAGCCAAAAGGGTAGACCTTCTCAAGCAAAACCCCTTCATGTTAAAAACAATATTCATGGTCATGGCCTCAATAAAATTCCTCAAGACGTTGGTATCCCCCCATCAAAGTCCAAACATATGCCTTCCCCTTCATCCCTTCCATCCATCTTTGGTCCTTATATCCCTTCATTCCTTATTCAAGGTCATCAAAGGCACACATCATTAAGCACCTTCCATCCATCCAACAAACCTTCATATCATTCCTTTACATCCACACATTCCTTTCCCCCTCCAAGAAATTTGGATGTCGAGCACAAAAGTCATAAGTCTAGTAATCCACATGTATTCAAGGATCAACATGTCCAATCTAATCGACATGTAAAACAAAGCAAAATATGATCCAAAAAAAAAAGAAAAATCCAAAAGGCCACAAAGGCCCATTGAGAAAAAAAAAGAAAATTCAAAAGCTATATGGGTTCCTAAATCCCTTGTGCAAGCAATGCACTCCAAGGAACTACAAAAGAATGAAACATCAAAAACCATGTGGATCCCCAAGCAGCTCCTTCAAGCACAAAAAGAAAAATCCAAATTGGCATCCAAAATTGTTGTTCCTCCATCCAAACCTTTCAAATCTATTCCTCTATCATCTCCTTCATCCATTTTGGGTCCTTATGTCCCAAAATCCATGGCCTTTCCTCCATCAAAATATCAAAATTTGAAATCCATTGTTCCTCCATCATTCCATCACCTCTCTAGGTGTGTGCCAATGTTGATCTTTCCTGCATTTCCATCTGCTTAGGCCCAATTCTTCCAATACCCTATCCATTATCCAACACCTTTTTTCCATCCTTTCATCAATCCTATCCAATCCTTTGCATAAAGCCTTAGCTTAGTCCCATCTCATTTCCATGTCATGATCCTACCAACGTCTTTGAGCATAACTTTAATAGTCATGGTCCATTTTTCAAGGATACTATACAAAAAACAAGATGCTTGAGTCTTTCTTCCATCCCCTATCATGTGTCCATCTTCTACTGAAAAGTCAAAAATGTAAAAAAAAAAATTGAAAAGAAAAAAAAAAGAGAGAAAAATTGAAAAAAAGAAAGTAAAGAGAAATAATTCATCCACTAGTGAAAACCTGGCAAACAGGCGCCTTGGGAAAGTACCATGATGAAAACCTGGAAAACATGCAACATGCATAATCCATGAACTTCTTGCATACCATACTTGGGGGCAGGTTTCATCCTTCCTATCCTATCCTATCATACCCTTGTCATACCCTCCATTATCTTATCATCCCTCATATTCTCGACAAGGCAGAGGATCTTCATGAACATCATACATCTCGTTCGCAACTTTTAGTCTATCATAGCTTTTGGTCTTTATCCATTTGCTTATTACAACCTTTCATCCATATTCCTTGGCTAATTGCAACCTTTTGTCACTATCCCTTAGCCTATCAAAACCTTCAATCTATATCCCTTATCCATTTTTTTATCTTTCTTATCCTATCCATATCTTATCACTGTCCGTACACTCTTTTCCATCTCTTGATCTTGATTCGACATAAGAACATAAAATGCAAAACATGGTTTCAAAAACCTCTTGACATGTTCCTCATTCCATGCCATTGCTTTACATTGTCATATCCAATATCTTATCCCATCATGCGATAGCCCTCAAAAATTGCATCTGCGTTGTCTCCATAATAAATGGCCTTTCCCTTCCCTCTATCCACCGATATTTCAACAAGATTATCTATCCATTTGTCATATTCCTTGCCTTGCTAGACAATAGGGGCAAAATCATGAAAAAAAATCACTAAAAATCAAATAAAGTCTTGAAAAAATCAATAAAAAAATTACAAAATATCCTGAAATAATACAAAAACATTCAAAAAATGTTTTAAAATAATCCAAAAAAATTTGAAAAATGTCCTGAATTTTTTTAAAAAAATAGTAAAATGTCCTGAAAAAAGCATAAAAAAAAAGAAAAATCTTGAAAAACCCTAAAAATTGAAAAACATAAAAAATCCCAAAACAAACGCTTTTGTTTCATTTCACCAATAAATTGTCCCTTTTGTATATAGATAGACATCTCTATAGACATCAAACAAATGACGCGTTAAACATTGCGTTTAGCAAATCATGCATTAACAGATGAACTGTTCAACCAACCAAGCATTCAAACTAATCGAACTTGTGCTATCAATCAACAATATCAACATTATTGGTCCTTTGTCAACGTTATCATGGGTCTTATGCAGGGTGTGGTATACTCGAAACCAGACTGTGTCCTGTCTTAGACAGGGTATTGCATTCCCTAACACTAGACATCATGATTGTCCTTTAAACACAACATTCTCACTTTTGGCAATGAAGACCAGGATGTTTGTTTGACTTGTTTGAACTTGTGAATCTTATTTTTCTTTGATTTATCTTTGATCATGTTCCTATGCTACTTGATGATGTCACTGAGTGATTTAGAGTGACCAGGATGGCTCATGGTCCTTTTGTATTTTTGTTTTCTGTTTACGGAGTATTTCATAAATTTTGGGGACACGTATGTCTTGGGTGTCTATGATAAGTACGTTCTCTTTGTGAACGCCGCACATACCTCGACCCTTGACACACGTATTGTCTTAGGTTATTTTTTACTCATTCCTTGTCTGTAATGTGTTTGTTTTACGCAAAGGGATTGCATTATCGCCCTGGCCTTCATTGCCATGGTGCGCCACATCCGTTTTGCCATATTAAATAAAGGCTTTCATTCAGTAATGCGCACTTGTGATGTCAATGTTTCTTCACCCTTTTTCTTTGTCTAATTTGCACTTACTAACATTTCTTCTATCAATTATTCAACTCTTTATCTCTAATCAATTAATTGTTCTTTTGTTCCCACATTTTTTATAACATTTCTTCTCTTCTTTCGAGAGATCATTCATTTCTTTCATACATAAACAATCTCTCAAGGGGGTATCCCACCTTCGTCTCCCAATCTACTAGGGCATGATCTTTTTAATTATTCTTTGAAACAATGCTCATAATCGCATTGTCTCAAAGAGGGGCAAAATGCAGACACTCAAAATTGGCCATCACTCCTACGTCGCTAACCCAATTTTTAACATGTCTTCATCATATGTTGACATTATGTCATTCCTCTGGTTTCAATTCATTTCAAATCCAAACCTAATCGGTCTTGTTCATCCACATTTGGTCCTAAATCATTATGATTAGTGTTTTATCATTTTCAAATCATTCGAATTGGTCTCATCTTGACAATTAGACTCAATTCCCTCTTTGTTGATAATTAATCAGTCATTAATTATCAACCTCTTTATCAATCAATTTCAACCAGTCCTCTGTGATACACTATTTGCCTTTCATGGCACTTTATCAATCGATCTTATCAGTCTCTTATCAAAATCATTATCAATCTGGTCTTTTTCGATCTTTGTCCAATTTTGTTGTCAACTTTAGTCAATTGTCATTAATTTTTATCAATTATTAGCCAATCAATCATCATTATTAGGACCTAATTCAATAATCGGGTTGATATCTTAAATTGTTCAAATCATTTCCCCTAGGTTGATTAATTAAATAATTAATCAATCCCCTTTCTTACTAACATGTCCTCCCTTTTGAATAAATAAATGAATATTTTTTATTCTTTCATTTTTTTTCTACAATTAATATTTTTTTATATTAATTGGCTAATTTGAGTGGAATTAATAATTTTAAATTATTAATTCCACTTCATTCTTGTTTAAATGAAATATTTTGAGTACAAATGGAAGTTTCCATTTTTCTTTTTGATTTAATGCCTTTTTCTTTTCACTTCTAATGGTAATTTCCCTTTTAACTCATTCTTGCACAAAATCTCAACCATTGGATTGAGTTGATCTTATCTATTCAATGTGATCTCAAAGTCTATAAATTGGGTTCTTGTTTCCTCATTTTGACATCTTAGCACTTTACATTTATGCTATCATTCTGTTGAATCCATATACTTTTTAATCTTCCAGTATTATTGCCTATCACGCTTTTTCCCTTGCTTCATATGAGTTGCATAATCGATTGAGTCAACATACCAACATAATTAGAGGAGAAAGAAGGAGCAGCGAGGCCTTCGTCAAAGGAGCTTGGATGGTTTGATTGTTCAATTTATTGATTTCATTTATGCTTTTGATGACCTTGTTGTGACTGTGTTTGATTTTACATATTTATGTGTATTTTCTTGCGTACAAAACCTATGTGTGTGTGGAAGCATTGCTAACCTGTTCACTGTGTCTATATCCCTCTCTCCAATGATGCTCCCCCTCTATATCTTAGAGGGCATGGTAGATTGTCCTACATCCAACTTAGCAACCACAACAATAGTTAGCCCATTTCATTAACATCATCATATACATTGAAACACAAGTGACAATCATATATTATTATACATTACTGTTAAATATTAGATATCCATATGCTCATCTCGAAATATCCATCTAATGTAATCTAATTATCACTTGTATACTTACCATACCTTAACATGAAAGTGAAAAGTATTATCAATGTCATAAAATGGGGTGTAACACATATTTATACCTAGTGCATAATTGAGAATTTAAGGACCACTCAATCATATTAGTATCCTTCAACCCACTTGTTAACTATATTTTATTGAGACAACAAGTTTGTCATTGTGTTTTGGTAGGAGCTCTTCAAATTGATAGGTATAGAGTTGACATCAAGCAACACTTAATCACCCATAGGCATATAGACAAACAAAAACTATTAAAAAGTGTGTTGAAAAATACCTAAGAAATTATGTGTGTGTGTATACATACATACATACATACATACATACATACAAAATGTATATGTGGGAATGCATGCATATATATATGTATGTATGTGTATGCGCACGTGTGCACACACACACACACACGTGTGTGTGTATACATATATGCATATATATATCTACATATAAATGTATATGTAAATTATAGGTGAGTATGTTGAGAACGTATCAAATTTTGAATAATTATAAATTCCTTTATTTGTACCTTTAATATGCAAAGATTGAAGGAATTTATTTTTAATATGTCCCATTCTTTCATCTCAAAACATTGTCTTCTCTAATATCAATACCATATAGGTTCTTGTTATTTTTATCACTCAACGATTGCCTCAAACTTGGATAGTGTTTTAGTGTAGATTTCTCTTGGCAATATCACTACACTTCAATCTTATGTCTTTGTTAAATCTATATTAGAAATTTATATTACTTTAAACTGCACATATAACCTTAAGGAGTGTTTTAACCTTTCTACTTTTAAATATCTTGACTAGTCCAAGCCCTATGATCTTATTAGCCCTATCATGACATGGCATTTTAACATTCAATATTTGTAAATAGATTTAATTGTTTCGAATTTTATTAGTATCTAATCAACCCATTTATTTATTTATTAATATCAATATTTGATCTTTTAAATAAAAATATACATTTTCTATCTAAGAAATTGAAAAAAACATAAAAATGCGTGTCTAATTTAATTGGAGATTAATGCTAAAATGTAAATACTCTATAAATAATCATTAGAATAGTTGAAAAAGTCTCAAATAATTCTTATGTGACATTCCAAGTTTTAAAAAGAATCTATAACATACACTATTTAGTCATTTGAGCTTTTTTAAAGAAGTTTTGATTTTATTAAGCTTGCCCCCCTAGAATTGCTTAAAGTGGCTCAAATAACTCTCTTATGAGATAGTGTACATGCACTCTAAGTTCTCAAGAGTGCTCTCCAAGCTCTTAAGTATGAATTTTCTCATTACATTATTCAATTATTAAATATCTTTTAGTGAATACCCTTGTCTAAAGTAACACAAATTCCTTGTAAGAATATTGTACGAAGTGATGTACATGAACTCCAAGTTATCTAGTATAAATTCTCACCTTAATTGAAAATTTGCACTACTCTAGTGAATGCCCTTGCTTTAGTGTGTGAATATTAATAAGGCAATTTACTTTTTCCTATGAAAGGATATAATGCATATAATAAATGATTTTCTTATATCTTACCTCTTCTCTCAATTAGGTAAATGACTCAATAGGAATGTAGTTGGGGAAATTGTCATTGGTTAGCAAGGATTTCTTTTGAATGAACAAACTACATTAGATATTAGTGAGTTTGAAAATTAGTCCAAACTAATTGCATGTCATTAATATTGTCAAAATAAAATAAAATTATAAAGAATGCTAATTAATAGTGATTCTCTCTCAAAAAAAAAAAGGAAGGAAAGTGTTCAAATTCTTTTGTAAATGAAGGATGGGTTTATAGATTATTGCCATATTCTAGTAAGCATAACTCTATAAATATGTATTGATTTTCGTATTATTATTTTATTTAAAAACAATTAAGTGTATTGTATACAAATTTTATTTGAAACATGATATTTTTAACTAAACTACAACACATACTTTGAAAAAAATAAATTAATTTTAAAATATATTATAAACTATAATTATAGATATTAGCTTAGCTATTATGCCAATAATCATTTTATAAGGTCTCTTATAAAGACATCACCTCCATTATAGATTTTATATTTAGAAAACCATTACTTATGAGGAGTTTTACGAGAAAATAAAAGTTGAATTGATCAACCATGTAGCATGACACGAGTGTGCTCATTGCAAGCGGAAAGGAAAGTTGCCCCCCCTCCCCCCCATAAAATAAAAATAAAAAAATCCTCTTTTCTGAGTTTTGGGTGATCCTCCTCACTATTGAGTTGAGTCCTTTTGGGCTTTTACAGGTTTAGCTTACCCTTAACAGTGGTTTTGTCTTACTACTGAAGGCCTATCTAACCTGTTTTATTTCTTTTTCTGCCTTGGACAGTTTGTAAAAAGGGTCAGCACCTTTGTTTGCTTCTTTTCTAATAAAAAATATGACATGAGTGTGTGCTTGAAGATATCAAGTATACATTCTTTACTTCTCTTGTTAACGTATTTGTTTATATAGAATGGTCATTGTTAGAAGCCTTATATCATTCAAACTTTTAAAATATGTTTTTGCTTCTAAAATGTCCAGTTTTACTATTTTAAATTTACCTCTAGAATACAATTGTCTATACATTGACTTTTTAATTTATTGTGGGAACAATCACACCCAAACAAGACATTCAATTGGTAACAAGGACACAAGTACCTCAAGCTTAATTTTAAGTTATGTGCTACTCATGACCACTACAAGATTATCCCATGAATCTAGGAAATAATATTTAACAAAATAATATATTTATCTTATAAATCTATTTGAACATTAAGTAATGCTAGTTGACTTATGGAAAACACTGATGAATCTATGAAATAATATTTAACAAAGTAATATATTTATCTTATAAATCTATTTTAACATCAAGTGATGCTAAATGACTTATTGAAAACCTTAATGCCCATCAAATATTACCAAAATAGTCCGGACTTAGGTGTGATAATTTTTTGGAAGATTTATTTAAATTAATTTCAGATAACAATTCTAAATAATGGCAATGAAACAAAGCATAAGCTATGGAGGACCCCATGGGGTCCACATAGGTCAAATCCATGTGGACATCTTTGTCCAAGCAATTTAAATACCCTACAACTCTTGATTATTTCCTTCCCATGAAGGCCTAATGACCATCCTAGGATTAAAATAATTGTAGCTATCAAATTTAAACTCCCTTTTTAAAATTTAAAACAATAAAACCCCTGAAGCAAAAAGGATTTTAATTTTTCTATATCCTTTATCGAAAAGGGATATCCACCCTCCATTTTCCATTTGAAAATATCATTGACTCCTTACATAAACCTCAAGAAAGAGAGGGAAGAGAAAGTTGTAATTCGCTTCCTCAATTTATTCTCCACCATATAAAGAAACAATAAGGAGATAAGGGTGTAACCTTTCAATGAACATCTTATTCCATATCCATCCACAAACCTAACACTTTCATAATCTTAGGATAACTAGAGTAGAGATGTTTATCTTATTTTTTGTTTATTTATTTCATGACAAGCTCTCCCCTTTCCATAGAGGAGGTTTAACCTTGAGGCTAATGACCTGTAAATTTTATATGTATTTTATTTTGAAATATATTGTTATTATTTCAAGCTTTGCAACTACTTTTTAAAGTGAGTTAAAACTTATAACTCATTTTAATTGTATGGTTAGGAAGTGATGGGTATGTGATCATCCTCATGGCCATATTGTTGGAAACTTGAGTTGTGTTGTCATTGATGTCAAAATTGCTAGTGTTGTTCAGTTGTGTGGATGTTGTAGATGGTCAAGAAATGAGTATTTAGATGTGGCTATGCTATTTGGTGGTGAAGTTGAGTAAGTATGAGGTGTTTCCAGAAGGCTAGTGCAGTGGACGTTTCAATATGAAAGAAAGAGTAATTAAATGTCTTTCTAGAAGAGTGCTATGCATCCCTCTAGTTCTTGATGATCATGGCCTACGATTATGAGTATAATGTCTATGTTATATGGATGTTACACTCATTTTTTTAGGTTCTCAATTACTTAGATGATGTAGTTAGTTGTGGCAATTTGTTGATAGTGAGGTTGTCTGTCAAGACTGGTCCAAAGAATGCTTTGTATTGCTCTACTATGTTGATTCAAGTGTTGCGGATTGGTAAATATATTTATATGGTTTGTGAAATGTTTTAGTTTAGTTTTCTAATGTTGGTTTGATCAACAAGTGAAGTTATGTTGTTCTTTGTTTAGTGTTGTTAGCTATATTGGTCTCTGGTTGATTCATGTGGTGTATCTTATTTGGACCATACTCTTTGGTCTAGATATGCATTGGAGGTTGAGGTAGAATGTTCATATGGGTCTCACTATAGGGTGTGTAGATTTGCATTGAGTATTTTACATTGGGTGATGTGTTTGGGTCGACTAGTTAATATGTTTCATTACTTCTCTACACGTTATGGTTGACGTCAACTTTGGTCGATGTTATAGCATGTGCAGTTCATTGGAATCGAATTTGGAAGATGTGTTGTGATATTGTTGGGCCTCCTTTATCTCCTGGGGTGAATCACATTGTGTATTTTTGGTTTGGGTGGTCAACTTTTTGTAATTCATGTACATTATGTATGTGGCCAACCTAGTTGAGGATTCTAATGTATAAATAGATGTGTGAATGTATGATTTAATGTATGAAATGTGTGTGGATTGGTGTGAATTGGATGCAAGTAGCATAAATGTGAATTTTGGTTTGTGATGAGCTTAAATGATCATATCTTAGTGCAATAGCAAGTTGAGACAATGAATGAAGTCAGAGATGTTTGCCATGATATTGTTTGCTTGACATAGTGGTTCAAGGACAATTACATGATTAGGATATCTTGTTCATTACAATTCATTATTCCTTGTACTTGTAGGAAGACAATGTGTCGTTTGGCAGCTTGTGCAACTCTTTGTATCTTGCCCTGAGATTGTGTGTCTCAGTATTGCAAGTCCTTTATGTCTTTCCCTAAGGTCCTGCACTTTATCTTTGCAAGTCCAATTAGGTGTAGTGAGCTCCTTGGATTTTAACCTAAAATTTTGTAATTAATTAATCATATTGTGATTGTAATTCTCATTGTGGTTTTTCCCTTCTTGGGATTTCCATGTAAATTTGGTGTTCTTATGTGTGTTGTGCTTTTTTCTTTCATGTTTCATATTTGCATAGATAAGTTAATTATGGTTTGAAGTTTAAAGGAATATAAGTAAGTAGTTTAAGGTCTGGACTGATTCACCCCCCTCTCTTAGTCCTATTGTGTATTCAACAATTCTCTCTTAAAAGAAAACGTAGGAACATCTAGGGGTGTAGGGCAATCCCGCATCATCCAAAGAAAATGTTATTTTAATTTTTAGTTAAGGTCAGGTGAATAAAATAAATTAGAACATCTATGGGTCTCTAGGTACCTAGGAAAGTGTCCAAGGGGGCATGGGGTTGAAAATATTCAATATTTGTGTCTTATGTGTAAAGGCAATTGTAATTTTCAAGAAGTGACACCTTTTTGTATCATTTATAATGCTTAAATCATAAAAATAACCTTTTGGATGTGGAAGTAATGAAGGGGAAGATTCATGCACTCATATTTATTGAATGGTTAGATACAAATTGGAAAGAATGCTTTTTTAGGCACCCACTTGGGAAAATTAAAAAGACACCTTTTTAGGTGGCCTCTTGGGAAAGTTGAAAGGTCATCTATTGGCTATGTATTGCATTTCTTGATTGTCATGCATTGCTCTCTTAAAGGTGGCGTGATAATTGCAAGATACATAAGGGAACTAGAAATAGAAGCTTAGGATATAGGTTTAAGCATCTAGAGTTGAGTGGATCATCGAGAGTTGATCCAAAGTTGAGTGGATCATTGAGAGTTGATCCAAAGTTGAGTGGATCATCTAGAGTGGTATGGATCATTTAAAGTGGAGTGATAATTTTAAGTTGAGAAGAATTCTCATTCATTTGGAAGTTGAATTGTAGTTTTTCTTGCAAGATTGGTAAATCTAATGAGGATAAACATTATATTTTAGAATATATGTGTTTCTTTATATTGAAGTAACAAAAAAATGGTTATTTCTATTCTTGCAATTTATATGCAATTTTATTTGTAATTATATGCATGAATCTTGGGTGTAGTACCCCTCATACATTGTAAAAGAGCATATGTTTTGTGTGTGTTAGGAGAGTCTCATATATTAAATGGCATTAGAGCCAGATATATTGAGTGTGTAGATTGTAAACCTCTAAATTTGGTTAATCTAATTAATTGAGTTTAGCTATCCCAAATGCTTTTAAATTAAATAATTATGCATTATTTAATTAATTAGTGTTCCCTCCTTCTAGCTAATTAATTTTATTAATTATGCTATAGTCCCCTTTTAATTAATTATTTAACAATCACTTATCATTTAATTAATTAAATGAGTCCCTTCTATTAAATAAATCAAATGCAAAATTTGACTATTTAATTCACCCTTTGTCCTTTTCCTCTTTTTCCCCATATTAAATTAATTAATTAAATTAATTCTATTTCCCCACGCCTCTTAACCGAAAACCCCATCTAGCCCTCCTTCTAATCTAACCCATTAACTAACCTTGGGTTTTAACCAACCCTACCCCTTCCAACCAACCTTATCCTTTCTAATCTCCCCCCTCACATGTGTGTGCACGTTTGTAATATTTTTAATATTTGAAAAATAATATTTTATTTGGGCATTTCTCTCCCAAATAGACGTGTCCTTGGGGACACTTGTCATTCCTCTCCATGACACTTGCCCTTCACAAGGACAAGTGTGGAATCTTCTTCCACATGGCATCTTGAAGATTGCAGACAAGTGTCTTCTTTTCATGCCTCTCCATCTCCCATCCATTCCTATTTAATCGTTCCATTTTTTCTTTGCAATTATCCACTTTCATGCAACCATATCGTCATAATGCCAAATTAACTACTCACATCATTCTCATTTGCAACCTGATATCATATCCATTTTAATATAGTTTGCATACTCATCATCATGGAGCACACTCAAGAACCCTTGGAATCGTAGATCAAACACACATCAACTCAGAGGACTATCAAATTGAAGGATAAATCTAGAGTTTGCATTTTAAATTGCTATTATTTTGTTTATTTAGTTTTCCTTCTCAATCGTCCTTATCTTGAGTGTTTGAATGGATTTTGTGTTTGCTTAGATTGCTAGGTTTTGTCTCAATCATTTTATTTGCACACATTTTCACTCACACATTTTTGGCACGACCAATGGGACCCACTTCACAAGTCATATCTCAATTTTTTGTTGTTGTTTAAGTGTGTTTTTCAAAAGCTTTGAGAACTTGCAAGCAAGAACGTGAGAATATAGGTGAATTTACGCCTTGACAAAAGTCTATTTCATCACTAGTGCAATTTCGAGAAACAATGGGAATGCTGGTTGAAACCGTGAGATTGACATGAGAAATGATGAAAACACATTTTTGTAGTCGTACAGAAGGTATGAAATCAAAATTCTACTCTCAGGTTTTTTATTTTATTCTATCAAGTTTTCACAGTAAAGTAGCAGGATTACGGGGTAAAATAGTAGGTTTGCATAGTAAAACAACAGGTCTATGTAGGGAAACATCGGGTTTGCTTTATTTGTCTATATTGTCTTGCTCTTTTTTTCATCATAAATTATTTTACTAGTAAAATGGCAGGTTTTCTTAGTGGAATGGCGGGTTTGTAGGTAGTTGTTTAGAAATAGCAGGTTTGCTCTGTCAAATGACAAGAATGCTCCGTGTCATAATTATTTTCATTTTCTTGAATATTAATTTCTTGATTTTATTGCTAACCCACTAATATGTTGTTGTTGTCTTGTTTTTTGCTAACATTTATGTAGGTTCGTTAGTAGAAGACCCCAAAATCCTAAACATCTAACTTGTTTGTTGTAGGACTACCAAAGAGGGGTGCACTTGCAAACTTGGTTAAAATGAACAATGTGTTTTTCTTTGAGTAGTTAGAAAACACTTCAATTTTCTAAAGGAATTGACTTTGTTTGTCATGTATTATCTTTGTTAGATTAGGTTCCTAAAATAATATACAAGTATCCTCTCCCCTCGTACCTCCAAGTGACCTTGGGTGTAAGAGAACATAAACTATTTTATTAGTGAGCCCACCTTCTAGTGCTATACGCTAGCGAGGGAATGACAAGTGGAACTTTATCTGGTCCGCTATATCATTGAGGGTGAGTTGAAAGTCACAACCCACTGGTATTAGCTTTTGTCATTCTTGTCAATTTGAAACAAGTTTTATACTCAAAGTACAATTGCCTTGGCACATGCAGGGTGCTGGCTTCCCTGGATTCTATCGAAACACCCATGTTGCAGTGGCCCAAAACCATTTGCTTGCTGGTGCAGAAGGTCGAACCTCCGAAGCTGTCCCAATTTGTACTTTGTATTGTTGAGATAGATGTCCCTCGGTTCATAAGATCTTCGAATCTTCGGGGTATGATATTTTGGTGTGCCCGAGAAGTGTGTGTCGTGGTGGGGGAGCCAGTGCCACCAAAATCTCTTTTTGTTCGCTTTGTTTAAATATCTAGAGGAATACAAGTGGGGATTCAACAAGTAGTAAGTAGTATCACATTTTCAGCATAAGAAGTTTATGCTTACAATAGCGTTTTGGTTTGTTCATACCAGTAAATGACTATGGGCTAATCTAGGCCCCCATCTTCTAGTTGAGTCGAACATTTCTGCTTGTATGATTGCCATGTTTTTGTGTCACTGTCTCTTTTGCGAAAGTCGGGTCTCAAAAACAACTAGTTCAAAATCCTTTTTCATCACTTAAGTCTATTAGAAACCACAGGTTCATTGTCTCAAAATCGTGGGATTACACCCTAAAACGACGGGAACAGTCTTCATAGAGTCAATATACTCTTGTTCGCAAAGTAGCGGGTTTTCACTTTGAAGTGGCAGGAACAAGTCTCACTCGCATCAGTTTACCACATTTCCTAAAGCAGCGACTTTGCGTCAAAATTTCCAAATCAACTTGCTCAGCCTATCAAAGCAACGAAAATGTTGTTTCTTTACTCAGTCAATTTACCACACTTTCCAAAGCCACGAGTTTGCGTCAAAAGTGCCAAGTCAATTTTTAAGTTTGTGAAATAGCGGGAATGCATTTTCCCAAGTCAGTGTATGCATTTTAGAAATAGTGGGCTTGCACCCTAGAAGGACAAGAACACTATTCTTTGTCATTCGTTCTATCGAGTTTTGTCAAAACCTCGAGTTTATTGTTAGAAACCATGGGAACATTGTCCAGAACATCAGGTTTTGCACCCAAAAGTGGCAAGAATACTATTTTCCTCGTCATTTTGCTCAAATTTTCCAAAATTTGAGTTGTATTACCAAGTTTAGCGGGTTTTCTTATTGCCTAAGGTTGTTAATGATCTCACTGTGTCATTATTATCACCTATCAAGGTCTCGTTCTACGTCATCACTTTGACCATCCTAGTTGTCGAGTCATCTTGGTCATCTTTCCATTCTTGCATCATTATTATCATCATCTAACATCTTCATATCTTTGTTATCATTGCATCTTTCCTAAGTCAAGGATTAATCTTTCAATCAAATCGATCTTTATCCAATCAATTGTGTCGTCAATCAAATTATCCAACATCAATTGAGTCTCAAATTGGTCTCCCAATATAACCGATTTGAGTCATTTAGTCTTTCATCACCATCTCTTTTAGCTGGCCATCTTTCTAAATCAGTTATCATTTTTTGGTCAATCATTCAGTTTGTCATCTGATTCATCAAATCCATCGAACCAATCTTTCAATTCTTGTTGGTCTCATATTCCACTATTGCAATATAGTCTGCATCATTTTGTGTGACATTTATGATTAGCTCTTCATCTATATCGTGTCCAAAGTTCAATCTTTTGTATCATTATGGCCTTATCACCTCAAGCCAGAGGTTTGGTTTACATTGATCTATCTTGTTGCTTGAGTGCATCCTCTAGAGTAATCGCAATATCACATTGCTTTAATTAGACTTCATCTGATTGCAATTTGAGTGCCAATCTCCCAATAAGTTTGTCTTTGGTTTAGTTATTGCTCCTATCTCATCACCCATTTCATAAGTTTGATCGAATCAGTAAATTAATCCAATCCTTGACTTTAGTGTTTCTTTTTCATAATCTCATCTTCTCATCTCATGGTTTATGCCCATCACCTTGGTCGCGATCTCAAAAAGCAATGGAACATCAAGCTTCTTATTTTGGGGTAGGATTTTTTGATCCACAATTGAATCTCGATTTGGGTGTCAACCCCATCATGTTAGAAAATGTTTCGATTAGTTCCTATCTTCTTAACCTGATTATCACTGACAAAACTATGGTTAATCAACTTGACGAGACAAATGTATAGTTCAATTGTGTTGATTAGTGCCTCTCGAACCCGAAGAATGCTAAAATGGTAGATGAAATCATCAAAAGTTGCAAAAACCTCATCTTTGCAAATATGGTTTTGTCAAGGTATGATTGTTGCATCACCCAATACACTTGTGGTTGCTAGCCTATAGGAACCTCCTCAACAACAAATACCTCTGCAATAACCCTTGTCATCATCATTTTCGATTCAACAACAAGACCAAAAATCAATAGCGCCACCACAACAAAGTATCCAATTTGCATCAATCGGATTACCACCTATGGGTACGTTGGGAAGGCATTATGAACCTTTCTATGCCAACTCGTCAGGATTTGTACCACCTCCATCTTCAAGGGGAGTCATCTACAATGCATCAAACACTACACCATCTACACAACTCACAACCTCTATCACCATGGTGGCTCAATCACCCATGACTTCCAGGGTGATACACACCACCCCTTTTATCAATCCAGTCATGTGACTTGTGAATTTATCCTTTGTGCAAACATCCGCTTGGACTACAGGATTGCCTAGTTATCTGCCACCACCTATTACCTAGGTTCTGACTAGGGGCACGAGTTCCACAACGTCAACATTATTTGTACCCCCACTTGTGCAGTCTATGCCACAAATTGTCAACTCACCTCAATATCAACCACAAGTCACTTCACAACTTGTTGTCTCACAAGTACGATTCAGTTACTTGAAAGCACCACCTTTGTCCTACATTGTTATACACACTCATCAACTGCCAAGTGGTGCTAGTCAAAATCCCCCCTTGTATAATGCTCAATCCAATGTACCTCATCCTAGTTATACTGGGGGAAACTATCTTCAGGGTGGTACTCATTAGGTCCAAAAACTTCACAACGTGCAATATCAATAGCAATACATCGCTCCCCAATAGAATACTGCAAATTACTCACAACCACCCTAATATCAACAACCACCGCTTGTCTAGCAACAATTACCTATCTATCAAAACATGAAATCTATCAATATCCACCACAACAACCAAATTGCATCCATTCACATCAAGTGGCATATCAAACACCACACTATTAGTCTGCTATATTGTCTCCTGATCCATTTCCAGTCAATACTGAATGGGAAGAGACGAAGGTAACTCTAAAAAACTTTGCAAGATAACAAATTTGAGCGAGTTTTCAAATTTGATGAGTTTTTCGCTTATATGTTCAACAAGTCAATAACGATAATGCCATTCCCCAAACACTTTAAAATGCCAAAGTTTGACAAATACAAGGGGAAAAGTTATCTGCACCATCATATCAAAGAGTTTTATATGTCTTGTTGAGAGGTAGCATATTGCAACAACTATCTCCTATGTTCATTTCCCAAAAGTCTAAGTGGACCATCTCTAGAATGGTTTTCCAAATTTCCATTTGGCACTATCACTACATTTTCAAACTTATAAGAGAGATTTGTGGCTCACTACCATTACAATGTGGAAAATGAAATTTCCATGCTCAATCTCTGTCATACCAAACAAAAAGGAGGCAAAAGTCTCTTATACTATATCCAAAGATGGAGAGTCATTGCCGCCTGCCTCCCTTGCACAGTGCCCAATGCTTAATTGTCCCCGATGTTCATCAGTAGTCTGCACCTAAAGTTTTCATATATGTAATGTGGTGAAATGTGAATGAGAGATCAAGAGGAAAAATACCCTTTCCCTCCAAGGAGAGATGAGAGTTTCACTACGGGTTTCCCTTCAAACACTTTTCACCTAGTTACATTGGAAGAGGAGAGGAGAATTCACTAGATTTAACCTCCAAAGATGAATATGTAATTCTGAGTGAAATGGGGATGATAAGCTAATCCCCTCTTCCTATTTGAAATGGAAAGGAATTGATTGAATTATGTAGTGCAAAAGTGACAAAGAATTGATTATAACTTAAGATCAGAATATGGTATGAAGCTGTGCATCTGGATCTAGCAGTAATATGTCGAGACGAAGTCGCCTTGTGAATTTGAGAAAAAGTTGCCCGGACCGTGGCGGGAATGTACATGGTCCTTCGAAAAATCCGTGAAACGAAAAGGGTTTTTTGCGCCTCTGCAAATGGAGCTTGAATCCAAAAGTACAACTGCACACCTACAACCTACACACAAAAAAGAGAGGAAAAAGGGTTGGGATTGGGGGTTTGCCTTTAGGTCAAACCCCAGTTTTGGAATTAACCAAGTAATGAAAGAAAGTACTTACAAGTACATGTAAATGAAAGACTGAATTGTAAATCACCTCAAGGGAGGTTGTGGTAGCAATGTTGATAGAAATGCTTGTGTGGAATTGAATATTGGAATCAATCTCCTCTTCAATGGTTGAATCCTTGACTTGAATGCAACACCTAGCCTTGAAGAGAGACTTGAGAATGCTCAATGCTGGAAAAGAATGCTTGATTGCACTTGAACGCTTGATCGCTTATGCAACTTGACCAACTCCAACTTTAACCAAATTATCGAACCTATGCAAATGAGGGGACAAATGCCCCTTAAATACATGTCAATGAATTTGATTTTCGTGACAGACCGACATCAGAGGAGTTTCCTCGCTCACTGCACAACCTTTTATGCAACCCTAGGAAGGGTCCTACCCCAAAATAGGGTAGGGATAGGGGCACCACACCCCTGTCCTACCCCTTTCTCCAGGGTAGAGTCCAGACAGGGTGGTGCAGAGGCCAAGGAAGAGGCCGATCCCGAGGGTTGAGCAATCTCCAGTCTCTGATCAGGCTAGAGGATTTGATCTCACATGCGTGAGGAGCCTAATGCAGTCAAAAATTGCTAGGGTCACAATCTTATGACACTACAATATCACATATGATTGAATTGTGGAAGCACATTATATGATATCATGACTAAAGGATCGTCGGTAGAAAAGGTTTTGATCAACGAAGGAGTCATCAAACTCTACAAGGAGTATTCTGATAGGACAAATAATGATAAACAAAGGTATTGGAATAAGAACATGAATACTATGGGAGATGGGGTCACTAACTTCAAGATGGTTCAAATGATCATGGCCGCAAAGCCACCACCCCCGTAGAATATGCCAATCCCCCAGAACAATCGCACACCAATCCTTCCCCAACAATCCATGTCAATCTGCCCCCTCAAGATTATCATCATCCTCAAGAACAAATGCAAAATGCACAGGCTAATCGGATGAATTTTATCACTGTTTCTCAAGCTCCCCATTGCTAGGTAGGTCACAACAATCCAAAGCATCAATTTACTCCCATGGGGGAGCCATTAGATGTGATTTTCTAACACATGGAGCAAAATAACATGGTTGTGTATCTACAAACACAACCATTCAATGAGTCCTAGCCTAAGCCTGATTGGTATAAGGATAACAAGTATTGTGCTTATCATTGCATCAAGGGTCACACCACAAATAAGTGATTGAAGCTTAAACACTTGGTCCAAGATCTCATTGATTAGGGGAAAATTGATGTTGATCCCACCACGAGAAAGTCACCCAATGCTAATCTAGGCATGTATAAGGATGCTCTTCCCAAACATCAGGGAGAAGCTAGCACGTCTAATGTTGGTTAGTCTCGTACTAATAGCAATATCAACTACAATAATGTGCCATTTGGTTATGGTAGTACGATAGGTTGCATTACTCATGTGGAGGATCATGTCAACATGATTTGCGTGAAAGGAGATGATACTCAATGTGCATCAACCACCAAAAGGGCTCACATGACAGTCCTTGGGGCCCGAGCTCCTACCAAACCCCCAGTGTTTGTGTTTACACAGTATAACCTTCTCAAGCATTGAGGGAAAACCCCCGCATAGATATCTATCCCATATTTTCTCAAAGCTTCACCTACCAATCAGGATATTCTCACTCGTTGCAAGAGGCTCGTGTTCCCAACAATATAGATCCTACACAATTCCAAGCTATGGTAGCACACTTGTCGTCCACATATCACCTAAGCTTCACACAATCTAATGCCATGGTTCCTGATCCTAATCACATTTGTTTGCTCAATATTGAAACCATTGGGAAACACTACATGGTAAAGCAATCTCTGATCGATAATGGTTCTACCTTGAATCTTTGTACATTGAAGTTTGTTACTCAAGTGGGGTAAACTATCACAAATATGCACAATTAGTACATTACCATCAAGACATATGATAACACTGAGAGAAGCTCAATGGGGATGATCAACCTCCCTATTCAGGTGGGCCTAGTAACACAACATTTTGTGCCACATCATTGTTCTTGACTTGCCATTCAACATCCTTCTTGGTTTCCCATGGATCCATGCCATCCAGTTCGTCCCCTCCACTTTCCATTAGTGCCTCAATTTTTCATATCAAGGTTGCAAAATCACAATTCATGGTGATGCTCAACCATTCGAGTATTGTCGTGCTCTTGAGGCTTCCTCACAATACTCACACCGTTGCCCAGGTATCAACATTGGAACCTCTCAGGCCACCTCTTCATTCTCATATGTTGACCTTGATTCCATACTCATCGCTGCTAAAGAAAAATTCCATTTCATCTACCTTTTCCCAACACAAACTCAATGATGCTGGTTGTGGCGAGTACACACTACAAGGAACCTTCACAGTGGGTGTGCTACCTCTAGATCCTCATGCTCACGGGAAACCCACCAAAGAACAAAAAAAGAACTAACCTATGGTCAGAAAATCTGGCTCCACCACATTCCAATCTCACAGTGAACTTAATCATGAGGTCATAGAGGGAGATATCAACCAGTGTCTTTTCAAAGATGTCTTTATGGATAATGATACCCGCCCATCAGTTCTAAGAGAAATATCTGATAGCCCACAAATTGGCTACCAAGAAATGGAATTATCAAGATGAAGGACTGGGACAAGAAGAAAATGGAATCATAAGACCTATTGATCTAGCTTCCAATGTTCGCCATCAGGGCCTTAGTTTTGGATGTCCATCCCATGAAGCCTCAACTTCAGCAGGCACTTCCGAAAACAACGAAAAAGTTTCGATCGATATTAAAGACATGCCTGAGGAGTTTGTCAAATAAGCGTATGATGATATAGATAACTCCTCGACCTTTGACATGTCCACCCTCTTTGACACAATTGTCCTCCTAATTGTCCTTCCACTTCACCATCTTGAGCTCATCGATTGGAGCCAAACTGTTGCATACCTTGACACATTCCAAAGCAACACAACGCTCCTTCAATTCCTAGGGGCAATTGAGTGTGCACCATATTATCATCCAGAGAAGAATACATTAAATAAATTGGATCCTCAAGGCTACTTTGGGGAAGAGGGGATCCTTAACTGCAAAAGTGAAAATGAATTAAAAGGTCAAGAGTCTACTGGTCAAAACCTTTCTAAGGCACCCATAGACCACAAAATAGTAAAAAGAAAGGGTGTATCTTCGAGTGAAAACCTCTCAGAGGCAACAAAAGATGAGGATTACCCTCTTCCTCTCATCGACATGTAGGTTCCTGATAGATCACTGATTCTCATAAACAAGACCAAAGAAATCAATCTGGCTACCACAAATAGGCCACATATCACTCACGTGACTGCCTCTCTACCTGATGAAGAGTTCCATTTTTGCCTTGTCCTATGCAGATATGACTGGGCTCAATCCAAAGCTCATAGTCCATCACCTAGATTTTGATCTGAATGCCAAGCCTCTTAAGTAGAAACTCTGGAAAATGTATCCCCAAATTGCATTAGTGGTCAAAGAAGAGTAGAAAAATTAATAAAAGTTGAGTTCATCAGACAAGATTACTCAGATTGGATATCCAATATGGTACCTATTTCTAAACCCAATGGAGATATTAGAGTGTGTATAGACTTCAGAGACCTAAACAAAGCATGTCGTAAATATTACTTTCCACTTCCCAACATCAACATTCTTGTTGATTTGACAACAATTAATGAAATGATTTCCCTCATGGATGGCTTTTCAGGATACAATCAGATAAAATTTGCAGAAGAAGATAAACATAAAACAACGCTCACCACTCCTTAGAGAAATTTCTATTACCAAGTCGTGCCATTTGGTCTCAAGAAAGCATGCACTACTTGTCAATGCACCATGGCAGTGATTTTCCATGACCTTATGCATAAGATACTAAAGGATTATGTAGATGACATATTAGGTAAATCAAAGACAAGAGATGAACACCCCACTATTCTTGAGAAGATATTGAGTGTCTATATAATTACAAACTACGTCTTAATCCTAAAAAGTGTGTGTTTAGAGTTACATCAGGTAAACTCTTGGGATTCTTTATTTCCAGGCATGACATGGAGGTTAACTCCAAGAAAGTTAAAGCAACATTGGAAATGCCTCCTCCTAGAACGTTAAGGAATTTGTGTAGCCTACAAGGAATGTTACAATCTTTGAGGTGCTTCATTGCTCAACTTGCTGACAAATGTCATCCATTTGCTCATCTTGTTAGAAAGGGTGTAGAGTTTTAGTGGGATGCCTAATGCCAACAAGGATTTGACAAGATAAAGGAATATCTGGCTCATCCACTAGTTCTATTGCCACCAATTTCAGGGCAGCCTTTTCTTGTATATATCTTGGTTACTCCAATTGTAGTGGGGGTACTCCTTGTCCAACATGATGATCAGGGAAAAGAACAAGCCATTTACTATATCACTCAGACCTTAGTGGGATATGAGCTTAATTACTCTCCTATGGAAAATGCATGTTTAGTTGTTGTCTTTTGTTCGCAAAAGATTCAACACTACATGTTAAGTCACGTTGTTGAGCTCATATGAAAGATTGATCCCTTGAAAAACTTGTTGTCAAAGATAACCCTTACCGGTCATATGGATAAGTGGGTCATGTTGCTCAATGAATTTTATATCCAATACATGGACACAAAGGGTATTAAAGGATAGGTCATTGCAGATCAATTGGCAGAAACACCCTTGATTGATGCTTATCCATTGGTCATATAATTCTAGGATGAATATGTCTGCACAATCACATCACAAACGCCCTGGAAGCTTTATTTTGATGGTTCTCATACATAGAAAGGATCAAGGGTAGGTTTCCTATTTGTTACTCCTCAACGGGATATTATTCCCCAGTCATTCAAGTTGTCTTTTTTGTGTACGAATAATATTGTTAAATATGATGGGTTCATCATTGGCCTTAAGACAACTATTCAGTGGAACATTGCAACTATCTTCATTTATGGAGATTCACAACTAGTCATCAAGTAGGTGAATGATGATTACAAAACTAAGAATGATAAAATCTTGTCGTACAAAAGAATGGTCGATGACCTCAAGCAAAACTTTCAGAGCATCATATTTGATCAGATCCCTAGGACACAAAAAAGGGCAGCTGATGTAATGCCCGCTATTGGCTCTCTTCTCACAATAGAATCTGATCGCCATAAATATGAGTTTTTGGTTGAGCAACTTCTCCAGCCAGCATTGGAGACATCACACACAGAAATGGTGTGCAACAACATTGGTCCCCAATCGCCCTGGTATTGCGACATCTTCACATACCTTAAGGATGGTACCCTTCCACCTAACATTTCCTAAAATGAATGCCAAAACTCCGCCGCTCTCCTTGATTCACACTTATACGAGATAATCTATATTATTAGGGATATCATGACATCCTCACTAGATGTTTAGATTCAAACAAAGCTAATCTTGCAATGAAAGAAGTGCACGCCAAAACTTGTGGCACTCGTATGAGTAGATACATTATTTCCAAACAACTCTTAAGATTGGGATACTACTGGCCCACCACTGAACATGATTGTTGTGAATTTGTCAAGAAGTGTGTGCCCTATTAGTGGCACAAAGATCTGATCCATGTTTTAGCACAAGATTTGCAGCTGATCACAACACCATGGCCATTTTCTACATGGGGTCGTGACCTCGTTGGTAAGATCCATCCTCTTTCCTCAGATGGAAATAAGTTTATCATTTCCGCCATCGAATATTTCACCAAGTGTGTCGAAGCTATCCCTCTCACCCTTACCACCGGTGTCCAAGTGTCCAAGTTCATCCTATATCATATCATTTATGGCTATGGAATCCCTTCCACCATCATTATTGACAATGGGACCCCTTTTAAAAACCAACACATGCATGATCTCTGCTCCACATTTCATATCCAATATCATTGGTCCACTCCATATTACCTTAAGGGTAATGGCCAAGTTGAGGCAACCCACAAAACTTTACTAATTATCCTTGAGAAGGCTATCAAAGAAATCGATCGTGATTGACACCTCCATCTCAACCCTACCCTTTGGGCTTATCACCCCAACATCCAAAATCCCATCGGAGCCACTCCATATTCCCTTGTTTATGGTGCAAAAGTGGTATTACCAATTGAATTCAAGCTACCATCTTTATGCATATCCTTGAAAGAGTTTGCTTCTGATGAATACTATAGGGTGACAAGACTAACTCAATTAGAACTTCTTGATGAGCAGTGTCAACAAGCATATGATCACCCGTAGATCTATCAAATTAGACTCAAAAGACAATATCAGAATAAAGTTCATCCTCGTGAGTTTGAGATAGGTGATCTAGTCCTCAAAGAAATCCCATGATACCAACGGGACAGAGAGAAAAAAAGAAGTTTGAAGTTAACTGGTTAGGCCCATATGTAGTAACAACAAAGTATTGTTTAGGGGCCTATCAGTTATCTACTCTAGAAGGGGATCCCCTCAATGATCCCCTCAACATCTTGCATCTAAAGTGATTCTATGCCTAATATGTGGTAGTGTACCTCATGTTCTAAAAAAAATAAAAAAATAAAAAATCAAAACTAAAAAAAAAAAATGTGTCAAAATAGTAAAGATAAATAAACTTGTCCTATGGTGAAAAATACTTCCAGTGGCACCTTGGGAATGTACGCATGTTGAAAACCAGAAAACAAGCACTATATGTAACTTGGGTAGTTCCATAATCCCTTGGTTCCTCACATCCACCTTCCACGACGCGATATCTTTCGCTATCCGCCCTCATTCGCAGCTCCTTCGCATACACCTTTTCTAGCATAATATCTCACGTTACCTACATCTTGACGTCCATGATTTGCGCCCATCTGCTCCACCTTGTACTTCTATGTGGTCATCTCCTCTCCATAGGTACTTGTACATAGTTTCTACATTCGATTCTTTGTACATGGTGGCAATCCTCGCCTGTATATTCCCTTTGCCTCCTTCTTGGTTGCCATGTTGGTTGTACATAGGTGTGCTTTGTATATAGGTGTCAATTGTACATAAGCGTGTTGGTTGTGTCTTAAGATCACAACCCATCACTTGGTTCTTCAACAATTATCCTTGAGTGTCTTTACCATCATGATCATAATAGGTTTCGTTTGTTGGTCAATCTCATGGATCTCTCATCCAATCATCCATATGTGCAGGATGTATCCTTCCTCTAGTTAGACAACAGTGGATCCTCATCCGTTAGTCATCCTTCTGGCAAAAGATATCAAAGACACTCGTATTGGCCTTTGATTATTTTTAATCATTTTTTATTTTTTTAAGCTCCTTTGTTTCGTTTCCTCTCGATCGCCTCGATCCTTTATATCATGGTGCTCTGGGAATAAAAAAACCAGGGATGTGATCTTGTTAGTCTTGTTTTCTTTTGTTTGAGTGTCTTTTCTTGTTATGTCCCTTGTTGTACCCTCATGAGGTCTCGGATATCTCATGTTACATTGGGGCATATCTTCTGCTTGTGAATAACTCTGTATGATGCTAGACTAACCTTTTGTGTTTGTTTATTTGCATTAGTCCATGCATTGGTTGTGAAATTCACCTTGGTTCTTCGTACCATGGTGCATCACATATGATGCTAAATAAAAATAAGTGCTTGTGACATTAGAAACCCATTCACGAGATGCTCATGCTCCATGATCTTTTCATCTGCATTTTTCATTGCATTGCATTTGCCTGATTCCTTTCCTTTGTCGATCATGACTAGGAATGTGCACATGTCCCTTTTTATTCTTTCCGACATGCTATCCTCGCCGAATATATCTAGAGCATTTTGAATTCATCATAATATCAATCCTACATTCGTTGCATTTGCATCACATCACCTACTCACATGCATTGGATCTTGCATCACAAATGGGTTAGCACACAATCCATACATTGCATACCATTACTAATCCACATGCATCGTATCCTGCCTCATACCTTGGTTAACCCATACTACATATTCATCCATCACATAATCGTATCATATACATCCATATATGTCATACTGCATGATCTCATATATCCATACATCTCATATAAATCCATACATCCATAATGTCATTACGCCTACATCTATTTTATCCACATAAGAATACATTACATAAATGATTGCATCCACGCATCACATCCCGCATCACAAATACATCAACACATGTCATACATATCATATCATAATCACATCATATAACATAATCATCATGCACACACATAATATCCCGCATCACAAACATGTCAGTGCATCATATCATATGTATCCATACATGCATAATGATCTATCTATACATGCATTAAAAACATAAAACGTTCCATACACATGTGTCAAACCAATATCCATCACACACACACACATATCATCAAAATGTCTATCAAAAATATATGTGCAAGTGTATCAATATATAGATCATATGGTACATCAAACATGAAAGAATATTGTGCATCTCTAAATCATCATGAATAAAAGAATTGAGTACACCACTCATGCTCAAAAACCACATGGGGTGAAAAGGATCAATGCAATATTTGAATCAAATCCTGTGTATGGTACATAATAACTAATCAAAGCTATATCAAAATGCATCGAGGAGACTAGTCTGGTCCCTATCTTGCAGGCCTATATCCCTGATCCTGCACTTGGGATCCCTATGCGGATCTTGATGCTGACCCAAGACTTTTCCCACTGCGTTGCATGTGGGTCTTCTTGCCTGATCGGTCAATACTTTAGTTGAATCTCCCTATCCCCTTGCTAGATCCTCCACTCTGAGATGAGATGAACCATCTAACTCTAGGAGGGACTGCGTATACCTCTTTTTACTCTGAAGGGACAACTCTCTCATACTGGGCCTTGTACCATCCTGCCTGGTGTGACAATGCCTAAATATCCTCAAGATTTCTCTCGATCATCACAGCTAGGACGACCTCTCCTCCTTCCCTGCTATTGGATGTGCATCGTGCCTCATCCCTCTCCTGCTAATATCATGAGACCCTCTCCTCTATCCTTAGCCATGTGTGCTCCACGACATCCCTCCCAGCTATAGTTGTGTCCCTCTCCTAATCCAGATTATCTCTATTAGCCTATAGCTGGGATCTAACGTACTCTACTATGTCTCTCTCCCACCTGAGGCTGTCCCTCTCAACAATGCCTATCATGATCCTCTCCTCTGCCTTGACAACTGCCTCTTATAGAGACTGAATCCCTGCTGCAGAACTAGTGGTGTCGATGAATCCTCTCCTCTTTCCTCCCTCTAGAATCGAGGCCAGACCTGTGCCTGTGTGCTCTGCCCCTGTGCCTGTGCATTGTCATCTATGTCCACGACCTAGGCATCCCCCATGTCCCTGTCTCATGCCCTGCTCCTGCCCTCTGCCAACCTCTCCTAATAGGCGTTGCTAGTATCCTTCTATCCCTCCTAAAAATTGTGTCTGTTCCTGCTATTACTCTCCCCCAAGTTGGCTGAGATGTATCAAGTTCAATGCCCATCACCCGTGCTACCCTCCTCTGTGTGCCTAAGGGTGTCAAACCTACTCTACCAATTGTTATGGGTTTGTCCCTTTTCCACCATGTTGTGTATGCGTCGATAACCCTGGGATCAATCACTCCTGCTTAAGGTTCCCATCTTGTAGGTGCTAATCGAGTCCACTCCTCTATGAGCCTCATCCTGTCCCCTAGTAGTGGCCGAAACTCAGCGACGCTCTCCCCGATCATCCATTTGAATCAGTACAGAGCCTTTAGTACATCTTGGTCCAAAATGAAACTACCTTCAGACCCTATCGAGTCTATACCTCTCAATCACATACTCCCATTAGCCAATAATGTACATAAGGGTACTAATATAAGGGACATGTTGCAAATCCTCAAGCCAACCTGCTAGGCCCATGTACGACCACCATGTAATCTAAGTTGTGTCTAACCTATCAAAAATAACTTTCTAGTGATCCACATCCTTTGTCTCCTTGTAGTGTAATCCATCTCTTTGGCTATATACAATAGGTAAATCTACCGCTCTATCTAATCTACCTATTGGCCGGGTAACTACAATATGCTCCCAAGCCCATACTTGTAATACTGTTACGTAACAAAAACTGCGGCTTCAATGATAGCACATGTCATACAATTCCCTGTATAGCTCTGCCAAAACCAAATTACCCCAAGCCATAGGTCGATCTCTTTCTACCACGTCGATATATACTTGAATTATACCCATAATAATTGATCAGCCACCTTTGTACGAAAAAATGAAGTCACTGACCAATGCACACACAAAAAAGTAGATCCACCTATCAGTAGGAGCTTGCCTCAATGCCTAGTCCAATGACAACTACCTGTGTCACAACTCTACACATGCTCCAACCAATCTCTAGATATCATCATCTGGAAATTCTCGCTTTGCGCTCACATGCACTCCTCAAATCAACAACCTCAAATTCTGATACATATCCTCGTCAGTGACTATCATCTCCCCCATCATCAAATGGAAAGTGGTTGTATCAATCCTCCACCTCTCTGCCAAGGCTATCAACATCATCATATGGGACCTAATATGGGGCATCTATGCTATATACCCTAGTCCTATCGCATCAATTAGTGCCCACTCAATAGGTCCAAACTGCTTCACAACTCGCAAAATTGATGATCTCCTCTCTCAGCTAACTAGGATATCCACACTCTACTAAAATCAAGCAAAAAAACATGACAGTTCTTTTTTCCATATCTATTCTTTTTCTTCTTGGCCCCTATTTTTCTTCCATTTTCTCTCAATCCCACCACTTTTAGTAGTCTTTCCTTTCCTTGACCGCAAGAACACATTCTTGCTAGTCGTTTCCCTGTGGGAATGCATTACCACTATCCTACCCAACATTCGTGCTAGGGTGGGAACGCTATCCAAATGTTCTTCCCCTTTTCCCTCTTTCATAGAGCACGAGAATGCCATCTCTCTTGCCCATAAGCTGCGAGAATGTATTCTTGCTATCCTAGTATGTGAACTCGTTGCTGCGGGAATTCATTCCTGAACCCCCCACATTCTACCTTATGCCTACCTGATCCCACTCCACTGTGTGAGTGGTTGGAACGCATTCCTGCCGCTTTTGCGCACATTCCTACGGTTCACAAATCAATGGGAATGCTATTTTCCTAGGTTTCTAAGGGTAACAAATATGCAAAAATCAATAATGAGGTCTCAGTTTTTTGTCCATACTTGGCAATTTGGTTGTTAGAGCCGCCTGACACTCACTACCATGTCCATGCGATACCTCAAAGCCTCCCTAGCTGACATCTTGTCCACTGCTCTCAACTCTCTAAAATGTGCTAAGCAAACACAAAGGGGTCTGAAATCTCTCTATTTTCTCTCTCATGCACGGTAAAATTGACTAGTAAATTTTCAAATTTGGTAAATAGGGCATTCTAAAGTCCTATTTTTCATTGTCTCCGTCCCCCTGGGACCATTTTTCTCCTCGTTTCTTCTTGCGGGCTCTGTTTTGAGCGTCGTTTTCACCTATTGGTACAGTTTCTCGCCTTCTTCCTTCCTGTTTGCTAGGGCAAGGGAAAATTTCTTGTCGAGACGCTTCCTGGGCCTCCATTTCCTGTGCACCCTCTTGAGGGGTATTGCTAACCCATACTTCCTTTGTCATCAACTCAACCTAGGCTAGGCATTTTCTCGCTCCTGTTTCTTGAAGTCATTTTCGAACATAGCTATGCCTTGTATATAGGTGTCGATTGTACATAAGTGTGTTGGTCGTGTCTTAAGATCACAACCCATCAACTGGTTCTTCACCAATTATCCTTGAGTGTGTTTTCCATCATGATCATATTAGGTTTCTTTTGTTGGTCAATCTCATGGATCTCTCATCCAATCATCCATCTGTGCAGGATGTATCCTTCCTCTAGTCAGACAACATTGGATCGTCATCAGTCACTTGTCCTTCTGGCAAAAGATATCAAAGACACTCGTATTGGCCTTTGATTATTTTTAATCATTGTTTATTTTTTTTAGCCCGTTTGTTTCATTTCCTCTCGATCGCCCCAATCCTTTATATCATGGTGCTTTGGGAATAACAAAACTAGGGATGTGATCTTGTTAGTCTTATTTTATTTTGCTTGCGTGTGTTTTCTTGATGTGTCCCTTGTTGTACCCTCATGAGGTCTCGACTATCTCATGTTACATTGGGGCATATCTTTTGCTTGTGAATAACTCTGTATGATGCTAGACTAACCTTTTGTGTTTGTTTATTTGCATTAGTCCATGCATTGGTTGTGAAATTCACCTTGGTTCCTCGTACCCTGGTGCATCACATATGATGCTAAATCAAAATAAGTGCTCATGACATTAGAAACCCATTCCAAGGGTGCTCATGCTCCATGATCTTTTTATCTGCATTTTCCATTGTATCGCATTTGTCTGATTCCTTTCCTTTGTCGATCATGACTGGGAATGTGCACACGTCCCTTTTTCTACTTTCCACCATGCTATCCTTGTCGAATATATCTAGAGCAGTTTGCATTCATCATCATATCAATCCTACATTCATTGCATTTGTATCTCATTACCCATTCACATGCATTGGATCTTGCATCACAAATGGGTTAGCACACAATCCATACATTGCATACCATTACTAATCCACATGCATCGTATCCTGCCTCATACCTAGGTTAACCCATACTATATATTCATCCATCACATAATCATATCATATACATCCATATATGTCATACTGCATGATCTCATATATCCATACATCCATACATCTCATATAAATCCATACATCCATAATGTCATTACGCCTACATCCATGTTATCCACATAAGAATACATTACATAAATGGCTACATCCACACATCACATCCTGCATCACAAATCCATCAACACATGTCATGCATATCATATCATAATCACATCATATAACATAATCATCGTGCACACACATAATATCCTGCATCACAATCATGTTAGTGCATCATATCATATGGATCCATACATGCATAATGATCTATCTATACATGAATAAAAAACATAAAAGGTTCCATACACATGTGTCAATCCAGTCTCCATCACACACACATATATCATCAAAATGTCTATCAAAAATATATGCACAAGTGTACCAATATATAAATAATATGGTACATCACATATGAAAGAATATTGTGCATCTTTGAATCATCATGAATAAAAGAATTGAGTACATCACTCATGCTCAAAAACCACATGGGGTGAAAAGGATCAATACAATATTTGAATCAATTCCCGTGTATGGTACATCAAAACTAATCAAAGCTATATCAAAATGCATCGGGGAGACTAGTCTGGTCCCTATCCTAATGGCCCATAGCCCTGATCCAACACTTAGGATCCCTATGCGGATCTTGATGCTGACCCAAGACTTTGCCCACTACCTTACATGTGGGTCCTGTTGCCTGATTCGTCAATACTTTAGTTGAATCTCTTTATCCCCTTGCTAGATCCTCCACTTTGAGACGAGCTAGACCATCTAACTCTAGGAGGGATTGTGTATACCTCTTTCTACTTGAAAGGGACAACTTTCTCATACTGGGCCCTATACCATCCTGCCTGGTGTGATAATGCTTGAATATCCTCAAGCTATCTCTTGATTATCCTGACTAGGACCGCCTCTCCTCCTCCCCTGCTATTGGATGTGCATCGTGCCTCATCCCTCTCCTTCTAATATCAAGAGACCCTCTCCTTTGTCCTCAGCCATGTGTGCTCCATGACATCCCTCCTAGCTATAGATGTGCCCCTCTCCTAAGCCAGATTATCTCTATTAGCCTATAGCTAGGCTCTAGCCTACTCTGTTGTGTCTCTGTCCTACCTGAGGTTGTCCCTCTTAGCAGTGACTATCCTGATCCCCTCCTTTGCCCTGACAACTGCCTCCTGTAGAGATTGAATCCCTACTGCCAGATCTAGTGGTGCTGATGACCCCTCTCCTCTCTCCTCCCTCTAGCATCGAGGCTAGACCTGTGCCTGTGTGCTCTGTCACTGCCTCTGCCCTTGTGCCTGTGCACTGTCATCTATGTCCACGACCTAGGCATCCCCCCTATCCTCGTCTCAATCCCTGCTCCTGTCCTCTGCCAACATCTCCTAATAGGCGCTGCTAGTATCCCTCTAGCCCTCCTCAAAATTGTGTTTGTTGCTGCCACTACTCTCCCCCAAGTTGGTTGATATGTGTCAAGTACAAAGTCCATCGCCCATGTTGTCCTCCTCCGCATGCCTAAGGGCGCCAAACCTTCTCTACCAATTTTTATGGGTCTGGCCCTTACCCACCATGTTGTGTATGCGTCGGTAAACCTGGGATCGATCACTCCTGCTTGAGTTTCCCATGTTGTAAGTGCTAATCGAGTCCACTCCTCTATGAGCCTCATCCTATCCCCTAGTAGTGGCCCAAACTCAGCGACGCTCTCCCTGGTCATCTATCAGAATTGGTATAGAGCCTTTAGTACATCTCAGTCCAAAACCAAACTGCCTTTGGACCCTATCGAGACTATACCTCTCAATGACATACTCCCATCAACCAATAATGTACATAGGAGTAATAATGTAAGGGACATGTTGCAGATCCTCAAGCCAACCTGCTACACCCATGTACGACCACCATGTAATCTAACTTGTGTCTAACCTATCAAAAATAACTTGCCAATGATCCACATCCTTTGTATCATTGTAGTGTGATCCATCTCTTTAGCTATATACAATAGGTAAATCTATCGCCCTATCTGATCTACCTATTGACTAGGTAACTACAATATGCTCCCAAGCCCATACTTGTAATAGTGTTACGTAAAAAAAACTGTGGCTTTGATGATAGCATATGTCATGAAATTTCCTGTATAGCTCTGCCAAACCAAAGTGCCGCAAGCCATAGGTCGATCTCTATCTATCATGTCGATATATACTTGAATCATACCCATAAAAACTGATCGACCACCTCTGTCCAAAAAAATGAAGTCACTAACCAATGCACACACAAAAAAGTAGATCCACCTATCAATAGGAGCTTGCCTGAATGCCTACTCCAATGACAACTACCCGTGTCACAACTCTACACATGATCCAACCAATCTCTCGATAGCATCATCTGGCAGTTCCCTCTCTGCGCTCACATGCACTCCTCATATCAACAACCTCAAATTCTGATACACATCCTCATCAGTGACTATCATCTCCCCCATCAGCAAATGGAAAGTGGTTGTATCAATCCTCCACCTCTCTGCCAACGCTATCAACATCTTCATATGGGACCTAATATGGGGCATCTGTGCTATATACCCTAGTCCTATCGCATCAATTAGTGCCCACTCAATAGGTCCAAACTTCTTCGCAACTCGCAAAATTGATGATCTCCTCTCTCGACTAACTAGGATATCCACACTCCACTGAAATCATGCAAAACGACATGATAGTTATTTTTTCCCTATCTATTCTTTTTCTTCTTGGCCCCTTGGCCCCTATTTTTCTTCCATTTTCTCTCAATCCCACCACTTTTAGTAGTCTTTCCTTTCCTTGACCGCAAGAACACATTCTTGCTAGTCATTTGCCTGTGGGAATACATTCCCACTATCCCACCCAACATTCCCGCTAGGGCGAGAACGCTATCCCAATATTCTTCCCCTTTTCCCTCTTTCATAGAGCACGAGAGTGCCATCTCACTTGTCCATAAGTTGCGAGAATGTATTCTCTCTATCCTAGTATGTGAACTCGCTACTGCGGGAATGCATTCCCAAACCCCCCACATTCTACCTTATGCCTACCTAATCCCACTCCACTGTGTGAGTGGTTGGAACGTATTCCTGCCACTTTTGCGCACATTCCTGCAGTTCACGAATCGGTGGGAATGCTATTTTCCTAGGTTTCTAAGGGTAATAAATGTGCAAAAATCAATTATGAGGTCTCAGTTTTTTGTCCATACTTGGCAATTTGGTCATTAGAGCTGCCTGACACTCGCTACCATGTCCATGAGATACCTCAAAGCCTCCCTAGCTGACATCTCGTCCACTGCTCTCAACTCTCTAAAATGTGCCAAGCAAACACAAAGGGGTCTCAAATCTCTATTTTCTCTCTCGTGCATGGTAAAAGTGAATAGTAAATTTTCAAATTTGGTAATATAGGGCCTTCTAAAGTCCTATTTTTCATTGTCTCGGTCCCCCTGGGACCATTTTTCTCCTCGTTTCTTCTTGCAGGCTCTGTTTTGAGTGTCGGTTTTTCCTGTCGGTACCATTTCTCGCCTTCTTTCTTCCTGTCTTTTGGGGCAAGGACAACTTTCTTGTCGAGACGCTTCTCGGGCCTCCGTTTCCTATGCACCCTCTTGAGGGGTATTGCTAACCCATACTTCCTTTGTCATCAATTCAACCTAGGGCATTTTGCCGCTCCTATTTCTTCGAGTCGTTTTCTTATTGTCTTCACATTGATGCTATTTTAGTGCCACTGCAAAGAGGGGCAGAATGTAGACACCTAAATTTGATAAATCTAATTAATTGAATTTAGCTATCCTGAACACTTTTCAATTAAATAAATACACATTAATTAATTAATTAGTGCTCCCTCCTTCTAGCTAATTAATTTTATTAATTATTCTATAGTCCCCTTTTAATCAATTAATTGACACTTATAAATCATTTAATTAATTAAATGAGCCCCCTTCTTCTATTAAATAAATCAAATGCATAATTTGACTATTTAATTCACCTTTTGTCCTTTTCTGTTTTCCCCATGTTCAATTATTTAGTCAAATTAATTATATTCATGTCTCCTAACCTAAACCCCCATCTAACCCTTTTTCTAACCTAACCCACTAACTAACATTGGGTTTTAACCAACCCTATCCCTTCCAACGAACCTTATCCTTTCTAATATCCCCCCCCCCCCCCCCCCCCCTCACATGTGTGTACACATTCCTAATATTTTTAATATTTGGAAAATAATCTTTTGTTTGGGTATTTCTCTCCCAAATAGACATGTGTCCTTGGGGGCACTTGTCATTTGTCTCCATGACACTTTTCCTCTACAAGGACACTTGTCACCCTTGACTTAGTGTGGAATATTATTCGACGTGGCATCTTGAGGGTTGCCACTTGTCCTCTTTGAGGACAAGTGGCTTCTTTTCAAGCCTCTTCATCTCCCATCCATGCCTATTAATCCCTTGTTTTTTTCTTTGCAATCATCCACTTTCATGTAGCCATATCGTCATAATACGGAATTATCTACTCACATCCCTCTCATTTGCAACCTCATAACACATCCATTTGTATCTATTTTAATCTATTTTGCATACTCATTTTCATGGAGTGCATTCAAGCACCCTTGGAATCTAGATCGAGCACACATGAAATTGAAGGACTATCAAATCGAAGTATAAATCTAGAGTTTGCATTTTAAATTTCTATTATTAGTTTTAGTTTTTTCCTTCTCAATCGTCCTTATCTTGAGTGTTTGAATGGATTTTGTGTTTGCTTAGATTGCTAGGTTTTGTCTCAATCATTTTATTTGCACACATTTTCACTTACACATAGATAAATCCTCGAATGTGAGGCGATCTACACCAGGACATTGGGTTGGATGAAATGCATATGAGAGAATGTTGGTTATTTTCTAATAGGGATTGAGGCTGGGTATAAGGTGCACATTGTTCGTCCACTAAGAGAGAGTGGGAGGTGTTTCTTCCAAAAACCTTTGTTGGGTAGATGATAGGTGTAGTTGTGATTTTTGTTGCAAGTTTGAATTTGTATGTAAACATGAAAAAGAGGAAGAGTTTATTGAATTTTACAACACAAGCACCTACAAGATCAAATGAAAAACAAAAAAACCTTCCACAAGAGAGCTGCACAAACAAATTTTATATTACTCAAAAGAAAAGAATATAGAATGAACTACAATTCTATAATGAGATGCTTATAAAGAAAACACAAAGATTCCCTAATCTAAATTTAGGAGAACTAAAGTGCAAGCATGAGGAGCTAAAAGAAGATCAACTCTAGCTAAACTAGATACACAAAAGATAAACTAGATGCACAACTAAAGCAACTAGAAGCAAGCACTTCTAAGTGAACTTAAGAAAATTTGCAAAAAAGCATAACTAGTAAAAAAGTAACTAATAGGTAAAAATGCTCTAACAAAGTTTGGGGTTGGTTGTGGGCAATCCCTTAGGAATTTCAATCCTTGTCAAGAGAGAAAGAATGCACATGAATGAAATGAAGAGTATGATGAGAGGCTTAAGGGAAACCAAAAGAGGAATGAAAAATATAAGAGGAGCAAAATGTGTGTATGAAGTATTCCCATTATTTTTCTATCAAGTATGCATTTGCAAATGAAGTTGTGGATGCAGGTTAAGAGGAAAAGGAAATATTACAACAACATGCCTTAATGATGACATGAATGAAGAGATAAAAAGAGAAGTTGTAGAGGTTGAGGGTGAAAAAGAGTAGAGTGCAACAGTAGATGAGAGTCCTTTGGAGGACATAAAGGTATTTGAAGATGTTGCAACAATCATAGAGAAAGAGATTAATGAAGATGAGGATGTCATTTAGGAGGAGATTCAAAGAATCAATATCTTCTTAGAAGATGAACTTAAGAAGAAGGTGGAAAAGATTGCAACAAAGATAAGTATTTGCAAAGGCTTGAAAATATTGATAGAAAAAGAGGAAGGTGAAGAAAAGTTGCAAGAATGGATGATATTGTAGTAGTCAAGGTAGATTGGCTCGCATCAATTGAAGATGGAGGAGCATGTCTTTGGGAAGGTATGAAAGAGGAAAATAAAGAGGTTGTAGTTGTATATGGTGTTGCGGTAGATGAAGATATAATAGAAGTTGAGAGATGTCCTTTGGAGGGCATGCAGATGATGGGAAGCGTGGAGCAACCAAGATGAGAGAGGTTGGTTGTAAAGAAAGAGGATGTTGAAGTGGTGTATGTGGAGGTGGTGAGTATAGAGGAGGTTGAATAATGTATTTGGTGGAGGTAGTCTACCATTGGTGGGTTAAAACCCATAAAGAAGAGAAGAGGAATTTTGAGTGATGAGATGAGAAGGGATGCTAAGTGGAGCAACATTTGGTGGTGGATGGTGGGTTATAGTGGAGCTAATTCCACAATGAGGAATACAAGAGTGAAGAGTTATTAGAGGACGATGCTTGTTCTAGCTAGGTGTTGGGAGAGGAAAAATAAGAACTAGTTGGAGGTACCTATAGCAGTGATGGAGTTCGTTGAAGATTGTTGAGAATTTGAAAGGGTGGTTCTACCATCCAACTCCATTTTGTGAGACCAAGCCCACAAGATTTTCCTATCCCAGGTGTCTGATGTAGGAGCATCTAGGGGAGTAGGGAAATCTTGCATGGACAAAAAAAAATATTACTTTAAATTTTAGTTAAGGTTAGTTGCATAAATATAAATGCAAGCATCTATGGGTCTCTAGCTACCTAGGAAAGTGTCCAAGGGGGCATAGGGGGTTGAAAATATTCAATATATGTGGCCTATGTGTAAAGGCAATTGTAATTTCCAAGAATGGACAACTTTTTCTATCATTTATAATTATAAAATCATAAAACTACCCATTTGGACATGGGAACAAGGAACGGGAAGAGTCATGCACTCGTATTTATTGAATGGTTAGATAAAAATTGGAAAAGTCAATTTCTTAGGCACTCACTTGGGAAAATTGAAAAGACACCTCTTTAGGTGGCTTCCTAGGGAAGTTAAAAGGTCATCTATTGGCTTGTATTGCATTTATTGATTTTCATGTGTTGCTCTCTTAGAGGGGGATTGAAAATTGCAAGAGGTATAAGAGAACTGCAAATAGGGGCTTGGGATAGAGGTTTAGGCATCCAAAATTGAGTGGATAGTTGAGAGTTGATCCAAAGTTGAGTGGATCATTGAGAGTTGATCCAAAGTTGAGTCGATCATCTAGAGTGGTGTGTATCATTCAAGGTGGAATGATAATTTGATGTTGATAAGAATTCTCCTTTATTTGAGAGTTGAATTGTAGTTTTTCTTACACAATTGGTAAATCCCATGAGGCTAAGCATTGTAATTTTTCAATATTTGTGTTTCTTTATATTGACATAATAAAATATCATTTATTTCTATTCTTGCAATTTTATTTGTTAAGCTATGCATGATCTTGGGTGGAGTAACCGTCATATAGTGCGAAAGAGAACGTGTTTTGGGTATGTTAGGATAGTCATCTACATAAAAAAATATGTATGATCATTTTTCAAATAATTAAATCAAATGTATTAAGAAAAAAATTAGCTTTATTAAAATAATAAAGAAGTTTTTTTCCACCCACTCCACATTGTGCCATTCTTTTATTTGTAGTATATTTTTTAAATAAAGGATTATGTTCATAGGGGGCAGAGAGAATGGGCATGTAGGATTTGGTTCCCACCCCTAATAAAAACCAACCAAATCTAGTAAGATTGACTCTAACCTTACAAGGGGTACTAAGCCTTACAGACTCAATGACCTATGTAGGGATACTAGCCTTGCAAGGGTTGACAACCTTGCAGGTTTGATGATCATAATTATTTTTGTTGTTTTTGTTCTTTATATAAACACACATACACACAAATATGTATTTATTATTTCTTGAACATTGATATGAAAAGTGTAATCCCACAATAATAGTTCCCAAACTTGGGACATCCTAATTTTACATAAAATCATATATATTTTTAGTAAAATCAAGTCTTGACAGGTTCCATTTAAATGATTTTAATTGAAGAAAGTTATATCAGACCCTCTATGAAGGAAATGATAGAGTTAAGCTAGCTAAGATGCCGACTGCTAAAGGTAGATATGAGAACTTGAGGATGGAAGAAGGTGAAGACATAACAAATTATTTTCAGAAGAGATTAGAGATCTTGATAGTACCTTGGATGATAAGGATGTGATAGAGAAGATCATGAAGACTTTACCGAAATGTTATAGTGACAAGATTTCAGCTATTGAAGAAACTTATGATCCGTCCAAATTCATTAGAGAACAATTGTATCACACCTTGACTGCATTTGAGATGAAAAAGTTTGGTAAAGACAAAGAAAGAATGGAGACAACATTGAAAGCATCAAAAGCTTTAGATGAAGGTTCATATGATGAGAGCTTGGATGAGATGGAAGAAAACTTTGTGAGAAAGATGAAGAGAGGAACTGAAAAGTATAAAGGTATGTTACCCCTTAAATGTTTTAAGTGTGGAAAGATTGGTCATTATACATCTAGATGTCTAGAGATAGGAACAAAACACAAGTTAATGAAAACAAAGGAAAGTTCAATAAGAAAGCCTACTATGTTAAACATGATGCTAGTATTTTAGATGATGAATCAGATAATGAAGATGTTGATTGTTTTTGGTTGAAAAAGATGAATATAAACCTAGCAATAATAAGGAGATGTCTAAGGTAGTTGAAACTGTTGCTTCAACATTTCACTTTAAAAGAGATAGAAATGAATGGTTGATTGATAGTGGATGCTCAAATCATATGACTGGTGACACAAGTTTCTAAAACTGGAAAAGTATGATTGCGGTTATGTTAGATTTGTAGATGATAAGACTACTCAGATAGTTGGAATTGGTTCTATTACTTTTGATGGAAAATATAATACTGATAATGTATACTATGTGAAATGATTACATCATAATCTCTTGAGTGTTAGACATATGTGCGAAAATTGTTACAATGTTGTTTTTTAAGATGGTGGCTGTGAGATTTAGAAGAGATTTAGAACTGTTATTGTTGCGGGAAAGAGAACAAACGGAAACATGTATCATTTGGAAGCTGCTACAGGACATTGCTTATTATCCTGGATCAATGAAAGTTGGACGATGTGTCATATCAATTTTAACAATTTGTTGAAGATTACTTTGACAAGAGTTGTGAGAGATTTACCGAGACTAACTAAACCAGATAACAATGTTTGCAAAAAATGTCAAGTGGGAAAATGGACAAAGGGAACATTTAGAGGAAAGGAACAATCTTCTACTGGACTGTTGGATTTGGTACACACAGAATTATGCAGTCCGACTAGAACAAGGAGTTCACAAGGTGATAGGCATTTGATGTTCTTAATTGATGATCATTCTAGAATGACGGGGGTTGCATTTTTAAGAGAAAAATCAGAGGCATTAGAAAAGTTTAAGATATCCAAAGCTAGAGTTGAAAATGAAGTTGATAGAAGAATCAAATGATTAAGATCAGACAGAGGAGGAGAGTTTGTTTATGATGAATTTGATACTTTTTGTGGAAATATGGGATTAGGAGACATTTGTCTACCCCTAGGACACCCCAATAGAATGGTGTGGTAGAAAGAGTGAATAAGACTATACAAGAAGCGGCAAGAACTATGATCAAAGAAGAAAATCTACCAGAAGTGTACTGGAGAGAAGCAATACATACTGCTATATATACCCTTAACATAGTTCTATTTAAAAGAAGTTATGGCATGGAAGGATTCCCTCAATAAGGTATTTCAAAGTTTTTCGAAGTAAATGCTATATTTGAAGAGATGAAGAAAATCTTAGAAAGTTTGATATCAAAGTAGATGAAGGTATATTCCTAGGATATTCTACAAAGAGCAAAGTTTACATATGTTACAACAAGAGTGAATAAAAATATTGAAAGTGTAAATGTGAAGGTTGATGGAAATATTTCTAAAGACTCAAGAATACAAGCAAGGTATGAATTTGATGAGTCCTTGGGCAAAGAAGATGAGAAGAGCAGAGAAGATAAGAAGAAAGAAACTCAAGTTGCTCTGGCAACTGCATCTAAAATCCTGAGGTATGTTCAAAAGAATTACTCTGAAAAATCAAATCATAAGAGATAAGAACAAAGATGTAATTACAAGAAGTAAAACAATTGAAGAACAAGTTCTATTGTGTTTACTTTTTGAAACTGAACCTAAGACAATTGAAGAAGCATGTAATGATCAGAATTGAATGAAGGCTATGGAGGAAGAGTTAGATTAGATTGAGAAGAATCGAACTTGGGAATTAGTCCCTAGACCAATAGATAAAAATGCTATTGGAACAAAGTGGGCGTTCTAGAATAAGCTGGATGAAGATGGCCAAGTAATAAGAAACAAGGCTAATTAGTATGCAAAGGTTACACTTAGATTGAAGGCATTGATTTTGAAGAGACTTATGCTCATGCTATCCGAATGGAAGCTATAAGGATGTTTTTGGCTTTTGCAGCATGCAAAGATTTCAAAGTTTATCAAATGGATGTGAAGTCAACATTTTTTAATGGGGAATTGAAAGAAGAAGTCTACACTGAACAACCAAAAGGATTTAAGTTGTTAGATTATCCAAATATTGTTTGCAGATTGAAGAAGACATTGTATGGGTTGAAGCAAGCACCTAGAGCTTGGTATGGAAGGCTGGACAAGTATTTGTTGAATCAAGGATTTCAAAAGGGGTCTGTTGACAATAATCTTTATTATAAAGTTGAATAAAAAAAGATCCTAATTGTTCTTGTATATGTGGATGACATAATTTTTGGAAGAAATGATGGCACGTGCAAGAAGTTTGTTGGTGAGATGCAAAAGGAATTTGAAATGTCTATGATTGGTGAGTTGAATTTCTTTCTTGGATTGCAAGTAAATCATAACAGTAAAGGTATTTTTTATCAAAGTATGTTAGAAAGTTGTTGAAAAAGTTAGGATTGAAGAATTCTAAACTAGTATGTACTCCTATGACAACCAGATGCAAGTTGACTAATGACGATAAATCTCCTAACACCGATGCAAGCAAGTACAAATCAATGATTGAAGGACTGTTATACCTGACTGCTACCAAACTGGATATCATGTATGTTTGTCTTGCAACTAGATTTTAACTAGATCCGAAAGAGACATGTTGTTGCAGTAAAGAGAATTTTTAGATATTTGAAATGTACAAAAGATTTTGGACTGTGGTATCCTAGTGGATCATATTTTACTCTAAAAGCTTATACTGATGCAAATTGGGCAAAAGTGTTGATGATAGAAAGAGTACCAGTGGTGGAGCATTTGTCCTTGGCTCCTGATTAGTTGCATGGTTAAGTAAAAAACATGATTCAGTGTCTTTATCAACTGCAGAAGCCGAGTACATTGTAGCCGCATGATGTTGCACTCAGATACTTTGGATGAAACAGACATTGAAAGATATTGGTGTGATGTTTGATGAATCAATTTCAATCATGTGTGATAAATATCTCTAAGAATCTAATACTGCATTCCAAAACAAAGCATATCTCTATTTGGTATCATTTCTTAAGGGAGAAGGTGTTGGACAATGAAGTAAACCTAGAGTATGTTCCTACAAAAGAGCAAGTTGCAGATATCTGTATGAAGGCTTTGTGCAAAGATATTTTTGAGTATCTCCGACAAAAGTTGGGGGTATTACCCCTTCCTAGTTTGAACTAGTACAATTTGCAGTGGATTAGTCCATGGAACTTCAAGCATATTTTAGTTTGGACTAATAATCAGGGCTTCCTCTTAAGGGGAGCTATGTGGATTCTGAGTTGAGTTGTTGCTTACCTTTGTCTTTGATATCAAAGTGGGAGAGATATAGTCATTTTTCTAATGGGGGATTGAATAGATAAGATTTGTGTTTGTCGTTGATGAATGCTGCCATCAATGACAAAGGGAGAGATTGTTGCAAATGTAAAGTCAATGGAATGTCAGTTGGGTTGTCATTATGTCAACGTATTGATTCTTGTGATTCAATGATTGGTTTGTGCTCCACATTTTTTATATATTGTAGATGTGTTTATGAAGTTTTGATATGTCATTGGATATTGCCTTGAGATGCTATTCTTATGTCTTGGTGGTCCGGAAGTTGTGATCTAGAAATTTTTTCAGTGATGATGATGTTTTATGGCAGAGTTTGTAGAGCTTCGTGTTTCTCCGCATTTCCAGTTCTGTTGATGAGATTTCAGATTTATGTTTTTTATTAAAAAAACAACGTTAACTAGGGCACCGACCCTTTACATAGCCAAAAGGCTATCAAAAATTAAATAACAAACCAAAGGCGGAAAACAGACCAAGCAGAGGTACAAACCCCAAACAAACAAAGTCAGACATGCCAAACAAACCTGTCAAACCTGCAACAACTCAACCCAACTCAAGAGTGGGGAGAGACACCCAAATCTTGACAAAGGGGGGGTTGGGAAAGGGAGACATATTTTCCCTTTCGCCCGCGACAAACAACCATCTATGCAATACTATCATTAGGAACATTCAAAGAAAAGTCAGGCGGGGAGGACCTCGCAGAGTCACTGCCAGACTGCTACTACAACACAACATCAGATTGTTGTTGTAGAACAACAACAAGAGCAAAATTGCCAGGAGAAGAGCGGAGTTATGGAGGAGCTATAGATGTAGGAGCCAAAGGAGTGGAAGAGTCCACAACAATAATAACATCAACAAAGGCTTCATCAATAGTAAAGGGCACCTCATCTCGGGAGGAGACATCATCCTCTAGAGAGGAGTCAACTGAAGCAGACTCATAAGTATTAACCATCAAGTGATCTTCAATATCATCCTTCCACCTAGTAACAACACCTCTGCGGTGGGAGAGAGAACATTACAAATCTAAGTGACCCGTTGAGAAGCATCTTCGACAGTGAAAGGGGAGACCCTCATAATCCAACGATTGAGTCCATGGTCTATCTATGACCATCAGAACCACATTCCTAGGGAGGGCAGACATATGTCAATATTGATTAATAGACAGGCAAAGGTTGAATGACCCATGGAAGTCGTGGCATCATCAACTTTCAAGAAGCTTCCAATGGATTTACTGATGGCCTCAAAATAAGAAGGCTCCCAGAAATGGAGGGGAAGATTAGGAAGGCCGACCCAAACCGGACGAATAGTAAGAGGTTCAGTTTGGGGGTTCAAGAAAGTTGTCCAGGGCTTAATAGAAAGAGAATGATCTCCCCAAGCTCACAACTTACCCAAAACCAAATCGTGATCAAGAGTAGAAGTAAAGGAAGCAATGGAAAACCCTTTAGCACAAGGAAAAAGCTCAATGCCATGAGCAACTAAAGGTTTCCAGAAATCACTCACCTAGCGATGAAGGTCTAGAAGAGAAGGCCAGAATCTAGTAAATCTGCAAACCAAAGAGCAACGTTGGTAAAAATCAACATTTTCCGCAACCTCTTGGCCACATACCACAACAAGGGAAGTCTTGGCACAAGGAAGAGTACAAAATTCCCTTGTGGAGATGAACAACAACTATGGCCACACAAGCAAAGCTACGCCTAGGAGCAAAAGGAGGTTTGGGAGGAACAAGATCACCAACAATAGGGATCTTGGCACCAACATTACCAACCCCGACATTAACACCCACAACAGAAGAACTACCGTTCACAACAACAGAGGAAGGAGCTTTGCCAGTAACAACCAAACCCTCGGCGACAACACTCCTCCTAACACCAAAAGGCAAGGCCGAAGCCCCAACACTTGCACAGGCACCACCAGTCGAATCGCCAGCCACAATAGGGGGGCGTCCAAGGGAAGGAGCCGTTACAAGGAGAGCAAATGTGTTCAAAACATGGGCGGTGGAAATGTTACCATTGTGTGGAGAGGCAGACATCTTGGCAGATTAATACAATGATGATTCGTATTTATTTTATTCATGATTTATCTTTGACATTCTGATTTGGCACGTGATGATGAGCTTTAGAGTCGTGGTTGCTAATATGTTCATTCTAGATCTGGTTGACCTTAAATGATTCTATTTTTGCTCCAGTATTTGTGACGTATGGATAACATGTTGATTTGATCGATGTTGTGCATTGTGGTATGGTCCACTTCTCATTCCTTTTCACTGTGAGAATGTTTGGTGTAGACCTATTTCTAATTGCATTTTTTGGTGAATTGTTTTTGGCCGACTTGGAGACTCTTAATTCAGGAGATCAGTATATATAGAGGATGATTGTAATGAAAAATATGCAAGAAGCAAGCAGATTGAAAAGGAAGTTCTATTTTTTGTGAATGTGTGTGAGGTTGTGTGAAGTTGTAGTTGAGTAGTGGGATTGTGTGTTGTTGTTTGGTACTAGACGCAATGAACCAAATGTTTTTTTCAGCATTGCAACATTGTGGCAGTTGTGTTTTAGTGGTGGATTCCTTCTTTTTCTTTCTTCTTCCAAACAGTGAGCCACCCTTTGTAAAAATCACCCTAACGGGTGTTTCATAATTGAAAATTAGCATTCTCTGTGGTTTTTCCCTTGGGTTTTCAACATATATCTAGTGTTCTTGTGTATATTTTGTGTGTGCGCTCTTTCATGCTTATATATATTTATGGTTAAGTTATCAGAAGTTTGTTTATCGAATATGTTTCTGTGGATTAAGTAAAAGATTTTTATTGGTACAACTGATTCACCATCCCTCTCAGTTGTTTGAGATATTCAACACAATTTTGTTCTTTCTCCCTAGTTTGGTTTATATAATTTTGTTTTGTTAGTTGCTTGTTTTTATCTTCTTTGCATTTTTGTTCTTTATTAGTTATTAAGTTTCGATTCTCTTTTGTGTTTCTTCCTTCATTTTTTGGCTTGCTCTTAGTCTTTGCCTTACTTTATAGGCCATTATTTTTTAATATCATATTCTTTTGCCAAGCAAATATGTGCTACACACACACACACACACACACACATATAATGGTTGTATTTAATAAGTTTGACATAAATTTTTCATTATTATCTTTGGGGATTTTTTGGTTTTTATTATTATGTTATAATTTTATTTTTCTTACTCGTTCTTTGTGCCTTTTCCCTTCCTCTCCCCTCCTTTCTACCTCTTTTTATTCAGCCCCAAATCTCCAACTCACTATCTTGCATCTCCTTAGAATTCTTGTTCATCCTAATGATGAATCATAGAATGTGATTCAAAATGTTGATGATAAAAAAAAATTGACACAATCTAATCCAAAGATATCAAGTGAATTTTTGCATGGATTGTGGAAACCTGATAACATTAACAAATGTTTTATGTTAAAACTTAATGTTCTAAAATGGTTTCATATGAATATAATGTATATATGCATGCTTTATCCATGTTTTCATATGAACGTTTAAAATTTCCCTATATATTTCAAATTTTCCCTATACTTTATATAGACATGCCCTTTGCTCTCCCCTAAATTGGCCAAAAAAATTGTCATCCTAGAAACCTATCCCCCACCATCCTTGTCTGGGAAGCTCAGGGTAACCTTGGTAAGGAGGCATCCTAGTTAGAAGCCTCTAGTTGTTATCGAACCAAACACAAAAAAAAATGGAGGATAATGCCATCAAAACAATATGTAACCCAACCAACCAGCTCTCCATTTTGCAGTGCAACAACACATTAATTTATATAATGAAAGTAAGCATAAATGTGCCATTTATTACCGGAACGGTTTTCAACATTTGTAAGAGTTCCATTCAGCTTTCCATGGCCCAAACCAGTTCATAACGTAAAACTATTCTCTAGATATTGTGGGATTTTAAGAACAGATAAACAGTGCTTGATAAACTTGGATATCCTGCCCTGAACTTTATTTCAGAGGCAACTTGTTGACTTAAACGTACCTAAATACTTAAATCTAACCAGCCAAATGATCTCAACATGAGTCACATGGTTGAAATAGATAGAGATGTAATTGTGAGTAGTGACCAAGCCAGAGTAGACCATATCATTTTAGGAATGAAACTGATAAATCATAAAAGTGCACCAAACACAGGCTTGATAATCATAAGCGTCCCAGCATTACATTAGATGGCCTGGAGGATGGTAATGCTTTCAACCAAATGTAGAAATACATTCTAAGTTTTATAAGTTCAAGAAAGACTAGACTACACTTACAGATGAAAAATGTTCCTCAAAGGTTTTGTTCCATCATTGTTCACTGTGCTAAATCGGATCTAACAGATTTTTATTTAGGCAACTCCCGTTGTCATTTGTGTATATCATGCATAACACATCATCTCTGAATAAATAGTCATCCATATCTAAATTGTGGAAGAGGAACAAAGCTAAGCTTTTTAGATCAGACAAGAGAGAAGACTAATAGAACACCTTGCATGTGCACGTTGTTTGTGGCTGAATAAAAATAGAACCATATTGTCGAAATGGCCAATATACAATATGGTATTCCCTCTGAAGCCTCAAATTAGTTTTTCCTTGGAAGTGCAAGAACTGAAAAAGATTTTTCCAAAGGAAAACAGCATATTGACAAGAATGAAAAGGATCAACATAAATTAACACCCAGGTTCACTCAGGAAACTATATCACCCAGCAGGACGGAAGTATAAAATATCTAACTCACAAAAAGTGAGATGTTAAATATGGTAATAGCCTCGGGTAATAAACTCAGATTAACGTGAGTAAGCAAAAATACATGAACATGATTCAATTTTGCAACCTTTGGTTCATTTTCATATGTAATTCGCAAATCACCATATTTGATGGCTGCCTGTCTGCTAAAAACAAAAGTGGCGTGAGAGACTCTGCTGAAGGTAGCAACTTGAGGGACACTTTTCATGTGTTATATTTCTTACAAAGTACTTCAGAATGACAAGAAATGGTCTTGTAAGAGGTGGACCATGACTGCAAAATTGCAAATGGATAAGAAGGATATTGCTGCAACAGGGACACAGGTAAAGAACCTGAGAGTTATTAATTATCATAAATACAATTGAATTAGCTCATCACTGACAGCTGATGGTGTTAGAATGCCCAAGTCCGTGAACAACAGAGTAAGATACTGAGGAGGAGTGTAATCCCTTTTAGATGATTCAACTTCAGCTGATTGAGGCACAGGTACGCTGAAGTTAATCATGCACGGTGTTGGGGACATGTCCCTTTGATCAAGGGGAGAAAGTCTAGTGAACTGCATATCAAAAACAAAAGGTCAAACGAAACTGCTGAGAATCACAAAATTGAGCATAGCATTATAAACAGTGACATTTTATGTAGAAAACATTTAGAATGTCACAAATCAATATAACTAGGTAAACTTTACATTGCATAAAATGTTATAAAATCAATATCGAGCACAATACTCAGCATAACAGCTTATAAAGTAACCATTTCTGCACAAAAATATCTAGATCATCATTTATCACAATCAATAAAAGCAACTGGATCAAACAATTCCTGTCAAATCAATATCCAAATTCTAGTACTTGATAATCTTAGTGCGTTGTGGTCAATGTAACTCATATTTAACTTTCATTGGATTATACCAATTGAAGTCACTTTTAAAATTACTATGAATGACCAACATTCCATGCACCAATTGTACAGCAATCCCCTACAGTATAGAAAGGTTCTCCTCCAAGCTTTACAGAGACTTCTGAGAGCCCTGGTTTCCAATCTTTTCTCTCAAGCTTTGGTCTTCACTAGCTGCGTGTTTGCTATAGTGTCCTTACCCTCACAAGACTAGATGTATTTTGCATTTGTAATTGATAATGAAATCAGCAGGTTTTACCCCCTTTTAACAAAGTTTGTTCAGTGTTTCAATGGTTGTTGACTCCATCACCTCCTAGGATTATTTCATTCTTTCTCAAGAAACAATTAAATAATCTTAGGATTAGTTCATCACCTCCGAGGGTCTGAGGACCAAGTCCACAGCGGGGTCAAGGCACAGTGCCCCTCACAGATTCTGGAAGAAGCAACCCTATCATGTTCCCACCCCCACCAACAAGCCCAAATTAAGGCCTTTGAGACCACATGGACCTTCACAGCACGTCATTCTTCATAATTTAATCACTTTTAATATTAACCATCAATAAATCAATGCAATATTATCAAAGAAAACAATTGCATATCCTGTCTGCCAAATTTTCCTATCTCACAAATTTTTGACAATTTTCTCAGCAAATTTTTTGGCTAGTTTTTAGGTAATTGTCCAGTCCCATTTTCCTCATGATGCTCATGAGTTATTGAGTTACTCACCTTATTTTTATGCCATGGTTACAATCAGGTCTAAAGCATCAGTACTCCCCAAATAAACTATCTGCTTAATTTTTTTCTCCTATCAAGATATTTTACATAGAAGAATTGTACGTCATAGAAACAAGAATCTACTTAGTAGCATCTTGAGCGATCAAAGAAACAAGAAAAAGAAGCATTAGACTAATTACCTTTGCTAACATTCATGTTTTACTTATTATGTTCTTATCAGCACTTGAAATAATGTTCCCCATTCATGTTTTACTTATTAGGTGCATTTTCTCTTTGTGATCCCCTGGAGTCTAACAGCTTTAAATCATCAAGCTAGGAGTATCACTTTGGTGATTCTTTCCTCCTTTGCTTAGATTTTGTCCTTGGTTGCATGTAAATGTACATTTTGCTCATCTCAAAATTGATTTGGAATGCAGGTTGAGGTACCGTTGGCTTGACCAAAGACTATGTTAATGTGTTCTTGAGCTTCTACACTCAATAGAAATGTGATGCAGATCATATTTAAGTGTCACGCCAAGAGTTCCTCAAGCTTCCACTGCTCAACGTAAAATAAATTTTTTCTCCTTAGCATCAAATGGCTCTAACCACAACTTCTTCATAATGACCAAGAGGCTTTTGATAAGAAGTATATCTCTGTTTGGCTTCCATAGATAAAGGTTAAATGCCCTTCAACTTGAAATTGGATAAGAGTTCTGATGACAGGAACAAAGACCTTATACACAAGTAGAATTAATATAGTAAACACTTATAAAGCTCTCAAAATATAATGTCCATAATCACTTGTGATGAAGCCTTCTTCTGTGGCTGCTGTAAATCCTAATCAGAGTTCCACTACTGTGAATCAATCTCAGAATATCGTGCTCATTATTGCTGATGAGCAGATGACTGTTCCTTCATCGGCCACAGCTAGTGCTGTTTAAGGGATGGCAGAGAGTTTGGGAAGAGTGATGCTCAAGCATAGGTGGTTTTGTGCAGGCACCCACTACTCCAAGCATCACTCAGTGCTCCTCAAAGGAGCTTGCAGCTGCTGGTGATAGAAGGAACAAAAAGCTGATGCTGCTTTAAGACCAGTGGCTCAGGCCCCCCTATTCTGAGAAACTTCTAAGGCTGGAATGGTAGCTCTAGTCAGTTGGTAAAATGAAAATCAGCAAAGAAGATTCTGCTTTTGGATTTGGGCAATGCAGTTTTGGAGGAAGCTGAGCATTACTCAGCTATGGCTTTCATATGCAAGTTCAACTCTCTTTGGCCCAGTATGCCGGAGTTCCATGAATGGGTAATAAATTCATGGTAAGTTTTACTTGAGGAATTTATTGTAATTTACCCGTGTTCAGAGTTTCTTTGTCATTTTTTGTGACTTTGTTACAGAGACTAAATTCTGGCAAATGGTTCATGGGTGTGGAGTAATACATTTTTTTTAAACCCTGGTTTCCAGGTTTGATCCCTTGACAGAAAATTTCAAGATTGTTCCAGTCTGGATGAGATTGCATGATCTGCCTTCGCACTTTTGGCTTCCTTCTACCCTAGAAAATATTGCCAACTCCTTACATTAGTGTGATTCCATATCTCCTGAAACCCTTAGGTGCTTTCATTCTACTTATGCCCATATTTTAGTAGAGCTTGACTTATCCTTGGGTTTCCCTGCAGAAATCTGGCTGGCAGTTGGTTAATATTTGGTAGCAGCCTCTTGATTAAGAGAAGTCGGCCTTAAAAACTTGGAACTGTTTTGGTATTGATCACTTGTCAAGTGCATATTTGATTAAAAAACATAAAGCTTGTATTACAACAGGGTGGCAAGATGCAGATCTGCAGCATCAGATAGTTGGTTGCTCCCTGGATCCTACTTCTCCCAAAAGTTGGCTAGTCTCACCGGTTGGGATCTCTATGGTTCGGGTGGAAGAAAAGTCTAAGATAAAATTGTTGTTGATAGTGCAGTTCAGTGTTGGCATTAATCTGTGAAGTCTGACAGTTTCTTCAGCAGTTAAAAAGGATGTTTTCTCTGGATCATTGCATCCTTCCTCTAGAGAGACTATTTTGGAAATGCCTCCAATTCTTGAGATAGCTTGAGAGGTAAAAATAATGTTACCTATGAAGGTGCAGCTCAAGAGAAACAAAGCATTTTGTTCTTATCTATAACAAGAGGATGTGCTAAAGCTATTGGCACTATCTTCGATCAATGATGTTAATGTTCTGGGTTATTACAGAGACTGATGATTTGATACTTTATTTTCTAAACAAGATTTTTCTTGTGATGTGGGTTCTTTAGGAGAGGGGAATGTTGGCATGAAGGCAGTTTCAGAGAGAAACTAAATTGATTCTTCCCAAACGATTTTAAGATCTCATATTAAAAAGGGATTGGTCAATTTGTGGTGTTGCTTGAATTGTTTTTTCAGGCATGGGAGCCCCGATAGAACCCCCAATTAGTTAATCAAAATATTAATACTATTTTTTTTTTTAAAATTTGGTCAGTAAACTTGGAATAACTCAAACATGGTATGGAACTTAGCATCGCAAGAGAAAAGTAATTGGCAACACAATATATGCATCCCTACAAAATCTTTACCCAACCTAGGAAAATCTTAATTTTTAGACAAATTCACAATGTCAAATGAGAAGTGTCATAGAAAGACTAAATTAACACGAGTGTAATCAAAGTTTGACAAGGAAGTCAAGATCTATCTTCTCGTCAAGCTTCAATCCAAATGGATGAAAAAATTCTAGCACAACTCCCAAGGTGGGCCAAAGGCAATATCAGAACAAAATCTGATATATTAGGATAAATTGTTCTAGACAATGAAAACTTCCTTCTGAAAAAACATTCATGTCCGAAGTAAAAGAATGCAAACTGATGATGCAATTGAATCCTCAACTGCAAGCATGCACTGAATTACCTTCCTAAGAAAATCTCTCCTTGAACAATAATACTACATGATGAAAACTACAAACTGTATCACTGAGTATTGTCCTAGATGCCCATGTACCCATTCCCCCACAATGCTAGTACTGGTTCAAGTCTGCCCTAGGTGCATTATAGCATTTCCCAGGAGACCCTCATAATAGCATCACTCTAGGTACATCCATTTTCTCAGATACTGCCATGGGTGTAAGTTGTTACCATCTAAACAAATTAAAATAGCATTATGAAAACAAACATTACATACACAATAAAATTGCATAAAAGAATATACACATAATTAACTAAAAATAACTCATATCTATCCCCCCGTATTTTAAACAGGTATTGCATTACATGCCTTGTAACCATCCCTGCATTGTCTTGGTCCTGATTCATGTATGCCTTGGGTATGTTATCAAGCATTGGTTTGGAGGTCCTTATAACTTATAAGTCTATGATAGACTACCCAGGTACAACCTACACCAGGTATACCTATCTTAACAAAAAACAAACGTTATAAACACACAAAAAAGCAACACACCTATCTAACCACACTTCAATTAATGTATATCTTACCCTGCACCACAAACTTGAAATTGGATGAGAGTACTTATGAAAGATCCCTGATGGATCTCTTTTGCTGATCTGCTGTAATTTTTATTATTTTAAATTTATTTTTCCCGTTTATTAATATTTTCTTTCAGAAATAGACAGAAGTTGCAGAAGGGTTGGATTCTTTTTGTGTTTTGATGATTTTTCAACAAGTAATAAATGAAGTACAAGTACATGAACAAAGTACTAAAAATGAAGTTCATATAGAGCCAAAACAAATTCGATTCAAGGCAGATTTCTGAATATAAAATCAAATATTTGACTAGATGAAGATTTCCAATAATTTCAAGAAGATTACAATCAGGAATGAACCCAACCTGGATGCTGAAAGAGTAATATAACTAGGAATCAAGCTGCGGCAAGATTCCAGCCCTCCAAGTGCTGCACGTGGGAAGGAAAGTGCCTGCCAGGTACACCCATACGGCTGCCAAGTACACCCAACTGGATAGAAACCCCCAAACCCCACGCTGAACTCTGTCAGAATCACTGAAACCCCCAGAAAGTGTGTCGTACAATCTCCAAGATGCTAATAACAGCAAGCAAATCCAAACCACTGTATTGGGGGCTACGTCCCAAACAGGCAAGGCATTGGGGTTGGCATCCCAGATGCTGAAAAGCTCTTCCAGAGCCAAAATCTCAAATTCAAGATGTAAAATGTGTAGAAGATGCCCAAGAATTAGGTCTCAACTTCCTTATAAAACCTTCCCACTTAGCTCGAACCCTAAAAGTGACTCAATGTGGCGTTTAGGGTTAAAATGTTATATTTCTCATTTTAAGTTGCCAAGTGCATAGAAAACGACCTTTTTTCAAATATAAAGAAATCCGTTCACCGAAAGGATCCGAGTCAAGAGAGAAATATTTAGAAAAGTCCAAAACCTTTCCAACGAGCTATTACACCAAGGGATACGCATCTAGATGAGGCCAAAAACCCCTTATTACTCCAAAATGGCTATAAACATAGCCTTATTTAAATAATAAATGCTAACTTAGGAAATATTAAAAATATAACCCAAATAGCTGCAAAATGCTCAAATGACACCACAAACCAAAAAGTCAACCTGCCACCTGTTTGTGACTGAAGTCGGAAATCAAGGATCCACTGGCAATCTCATCCCTAAAATCTAGGGATGCTCCTAGAAACTAGGAAACAAACCCAAATCCTCTGAAACTGACCCCAAGGAATAATCTCAAGGAGACCCAACCCTGGGTATGGTCATAACCTCCTAAATAGTAGGGATACCCTCCATAAACGTAGGAACTGCCTCCTAAAAATAAGGAACTGCTCCAAACTGATCAACTACTGCCAGAACACCAAGTCCCAAACACTGTATAACCACACTGAGTCTCTATCCATCATTGTCAGCCTACAAGACCCCATAATAAGCTGACTCACATGTCTCTGCTAGATAGAGCTAAAGAGGGGACATGACAGTCCTCCCCTCTTGGAGATGCTTGCCCACAAGCAACTGTAATGCTGGATGTTGTAAAATGGCCTCACCCTCCCAAGTGGCATCCTCTATGGGAAGATCTCTCCAACGTACCAAATACTCACGAATCACCTTGCTTCTCAACCGCCGTTCCCTCACCTCAAGAATCTCCTCAGGAACCAAAGTCAATTTACCTTCCTCATCCATGGGAGACAAATCGGGTGAAACTGTAATATGCTGTCCAAGGGCCTTTTTCAAGCAAGATACATGAAACACATTATGAATTTTACTGCCTGGTGGTAACTCAACCTCATAAGCAACCTCTCCAACTCGTCTGAATACCCTGTATGGTCCATAAAAACATGGTTTGAGCTTCTCAGCTCCCCCCCCTTTAAGGGTGCTTTGCCGGTATGGCTGTAAGCAAAAGAAAACCATGTCATCCACCTCAAATGCTCTCTCAATCCTATGCCGATCAGCGTATATCTTTTGCTGATTCTGTGCATGCTGTAAATTCTCCCTGAGAGATCTCATGATATCCTGGTTCTCCTGTAACCAATCCTGAGCCAAAGGAACTCATTGTCACTCAGAGCTAAATCAATGAAGGATAATGCCTCATAGCCGTAGAGAGCTTTGAAAGGCGTCATACCAATGGACATATGGTGCGTAGTATTATAACAATACTCGCCCAGATACAACCAACGTACCCATGCCTTCTGCTGCCTTGACACATAGTTACGCAAATATCCCTCAACCCACTTATTGACTATTTCGGTCTGTCCATCTGTTTGAGGGTGGTAACTAGTACTAGGTGTCAACTCAGTGCCTGCTAGCCTAAAAAGTTCTTGCCAAAAGGAAAGCATGAATCTGCTGTCCCTGTCACTCACTATGGTCTTGGGAAGACCATGGAGTCTAAATACCTCTCTGAAAAATAGCTCAGCCACCTGAGATGCTGTAAAATCAACTGCAATGGGAAAGAAGTGGGCATATTTTGTTAGCCTATCCACGACCACATAGATACAATCCTTCCCTTGCACCTGAGGAAGACCTATAATGAAGTCCATAGAAATCCCAGTCCACTTCTGTTCTAGTATAGGCAAGGGCTATAACAACCCAGTAGGATAAGTATGCTCCGACTTGTTCTGCTGACAAGTCATACACTCACGGACATGCCGCAAAACATCATCTTTGAGACCCTTCCAAGAGAATCTCTCTCGAACCGCTCTGTAAGTCTTAACATACCCTGGATGTCCTGCTGTAGGAGTATCATGGAAAGCATGCAAAATTTGTTCCTTCAATTGTGAACTCGGAACAAGATAAACCCTACCCTTGTAATAGATAATATCATCTACCACACTGTATCTGTCATCCACTATCAAACCATCCATGACCTCACAAGCATGCTGATTTTTGGAATACTCAACCAAAAGTTGAGCCTTCCAATCTGCTGAAATCTCGCTCAATGAACATAGGGCAGCAAGTGAGGGTTTCCTAGAGAGTGCATCAGCCACAGTATTATTCTTCCCCTTTATGAATTCGATATCGAAATCATAAGCCTGAATCTTGCTCACCCATTTTTGCTGTCGATCATTGAGCTCTGTCTGATCTAGGAAATATTTCAAACTGTTGTGGTCGGTTCTTACCACAAATTTGCTGCCAACAAGATACTGTCTGAATTTGGCTAAAGCATGCATAATAGCCAACATTTCCTTATCATAGGTAGAATACAACCTCTCATTATCTCGCAGCTTCCGGCTCTCATAGGCAATGGGATGTCTGTTCTGTATCAACACAACTCCGATGCCCAGACCTGAAGCATCACACTCTAGGACAAATGGCTGTGAGAAATCAGGTAATGCCAAAACTGGACAAGTGCTCATAACCTCCTTGAGTCTATCAAAGACTCCCTGTGCCTGTTCTGTCCATCTGAACGCCCCTTTCTTTGTGAGGTCTGTCAAAGGTGCTGCCAACTGAGAGAAACCTCTCACAAATCTTCTGTAATAAGCACATAAACCAAGGAACCCACGTAACTCAGTAATGTTCTAAGGGCGGGGCCAATCCTGAATCGCCTGAATCTTCTCCTCATGCACCTTCACCCCATCAGTACTGATCACATGGCCCAAATATAAAACCTCCCTAAGTTCAAACTCACATTTGGATAACTTAGCAAATAGAGACTAGGTCTCCATAATGCTAAGTACCTCCTCAACATGTCTGAGATGGTCCTCCCAAGTACGACTGTAAATCAATATGTCGTCAAAGAACACTAGAACCGACTTCCTCAACTGCTTGTTGAAGATATGGTTCATACAGGACTGGAAAGTGGCCGGTGCATTGGTAAGGCCAAAAGGCATTACCAGAAACTCATAGTGCCCATAGTGACAACGGAAGGCAGTCTTGTGTACATCCTCTGCTCGTACACGTATCTGATGGTAACCTGAACGAAGATCAATCTTAGAGAAGTAGATAGCTCCATGAAGCTCATCCAACAACTCATCAATGCGTGGAATAGGGTATCTGTTCTTGATTGTCTTCTTGTTCAAGGCTTTGTAATCTATACACATCCGTAGAGTCCCATCCTTCTTCTTAACAAGCACTACAGAAGAAGCAAAGGGGCTAGAACTAGGCCGAATGAAACCCATATCCAACAACTCATGAATAGTCTTCTCAATTTCATCCTTATAGGCTCTAGGATGACGATATGGGGTACTAATCACTGGCTTCGCTCCATCCTCCATCTCTATACCATGCTCAAAACCTCTATCTGGAGGCACTCCAGAAGGTATGTCACCAAATACTCTCCCATGACGGTCCATCACTGACTGAATATCAACATGAAATACCCTGCCATCCTGAGGTGTAGGTGTTTTGGACTTCACCAAACAATGTGTAGCCCAAATCACATCATTATGTCTAATAATAGTCTCCATCTTGCGAGAAGACACCTCCTTAGGTCCACCATCTGAAGCTGCCCTCAAGATAGTCTTCTTCCCCCCAGAAAGGAACTCTAACTGCATACGGTGGTGATCAATAATGTAACGCCCAATACCCTGTAACCACTGCATGCCCAAGACCACATCATAATCCTCTAATGGAAGCAAATAAAAATCATCGGTCAGAGTATAATCCCCCATCTGAATACTAAGCTGTGGAATCCGTTTAGTACAGCCCAAAACTACACCATCTGCCACCTTCACTCCTCATACTGTAATCCACGCCTCTCCACTAACTTCTGATCAATAAAGTTATGCGTGGCACCTGTGTCTACCAAGCTCATGACCCGCTTGCCCTTCAGTGTACCTTTCAATTGAAAGGCATGAAATTTAGGATAACTGGAGAGGGTAGCCATAGTTACTTTGGCTGTCGCCAAAGGCTCAGGGGTATCTAACTCTAACTGTGTCTGCACCTGCTCAACATCCTCCATGCTATCCTCAGTGTCAGTGTCGGGTACCTCCTCATCCCCTAACTCAGATGTCACCTCAATCAAATGAACCTTTCCTTTACCCATACAACGGTGTCCTAGTTCCCAAGGTTCCTTGCAGGAAAAGCATAACTTTTTCCTTCTCAATTTGTTCCTCGTCTCCTGATTCATCCAAGGGGGTCTAGATGATGACCCTCCTTTATTCTGTGAAGTATTGGCCTTCTGTGCAGGCCGAGAGTCCCTGAATGGCTTCTTATCTGCCTGATAAGAAGTGGGAACGGTATCCAGTCTCAATGTCACATCAATGGCCTCCTTAAGAGTGGCCGGCTGGAAAGCACGTACCAATCCCTTAAGTCTATCTTGCAATCCCTCAATAAATAATATCACACTCCGCCTCTGGGGCATATCAAGTACCATAACCACAATATGCTGGAACTCATTAATAAAAGCTTCTGCATGCCCAGTCTGTCTAAGATGTGCCAACTCTCTATAGTAGAGCTCTGTATCCTTACGGTCAAACCGAGTGATGAGTCGTTTAGTGAACTCGGCATAGGAACGTACCAAGACGTGATCCTGGGTGACCAATCCATGGTGCCACCAATCATAGGCAATCCCGTCTAGATGCAACACAACAAACTGAATAGCCTCACGCTCAGGCATGGGCCTCAAGGATAGATATATGTCCAGCTTGTGCACCCAAGCTCGTGCACTCGTATCACCAGAGCCATCATATGTAGCCAATGTGATCTTCCCAGTAGCTCTATTGAGGTCATAGTTCTGCTACTGTGGTGGTCTATAACCACGATCTCCTCTGAACCTAGCTATATCTCTACGCTGTGCACAATACTGGGGAAGAGGGAAAACATCCCTAACCTCTGGGGGTAGGGCTCTCCACTCAGCTGTGGCTGCCAAAACTGACTCTTGGAACCCAACCTCTAGTGGATCTACCTGTGCTGGTTGTTCACCTGGTACAAACTGAGGAAGCAAAGGTCTATCCGTAGCAGGTGTACAATGGCATTCCCGCCTAGAGGAATGAAGGGAGCTCCCAACTAATGAATGGGACCGATGGCTACGCTGACTGCCTGCCATTGAAACTGATCTGCTCCGCCCATGTCTGCCCCTATGTCTATCCAACTCCATTCGTGCCAAGGTTTCCTGTAATTTGTCAAGTGTCTAGACTATCCTGGGCTGTGAAGTGATGAGAGTTCTCATCATCTCCCGTTCTTCATCCTCAATCCGGTTCTGTCTAGCACCCCCTTGTTCATCCGCCATACTGGGTACCTGTTCAAATCCACTCTCACGCTCCTGTTGAGCTACCCTGCGTGTATAATACCTGTGTATCTCCTCTCTACCCGGATGCATAGAATAAAATGTAACCCTAGTGTGAAAATTCCACACAAACCCTACAGGCTGGCAGGATGATAGCTCTGATACCACTGAAAGATCTCTGATGGATCTCTTTTGCTGATCTGCTGTAATTTTTATTATTTTAAATTGATTTTACTCGTTTATTAATATTTTCTTTCAGAAATAGACAGAAGTTGCAGAAGGGTTGGATTCTTTTTGTGTTTTGATGATTTTTCAACAAGTAATAAATGAAGTAGAAGTACATGAACAAAGTGCTGAAAATGAAGTTCATATATAGCCAAAACAAATTCGATTCAAGGCAGATTTCTAAATATAAAATCAAATATTTGACTAGATGAAGATTTCCAATAATTTCAGGAAGATTACAATCAGGAATGAACCCAACCTGGATGCTAAAAGAGTAATATAACCAGGAATGAAGCTGCGGCAAGATTCCAGCCCTCCAAGTGCTGCACGTGGGAAGGAAAGTGCCTGCCAGGTACAGCCGTACGACTGCCAAGTACACCCAACTAGATAGAAACCCCCAAACCCCACGCTGAACTCTGTCAGAATCACTGAAACCCCCAGAAAGTGTGTCGTACAATCTCCAAGATGCTAATAACAGCAAGCAAATCCAAACCACTGTATTGGGGGCTATGTCCCAAACAGGCAAGGCATTGGGGTTGGCGTCCCAGATGCTGAAAAGCTCTTCGAGAGCCAAAATCTCAAATTCAAGATGTAAAATGCGTAGAAGATGCCCAAGAATTAGGTCTCAACTTCCTTATAACACCTTCCCACTTAGCTTGAACCCTAAAAGTGACTCAATGTGGCGTTTAGGGTTAAAATGTTATATTTCTCATTTTAAGTTAAGTGCATAGAAAATGACCTTTTTTCAAATATAAAGAAATCCGTTCACCGAAAGGATCTGAGTCAAGAGAGAAATATTTAGAAAAGTCCAAGACCTTTCCAACGAGCTATTACACCAAGGGATACGCATCCAGATGAGGCCAAAAACCCCTTATTACTCCAAAATGGCTATAAACATAGCCTTATTTAAATAATAAACGCTAACTTAGGAAATATTAAAAATATAACCCAAATAGCTGCAAAATGCTCAAATGACACCACAAACCAGAAAGTCAACCTGCCACCTATCTGTGACTGAAGTCAGAAATCAAGGATCCATTGGCAATCTCATCCCTAAAATCTAGGGATGCTCCTAGAAACTACGAAACAAACCCAAATCCTCTAAAACTGACCCCAAGGAATAATCTCAAGGAGACCCAACCCTAGGTATGGTCATAACCTCCTAAATAGTAGGGATATTCTCCATAAACGTAGGAACTGCTTCCTAAAAATAAGGAACTGCTCCAAACTGATCAACTACTGCCAGAACACCAAGTCCCAAACACTATATAACCACACTGAGTCTCTATCCATCATTGTCAGCCTACAAGACCCCATAATAAGCTAACTCACATGTCTCTGCTAGACAGAGATAAAGAGGGGACATGACAACTTATGATGGCAAAAAAGGCCTTATTGACAAGTAGAATTAGTAAAAATAAACATTAATAGAACTAGCATAAAAAAGTTGGTCAATGAACCTGGAATAACTCAAAAATTATTTGTAACGTAGCAACAAAAGAGAATTGCTTGGAAACACAATATACATCCCTACAAAATCTCTGAACAACCTAGAAAATCTTATTAATTTAGACAAAACTTGTGATGACAATGACAAAAGTTGTACAGAGACCAAATTAACACATGATGGAATAGCAAATTCTAGCACATTTCTTAAAGTAGGCCACAAGCTCATATCAAAAAAAAAATCTGACATTGTAGAATATAAGGGAAAATTGATCTAGCAACGAAAAAATTCTTTAAAAAAGATTTCAAGAGAAAATTTAAACAATCAAACTACTGATGCAATCAAATACTCAACTTCAAGTATGCACTGAACTCTCTTGCTAAGAGGTCAAGTCCATCTTCAAACAAAACTACTACATTCTCAAAAACCACAAACTATGTTTCTAGGTTTTGTCCTAGGTTTTGTTCCCAGCCTAGCATAATTCTACTATTGATTCATGTATGCCCTGGTACATCATTGAGTATTTCCCTAGAGACCAACACAGTAGTATCACTCCAATCTAAGTCATTGCGTTCAAGTTGGAGTTTGAATTTGTCAACATTAAAATTCGGATGAAATTCGGCATGAGAAAAAAATTCGTCATTAAATTCATTTTATATAAATTTGATTTTTTAGAAAATATAAATAACATATCTAAAAAATATGAAAATAAGCAATATTAAATTTGTTTAATTTAATTTAAATTGTCAAATTTTATATAGTAATAATTAACAATAATATTCAAAAATATTAATATTAAATATTAATATGTTAAATGTTTTTGATTAATAAAGCAGTGAGAACAAGGGCATTGACCCTTTACATAGCATAAATATTAACGAAACCACAATGCAGAAACAACACTATAACAGCATTAACAACAACTAATAGCAAAAAGAGAACAAGTCTTTAGAAATCAGAAACAACAGCAAAAAACACAAAAACAAACTATAGGGGTGCCTTGCGCACCCCAGTGGCATCCATGGCAGTGTTCCATTCATTGGACAGGAACTTGTAAATGTCCCTAGCCTTTTGCTTATCCTCCTTCGTGTCCGCAGTACGTTCCCTCAACAGAGAGAGGGTGAGCGCCGAGCTATGTAACACCTGCAAATGAAATTTGTTAAGGCCCGCCATTTGGGCATCTCGGGCCTCCATCTTGCTCTTGAGCCGATTGACATCATCCATGATAGCCTGCAATTCAAGCACGGGGCCTAGGTTCTCAATCCTCTGCGTGATGTCCAACACGTCCGTGCGCAGCTTTTCCATTTGCTGCAAAGTAGGGACACCTCGGGGGTTCACAACAACCATGTCATCCGTAGTCTTTTCCATCTCCTTGGGCACATCTTCAGCAGGGGGGTAGTCAATGTCATTACCCAGGCCCATCAGCGAGAGAGATTGCATCACCTGTTCTGCCATCTTTAAATCCGGGTCCAAGTTACCAGAGTCCAGGGCTTTGTTATTAGAAATATCCTCACCCATGACACCCTCAGTGCCCATGTTCATAGGGGTCGTATCCTTAACATCAATAGGGTCCTGGGTTTGCATCTTAGAATTGCCCGTGTCAGTGGCACCAGTAGTGGTTGGAACCATGGGGTCCCTAGTCATATCCACATCCACAACATCCCCATCAGTGGCCCCCATAGTGGTATTAGGGTCCTCTCCCTCCTTGTCCCCAATGGGGTCCTCCTCCGAGTCAATATTTTCGATCACTGGGGTCTTCTTCTTGCGGCTTTTGGAAGCCAATCTGGAGGATCTCCTTTTAACCTCAGAATTAGGGGAAGGATTGTCATTCTCAACATCCTCAGAGGATGAATTGTCATCAAAGACAATACGTTTGCGTTTAACAGGGGTTTTTCCTTTGCCCTTGGACAGGGAGCGGGAAGCACTGGGAGAGGCTGATTGAGTCAAACTGGGGGAGACCGTAGATAAGGAAACAACAGAGGCATAAGAAGGCAAAGACATGGTGGCCATAGCAAAGCCTTCATGAGGATACTAGAAAAATCTGGGGAAGGCCATAGACAAGGCAGCAAGCTACTGAGGAGTAGGCATGGGGGGCTGAGAGAGCAAGAGGTTCCGGGGGGGCAAAGGGCCTCATGGAATTTATACAGCCTGTAAATGAGGCCCTGGTGAAGGAGGTAGGACGGCTTATCCCCATGCTTGGGATCCATGGTGTCTTTAACAGAGCTTTCAATAGAGTGCAGTAAATAAAAGGGCAGACAGAGCAAATCATTATTGCGGAAATGATTGAGAAGGGGCAAATGATAGTAGTAGAATACCTTGTGCCTGCCCTCGAGAGTGAAGTACTTCATGATCATAAGGCAGATCATGTTCCATGGGTGTTTGAGCTCCTCCTGAGCAAACACACCCTGGAGTTTGACAGGTTCTTCACAGTTGCGTAAGAATCGTTTCAAACCTTTGCTATTGGCAACATGGCTAGTATGCTTCCAGCGTCAACCGTCAAGGGTCAGCTTCGTAGCCTAGGCAATAGTCTCCTCAGAGACATCAAAGGAAATGTCGTCCACCGAGACACGCTTCCCAAACCAAGAGGAGGCAAAAGCAGCCGAGAGCTGCTCATCGTGGCCCTGCAGACATTCTAAAAAATCAGCAACCCCTCCTTCAACGCATAAATTCCAAACCAGGGGGTCCTTCAACCCATAGCTTCCACAGTTGTTGGATAAGGGGGTTGGAAGAGGGGCCCCGAAACTCCTGGGACAAATTTAACTGATTATCATTCATAATCCAACATATATTGAGCTTGCTGTAGACCATCCCCTAGAGCTCTCGAGTACAGGCACAGTGGAGGAAGAGATGAGCAGGACTTTCCTCATCAGTTTTGCAGAGGATGCATCTGTTAGGGAATTGGAATCCCCGCTTCACCAAATTGTCTTGGGTCAAAATTTTGTTGAGGAGAGCAGTCCACCAAAAGAAATTAACCTTGGGGATGAGTTGGGGATTCCAGACCTCTTTCCAGATAGAGGTGTAAGCAGGTTCTCTTAGCAAGCTGGTGTAGGCAGTTCTGACAGAGAAGTCTCCAGAAGGATCCCACTTCCAAATGAATCTATCTTTCCTAGGAAAAAGGGGGAGGAACGTACTGTTGACGTGTCTGAAATCGCATTGCTGCAAACTCCATACGGCCAACGCAGAATAGAATAGCCGACTGATTATCCTACTCTCTCTTTAGATAAGGAAGTCTCTAATGCTGTTTTCTAAGTTTGATCAAAGGAGACAACCTCAAGGTTTCTTTTGTCAGGTCTTGACTGCGGGATCTCTCAGTGGCTTGATGTGTTTATGCTGGAAACACAAGGGGACTTACGTTTAATTGGCAATTCTATGAATAAGTTCTTCGGAACCTTTTACGGTCTTTCCATCAGGTGATATTGGCTAATTTGAAGCTGTTTTAGCAAGACTGCAGATTTTCCGAATAGATAAAAAAGGGGAAAAGGGAAGAAAGGATAGAGAGAGAGAGACATGAACTGTAAATTCTAACTAGGACAGCAGATTCAATTAAGCACACAGACACCTCCAGGAAACTAGATTAGGCATCATCAGTCATTCAGACGCAATGCTTGCATAAACTTAGTGCAATCTTCAAAGGAGAAACCAGATTTTCATATTACCAAATACGATATTAGAACTTCTACATTCATGGTATATATATTTGATAATCGAACTGAGCATAAAATGGTCCAGATTAACCATGCGGAAAGGAAAAGCAATCAGCTATCCTCTAATGGTATGGACTGTGAAGGCTCTATCAGATGCTTGATTAAAAAAAACTGCTATGCAAAATGAATAGACATAATTAAAAGCTTTCAAAACTAAGTGAAGAAGGAGACCATGCACTCACAAGGAAACTTGAAAATAGTCTTAATCCATTGTATTAATTCCTGCAAATTCCTTCAGAGCTTCCGCAACAATCCAAGAACTTCTTACAAAATGAGGGAAAACCAGTCCCTTAAATAGGCCTCAAAAAGGGATGAATGGCCTGGATTAAATCTAAATAAGTGGCCCAGACTCACCATAAAGCAGGGCTGCCCATACCCATAAATGGGAGGCAAATATCAACAACTACCCCAAAATGGGCAATAACTACCCGAAAAGGGATAATTACAACAATTGGAATAATCCAAAAAAGGTGTATAAAAAGCTTTACAATTTGTTGACCAAAAGTCAACTGTCACCCTTTTGGGATAAAAGTGCACTTTTAAGATTTGGAGGGAAAAGAGCACTTTTGAGAAACTACTTTCTCTATTTTGGTTTCACACTCTTTCTTTAGAAACTGGTCCTCGTCATGCAGGTATTCCCGCCATAAATCACGACCTGCCGCTCGTTCCTTGCGAACGTATTCCTGAAATTTGATACATAACTGGAAGAGGAGACTGAAAGGTGGCATGGGAGGGTGCCGAATTTTGTACTGCATGCCCTCGAGATACTGGTCTACGTGCCTTAAACCGTCCTTCCAGCTGGAGCGATTACGCTCGAAGCACAATATGTCTGAATGGAACTGACCAACAAAACTCAAGTCTCCAACAGAATAAGAAACCCTATCTCCCCCCAACCTTTCTTCCCAGTTTGGCCGGATTACACTGTCGGATAGGTCATTTATCCATCCTGAAACCATTGATCGGAGGATGGTCTTACCTAGTTCTTGCATGTTCCCCAGAATTACCTCACATGCGTCATTTTCTTTGTCAATAATTTCCTGGGCGTCGTTCTTCATGGTGACGGTCCAGTACCATTCCTTGAGAACACTGATGCCATGGGGATCTAGGATGTCAAACAGTGTGGGAATCTACGTATGTGTCCAGAAAAGAGCTCTCATGAGGGGAAGGGTAGAGGCCGCTACTTCGTGCATGTGAAGGGATTCCCTCTTTACCTCCAACAGCCTGACTAGAGTGAGCTCTCGATGGAGAACCATTTCCTTCACCTCCCTAAGGATCTGTTCTCCCTTTTTCTTGATGTCCTGCATCCATTCCTTGACGGCCTTTGCGGTATCCCGAATTCCTTCAAATTCAGTTGTGGTCCTTTGTGCCAATGCCATTGGGGGAATATGGGATTCGGAGGGGTTGTGTAATGGCCGTAGGAGCTTATCGATGTATCCCTCGGCTTGTTCAGCACGGGCCCGATACATATCCTTTTCCGCAGTGATCTCCTCGAGCTGTCTGAGTATGTTCTGCACTGAATCCTTTAATTCCTCCTTTTCCTGCTCTTTTGTAGCTCGTCCGATGGGGACAGTCGTAATGCTATAATCTGCCAGTGTTATTTGATCTGCTGGCTTGTCTACGGGCGGGGTGGCAATATGAAGAGTGCGGTTCCTTTGCTCATCCCTGGTTACCTTAGAATATGCCCTTGGTTTCTTCTTCCCTTTAGTTTTTGCTTGATCCATTCGTGAGAAGATATCCTCTAGATCGATGGGTGCTTTGGTGGCGGCCCTGCGCTGAGCTCTGGCGATCAGCCACTCTTGAGGCACTGTCTAGGTTGATGATAGGGTCAAGTTAGCACCCTGTTCTCCTATGCTCTCAACCGGCTGACCACAAATTAGCGGCTGCCCCGCCATCGGAGGGGTGAAAGAGGGAGGAAGCTCCTTGCTTGCAGCTGAGTTCTTCCCTATTTCGCTGAACAATTGTCTGACATCCTCCTGTGAAGGTTGCTCCTCGGTTCTCTCAAGCTCATGAATTTCGTCTATCCTTTGTTCTCCTTCGACGGTCGAGTCGTCCTTGGCTGTATTGAGGAGTAGCAATTCGTGACGGCTTTGCTGGGTAGGTTCATGCACTTCGATCCCTTGGGTGGATGGGATTTCTCCTTCCTTTATTTGGTCACCCAGTTTGGTCAACTTGGGGCCTTTTGGCTCGGTGTCCGGTATATCAGGTGCAGGAGGATCGTTGGCCTCGAATGCATCGATGTCGCTCTGGGAAGGCGGAGCAGGTACGCAATCCAACTCTATGGCATCGTCGGACGAACTGGAGTCCTTTGAAGATGAAGTGGCCTCTGGCCTCCTTATGGGAATCTTCTCCCTTCTTGTTCTTTTGGACGTCCGAGTCCCTCTGCAAGCCTTAGCTTTCTTTCTTTTCTCTGGTTTCTCAGTCGATGTCCCTTCGTCTTCAGAAGACTGAGAGTCGAGACTGCCCATCAAATGGTAAGTGAACTGGACCCCCTCATGGACTAGCCTCTCGATCTGATGATGTAACCACTGATCTGTGTATCTTGCTGGGGCTACCATAACTGCTTCGAAATCCGTGATTGGGTCCTGAGACCAATCAACGCCTGGCAAGAGGTGTCTTACTGCTTCGAATTCTCGGACTTGGAGGCAATTCCCTGAGTCCGTGAGCTGATCTGGGACCTGACGGTATTCAAAGAGTCGCATCTGCTGCACACTCAACCTAGAATATTCCCGTCGCCTGACTTCGTAGTCATCGGAGCAATTTTTCCAATAGTCTTCAACTAACTCCTTTGCTCTGTATCTTCGACCATAGGCCCTTTTTGCTAGATTATCATGATCGAAGTACTTTCTTGGGAAATGGTCCTGGAGGCCATAAGAGGCTAGCTCTGCAAGGGACTCCTCTGCTAGGGTGGGGGTTCTCAATTGGACATCATGGCTGCCTATGATCATAGGAAATGTGAATCCAGCATGCTTGCTCTCTCGAAGTAATATGCCGGCGGGGCGTGATTGCCTTGCCACCTCCATGAGGATTACTTTATCGGTTGGGTATCGTGGAAGTCGAAGGGGGGCACCATCGAAGCCAGCTATTCGGATGTAGGAAAACCTTGGGAATTGAATGAACCAGGCTCCATACCTCTGCACTAAAGTGGTAGCTTGCTCCGAGAGCCTTATGTGTAACCCTCCCTGCATTAGCCTGACCAGGCGCATTGTGAAGGCGTCATTGACGCGCTCATACTGACCAACCGCGTAAGCCGGGCTGTTCTTTTCCCTTTGAGCTATATCCTGGTAATGCAGCTGCGGGTAGCAATCATAGACCCTCACCTGACCAGGCCCATTCCCGATCTCACCTTTCATTATTAATCCTGGCAGTGGCTGGTTCTTTGCGAACATATAGACCAAATAGGAGGTCATGGTGAAGTATTTCTTTGTTTCGAGCTCAATCAGCTGAGCGTGGATGTTATCGCTTATGATCTGGGCCCAGTCAAACTTAGACTTTCCGGCAAAGACCTGCTCTGTAAAATAGAACATCCACTCTTCGAAGTAGCTGGACTTAGGAAGTCCCATGACTCGGCTGAGTAAGGTGACCATATCCCCATGTTCATTATGAAAATCACTTCTGGGGGTCTTTTTCACAATCCTGGTGTTCGGAGGCCTTTTCTCCTTGAACCATTCTTCGTTAATCAATGCCCTGCATCGGGCCGGATTCATATCATATGCCCCTTGTGCTTCGTCTATGGTTGTAGCTGTGGGATTATTTGGAAAGGGGATATCAAATGCATCACCGATAGCCTCAGGGGAGAAGTCGGCGATAGTCATATTTTCCAGAAGCACTAATCTGGACTTTGGTTCGTAATGCCGAGCAGCCTCTACTACTAATTCATAGTTCTGGATTGCTGGAGGAAAACCTGCCGCTTGGGCGATGCCACTTTCCACCATCTGCCTAGGCCTGCCATATGCGTTGGGTGAGAAGACCCGATTCCTGAAGTCCTGAATATCAATGTGGCCCAGGTCGGTGTCACCAATGTTGTCCCAGACGCTCTGGACCTTCGACTCCCTTAATCCTCCCCTCTGATATTGATACTTCATTCTTTCAACCTTCCGCGGGATGTCTGATTTGGATGCTCGTGAGGTTTCGGCTGCAGCGGGTGTTTTTGATGATTCCACCGCCGATTTAGGCATCTATCCTGCACAGTCGGATGCGGATTACAAGGTGATACAAGAACGATAATGCGGGTTAGATAACAAAAGAAGTGCTCCAGCAGGCCGGGATTAGTTTAGAGTTAGTTCGGACATGGAGCAATATCATTTTAGCTAACTACTTGATTAACTTTAACAGCATCATATTCTTGAAGATTTGTGACTACGCATTATCACTTTCGGATTTTGGATTAATTTTCAACAGAGGCAAAACATGAGAATTTTCTTGAATTTGAAAAGAGATGCAGTTTCTGGCTAAACCTCGGGAGTGAATTCTAAATTTCGAATGTTTCGAACAACGTTTTATGAAAAAGAGATGTAGACTTCAAGAATTCAAGCATTGCGATCAAATTTCGTGCATTTGCCTACTTGATTTACACAATTTCAAATGACCATACGCGATAAAGCGTACTTACCTGATGGGAGCGGATGGCGAGAGATTACCCGACCTCGTCGCTTGAAGTGAACGGACGATCCTGCAAAGTTTGAATCCCAACGGTTATCCCTTTGATTTAAATTTTCACGGTTTGGCGGATGAAAGGGAATTTATCAATTTTAAATGGTTTTATCCTTGGCAATCTGAATTTAAATGGTCGAGGGGGGGGGGTTGATGCAGCGTCTTACCTTCTTGTTTTCGGATCTTGGAGAGTTCTTTCAAATTTTGAATTGCATTCTCTCTTCAACTTTGGATTTTGACGAATTTGGAGGTTTCGGAATTTAAACCTGGCTTCACTCGGCCTGCACGAAATTCAGAACTTGGACGCTATTTGCAACCTTGGAGATCTCAACCCGCTGGCGAATTTGGGAAGTCCCTGGGGTTTAGGCGAGCTGGAGATGCTTTCGGAGCTGGAAACGCTTTCGAAGTTCGTCAAAAAACCTTGGACCTGAGCGCCCACTTTGCATGCTCCAGCAACTTTGGAACTTCGGAGCTGGGAACGCGGATTGCAAACCTCGGCAAACCTTGGACCTGAGCGCCCACTTGAACTTCGGCGAGTTGGAAAACTCGGAGGACTTGCCGCCTACGTTGGGTGAGAAGACCCGTTCAAACTTCGGAGGTTTTGGTTTTTAAAGCCTCTCGCACTTCGACTTCGCGATTTCGGACCTAGGGTCCGAAAATAGCACTTCGTGATATTAAACTTCGGACCTGGGGTCCGAAAATAAGCTTTGCGTCTTACTTTATCTCTCTTCAAGGGTCCGAAATTCGGACTCAAGTGCTCATCGGGCTGTTGGACCTTAACGCGCTTTAAAAGACTTCACACCTTTTCAAAACCTCGGACCTGGGGTCCGAAAATAACACCTTGCGTTTTTAAACTTCGGACCTGGGCTCCGAAAATAAGCTTCTTAAGTGATTACGGGTGTTGGAGGCGCTTTTAAAAGATGTCGTATTAACTTCGGACCTGGGGGCGCTTTTAAAAGATTTCGCACCTTTCTTCGGACCTGGGGTCCGAAAATAACACCTAAGCGCCTTTTCGGACTTTCGGACCTAATGCGTCCTTTTTTTTGCTTTTCGCCTTCTGTTTAAGCTTTCTTCGGGGGGGTCCGAAAATAAAGATTTTGAGTTTTAAACTTCGGAGGTTTTGGCGCATTTAAAAGATTTCACGATTTAAGCTTCGGACCTGGGGTCCGAAAATCGCACTTAAGTGATTTTCGGACTTTCGGACCTCATGCGTCCATTTAAACTTCGCTTCTCTTCTTTTCCGTGTTTTCCTTTTGACGTCTCTTACCCCAGGGGTCCAAAAAGAAGATTTACGAGCCCCCATCCGAAGTTTCGGACCTTGAAACACTTCTGCAATATTAAAAAAACCTCGGACCACAAGTCTGCTTTAGCGAAGTCGAGATACTTCTAAAATTTCGGAACAGGGGTCCGAAAATAAAGATTTTGAGTGATTTTCTGGGTTTGAAGCGCTATCTTCGCAACATCTTAAAAGAACTTCGGATTGCTTTCGAACCAAGCAGGGAGCATCTGCTTTGAAATTTTCGCTCCAGGGCCCGAAATTCGGCCTTTTAGACAATTTTGGAAACTTGCACAGAACGTCGGACCTCCCACCAGCTTCGCCAGGCTCCACAAATCTGGATTTGGGAGGCATCAGAATACTAAGGCACTTGGCTTGGCGGGATCCGTCAATTCCTACCATCCTATACCTATCCAAGGCAATCTTCAAAAAATTGGAACAAAGCTCTTAGCGCTCACGCCCGAGAGCTAGACTAGTCAGGAGGACTCATCGGCTCATTATTTCAACGTCAATCAGTTTACGGATTGGTCACTAACTCGCTCGAAGAGACACGAGAAACTCTTCTTGGAACCTCAGGACAACGATCGAAAGCTTAAAACAGGAAAGGGGACCCTGTCGCCGACAGGGAGCGTGTGCAACGCACAACACGTACCAACCAAAAGCTTCTGGAGCTCTCTAGCAGCAGGGAGGAGGAAGGGATGATCAATGCAACACTCCTCCAAGGCCCTCCAAGTGCAGTTGCTGAAATAATCACTGACCCTTTTTCCAAAGAAGCTTTTGGTAGCATCTTGGAGCCTTCTAAGGGAGGGGGAAGAAGCAAGGGGTTTCTCTCCCAACCGACAATCCTCCCAGAAGAGAATATTCCTTCCATTTCCAATAAGCCACCTCAAGCCATGAGATAAAGGGTCCTTGCAGCTCAAGATGCTATTCCAAATTTTGGAACCCCTGGGAAGGCCCTCCTCTTTCAGAATAGAGGAGAAGTCCCCATTACCCAGGTATTTGGCCCTGATGATCCTTCTCCAATCCGTATCCTTATTCAAAAGCTTCCAGGCAATTTTGGTCATAAGGGCCTTATTGAACCTTGAGATCTTGCAGGTTCCCAACCCACCCATGGCCTTCGGAAGACAAACTCTGTGCCAGCCCACCAAGGCGAGCCTCTTCTTTTCTTCCATTCTCGTCCAAAGGAAAGTCTTTTGGATATTCTCCAGCTTAGCAACCATAGCCGCAAAAATCTTAAAAAGGGAGAGGAACTACACAGGGATCCCCTGGAGGGAGGAGGAGAGTAGCTGCAATTTCCTAGCACTACTAAGGAATCTACCTTTCCAACCAGCCAGCTTCTTCTGCATTCTTTCGAGGATAGAGATCGAGAAGGAATTAGAGACATCTTTAACAATCAAGGGGAGGCCCAGGTAGGTGCCAGGGAGGGAGGCCCTTTGACAACCAAGGATTCTGCAGAATTTATCTTGGAGTTGGACATGAGTGTGAAAGAAGTAAATGTTGCTCTTCTCATAGTTAATGTGTTGGCTAGAGGCCAGAGCATAGGAGTTGAGAAAGGATTTCCAAGCCTTAGCTTCCCACACAGAGGAGATACCAAAAAGAATAGTGTCATCGACGAACTGCTGCAGAACATTAGGAGGCGTCGTAGAGGCAAGTTTGATGCCCAGGAGAGATCCCCTGCGAACCATGGAGTTCAAGTTAGAAGCCAACACTTCAGCAAGGATGATAAAAAGGTAAGGGGAGAGAGGATCCCCTTGTCGCAGACCTCTGAAGGCCCTGAACTTCTCCAGGGGGCTCTCGTTGAGAAGCACAGAGTAGGTGATTGTAGATATGCATTCCCCAAAAAGTTTGATGAGTTTATCTCCAAAACCCATAGCTTTGAGAACTTTGAAAAGGAAGTTCTAGTTGACTCTATCATAAGCCTTGGAGATGTCAAGCTTGAGCACCATCCCCGACTGATGATACTTATCCATGGAGTGGATAATCTCATGAGTAGAGATGACCGCATCAAGAATCTGTCCACCCGGGACAAAACCCTCCTGGGAGGGGCTAATCAGAGGATCCAAGAAAGGTTTGAGCCTATTAACAAGAATTTTGCTGAAGATTTAATAAATAGTGTTGCAAAGACTGATAGGGCAGAAGTCCTTGAGACTAGACGCCTCTTGAGTTTTAGGGACAAGGGCAATGAAGGTGTAATTGAGCTTGTTGAGAAGCCTTCTAGATCTGAAAAAATCCCTAGTGGCCAAAACAACTCAGGGCCCACCACATCCCAGAAATCTTGGAAAAAAGCCGGGGGGAAACCATTAGGATCCGGGGCTTTAAAGGAACCCATAGCAAAAACAACGGACTTGACTTCCTCCTCAGAAACAAGGGCCAAGATGAGGTTGTTATCTTCAATCGAGAGGGGTGGTGGGAGGCAGTTGAGAAGATCCTCCCCAGCAGGGGCCCCAAAGTCACCATCTTCCCTAAAAAAAGTGGCAAAATAGTTGGTAGTTAGTCTGCTCAAACTATCCTCATCATTGACCTCTTGATTGTTATCATCCAATAGGGAGGAAATGTGGTTTCTATGCCTATGGATAATAGCAGATCTGTGAAAGAAAGTCGTATTCTTGTCACCCTCTTTGAGCCATTGAACCCTGGATTTTTGTTTCCAGTAGAGTTCTTCTTTGTGGGAGTTTTCCTTCCATTTTCTGCGGAGAGCAGCCTCCTCCATATGGGTAGCTTCAAGGGAGTCACCTTGATCAATGTGCTCTTCGATAGCAGTCAGTTTACTATTGAGCTCCTTTTTTTGCCTGAAGATATCCCCGAAGGTGTATTTATTCCAACCCCAGACGTTTCTTTTGACCAAATCAAGCTTCTGGACAATCCGGAACATAGGCGTGCCAGGGATGCAGGTGCTCCACCATCTTTTAATGCAATCCTTGAACTCCGGATGAGCGTTCCAAATAATTTCATGCCGAAAAGGATGATTTTTCCTTGCAGCATTTGTGGTATTCCAGAGGAGCAAGGGGTTGTGGTCAGAGACCGTTTTGGGGAGGGCAGTGAGCTTCAAGGAGGGACCAATTCCCCAATTGCCCGAGATGAGAAATATGTCAAGTCTGACCTGAATAAGATCCTTTCCCTTCCTAAGATTGGACCAAGTGAATTTTTGCCCCGTTAGTTCCACATCCTTTAACCCATTTCTACCAATGAAGTCGGCAAGATCAGTCATGTTGTCAAAGTACTCTGGGAGGCCTCCCAACTTCTCAGAGGGGATCAAAGGAGAGTTGAAATCACCCGCAATCAAACAGTGGCCATTGGCATTATTTTGTATTAGAGCAGTTATGTCGTTCCAGAGATTTAGTCTACCCGATCTGACATTGGGGGCATAAACATTAACGAGAAGGCAGGAGTCCATCGGGAAAGAGAGTTCAAAGACCAAAAGGTTGGCCGAGGGGGAGAGAAGACTGCCAAAAAAATGGGAGGGGTCCCACATGGTAACCAAGCCACCGGAGGCTCCAGTAGCATCATTGATAACAAACTTAGCACCAGGCCATAGCAACAAGGGAAAAGGAAGACATAGACATCTTAACTTCTTGGAGGACCATAATTTTATTTTCTAAAATACACTTCTTAAGAGCATATTGCTTTTGGGGGTTGTTGAGGCCCCTCATGTTCCATGAGAGGACCTTCATTTCTTACCTTTTATGGACATCTCCAAGGTCCGTTGCCTGCCATTGGAAATATCCCTTGCTGCTTCCTTTTGCCTTGATAGTCTCTGCGATGGTCGGCCCACTTTAAAGTCCGTCCCCACATCAGGCTTTGCGTTCCTAGTCTTGCGTCTTTGAGTAATCCATCCCTCGTCAACAGGAGTCATGCAACCGCTGGATGACACACCAGGAGCACCAGGGGAGAGGATACCCTGGTTTGGAGTGGGAAACACCATCGGGGAGCGAGCTGTCTCCAGGGCAAGTGGGGTCCCTCGCAATCTCGCCATCTTCCAGTTGATCAACCAGTGAAACCGAGTTGGCCATCGGGGAGATGCACTGTTCCTTCAGGGCTGATTTAGAGGCTTCGTCCACATGCTTTGCAGGAGATTTGAGAAGGTTGATAATACTCTCAGCAAAGGGGTATTCTTCCATAACCGGGTCCTTGACTGCAGGGGGAGGTAGGTCCAGGGCAGGAGTAAGAGTCACAACAAGCCCCACAATCGGATCTTGATGAATAGGAGGAGCATTTGGCATAGGCTCTTCAACCAGGGCCGAGCCCTTAAGCTTAAGAGGCAAGGGAGCCGGAGCTTTACATTGAGAAATAATATGCCCAGGTTTGCAGCATTCTTGGTAGAAGAGGGTGGCATTTTCATAAACCAGGGCTTGAGTCCAGCTACCAAGCCTGGATTTGAGGGTTATAAAATTGGGGAGATTCATGCTCACAGTAGCTTGAACACAAAAACAAGCATAGACCAGGTGCGATTTGGTTCTGGTGATTTCATCAACACCAACAAAATGACCAAAGGAATTCCCAATCCATTTAAAGATGGACTCATCCCAGTATTCAAGGGGGAGCCCCGAGAGCCGAACCCATACCAGAGTAGTTTTTTGTAAGTCAGCCGCTGGGTCAAAACCAGCCTTCCAACGACAAAGGGATAGATTGTTTCGAACATAGGACCAGCATCCAGAGAGGACAAGAGCGACATCCTCCTCAGCAGCGAATTTGAAGAGGAAGAGGGCTCCAGGCATGGCACTAACAGAAACACTCCCTTTCAGTTTCCATTTGTCCTTGACCCATTTTCTAACCATCTCCACCATGGGGCGTAGGGAGAAGAATTTTCCCACCAAAGTATTAGCCATGTTCTGCAAAATGTGGTCCAAAACAACATTAGGGAGCTCTAAAGGCATTGCCTCCTTAGTTTGCGAGTAGACGGGGACGATGTTGGTGTCCACAGTTTCAGTGTTTCCGACCAACACGTTTTTCCAGCCTTTGAGATTCGTGTTAACAACAGGAGGTTCTGTGATATTTTGTTTATCATGAACAACCGGCACGTCGGGTATAGGATCAGAAACCACGATCGTGGCCAGAGAGCTCTCTGAAGAAGAACTGTCAAGCTGAATCACAACCGGATCGGAGGGAGGATCCACCGTGGGACTAGGAGAGGATGTGACAGACAGTGTTAGCATCACAAAGTCTAAAACGGGGTTCGCAGGCGGTGGGGGAAGATCCCCACCAACAGATTCCACCATGAACGGCAGGGGTTTGAAATTTGATAACTTGCAAAGCGGGAGAGCTTGATAAGAACTAAAACTTGAAAACTTGCAAAGCGGGTTATCTATATTGTTATGGTTTTTGTTTTTAATAATAAAAGCAATATGTTAAATGTTTATCAAGAGAGACTTTGTATTTATATCCATAAAGTTTTTGGTTTAATTTTTTTATATTAATTAGCATCGCATCGCATGCCGTCTCCAAACCCTACCCGGCATGGCATTGCGTCATTAAAGTTTTGCTTTAATCTTTTAATAGTTTTTAGAAAATTCGTCAATAGAGTCTTTTTAACATTAAGATTTATATGAACATTTATATTTGAGAGGCAACTTTTGTCGAGGCGGCAATATCCAAACCCTACCCGCAGCAAGTCATTGCGTCCGTCTGCAGCCCTTTAGCGGCCTTCATCCCTCTCGGTGGCAAGTGGGAATTGTTAATCCGCTGATGGAAAAAATATCTGCCCATAATCCTACGAATTTAAGATGAATTTTTGCGAACTTCATGCGTTTTTTATAAGTTCGCCGAATTTTGAACCCAAAGCCAAAAATTCGGCGAATGCGGTGACTAAGACCCCAATCCATCTATTTTCCTAGTTCCTACTATAGGATTACCCTTCTAAGCAACTATGATCACAAAAAACATTACAAACACAAGAAATACACAACAACAACCCACACAATTAGCTAGAACCAAATCATAGATAAACCACCACCACCGATATACTAGGCACATCCTAGATGCCCTGTAAGTCCCGGATTGAGTACACCCTGTGTACATTATCAAGTCTTTCCCTAAATACCACTAAATAGTACTGCTCAGGTACAACCTACTGTGGGCAGCACATATAAACAAATGCAATCATACAAAAACATATTAATAAAACATACATTACAAACACAAAACTCTAACGATGCAAACTCCCTTCATTATATATATACTCTCCCAATATGCTTAAAACTGAAACTAAAAAGAGTGACACTTTCAACATCACTTCTGCAACATTCCTACACCATTGCTAGTGCTTTTTCTTATAAAGCAAGGATATCTTTTTCTTTCAAGGTAAGTTCTTATTTTTTCTTTTATTTACTCATAGATTTTTGTTTTCAATTTTTTAAATGATCTTTTCATTTTATTTTTATCAAACAACAGCAGTCATCTAAGATTTGTCATTTCTTCTTTTTTTGTTGTCTATTTTGTGTTTGTTTTGTAGCTTGTAACCTAGTATATTTTAAATTTATCCTGCAATGGCAACCAACTCAGCTTCTTGGACCAAAGGACAAGACCTGCCTTAAAAACTAATACTTATTTGCATCTTTAGGGACATAAAACAATGTCACTGGATATTCTGAATTGAGGTGGTTATCTTTGTAGATGCTTTGAGTGCAACAACAAATAAATTATCCCATTTCTGTGCACCCCTTGGGTTGAAATTAAACTTGTGTTTGGCCAAGTGGTAAAGGGTCACCAAAAGCTGAAATTCTGATATTAAAAGATCAAGAGGATGCAGATGCAGCAACCACAAGAGCTTGGTCCCATTCCCAACCTTTCTCAAGAAATCTCTTGGGCAGATCACCAAAAGCATCAGTTTCTAATTCAAGAAAGATCCCACTTTCAAATCCCTTTTTGCAAACAGCTCCTCCTTCAGTAGAGGATACTTCACTTTTGTGTTCAAAACTAGGAGATGCAGGCCTGTTGGAAATAATTTCAATAATAATTCAAGGACCACTGAGTCACATCCCTTGTACTATGTCCCTATACATTAGTTTGGGTCCAATATGTCATTCATGGTGTCTCTACACCCTATGGCTAATAGATTAGGTTATGGTTAATATGGATGCCATTACTAAGCTAACACCAGTTGACCTTAGTTGTACGAATGATATTGTAAGACATTGTAATCATGAGTAGAAACTTGTTATGGTGGCACTAGACTAAGTTATAGTCATTAAAAAATGGCAAGACATTAGTATGTCATTATTTCTCTGAATAAAAGAAGATTTATTGGAAAGACAAATGTAAAGGTACATAGTGTACTATGGTGGTAAATCAAAATTATGGATATGTTTTTCTAAATACAGCTTTATGATTGTGTGGATGTTGGAAGTGAGAATTGACTATGTAACCTTTGAGAACTCTAAATCAAGTTTTGCACAGTAAATTCTTGAATATTAGTAGACAATCAGATAGAACTTGTAAACTCATATGTCATTTCAAGGTCAAGATGTTATAAACTTGATAACCTTGCCATCGTCCTTGGTACACGTATGGTAGCATCTAAGTTGTTGTCTTGTAATCCATATGCTTAAAGATGAAGGGGATAAATAAGGATCTTTGTCATGTCCACTTCTCTAGCATAAATTTAAAGAGGACTGTTGTGACATTTTCACACATTACCCCATTGCAAATGGGGACCCCCCACTTTTTCACTATCTAGGTTAGTTGTCTTTGCTTGGCCGTTGGTAGTTTTTATCTTTAGCTATTAGCATTTCACTTGGAAGAGGTGTAGTATCTTAGATGGCCAGCAAGTAATCAAGTCATGTCTCTCTTTAGGATGAAGTGAGCTCAGTTAGTTCTCAAAGCTTGCGATGATCATTTCATTTGATCATCATCTTTTGCTTGCAAAATCAGAGTTGAAGTGCAACTTTGGCTAAGGCAAGTTGGTTCTGGAGGTCAACATTCTAAGAACAAGGGAGCTGAAGTTCAATTTACCATGAGAAGCTTGGAACAAAGGCATTAAGACAGCAAAGGTTGCCATTTTGGAGGACTTCCTTTGCCCCCCAAAATCAGCAGCCTAAGGTTTTCCACTTCCTTTAATCCCTGGAATCGGTGAATGAAGGTTTTTGCATTGCATTGTTTTGAATGAGATCACCATTTTGTCAAATGCATTGCTAAGATGCTTAAGTGATATCAAGTTAGGGAGCGTTTTGATTACTTCCATTGACCCCTCCAAAGAACGACTTAAGCATTTCGATCATTTCCATTGACCCCTCCAAAGAGTGACTTAAGCATTTTTTGCTTCCTATGAGACCTGAAATGTGCGACTTAAGGATTGAGTTACTTCCTTTGACACCAAAAATGTGTGACTTAATGATTGGGCGACTTCCTTTGCCACTTGAAATGTGCAACTTAAGGTATTTTACTTCCTTTGCTGACCCAAAAGTGCGACTTAACACTTGTGCATCCCCCTTGCTTGGTGATGATCATGACCATGCTAGAACACTTTCAAAAAAAAAGTATGATCCATGACAAGAGAATGGAATGGCAGGTTAATCAACAAGTGATGAATCGCTGAAAATGCTACTTCCTTCCACCTCCACTTTCTTCCATTCCCTTTCACTTCCACTTTCTTTGCCACCTGAAACCAATGCAAATCAGGCCAGTCTCAGAAACCAATGCAAATCAGGCCTGTCTCAGAAAACAATGCAAATCAGGGCTGTCTCAGACCTGAAACTTATGAAATCAGGCATATAAAGTGAGAAATCCACCAAAAATCAGGCATATAAAGTGAGAAATCCACCAAAAATCAGGCCTGAGACACAAGATCAGACTCAAAAGTAGATGTTTCCATGATCAGAAAATTCCTTTCCAAAACTAGAGAAGGTAGAAGGAAGCTTGATTAAGTACTTTTTACAATGTTTTGATTCAAGTTATGTTTATTTCCAGGTTTGATGCAAGGGGAATGAACATGCAAAGGAACCTGAAGAAGGTCAAGACTCCAAGGCGTGGAAGGAACATCAGCTCACATACAACATCAAGATTTCACCACATAAGCAAAGACAAGGGCCCAAGGAAGACATTGCAATTCAAGTCTCAAGCTCATACAAGGCAGCTGATGGGATCATCATCATAGACTATAGGGCAAGAGTAGGAGTCATCTACATCAAGGGGAGCACAAGAAAGTTCCAAGCTTGGAACGAAAAATTTCCACCACATGAAGAAGATAATATTATACAATGAAGATCAATGCATTCAAGGCAAGAAGGAAGGATCAAACATAGGCATCACAAGTTCTACATCAAATGCAGCACTAAGGCGGAATTCCCAAACAAAGGATAAAGGGTGAAATGATCAAGAAGAGATATGCCTCATTCATTTACCTTGTGATGAGGTACAAAGACGAAGCAAGCTAAGGTGGTGCCCAGTCATCACTTAGCCAATCATATCATTCCAAGTTGAGGCATCCAAATCCAATGCACCTAACTCATCCAACGAAGCAGATAACTACCACATGTGGGCACAAAGTCCAATGCACCTACCATTATCACCTATTGGTCAATTATTCACAGAAGGACATGTGTCCCATCAAATGTAATTTTGTCATTGGTCAAGCATTAAAAGCTTTGTAATGGGTGTAAGAAACCCTAATTAAGGGTTCTATCTTTCAATTTTGGCATTGATTGTGAATCAATCTAAGCCACTCAATTGTAATGAGAGTGCTATATAAGGCTCCACTCTTTCATTTGTAAAGGTTAATAGACAATAGTGAATAGTTCAAGAATAGTTAGATAGCAGTTAGAATAGAGTAGGAAGAGAAGGCAAAGATTGCTGCCTAGATTTTGTTGTGAGAAGCATGTAAACTCCATTGAAGACATGGTGAACTCCATGTGTTGATTCAACAATTTGCATGGTCTCTACCAGTGTTACAAGACTCGGACTTGGCAAGCTGATTTTTGACTCGGACTCGGACTCGCCAAAAACTTGGCCAAGACTCGGCAAATTGAAAAACCCAAGAAATTCAAAGATTTTTAAGAATTTAAAATTTGTTTAATGCATCCTTTAATCAATAAATCTTAAAAACACAATAATCTCATCAAATAGAATAAAAATGACTATATACTGTTAAAGACACTATAAATTACTAGATCTGTGTATAGACTATACAAGGTTGATTGAAGACAATCATGTGCAAATGACAACTTCTTCACAGGTTCAATCTCTTAAATCAACCAACACAATTTTCAAACAGATTGTGTAAAATGACACCAAATTGCTCATTCATGACTCTTTGTAAATTCTAATTTGCCTTGATGCACCAATGGGGTTCATGCATGCCTAATACAGTGCTTAGCAGAATTAATCAAGTGCACATGAATGAGATATTGAAACTTTTTAAATGTATTAGATTTAGGATATCATATCTCAATTACGTGTTTATTCTCCTGTTTATGCCTTACCTAACTATGCTTCTATTGGAAAAGATTGATTGGGCTACAAGTTATGCATCTTCAAATTTGAATTCAAGACATTCTTTTGCAGATGTGTAGCACTGAAATCTAGCAATTTTTGATTGAAATTTTACTTCCACAAGATAGCATTCAGTAGATTACATATTGTACTACTAATTTTGTCCCATCCATTTAGAAACTTTCTATGTTGGCAGATACAATATTCTCACTCAAGAGTCAAGATATGTTGTCCTCCGTATTCAATAACTATCTGGATTGGACATTGGATATAGCTCATGATCTGATATCATCATCTATAACACATATTAAGAATTGAAAATAAAATTTCCATACCTAAAAATTAGCTCTGAAATCTTCTATGTGGCAGAGTCTTACCCTCGAGACTCGGCGAGTCTGCCAAGTTTGACAGACTCAGCGAGTCTGAGCAGACTCGGCTAGACTCGACCGAGTCCGAGTCTAGGGTTGTTTGGACTTTGCAAAGTCCACCGAGCTCGGGACTTGTAGAGTCCAAGCCAAATTCGCAGAGTCTTGTAACTATGGTCTATACCAAAGTTCCCAGACTCGGACTCGGCAAGGCTGACTCGGCTCGGACTTGGCAATGACTCGGCAACGACTCGACAAAATAAGAAAACCCTTGAAATTTAGATATTTTTAACGATTTAAAACTTGTTTTATACACCCATTATTGAATTAAGCTTAAAGACACTATAACATCATCAAATAGAAGCTAACTTGATCACATACATAAACATACATCCATCACATGCATAGAAATGTAAATTGTAGTTGAAGGAATTAGAAAACATAGATATATAGAGTTATAAATGTTGTCCAATGTATATAAAATCCATGACTTCAAATGTTCCCAAACATATATGTAACTGTAAAGTGTAAACAAAAACAAGTCTATGGTTCAGGCTCTGGCTCAGCCTCGTCTATCTGCCTCCTAGAAAGGCGTCTAAGGTAGGTCCTAGATGACTGAGTAGCCATAGTCTTTGCCTGTGATGTGCCAGTCTGAGTAACCATAGGTGTTGTGCCTGATCATGCTCTATCCTCCTCTGCCATAGCCACAGCCTCAGCCTCTCTGTCTGCCTGGTCAACCCACTCAAGGTCCTCATCAATGAAGACTGGATCGATGGACTCAGTGAGCCAATCGGACTCGAGGTCGACTTCCTCTAGAGTGATCGGAGAGGAGTCAGCGTCCAAAATCTGTCTGGTCCTGAGACGGAGGTTGTAATAAACAAAGACTAGATCATTCAACCTCTCCACAGACAATCTATTTCGCCTCTTCGAGTGGATGTGCTCGAACATGCTCCAGTTGCGCTCACATCCAGAAGCGCTGCATGGCTGGCTCATTAAAAAATCATTAAAAATATTATGTTTTTTTTGTTTTTTTTACTGCACTTTTTTAAATGATGTCGGCCGGGTCACGACCCTCGGACTCGGCGAGTCAGGGAGTGACTCGCTGACTTGGCAAGTCAGGCGAGTCACGCCCCCTGACCCGTCCAAGCCCGGGTCAGGGTCACCTTTACCCGACAGGGGTCACCCGACCCGCTAACTCGCGTGACTTGCCGCGAGGCACGAAACTCTGGTCTATACTTCTCATTCGATTTTCATGTTGTTCAAATGAATGGAAGAACTTTGTGTATGATCAATGGTGAAATTTGTACATCCATACTGCTAACACCTTGCCGATGGTAAAGTGCCTTGCGTAATCAACTAGATCTATCTTAGCCAAGCTTAACTTTAATTATCACTCCTTCATTGATATGCTTCACCTTGAGAATATCTATGCTTGTATTGAAGATTTGAAAAATCATTAGCTGTCCTTAGGAGATTGCACTAGCTTTGTGGAGATGTTCACTGCATGTCAAAGGCAAGCTTAGTTGAATTATATCAAAGATTCTCCATTGCTCTTACATTCTTAGAGTAAGACTAGCTTCCAAAACCCTCATCTTTTTTCCTTCTTTTCCAAATCAAGTGAAGTGAAATCCACGTTCCAATGATATCCAAGCATTCAAGATTCAACATAAGTCCACCTTGTTATTCCAGCAATATCATAGCAAACAATTGAGTCTATCCAAGAGCACATCAAGACCTGACATTTAGAAGCTTGGAGTCATCCCATTTGATCACGCAGCTTAGCATTTGAGAGGATTTTGTTCAAGAGAGGATAGAATACTTAGTATTTTATTCTGTGTTGCATAGTGCGTAAAAACACCATCAACAAAGACCCTTAGCCTATTTTTCTCAGTTTTTTCCATAGGTTAATGGGTGTGAAACAAGGGCAATTACTAAAATAATTATATTAAGTTGTCAAAAAGTAAATTTGAGTTATAAATGAAAAGACAATAAGGATCTATGTCATGTCCCCTTCTCTAGCGTAAATTGAATGAAGACCCTTAGCCTATTTTTCACATTTTTTCCCATAGGCTAAGGGTTTGAAACAAGGGGAATTACTTAAATAATTATATTAAGTTGTCAAAAAGTAAAATTTATAAATGAAAAGACAACTTATATCTGGTTATTTAAAAAAGTCATCAAGTGAATGATTAAAGTTTTGCTAGACCCAAGGTCCAAAAGGTATAAAAAAATTAAGTGAATAATTTAATTTTTTTTTTTAAATTTGAGAGCAAGTATAGAAAAAATATTATATTATTTCCCTAAAAAAAATTATAATAAGAATGTTTTCAAAAAAGGGTCTTCTTGCTCATTCAAACAATTTCATTTTCCAAGAATGAACATGAGTTCTTAATACTTATTCCTTCTCCAAAGGATGCAAACCCTCTGGAATGTTGGTTTCAAGGATGAAAACCCTCATAGCCTTTCAGCACAGTTCCACACAAGGATTGCCAATGTGCTCAAGCTGATCTTGATTTCCAATTCGCAATTGCAAGTTTTTGGTGTAAGTTTTTTGAGTTTGCAGTTGAGGTGATATAATATTATGTTGTTACTTGTTTATCAATGACTTAAGAGTGCTAATCCTAATATGTAGGCTATAACATTAGTTGATTTTGATGAATGATTGAATGAGATCCAATGCTGGCCATACATTTCTGGGTCGTACATCTTGCAGGTCATTCCAGCTTGTACCTGCTGGTATCTCTATTTGTTTGCAAATTATTAGATATTAATGCTGATCATAACATCTCTGTAGGTCATGCCAATGCAGGGGGAAGGAATTAATGTCATAAACTGAAAGTTGAACACTGATTTTTATCATAATCCTAGCCGTACCTATCATGTCTACTGGCCATAGCATTCCAGTTGCCGATTGCAGTTATTTTGTGACCTTTCTATGGTGTCATACATATCTAGATAGGTTCGTACATGAGCAGAAATTCCAAATATTTTATTGGCAGGCTGCCTGTGAGATTGGGTGTTGATTTGAATAGAACTTATAGACAAATTGCTATTTGTATTGTTCTTCCAAGCCAGTCATACCTCTTCTTGCATGCATCTATTATTCTGATCAAACCATACTCATCAAGATAGGGACCTACAAGTTCAATTATCAGTAGCTTATTTCGTTAAGGTTTGATTTCAGTCTGCCTTCAATCTATAAGTATATTTCCTAGTACATGATCTTAGTCATTTTCTGTTTCAGTTATTATGCAAAGGTATCTATTTATTTCTAGTTTTCAAAGTTAAGTTTTGAGTTATATGGATTCCAGAATGAACAATTGCTTTCAAGAATCAGATATTGTAATAACTTGCTGGTTTACTACCAATAGTTTATTTTTAAATCACTAAATATCCATGACAGTTCGCCATGGGATACTTTCTTTAATTGTAAAATATCCTGGTCGTTTTGTTCACTGAATCCCCTTTATTTTCAGTATAATATCCGCCAGCTTGGCATGTATCAAAATCGGGTGATATAGGCAGCAATTTTGGCATTGATGCATTCTACTTGTTATCAGCCAGTTTGGCTTGGTCGGAATTTGCATATCACTATCTACCATTTTGGCATTGATCAGTTCTATAAATTTGATTTTAATGTAGTTTGACTTTGGTCAGCTAGCCACTAATATCTTTCTGGTTAATTTAATTGTCTTTATTGTTGACTCTGTATGCTCTCACCTTTCCTACACCGGCAACTCTGTATGCTCTCACCTTGCCTACTACCTTGGAGGCTGGCAAGAAAACCAGCTCTAATACCACCGTACAATGCCCAGCTAAGCTATTTGTGTTTTTTATGATTGTTTAACAAACTGACAACTGAGGCAGCAATGCATAAACAGATTTTACATTTTACAAAAGCGATAAAGGTTTACAATAATATTTTTCGATGGTACCCAGCTAAGCAAGGATTCAGAACTTTATGATAAAATTATTAATTGACCAGCTATAAGTATTTGGTAATACCAATATATTGAGCTTGAAATGAATACAATTTTTTAACCTTAAGATCTGATACAATGTGCTAGAAAAAATCTTGAGAAGATAATATTTGCTGCATATATTCCTCTTAATTCCCATAGGCTGGGTGACCTCCTTTAAAGACTAAATTTATTAAGGATTCTTCAACTATTTGGACGAGCAGCTGATTTAAGCAGTCAGATGGATATTGCTGCACCGACACCCTTTTCCCCACCTAACATCAACTTCAGACTCCTAAACTCCCATGCCACCTTCCACTTTGAGGATGCTACCTTTTTTATAGTGCAGCTAGATGTAGAGTCCCACCAGCAATAGGAAACTCAAGAATACCCTTTCTTTTATGTTACTAATTCCCTATAAGTATGGGCAACTCCTGTTCTTTTGTTGGATTTGGTTGTTCATTGCTGCTGCTAGGATATGTTGTTGTCATTGACGTCAACATATTCCTGTGAGTTAGTCCGGAGAGTTTGGGAAAAGTTTTTGATCCGGTTTTGTAGTTTGGTTTTGCTGATCACGGCTTTGCAGAATCCGGTATTTTCTCTAGTATATTCCGGTGTGATCAGATCTTGCACTGAGACTTTGGATTATTGTTTAGGATTATCTTGTGTATCTTAATTTCAGATGATTCGTAATTTGGTGCTCCGCAAGTTATCTTTCCTCATGACAGTTGCTGATTGGTTGTGTTCTTGAGCTTTCAGACATTGACCAGTGAAGATTTGAAAAGAGGTGTTGGTGCAACTGTTCTGGATGATTCTAACGTGCTTGTTGGTGTTTCCTAGTCGTGTCCTATTTGTTTTGGGCGATCCGCATTGATCGTTGTGCGAGTTTTTGGTGATTTCTATGAACTGGTGATGATTTGCGTGTTATGCAGCATTTCTGATGGTGTAGCATGTTGCGGTTGACCTTGGCGAGATTTCCGGTGGATGTAATCGTTTGGGAATTTGAATTAGGTCCATGCTATGTAATGTAAATCATAATATTGGTCCGGTGGTCGATCCTTGTATCGTGCAATGTAATTTTTATTATTATGAGTTGAGGGTTGAGGGTTTAGCCGACCTTGTTATCAAGGTTGATGATTTGTATATATAGGTGAGAAGCTTATGTAATTTAGGTGTTGGTATTGTGTCTACATTATCAGAGAGAGATGATTGTGCGAAAGAGGATATATCATTCAGCGAAGTGTTGAGGTGTGTTTGGTGTTGCAAAACAGACAACTGTGTTGCACCGGAACTGTCATCAGGCATTTGTAGATGCTATCATTGCAGTTCATTCCTTCCAGATTGTAGTCCGAATCATATTGTAAGTTAGTGAGACTTCCCTGAGGGTTGTAGCCTTCCGGGCATATTTTTTTGAGCAGTGAGCTCTAGGCACTGTGCCTGAATGCATGTGCATTCTCCATTGTAATATTTTCACATACTACTGCAGAGTATCATCTTATTGTGGGTAGGTTCCCACCATGGTTTTTCCCTTAACCGGGTTTTCCACGTCAAAATCTTGGTGTTGTGTGTTGTGCTGTTAATTGCTTATCTATTATTGCTGCAGTTTATCAATTTATGTTTTGAAGTTTAATTTGCTGAGATCCAGTGAAGACTGATTCACCCCCACCCCCCTCTCAGTCTTCCTTCTTGATTGCTGCTAACAATTGGTATCAGAGCTAGATCCTCCGGTAGAAGCTAATCGCTTGAGGAGATCTGAGATGGCAGCTCAAGGTATTCTTTTCAAGAAGGACAGTCCGAGGTTTGATGGAAGCAACTATACTGTGAGGAAGAGATGGATGGAGGGGCATTTGAAATGTCTTGGAGAAGATTACTAGAAGATTACCAGGAATGCCTATGTTGTTACTCATAATGGACCATCCACTTTGTTGCCGGGAATAATCATTATGTCATGTTGTCGTATTATGTTATGTTGTCGTCGGTAATTATGAGTTACGACAGTCAGTTAGTTGTCCCGAAGGGCACGCGACGGTTGGTCACACCCCTTCGGGTATTATATATTGCATACCTTCCCTTCGTAGTGGCATCATGATAGTCGTACTTGGGTGTAATGTTATAGGCACTTGATGTACATGGACTGTTGAATTAATACATAGACTGGTTCTTTAATATATTTCCATTATGTTCTATACATTTACTTTCTGCATTTAATCGTTTACCCGTATGTGGCAAACATTTGGCGCCGTTGCCTAGACATACTCGGGAAAGCAAGGAGTGGATGGCGCACGGACATGATGGGCCTAACTGTCGGTGAGATTAACCGAGAGGCAAACGACGCACAAACGGAACTCTACGATGGAGAGGACACTGCAACGAGGGAATTCTCAATCCTGCTTCAGGCGGCCATCGAGACCTACGTCCGAAAAGAGGCCACGGAGGTTGAAGTCCCAACAAGTGTCGTGTGGATTGCACTGGAAGTTAGCCCCGCAGTGAATCGGTTGATGAACCACCTCCCCCGGTTGCTTGCACAGGCATCACTGGCACAGCGAACCCGCCTGGAGGAGATTGCCCGTGAGGAGCGACGCCAACAGGTCCTCTGACAGTACGAAGAAAACAATCGTCGTTGGGACGTAGAGCGTGATGGCAAGAGGCCAAGGGGAAATTGAACCCTGTAATAATCCCGGCACAATGTTGACATAAATTGTGGCCAAAAGGTAAAATAATAAAAGTTTTTTTTTTTTTGTGTACATGGTGTGTGCTTGCTATGTACGGAAGTGATTTATGCCCAATACACTAAATAAGGACAAAAATAAAAAGATACAAAGTGACGAATGGGAAGTAGCACAAAGAGCGTTGAATCTCAGATAGCAAATAGAACGAAGGCATAGGCTAAGGCAGCTTGCCGAGGGACGACCGATCGAGGGGTTGCTCGAAAGGAACCCAGGAGGTGTCACGGAGGTTGCGGAGGCAAAGATAGACGGAGAGAATTACACTCTACACTGTCATAGGGTTGCCCAAAGGGAACCTAGGAGTCACGGAGGGTGCCGAAGGAGAACTCTACAGTTCGCCAGAATACCACCCTAGGGTAAGAAGTCGTGAAGAGTTGGTGGAACAAACAAGGCAAAGTCTAAACCTGATCAACACTACCAGAGACCTACTAAAGAACTTGTCCATTTCGGAGGACAACCGGAGGGAGATGACCGAAGGTGACGGTACGGCCGACGGTGCCGAGGGAGCACAAGGGTACCGTACGGGAGGCAATTTGTTCGGTTCGGGGTCAACAACCTTCTCTGGAGGACCCACGAGTGGAGGGTCGGGTGCAGGAGGCGGAGGCAGAGGATCACCAGGTACAAGCACACAAGGCACCAGAGGAGCAAGACCCAGCGGTGGGATGGCAAGTAAGCAAAAGCTACCGAAATTCAACGGCGACGGGAAGGAAGATCCCGTCCGCCATTGCCGCACTTGCGAAACCATATGGTCAGCAAACGGTGTTATCGACTAGGACGAATGTGTAACACAATTTCCAGCAACCTTAAGGGGAGTGGCCATCGACTGGTACTCCGATACCGATAAGACGAAAGTTGGCACATGGCCCAACCTGAAGAGGGAGTTCGAGATAGAGTTTCGCCTCCTCAAAGAGGACAATGAAATAGTAGCCGAAATCTATGGCACAAAGCAGAACAAGAACGAGACTGTCCGAGCCTATAGTCGGCGGCTCAAGGAACTGTTGGGGAAAATGGAGTCAACCAGCGCATGGGTTGAAAAAGAGATAGTTCGTGGAGGGACTGAAACACTCCATCCGGAAGAAGATAAAAATTGTTCCACCAATCTCGTACGAAGATGCATATAATAGAGCGATGGATCTCGAGAGCGAGACCAAGACATCCAAGAAGAAAAAGAAGAAGGATAGCTCGTCCGAGGATCATGACTCTTTCGAGGGAAGCAGCAGCGACGACGAGTCCGGCAAAAAGGTGCAAGCCCTGCAGAAGGACATGCTGAGGATGATAGAAGAGATGAAGGTTATGAAGGGAGGTCCGAGCAAGACCGACGAAGGGGAGCTTTGGTGCACGGAATGTAAGATGGACGGCCACACGAAAGGCTCCTGCCCAAAGAAAGCCTATTGTGATATATGCCAGTTGATGGGGCATCCCACCAAAGAATGCCCCTACAACATGAAAACACGAAACCAACAAGTATTGCTTACGCAGGAACAACCAACTACATCGGGCGGTACCGGCAGCTCCTAGGCGAACAACAATGCAACATCGGGAGGCTACTGAGATAACTAGTGGGGAGGACGAAACAACAATAACAATACAAGGAGCTGGATCCAATACGACTCCAAAGGCCGACCGATGATACAATGCAGAGCGTGCAGCCAGTGGGGGCACTTCGCCCGAGAGTGCCCGAAGGGAGAGGCCACACAATATTTGTGCAAATGGTGCGGACCAGGAGACCATGAAGACGCCACCTGCCTGAAGTTTGGCATCAACTTGCTCAATATCGAGGAAACCAAAGAAGAGGAAGTGTTGGCCGTAACTTGTGCCCAAGCCAGACAAGCAATGTGCCCAGACTCGGAGACGGAGAAGCGAAGGGTACGGGAAGCACAAGAAGAAATCGAGAAAGAGGTACGAGAGGGGGCGAAGGCAAAGGGTATGGCGGGTACTTCCAGCCGACTAGAGGCGGAGGAGGCTAATACTAAATCAAATTTTAAAACTAAAGGTGTCTGTGAAGGTACACGACCTCCTCCAGACGATGCCTCAATTACGAACGGGGTTGCTAAATAATCTCTCCCAACCATGCACCAATACCAACCACCGCACAAATGTTCCAGGGGGGTCTGCAATAGACCCCATGCTGCTGGCAGTTAACATTGGAAGGAACCCAGCCATTGTGGAGATGGGTATCCTTGGCACCATTCTAACCAATACCATCGTCGATGGTGGATCAAGAGTGAATGTTCTTCCAGAAGAAACCTGGCGGAAGCTGGGGAAGCCGACGTTGTGGCCATCTACATTCAATCTGCTAGGAGCAGATCAGCATGGAATCAAACCCATCGGGACACTGATGGGCCAGCAAGTTACCATCGGGATGCAACCCTTCATACTGGACTTCGTGGTAATCCCACTAAAGAAAAAAGGGTATGATGCGATCTTAGGGAGAGGGTGGTTGGTGGCAGCCAAGGCCACCCACAACTGGAAGAACACTCTGTCTATGGAGAACGGAGGAAGGAAGTTTATCATAGACCTCGGGACGCAGTTGGTTAGTGAGGAACTGGCATCATCTTCGGAATCGGAGGGTGAAGGAGAAGGCGACCTGAGGGACGAAGGATGGGGCTGCAGGGAGCCCAACGACAAAGGAATTCTCAAACTAGGAGAGTGCTCTGAGGATGAGACAAGGTCATTGAACGGGCTCTTCCACTGGCAGATGGAGGAATACGAAATGTTCCAGAGCTACAGGCTCGAAGTAGAGGAACCGGAGCAAGTAATAGAGGAGGTGTACCTACCGGAATACAGAGATTATTGGAAGGGAGACGCCCCAAACCTCAGTGACGTAGATAATCCCAAGATCATTCGTGTCGGCAACGATTGGAACCCTGTGTGGAAGGCCGCAGCCTTCAAAATCTTTATTATTATTCTTCTTATGTACGGGAAGGAGACCGTGGTTCCTGTAGAATTTATGGTTCCAGGTCTTCGGATGGCCATTGAAAATAGACTTGCCATCAACGGGTCCAAATTGAAACCTTACCACGAGAAGCGCGCAGGGGACTTGAGAGGCCGGAAGGACACCCGAGAGTCCGGAGGGGGACCCAAGAGGATGGAAGGGGACTCAAGAGACCGGGTAGGCGACTTGAGAGGCACGGGACCAAAGCGGGAGACTCTCGGGCGAGGAAAACCGAGAAGGATGAAGGGTGATCTCAGAGACACGGGACCCGAGCCGAAGACTCTCTAGACAATTAGATTAGGAAATTGAAAAAAAAAAAAATCGGTGGAACCACTTTCGGGGGCCACTACGGGAGACCACCGTGCGGTGGGACACCGTACGGTGCATCACCATGCGGTGGGACCCCATACGATGCACCACCGTGCGGGTATTCATCCACCATACTGGAGATCAATCACCGTGCGGCACCAAGCTTCGGGTGGCCCCAGTCGTCGTACGGATTCACTCCATCGTCCGACAGAAAACCTATGTACGAGCTCGAGAGATTACAGTCCGTAGGCCTAAAGGAGCACGGCGGTGGCGGTTTAAAAGTGGGTGAAAGAGAAAATACCACGGCACGGCAGGGATAAGATAAACAGTGGTGATGGCACGTGAAAAAAAAAAAAAATGACGACCAGATTTAAAATCATTCGATGAAGTCTGGAGCCAGGACACTGAAAAATTAGAGTGGAGAAGTAGGTTTTTGGCATCTTAAAATATCACAAAAAATGATGTGCGCCATGGACTTTCGTGTGGCTGCCCCTTGACCCTGTTGGGGCACTGCCCCAGACCCCGTTGGGGGCACTGCCCCCAGACCCCTAGTTTATTTTTGTGCTACAATACACTTTTGAGTTGGGCGAAGGCATCAAAGAAGTCACGGTAAGTGTTGGGGTTGTTTCGTACTGTGAGAAAGAAGCCTGAAGCTAAGCATTGGCGGGGAAGCCATAAGCCGTAGAGGGAGACAGATTTGGAGGTTGCGAACAAACAGAGTTTGAAGGAAGGGCATTGCAGGAACGCGAAGTCGTACGACACCAGGGAGTTATTCAATTCAGTTATCAGCCTTTGGGGAGTGTGATGGAGGATTTGAGGCATCTCCTAGCCTTTGTGCCAAAAGGTTGTGGCCACTTCCAAGCATGAATGGTACGATTTGAGGAACTCAGAGTATGTCTCGGCTGGATGTGAAGTTGCCTTGATGGATGCATAAAGGGCTCGCGAGGAGCTGACCACCAGGTTGGAGGCAGTAGTAGCGTGAGACTTAGCTCAACCTACCCAGGAGTTGGATGCTGGGAGGGCAGCGCAGGTGGCTATCGAAGACAAATTGGCTAGGGAGACAATATCATTTGAGTAGCAGTTGGTGGAGGTTGAGACTAAAAAGCGTGTTTTGCAGACAAGTTTGGTTTAGGCACAGGAGGACTGTGATGTCAAGAAAAAAAAAGAAATCCTTGTGGAAGCAATAATGGTGACATCCGCACTTGAGCATCGAATGGTAGCAAAAAAGGGTTTTTAGGCGAGGACGCAGCAGGTGTATGAGTTCCACTTCTCGACTAGCGTTAGCAGTTCCTGCAGTTTTGTACCTTGGTTTTGTTTAATGTCATCTCTATTTTGTATTAAGTCATCCGGAGATGACTTCTTTTCTTGGGGGGGATGATGTTGCCAGGAATAATCATTATGTCATGTTGTCGTATTATGTTATGTTGTCGTCGGTAATTATGAGTTACGACAGTCAGTTAGTCGTCCCGAAGGGCAGTTGGACGCAACGGTTGGTCACACCCCTTCGGGTATTATATATTGCATACCTTCCCTTCGTAGTGGCATCATGATAGTCGTACTTGGGTGTAATGTTATAAGCACTTGATGTACATGGACTGTTGAATTAATACACAAACTGGTTCTTTAATATATTTCCATTATGTTCTGTACATTTACTTTCTGCATTTAATCGTTTACCCGTATGTGGCAAACACACTCCTGGTGAGGTTAAGGAAGTTCAATATAACATCAAAGCGAAGGAAGCATTACTCAATGCCCTGACTGATTCTGAAATGACAAATGTTATGGAACTTCAAACCGTACATGAGATCTGGGTGAAGCTTGAGATCCTGTATGAAGGTGATAGTCAAGTGAAAGTTGCTAAGTTGCAGAGATTAAAAGGAAAGTATGAGACATTGAAGATGGGTGATGATGAGAACATACATTCATACATGGCTAAGGTGAATGAGCTTGTCCTTGGTATCAGATCTGCCGGTGGAAAGATTGAAGAAGATGAGATTGTTGCTAAGGTGCTGAGATATTTGCCTCCTACTTATAAACATAAGGTCGCTGCTATTGATGAGATTTAGAGTGTAACTATAGTAACAAGAGATGTGTTGGTTGGAAAACTTGTTGCATTTGAGTTGAGCGAATTTGGAGAATCACATGGAAAGTTTGAGACAGCATTCAAAGCATCAGCATTTGTGTCCGTTAGGCAGAAATGTGATCTTGATGAGTACAGATATCTAGATATGAAAGAGAAAGAAGAGAGATAACAAAGAAAGAAAGAGAGCTTGATGAGCTTGCATGAAGCATTGATTGCCCAGAGATTGCCTAAAGGTGTCGGTAAGTATGATAGAAAATTTCCCTTGAAATTTCTTGTAATAAGATAGGACATTTTGCTTCTAGATGTCCGGAGAGAATGGCTAAGTATGACAGACATGATAAGTTTGATAAGTTTGATAGGAATAATAGATATGAGAAACATGAATAAACCTTATAAGTCTAACCGGAAATTTAGGAACCAAAAGAACTGTTATTATGCTACAAATGAAGGTGTTACAGATGATGAATCAAAAGGAGATGAAGTTGTGTTTATTGCCATTAAAGAAGATGGACCCGTGCCTATTGATTCCACTAGTTGTTCTGTTGAGGAGAAAGCTTTGGCTGCAAAAGTAGAAGAAAAAGGTGAATGGGTGATTGACAACAGTTGTTCACATCATATAATCGGTGACAAAAACAAAATTGTAAGCATGGAAAGGTATGATGGTGGAATAGTTAGATTTGGTGATGACAAAGCCTGTGTAATCCGTGGGAGAGGTTCTATTTCTTTTGATGGTAAGCATAACACTGATGATGTTTTGTATGTTGAAGGTTTGAAGCATAATCTTTTGAGTGTTGGACAGATGGTTGATAAGAGTTATGATCTACAATTCAAAGATGGTAAATGCAAGATCTTGAATGCCTCCGGTATAGAGATTGCATCTGCAACTAAGACAGAAGGTAACATTTTTCATTTGAATGCTAGTGAGAAAAGTTGTTTGATTGCTAAGATAGATGAGAGTTGGTTGTGGCATAGAAGAATGTGTCATGTAAACTTTCATTCATTGATCAAGATCAGTTCTACACAAGTTGTTAGGGATCTGCCTAAGATTGTTAAACCTATTAATTTGGTATGTAAGGAATGTCAGTTGGGTAAGCAAACAAGGATTTCTTTCAAGAGTAAACGGTATACATCAGATGGAATGTTAGATCTTGTGCATACTGACCTGTGTGGACCTACAAATGTTAGAAGTGTGCAGGGTGATAGATACTTTATGCTACTAATCGATGATTATTCCAGAATAATGTGGGTTGTCTTTTTGAAGGAAAAATCAAAAGCATTTGAAAAATTTAAGATATTCAAAGCTAAAGTTGAAACTGAGTTTGGATTGAAGCTAAAGTATCTGAGATCTGATAGAGGTGGAGAATTATGTTTCAGTGAGTTCAATTCTTTCTGTGAGATGCATGGAATCAGAAGACAACTATCTGCTCCTAGGACCCCACAGCAGAATGGGATTGTTGAAAAGAAGAACCGTACTATTTTAGATGCTGCAAGAACTATGTTGATTGAAGGAAATGTTCCGAAGGTCTACTGGAGAGAAGCTATTAGCACTGCAGTCTATACATTCAATAGAGTTCATATCAAAGGTGATACAGGTAAGACCCTTATGAGCTTTGGTTTGGTCATGTTCCTATTGTGAAATATTTCAAAGTTTTTGGTAGCAAATGCTATATCAAGAGAGATGAGGATATTGGAAAATTTGATGCTAGAAGTGATGAAGGTATCTTTTTGGGATATTCTACAAATAGAAAAGCCTACCGATGCTATAATAAGAGACTGAGAAAGATAGTTGAGAGTGCAAATGTGAAGGAGGTGGATGAAAACCTTGGGAAGGAGATCAGAAGGTTAGCATGTTGTTTTAGCTCCTATTCAGCCTGAAGAGCCTAAGCAGAATGATCCGGTAGAGACTGTTAATTTCGATGTTGTTGTTGTTGGTGATGATGTGCAGGAACATGAAGATCAGAACAATCAGAAGACTCCAAGGTATGTATGATTGAATCATTCTGGGAATCAAATTATTGGCGATAAGAATAAAGGTGTGATGACTAGAAGAAGGTTAGCTGCAGAAGAAATATGTTTGATTTCTAAAGTTGAACCTAAAGATGTTGTTGAAGCCTGTAAAGATGATAATTGGATTCAAGCCATGGAAGAAGAGTTAGATCAAATTGAAAAGAACAATACTTGGGAACTTGTGCCTAGACCAAAGAAACGGGACTCGGACTCGGCTCGGACTCGGCAAGGCCGACTCGGACTCGGACTCGGGACTCGGCGTCAGACTCGGCTTCAGACTCGGCTGGACTCAGGATAGTGAAAAACTCAAGAAATTTAGAGATTTTTAAATATTTAAAACTTGTTTCAGACACCCTTTATTGAATACACCTTAAAGACACAATAACATCATCAAACTCGGCTCATTTGATTACATACACAAGTATACATCAATCACATAAGCATAAACGCAAATTGTAGCTGAAGAAAATAACAAACATAGATATATAAATATTGTCAAATGTATACAATATTACAAAACTCATGGAATAAAAAATCCATGTCATCATATGATCATCATCAAATGTTTCATACAAATACCAAAGGTAAATACAACTACAAGTCTATGGCTCAGAGGAGCCTGCACCCTCCGGCCCCGGCCCCCTGCGAAGGCGTCTAAGGTAGGTCCTAGATGATTCGACTGCCATAGCCGCTCCCCGTGACACCATGCCATGCTCACCAACATCAAGAACATCCGTGTCACTATCTGCCTTTGAATCTCCTGTCTGTGCTCGTGCTCTCCGCTCCTCCTCTGCCATGGCTACAGTCTCAACCTCTATATCTACCTGGTCGATCCAATCAGTGTCAGACTCGGAGGTTAAATTTTCTCTACTTCTATCGACGCAGTTTCCCCCATATTTTTCGACGGGGGTTTGGGGGCAATGCCCCCAAGGTGGGGTCAAGGGGCTGCGCTCCCTGTTGCGATACAGGGCGAGGTCGAGGGGCAGCGCCCCGCGAGGCCAAAAAAACTTATTACAAGTCTGAATTAGGGTCTCTTTGAGAGTCTTCCTTAGGGCCTGGTTTTGCTCTTGTTGCTAATTGGGTCTTGCTTGGTGAGTGAGTATCATTCTTGAAGGTCCAAGCTAGGTCAAGTTGGTGAGTGATAAAGTCTGGAATGTCATCCTGATCTTCAAATGCCCTGAAATTTGGCTAAGTCTGGAATGTCCTGATCGTGAAATTTGACTAAGTCTGGAATGTCCTGATCCTGAAATTTGACTAAGTCTGGAAAACTGAAGAATCCTCCAAAAACTAGATTTTGCAATATAACTCCTGGAGGCCCGAAACCACTCTCAAACATCCTGACAGTATATATGGAATATAACTTAAAGTATAAGAAAGAAGAAAGATATAAGGAAATGTCACTTATACTTAAATGTTATATTCCATAAAATAATCCTGACGGAGAGACCAAAATGTCAAATTTCGCCCTTCCAAAAAAACTTATTACTTTTAAAAAAAACTTTTTAAAATGTTTTTTTTTTTGTCATTTTATTAACCCAGCCAGTAGCCGAGTCTGGGGCTCAGGACTCGCCGAGTCTGGCGATTTTGAGCCAAACTCGCCAACTCGGCGAGTCTGGCGAGTTTACTCCCCAGACTCGGACGAGTCCGAGTCCGAGTCCCTAGGACTCGCCGAGCATGACTCGTACTCGGACTCGCCGAGTTTGGGCGAGTCCAGGCGAGTCCCGTTTCTCTGGCCTAGACCTAAGGATAAAAATGTTATTGGTACTAAATAGGTTTTTAGGAACAAATTGAATGAAGCCGGTGAAGTTGTTAGATTGTTGCTTGCTTATGCTGCTTACAAAGATGTCAAGGTATATCAGATGGATGTCAAATCTGCATTTTTGAATGGTGATCTAGAAGAAGTTTACATTGAAAAACCTGATGGATTTTCATTGTCAGATAATGGAGACATGGTATGTAAGTTGAAGAAAGCACTTTATGGATTGAAACAAGCTCCTAGAGCCTGGTGTGCTAGATTAGACAAATACTTGCTAAAATTGGGAGTCATCAAAGGTCTTGTTGATAGTAATTTGTACTTTGAGATTGAAAATGATAACATTTTGATTGTTGAAGTCTTTGTCGATGACATTATCTTTGGTGGTGATGATGATATGAGTATGAAGTTTGCCAGTGATATGCAAAAAGAATTTGAGATGTTTAGGATTGGTGAGATGAAATTTTTCTTAGGTTTGCAGATTGCATAGACAGGAAAAGTTATCTTTATATTTCAAACTAAGTATGTGAAGGAATTGCTGAAGAAGTTTGGATTAGATGATTCCAAACTGGTTGGAACTCCTATGGTGACTCGTTGTAAATTGTCTAAGAATGATGAATCTCCTAAGGCTAATCAGAGTTTGTACAGATCTATGGTTGGTGGACTGCTATATCTTACTCAGACTAGGCCTAACATTATGCATGTTGTGTATGGCTGCTAGATATCAAGTTGATCCGAAGGAGAGTCATGTCACTGTTGTTAAAAGAGTATTCAGATATCTAAAGGGAACTGAGGATTATGGTTTACGGTATCCAAAGAATGATGATTTCATGTTATGTGCTTACACTGATGCAGATTGGGCTGGTGATGTTGATGATTGGAAGAGTACTACTGGTGGAGCATTCTTTTTAGGTAAGAAGTTGGTTTCATGGGTTAGCAAGAAACATGATTCAGTATCTTTATCTACTACTGCTAATAATTGCACTCAGATAGTTTGGATGAAGCAAATGTTGAAGGATATTAGAGTTATTTATGATGAGCCTACTGTTATATATTGTGATAATTTCAGTGCTATAAACATGTCTAAGAATCCGGTGCAACATTCAAAGACTAGGCATATATCAATCAAATATAATTACTTGAGACAGCAAGTCAGTGAACAGAACGTGAAGCTGGAATATGTGTCTACTAAGGAACAAATTGCTGATATTTTCACTAAGCCTTTGCCTGCAGATACATTTGTCTATTTGAGAGACAAGTTAGGGGTAGCAACTATTCCGGATGATTCTAACGTGCTTGTTGGTGTTTCCTAGTTGTGTCCTATTTATTTTGGCAATCCGCATTTATCGTTGTGCGACTTTTTGGTGATTTCTATGAACTGGTGATGATTTGCGTGTTATGCAGTATTTCTGATGGTGTAGCGTGTTGCGGTTGATCTAGGCGCGATTTCCGGTGGATGTAATCGTTTGGGAATTTGAATTAGGTCCATGCTATGTAATGTAAATCATAATATTGGTCTGGTGGTCGATCTTTGTATCGTGCAATGTAATTTTTATTATTATGAGTTGAGGGTTGAGGGTTTAGCCGACCTTGTTATCAAGGTTGATGATTTTTATATATAGGTGAGATGCTTATGTAATTTAGGTGTCGGTATTGTGTCTGCATTATCAAAGAGATGATTGTGCGAACAAGGATCTATCATTCAACGAAGTGTTGAGGTGTGTTTGGTGTTGCAGAGCAGACAACTATGCTGAACCAGAACTGTCATCAGGCATTTGTAGATGCTATCATTGCAGTTCATTCCTTCCAGATTGTAGTCCGAATCATATTGTAAGTCAGTGAGACTTCCCTGAGGGTTGTAGCCTTCCGGGCATATATCTTTTGAGTAGTGAACTCTAGGCAGTGTCCCTGAATGCATGTGCGTTCCCCATTACAATATTTTCACATACTACTGCAAAGTATCATCTTATTGTGGGTAGGTTCCCACCGTGGTTTTTCCCTTAACCGGGTTTTCCACGTCAAAATCTTAGCGTTGTGTGTTGTGCTATTAATTTGCTTATCTGTTATTGCTGCAGTTTATCAGTTTATGTTTTGAAGTTTAATTTGCTGAGATCCGGTGAGGACTGATTCACCCCCCCCCCCCCCCCTCTCAGTCTTCCTTCTTGATTGCTGCTAACAATTCTTTGTTGGTTGCCGACTTCAGTTGACTCCTAGATCACCTTACCATGATCAAACACTTTCTTAATGACTTCATAATGCTACGATTTCCCTTTTCCTTTGAAAGTTTGACTGATCTCTATAAAGTTGCAGCTAACTTTGAAGAATTCCTATGACACCTTTTCACTTCAAATTAGTTGTTCCACCTTACATGCCATCCCTCTATCTTGTTGTGATTCCTATTTGGAAGTATGAGTTTTTCCAAATGAATTGTGGTTGGGTTTGGGACCATTAAACTCCCCTCCAAAAGCAGCAATAATATTTAATTTCACTCCCACACCCTTCTATATGATTTGGCGATCTCAGTCAAAAAGAAGGTGCTGCTAGGTATAAATCAAGGTGCTACACCCCATTTAGGGCTCCTTAGCCCTTGTGAATTTCCTCTCTATATTTTTTAGATGATTCCTAAATACATATATACATACATATATGTATGTATGTATGTATGTATGTATATATGTATGTGTGTGTGTGTATATGTGTGTATGTATGTATGTGTGTGTGTGTATCTGTATGTGTGTGTGTGTGTGTGTATCTGTATGTACATGTGTGTGTGTGTGTATAATACCTAGACAATATCTTCAATATTGAATATCTATTTGCCCTGCAAATCCTTTTCATGAATCTCAACAATCACCAATTTAAGTGCATCTATGAATCTTGTATGAATCCACCTATAGATTAGCTATGAGGGTTTTCATCCTTGAAACCAATTTCGCTATAAGGTTTTTGTTGAATACACCAATAGACTGAGCGGGGGGGGGGTGAATCAATATATTATCAAATCTCCTAGCTTTTCCAACTTTTCATCCAATCACATAGCATTAGCATTATCTTTAAAATATGAGGATAATGAAAGCAATCACATAAAACTCATAACACTAGAATTTACGTAGAAAACCCCAGAAAGGAAAAACCACAATGAGCAAGTTGCTTGGAGCTACTACCCAAATCTAGCCTCACAATAAAAGTCAAATGATTACAATCAGTTTGAAGGCACCAACCTTCACAAGACACCAATCCCCTCTCCAATATATCTATTTAGGGCACTGTTGTGACGTATTCACACATCGCCCCATTGCAAATGGGGACCCCTACTTTTTGCCTTCTAGGGTTTGTTTTCTAGGTCTTTTAGGGTTTGTCTATTATCCTTTGCATGCTGAGTGTTGCCAGAGGGATCACTAGGATGGCAGGCTCTGCTTGAGCCAAGGTGAGTACGCGGGGCCCCAAAATTAGGGTTTCTTTGAGAGTCTTCCTTAGGGCCTAGTTTTGCTCTTGTTGCTAATTGTGTCTTTCTCGGTGAGTGAGTATCATCCTTGAAGGTCTGAGCTAGGTCAAGTTGGTGAGTGATGAAGTCTGGAATGTCATCCTGATCTTCAAATGCCCTGAAATTTGGCTAAGTCTGGAATGTCTTCCTGATCCTGAAATTTGACTACTAAGTCTGGAAAACTGAAGAATCCTCCAAAAACTAGATTTTGCATTATAACTCTTGGAGGTCTGAAACCACTCTCAAACATCCTGATGGTATATATGGAATATAGCTTAAAGTATAAGAAAGAAGAAAGATATAAGGAAATGTCACTTATACTTAAATGTTATATTCCATACATGAATCTTGACGGAGAGACCAAAATGTCAAATTTTGCTCCTGACCCTTCCAAAGGGTCCAAAGCGAATTTCGCTCCTAACCCTTCCAAAGGGTCCAGAGCGAAATTCTCCATAAGACATTCTACATTGCCCAAAGTCATGAACTAGCTCATTCCCAGGCATTTGTGAAGGCAAAGCACTTATTTGGAGTGAAGAAATGTGAAAATAAAGTCAGGATTTGAGCCCAAGGATGATTTTCACTCCTGACCCTTCCAAAGGATCCAGAGCGAAAATACTTATAAACCTCATTTTCTCCCTTGTTTAGACCAACATTCTAGTTTTGAAGTGATGGAATGTGAAAATGTGAAGGATTTTGGCCTAGAACATGATTTTCGCTCCTGACCCTTCCAAAGGGTCCAGAGCGAAAATCCTTGTAAACCTCATTTTCTTCCTTGGTTTGGTTAGCTTTTGGTGTTCTTGCCTTGAAGGGTGGTTGGATGCATGAAAAAATGAAGATTTTTTGCCTAAAGAATGAATTTCGCTCCTGACCCTTCCAAAGGGTCCAGAGCGAAATCCTCATTTTGACCCTCTATTTTGCCTTGAGCACTAGAAGGACCTTGTTTTGAGCTTATTTGGTGGTGGATTGCCTTGATTATGGTGAAAGGAGGTTGGATAAATCAAGTTTGAAGGAAAATTGGGACAATGGAATGTGAAATCAACCTATATTGGAAATTTCGCTCCTAACCCTTCCAAAGGGTCCAGAGCAAAATTCCTAGATGGCACCTATTTCTTCCTTGTTTAGACCAAGATCTTAGTTTCTAAGGCATATTGTGAAAGTTTGGACATGTTCTTGCCTAAGGAAGTGATTGAAAGCATTGAAATGTGAGGGTTTTTGTCCAAGAATGAAATTTTGCTCCTGACCCTTCCAAAGGGTCCAAAGCGAAATTCTTTATTAACCTTTTTTTTACCTTGTTTGGGCTTAAAACCTTGTTCCTTGGTCTTGGAGGTGAATTGGAGTTGAAAGAATGAAGGAATATGCTAAAAACAAGAATTTCGCCCCTGACCCTTCCAAAGGGTCCAGAGCGAAATTCCTAAAATCCACCTTTTCCTTTCATTTTGTGTCAAGCTAAGCATGGATAAAGATAAATAGAGCTTAGAAGGATCCCTAGGCATGCCTTGGAGTTGATTTTTTGCCATCAACAATGATGATTTTGAGCTAGGACATGAATTTCGCTCCTGACACTTCCAAAGGGTCCAGAGCGAAATCCAAATGGGTCCTGTCCTTGGCCATGGTCTTGAGCGAATTTCTCCTTCCAGGGCTTCTTGGGGGTCAAACAAGTGTTGTCTTCATGAGGAAGGAGTCCAAAGGTGAGAATCATGGAATAGCAAGAGAAGATTAGAGTTGAAAAGATGAAATACCAAGCCTAGAATGGGAATTTCGCTCCCGACCCTTCCAAAGGGTCCAGAGCGAAATTCCCCAAAACCACCCTTTTTTCTCAATTATGCTAAGTCAAGTGTGGGTCAGGATAGGGTAAGATTGGAGAAGTCCTTGAGCAAAACTTTGAGTTGCTAGTGATCCGCGAACATGAAGGAATTGAGCCAAATCAAGAATTTCACTGCTGACCCTTGCAAAGGGTCCAGAGCGAAATTCCTAGGATCGCCTATTTTCTTTGCAAGACAAGTTAAGTTTTTGGTTTTTATGGCCTAGATAGGAGTGAGGCGATGTATCCTTGGTCTTGGAGGTGGATTGGAGTTGAAAGAATGAGTAAGTAAGCTCAAATCATGAATTTTGCTCCTGACCCTTCCGAAGGGTCCAGAGCGAAATTCTAAAATCCACCTATTCCTTTCATATTTGTGCCAAGCCAGGCCTAGACAAAGATGGTAGAAGCCCTTGAGATTGCCCTTGAATGGATGGTTGTTTCCAAAAATGATGATTTTGGGCTAGAGGAAGAAATTCGCTCCTGACCCTTCCAAAGGGTCTAGGGCGAAATCCATTATAGGTCCTGTCCCTGGCCATGATTTCTAGCGAAATTCTCTTTTCTGGTCATTTTGAAGTCAAACAAACCATTGCAAACATGGGAGAAGGATCCAAGGATAAGAGTCCAAGTGTAGAAAGTGAAAAAGATAGACCTTGGTGAAGGAAAACAAGCAAATCATGAATTTCGCTCCTGACCCTTCCAAAGGGTCCAGGGCGAAATTCACCAAATGTCCCTTTTCTTCCAAATTTGTGCTAGACCAAGACAGTGATCAAGGTAGATTGGGCTTAAAGATTGCCACAAGCATGTCTTAGAAGGGGTTGTGAGTGAAAGAAACGAGTGTTTTGTCCATGATCAAGAAATTCGCTCGACCCTTCCAAAGGGTCCAGGGCGAAATCCTCAATTTCACCTAACTTGCTCATGATAAAGGTCAAAGCATGGATCCCTAGGCTTTGGAGGAAAGAAAGCTATCATATGTTTGCCTTGGGAGGAATTTTGGAGTAAACAAGTGACAATTATCCTAGAATGCAAAATTCGCTCTTGACCCTTCTAGAGGGTCCAGGGCGAAATCTTTTGAAACTCCTATTTTTCACCTTGTTTGGGCCAGGCGAAGAGCTAATTGTGAGATAATGTTGAAAAGAGGTCTAAATTGGGCAAAATAGCAAATTTCGCTCCTGACCCTTCCAAAGGGTCCAGGGCGAAATTCTTATAAGGCCTATCCCTGGCAAGGATTTTGAGCTAACTTTATTTTGAAGTCTTCTTGTTGATGATTTAAGGTGGAAAATGCTTTGTTGAAATGAACATGTCATATGTACTTAATCACCTTTTGTTTTATTTTGCAGATGGAGAAAACCAGGCCAGGGCAAGGACAACCTCTTCCAGTCCATCATCATCAAGGACGACCACTTCCAGTCCAGCATCATCAAGAACGACCAATTCCAATCCATCATCGTCAAGGACGTTCCACGGGCAAAAGGGAAGACTCAAGATGTTCAAGGAATTGCCAGCTACCTCCAGAACCTTCACTTTGCCACACTAAGGAACTACAAGATGACAATGAAAGGCGTTGCCAGCATTTCAAGGAGAGGTACTCCATTCATCAAACACATCAAAGACAGAGGAGAATCAACCAAGGTCAGTGCAAGGGTCTGTTGAAGAAGCAAATAGTCTCAGAAGAGTTAATCAAAGTTAGCTTCTCAACCTCATCAAATTGAACATCAACCAAGTTACAAGTGTCAAACAAGGTGGCATCCTAGTCATCATTCCTCCAGTTGGATTGGTCCACCTCAACGTGTCCAGATTCAATGTACCTGACTCATCGGGGACGACACAAACTTTGAGGCACCTACCCCTGCTTCCTATTGGTCCTCACCCTTGGAATGTAATTTTCTAATTGGCTAAGGAAGTTTGTTGTAACAAACCCTAATTAGGGTTTCTATCTTGTAATCCTAGCCATTGATTCTAAATCAATCAGAGCCGTCTATTTGTAAAGGGTTTCTCTATATAAGCCCTGGCTCCTCATTTGTAAAAGGTTAATAGGGGGTTGATAGAGAGTAGCTAGTTAATGGTTAATAGTCGGTGAATAGTTAGAAATAGTGAATAGTCAGCTGATAGAATAGCAATTAGAGTAGATTAGGAGGACAAGGCAAGAAATTGTTGCCATTGATTGTAAATAAACTCCATTTTCATTGAAGTTATGGTGAAGTGTGTTGTTTCTTTGCAATATGCATGGTCTCTTGTTGAATCTTCATTTTAGATGATAGATAATTAAATTGAATGAAATAAGTTATTGAATGCACTCGCATGGAATCCACCTAGTCCAAACCACTAGCCTTTTACTGACTGTAAGAGCGCATTGCGTGGTCAACTGGCATAGAACGAGCTTAATCCCGAGTCATAACACCTCTGTTGTTCACGCATTATCTTGAATGGTGATCAGTATCTGATGGTGTACGATTTGGACATATTTGAAACATCCCTTAGAAGATCGCACTGAGTTGGTGTTGAATCGTTCAACCTGATGGTGAGACCCAACCCAGTAGGACTCCACCTAGTCATTCATCCATCTTCTCGCATTCTAGGTCTTAGAGTAGACTTCCTGAACCTTGTATCTTTTGCCATTTCTTTATCTTCCAGTTAGTAAATAGGACTTGTGATTCCAGCAAATCCGTCATTCAGGTCATCGAATGTAAGTCCCCTTGTGATTCCAGCAAAATCACATCATACCACGAAGAGCTTATCCACGAGTAGAGAACCTACATAACAAAACCTTGGAGTTTCTCCAATTGATCCTTCGGGGAGATCTTCAGCAGTCGGGAAACTTTGTTCAAGAGAGGATAAGGTACCTTTAGGTATTTTATTCTGTGTTTGGTCGTGTACAAAAGACACATCAACAGGCACCAACTCAAAGAGGACACCAATCCCCTTACAACATCATATATGACACCAACCCAATACAAATCAGAAGGCTACATCCTTACAAAACTCAAGAGGCAACAACCTCAACTAGACTAGACAAAACTTTGTCTAAGACACAATTAAATGATGTCAAAATGAACCTTTGTAATTTTTCTTTTTCATTTACAGACTTCGGGTTCATGCGCTCTGCTCTACAACTCTCCTTTCACTTCTATATTGAATGATTTAGCATAATCTGCACTGCCCAAGTTACTAGTAACCTCTTTGTTACACACTGCTCCCTATATTATTTCTCTTCCACATGCATACAGTTACTTACGAACTGATACCCTTATATACACCTCGACACCGTTTGTATGTCGGCCAGGAATTATAAAATTCTTCTTTACATGTTGGCTTTTGATCAATTTAACTCCCTTAAACACCACAGATGAACATGTCGGTCCATACTACGTTTTTCCATACCTCGTCACAATCGCACCTAAACAGGTTCATTTGAATTCATAGACTGGTCGTTTAATCCTTTTAAATCTAAGTTGTTGATCTTCTCTCTTTGTGACAAAACAAACGTTCGTGATGGAATCATCTTTAAAGAATTCGCATCTAGGCCCTCCATGGACACGTGGCACCAATACACAATTGTGCATATAGAAGAACTAGTCCCACAAACTACCTCATGCAAGTGCGCAAACTATCAATCTCTTCAAACACAAAGTGCACTAGTTGTTGATCACTTCAGCATGTCACTTCCTCACAATCTTGCAGCCTAACAATTGAGTTCTCATAGAAATCTTGCAAGATGCTTCCACATGTCAATACAAGTCATCCATGTCTTCTTCACATCCTCGCAAGAGCTAGCAAAAGGTTCTGGCGAAGGTGAAAGCTTCAGTGAAAGACTTGGCAATTAGGCTTCACGTCCACGTCGGATGCATATGTCTTTTCTAGTAGTTCACAAAAACTTAAAAAAAACTCCAGCAAATGTGTATGTTTCAACAAAAACACTAACATGGACATAACCATTCAATCACTGGATTGCCCAATCTCCTGACATGTGTTGACATTGTGCATCTTCTTTCCAGCCTAAAGACATAAGTTCCTATCACAATGCATTGAGACACCACATGTAGCTTTCCCACAATCACATAGCCTAACTTACAAGATCCCTTAAACATTTTGCAAGCGCACGAGAGCCATCCAATCTCTTGACATCGAGCTAAAGTGTCAGCATTGTGCAGTTGCGCATCAAGGAGCAAAGGGTACAACCACAACCTTGCGCACATGTGAGCACCATTAGATCTTAAGGAATGCATTAGGGTCGTCCTACAAAATCAATCTGCCCAACTTACGAAATAATAAGGTCTTCGAAATCCGGTTAAGTTGGTAACTTGCTAGGTAGGGAGGTCGGTACGCACAATGACAAAGAAGGCTTAAGTTATCACTTAAGCAACCGGCGACGAGCATTATCCAGTTAACAACCAAATAGAATAAACAGCACATGCCAAAACAAAAACCTAGGTTTCTTTAAAAGGTGAAAAGTATGCAAACCCATACAAGCTAGAGAGCATAAAAAATTAGATCTAGGGCCAGCATTGTCTGATCCATCCAAACTAAATGCATCATGGCATCGGATATGTAATGCCAAACATCTCCATATCCTCACAACAATCTCACCCTTTAGTAAACACTCTTTTATTTTTGCAACAAGGCATCAATGATTGATGCCTTTGACATCAATGACAACACTATGTCCAACAATTTCTATCCTAGAGTGAATAAGAACAGTTGTTCTCTTTTCCAAACTTTCTTTGTAAAAATGAAAAAGTCAAGAATACATTTTCCTCAATTTTTCTCTTTATACACTTTTCAAAAATAATAGAATATTATTTTCCATAACCATTAAATTTCTTGCTTAAACGACTCTTTTAGTTCAACATTACTTTTGAACTAAAAAATAAGTCACTTTTATGTCTCCATATAAACTTTTTGAAATAATTAAATATAACTTGTCTTCCACTTTTTCTACTTTATGACAACTTAATTCATAGTTTCCATACTCGACGATGTTAATTTTGTGGATCGGAATTAAAATTTATCTTGTTCTATGTATTATCTATCACTGAATTGTTGTATAAATCTGATTGTCTTCTTTTATGTTGTAGGAGAGGAGGAGCATTTTTATTTCGATGTCCATTCTCACACATTTCATTTGGTATATGTAGTGGGCTGGGTACGGTCAAGCAATGCCTTGACCGGCCATGTCTTTTGGACATGGCCGATCAAGACATCACTTGATCGTGCCCCCTCACGATAATAAATGTTTGAATGAGAGACTTCAATTATCTCTCATTCAATCATTTATCTTACCGAGGCTATCATGCATTAAGACTCCCTCTTAGCTAGGTAAGATAAATGTAAAAGGTATTGGGAGCAATATTCATAAATCGTATGGTGCTTATCTTGGGACCATAATTTCAAGATGTGAATTGCCTCTGTCGGCGATTCTATTCACAAACTCTTGAGTGGATTGCCTCTGTCGGGATTCTATCCATAAGCTCTTGTGTGGATTGCTTCAGTCGGTGATTCTATCCACAAGCTCTTGTGTGGATTGCCTTAGTCGGCGATTCTATCCATGAGCTCTCACGTGGATTGCCTCAGTCGGCGATTCTATCCATGAGCTCTTACGTGGATTGCCTTAGTCGGCGATTCTATCCATGAGCTCTTGTGTGGATTGCCTCAGTCGGCAATTCTATCCACAAGCTCTTACGTGGATTGCCTTAGTCGGCGATTCTATCCACAATCTTGAGTTATTGTAAGATCGTCGCCTTCCAATAACCTCAAAAATACAAGTGGAAATCATTTGGAAGTCGTCACTTCCTTATGATTTACATAGGGCCCATAAAATAATTATTAGTATTAATAATACTAATCAATATTTACAATTTTTACCTCAGAAGTGCTCAATCTTGCTTAGTAAGCTCCCTCTCAATCACAAGGTATCTTGAGTTTCTTCTAGAGAGCATATTTTCTGAACATAAGTCTAAATTTCTGACTTCAGCAAGGGACGCTTGTAGTTTAAGTTTGAGACGACAAGTTCTTGCAATGTGGCCATATTCGAGACTTTCAAGGAGATATCAATCTGATCTTAATCGGATCTTCCTTCAAGCGGTTAGGCTTTATAGAAGGAAACCTGGCTCTGATACCATGTTAATTTTGTGGATCAAAATTAAAATTTATCTTGTTCTATGTATTATCTATCACTGAATTGTTGTATAAATCTGATTGTCCTCTTTTATGTTGCAGGAGAGGAGGAGCATTTTTATTTTGATGTCCATTCTCATAGATTTCATTTGGTATATGTAGTGGGCTGGGTATGGTCAAGCGATGCCTTGACCGGCCATGTCTTTTGGACATGGCTGATCAAGACATCACTTGATCGTGCCCCCTCATGATAATAAATGTTTGAATGAGAGACTTCATTTATCTCTCATTCAATCATTTATCTTACTGAGGCTATCATGCATTAACAGACGAGTCATCGAGTACTCGCCATTTTTTTCACCCCCGAGTTTTATTAGTGTGTACTCATCGAGTTATTTTAAAAGCATCGAGTTTTTGGTGAGTGCTCATCAAGACTTGCCAAAAAAAAGTCTCTTTTTTCCATTTAACTCGGCACCATGTTAAAGTTGAGTTAGACATTGCAAAAACTCTATTTTTTTTTGTTTTATAAGCATTTGCTTTTGCCTTCTAAAAAATTATGAAAATGGTATGTGCCATGAAGGTTTGAGTGGTTTTGAAGGTCTTCATTTGGGCTTTGTGGTCTCCGCCCCTCAACCCCACCCTATACCACAACAAGGAATGCACCAAGGGCATTGCCCCTAGACACTATAAGCAAGGCTACCCCTAGACCCTCACGAGAGATGCTACCCCTTGACCATGTTGGAGGCATTTCCCCCAAACCCCCACCAAACACATTTGATACAATTTGTAGCTATATTTTGTATGAATCTTCTTTTTAAATTATGTTTTTTTCAAAAATTTAAGTGTTTTTTAAGATGTCAAGTTTTGTCGAGTTTTTCCCCAATACTCTCGAAGTCAAAAAAAAATTGCCTTGCCGAGTACTTTGTAAGTCCAAGTTTGCAAACTATGACTTAAATATTTAATCATTAAATAATTTAATTATTTTCCACACAACCACCAAAATTACAAAAAACATTGAAACAACCCAGAATATGAATTTTGACCAGACCTCCAATTCCCTAAGTGATAGGAGATTGATTTATGTGAAATTTGGTGCTCTTCCAAGATGATGGACTTCTCCAAGAAGTAAGGAGTTCTCCCTATGCCACTGTTAGAATACCTTTTCAATAAAGTTTGCACTCTCTTGGAAAGTTGGGGTTTTCTACAGATGTTGGAATGGACCCAAAAAGGGGCATTGCAGAAAATGAAATGCCATTAGAGAAACAAATTCATACTCATGCCCAAGTAATAGGAGACAACAACGATAGGATTGATAATGAAGAACCTAATTGTTTACTCCCTCCTAAAGACATTCATTGAAGTCAATTGTGCTGATGAAACTAAAGAGACTTGGATTGTCCAAGGACCAATATTGTGGAATGATGGATGGAAAAGTCAGTTATTGGAAGAAAATATTTTTTATCAGGTATACTCAGGTATACTTGATAATGACTTAATGATTGAAGATTTAGACCTTGATGATCTCTCAGATTCAGTCATATATGGGTTGTCAAACGAAGTCTCAAATGATGAAGATGGTCAAAAAGTGTTCCCACTACACTTTGCCCTACCAATATCAATGGTGGATTCAATAAGTCAAGAGTCAATAAGTGAAATATTCTTTCAATGGCTTCAACCTTTCCCGAAGGATGATAGTTTGACTAAGTTAAGAGTTTAGTATGTAGAAGGGACAAGTGATAAGGATCAAATCAAATATGTTAAGGTCATTATTCCCACGTGTTATAGTTGCAATATTTGATCAAATACCCTTGAATAAGAGACACCAGTGCTCATCAAGCAATTAATGCTGAAATTTTCAATACATGATCATTCCTATCCACCTAAACCTAGGATCTTCACAGGCAACTTGTAGAGGTTTTCAAAATATGAGTTGTTGTGGTTAAACTCCAATTCAAACAAAAAGGATGTTATTTTTCCAAACTTAATAATGGTTTCACTTAGTTATGTTTCCTTTTGACCATAAGTTGGTAGGTGAGTTATGTGTGATGTCAAAATATTTCATTTTCCAATGATGTGTTTAATTATATCTATTGGTTTAGGTGCTTTACTTTTTGCCGCTGTATAGGTTCAACTCAACTCTATCACCTAATGGATAATAGCACTTATCTTTTAATTCACCAAAGATTTTGAAGTTCTCTTAAGAACCAAGTATGTCTCATGGTCCCCAAAATTGTACCCTAAAAAAGGTCAAGATTAGTCATATGTGTAGCCAAGTGTAAGGTCATTTTTGTCACATCAATATCCAATATGTCATCTTTTTTATCAAAATAGCCAAGTCCTTGGGTGTTGGTCTATCTTGATCCACTAGTGGTGTATTTAGGTTGCTCATCATGAAGATTTTTAAGCTAGGAATCCTGAAGGAGGGTCCAACACCAACAAAGGAAAGAAAGGGTGAAGTTCAAAGAAATACTATGATGACAAATATCAAGAAAAAGCAAGAAGGATTAATGCTAAGGCAAATCTTCTCTAGCACATTGAGGCAAAATCATATGAGGATCATATTCCAAACATAAATTTGTCACTTCAAGGGTCCAATATTCAAGATAACCAATTTCAACATATACCAGAGATCAAACTTACTATTTTAAAAGGTTTTGTATTTTAGAAATAATGCAATATGCTTTTTTGTTGTGTCCCAAATTAAGGAGATAAGCAAAAATAAATAAAAGCTTTCTATTTTTTGAATGCCATCTTTTTGCTTTTCCTACTTTTTCAACAAAAATTTGTGGATGGAGGCAGAAGGTTATCAAAATAGTTTTAGGTCTCATCATTTGAAAATGGAATTCAAAAAGATGACAAGCAATGAGATAGAAATTTTATTAAAGTCAATGTTCAAAAATAGAAAAAGGGAATAAATTTAAAATAAATTCAAAGTTGTGAGTTAATCATTCGAAAATTAACGTTGATGGAAAAAAATTCCACAATTTCCACTTTTTGGTGTCAAGTGGAGAAAGTGTAATGTCTCCAATCAAACAGCCTTTAGGAATTATGCAATTTTCCTAATGTGTGCAAGCTAAAATGATGAATGCAAAATATCGATGACAAATTCCAATGAAGAGATGTGTCAATTCAAGAAAGTTCCACCATGTTCTAGCATTGGTAGTTTTCAATACTTGGTGTCATTGTCAAAAACTTTCACTTTGGCATAAGCACCAAAATTCTCCCACTTATAATCAAGTAAAGAAAGTTTCACTAAGTGCCGATTTTGCCAATTTTCATAACTTGGTGTTAGAATTGTAAAACCTCATCCAAAAAACATATGGCCACCTAAACTCAATCAAGCACCAAAATAGTATGTTTTTCTTGCCAAAACAAAGTGGGAAACAAAGCAAAATTAGCACCCAAGTTATTATATGTGTCCAAGTGAAAGATGGACATCAAATAAAGGAGAAAAAGCGATGAATCTAAACCCTTCATTCAAAATGATGCCCAAGATGAAGCATATCAATATTTTTGTTTCCTTTTTAGAAGATGAGGAGCAACTAAAATAAGTTAAAAAGACAAAATCAACATATCAATGCTATTGATTCAAATGAACACCCAAGATGAGATGCAAAAATGGAATAAATGTAATCTTTTATTTTATTTACAAAGGATGGCGATAGAACTACTTTCAAAGCAATTATTTTATTATTTTTGAAGCTTCATGAAGATAGAATTGAAAAACTATGAATGTGTCATTTACACATACATTGTAAATAAGAGTTGATGCCAAACTTGTAGTACCCCTTCTCGATCAGACTCTTTTTGGACTTATGTTTGACTTCAGTTAATTGTTCAGTGGATACATTACTGCTATACTTTATTCAGACTTTATGCGATGTTATTTCATGCTTTAACTGGATATTCGATGTATGTTCTCTTGCAGTATTTCAGTACTTATGATTAATGTTATTTTTTATGGATTATTGTCATGGACTAACACTTTTACCTTACATATGCGATGCGTTATTTATATGTTGTGTGTTTGCAAGTGTATGGGATGCGAGGGGGTGATGTTCCTTCACTCACTCCGGTGAGACAGGGAACGTCACGATTCTCCTTCATCGGTGTGCATGTCGTGTCTGATTATATATTTGTCTATATGCATGTGTGGTTCGTTGATGCAGAACATTGCAGGTACAAGTATTGGGTAGGTACAGGGTATCGACTCCACCTGGTTTCACAGGTCTGAGCGTACCTTATTTGTCCGATGGGAGTGGAGGAGATAGTGGTTGGACCCTAACTTGACCCGCAATCACACTCATGTGAGTGTTGTCAGTCGATCGTCTTTCTCGTTTGACCGGTATGCGAGTCATAGTGCTTTAGTATTTTTGCTTTGTGAGTCGTCGTTTGATCACTCCTCATTTTGCATGCTTTCGATTATTTAAATGGTTGTTAAATTGAGTGAATGATGCTACTTTGGTGTTGGCATAATTAGTTGTTTAATATGCCTTGAGTAATTGATTTAATTAAATTGATGAAGTTGCAACAATTAAATGGAAAAAAATTGCTTAATATATTGTGTTAAATTGTATTAAAATATTGGATAAAGAAGCAAGTATATTCTTTACTATTTAAAATTCAAATGCCATGTTGAGTTAAAGTCTCTTAGAAAATGGTAAATGTAAAATAAATAATAAAAGTTTTTCCTCTCTTACCTTTCTTTTTAACTTTTGGGTTTGTTTAATTGTTGAAAAAGAATTATTCATGGGAAAAAGGTAAAATCAGATTTCCTTATTTTTTTAATAGCTTTATTCTAATTGGTTGGGGAAAACTTTTCAACCTAAAAGTTTAGGTTGAAATATTTTTGAATATATGCCTGTGAGTTCACAGGAAGAGAGGGGATTATTTTTGGAAGGCAAATTTGAAAATCCATTTGGAAGAAGGAACTGGGTTTGAGAAATTTGGTTGCAGGGTTGAAGCTCTTCCACAAATTAGTTCCTGGATAGCTTTGTAGGTTGGGTAGTCTCTTCTTTTGTTTTAATAGAAATTTTAGAATGCTTCTTCTTCTTCCTACGTGTTGTGTTTGAGATTTTTGAAATATGGTTGAAAGTTGATTTGGAGTAGTTGCTATGAGATTTAATGAAATTTCAGTTTAATATTGTTTTTGAAAGCTTCTCCAATCTCCTTCTTTGTCTATTTCATGCTTAAAATTTAGCTTGTAATCATTTCCTCCATTTGTGTCATATGGATGGAATTGATTTTTTGAGTGTGTTTCAAGTTTTGATTTGTGCAAATTTGGGAGTTATGCTGGCAAAATTTTGCTAAATTTGCCCTCTTCGTGTTTCCAAAGAATTTCTTCCTGGGTGTTTTAAAAAAAAAATAAATGAATAAGGAAGTTGCAATTAAATCTTCCTCTTTCTCTGTTCATTCCTTTATCATATTTGCCCAGAATTTTATTTGGGATTTGTCAATCCCTTGGGTTTTCTGCCAATTTGGCTTTATGGAAGAATTTTTTTTTAAAAAGTTAGTTTTTTGCACTCTTTGTTCTATCACAGAGATTTTGGTTAATAATGAAATTTTTACCAGTAAATATATTTTCTTATGGTTATAGTTTTAAAAAAAAAAAAATTTAAAAAGGATTTAAAAAAAAAATTATTTTTGGTATGGGGTTGCGTGGCGGGGAGCTGGGCTCGACCCAGCCACGCACCCCAAGCAGCAGCGCTGCTACCACATCTATGTGCTAGCAGACGGAGCTGCTCCCAAGCCTCGCTGTCCTGCTACCACATATATGTGGTAGCACGCGGCTGCAGCCATGGGTCATGGGCCCCACCGCAGAGTAAAATTTGTTTCTGTTTTTTTTTTCTGTTTTTTTTTAGTTTATTAATATTTTTTATAATTAGAGTATTTTTTTAAATAAAAAAAAAATATAAATAAAGTTCAAATAATATTATTAATACATATTTTTGGATTAAGTAATATTTTAAGACAATTAATGTTTATAATTAAATTTGTATTTTATTAATTATTAATCGTTAATAAATATTATTATATATATATATATATAATAGTTTTTATTAATTTATTAATAGTTTAATAAAAGGGTTTAATTTTTTTAGATCAAATAAGGCTTTATAATTAATAAGTTTTTTCAATTGGGAGTGTTTGTCCATTTTTCATTGTGATTTTTACTATTAAAAGAATTAAATGGATTATTTTGATTAGTTAGATTTCTAGCCCTGCCTATCAGTGCAATGATGACTTGATTTTCTCGTAGTTTTTCATGATGATGATTTGTTTAATTTCAACGATGAAAATTGCAAGTATATATGTTGCTGTTCTTTTCAAAGATTGACTGTGTTGGGTCTTAGTGAATTTAGTTTTTCTTGCATGGGGGTTTAATTGGTTGTTATCCCTCGTTCTTGTCAGTCGTCCTGTTGTGGTGTACTTTGTATCTCTTGAACAAGTAATGTAGTATGACCTTGCTGTCTTAACCATGTAGTGCTTGTTCCTTATGGTTAGCCAGGACTTGTTTCGCCATAAGGTCCTCGTAGAGTGACCATGTTAGTGTCCTATGAGAGAGTGGCTTTCGAGTGGGGGCCACACCCAAAGTGGTTGGCAGGACAACCCCTCGAAAGTCAGTTAATAAGTGATAACCTAATAATTGATTAGGGGGTGGGTAGTTGTAGTTTTAATTAAGATATTGTACCCCACACATGGTTGAGTGCTCATATAGGCTCAAGATGTAGTGGGAAGGCCTGGAATGGCAAACCGACCACCTTGTTTTCATGAAGGGTTGGTAGGGTCCGCATGACACTTAGATGGAGCCAGGGGTTCGGGAAAGGTTACCAGGATAACCCAGGATGGGGGCCGGGACCTATGGAGGGCTACCTAGGGTAACCATCTTAAGCCATGCAATAACACTCTCTCTTTAGGGTCACTAGTGTATTGTGAGTTTGAGTCACATGGAGTATTGTAGAGTCATATTGTACTGTCGTCCTTGTCTTGTTTATGCTTGCTTGAGGGTCCTCTGTTATCTCCTAGCACAGTGGGGCGATTCCATTTTGGGATCACATGGTCGGGTGGTAGTGCCACTTCCCATCAAATATTCTTGTTCATACCTTCATCCGAGGATTGGCTTCGCAGGTGCTTCTGTGGTTCGTGATTCATGCTCTATCTCATGTTGGAGATTATTATTTTGAGACCTATGTGGTCAATTGTATCAATAAATTTATGTAACCTTGTAAATGATTTAGATGTTAACTTTGAATGTAATATTGGAAGCCATGTATTTTTTATGGTCAATGTAATCCTAAGAGTTGGATGTTATTTATTAGCTTTCAATATGATATGTGTAAATGCTTTATTTTAAGGGAATTATATTGTTACTCTTTCAATCTTTAATGGTGTAATCTGTTATTGTTTATGGTTAGTTATGTTCATGAGTAATGATGGTTAATTAGATTAATCGTAATTGTGGGATTTAAATTTAGTTTAAATCTTCGTTGGTAACCCTTTAGAAATTCTGGTGTAAGTCTTCCGCTTGTGTTATTGTTGTGCAATGTAGTAATTAATCTACTTAATGCGATTTATACTTTAAAAAAAATATATATTTCACCCTTAGTTGCCTAGATGTGTGGTTTTTCCTTTGGGGTTCCTGGCGGGGCATTACAAAACTCATGTTGCACAAATTGTCATTAAAGTTCGAAGCCAATTAAATTGTTGAGTGTTTGTGTAAAGAATGTAAAGTTGAAGCTTGCTTATGCTACCAAGATTTCCATTAAAGTCCATTCCCAAGTGTTGTAATTGTTCAAGGAAGTCTCCAATTAATAAGATATGTGTTAACTTTGTGTGCCATCGATTTTTGAATTCATAAAACTGTTGGTGTGAACAAGGGTATTTCATATCCAGTTTCCCCTTTGTAGAGTGAACAAGGCACACTAACTGATCATTTGTTAAGACCAATTAACACATGCTCAGATGTTAAGTTTATTTAGGGCTCTAGGAATTTTTCTAGAAGTATCTAGTACGCATGTGATCTTATCATCCAGTTGACACATGTCATAGAATTAAGACACTTGTCATCATCCTAGTTAGTCCTACCTCTCAATCTTGGCTTTATGAATAAGGCTCCCATCACATTTACATATATTACAATTTATTTTACACCATAATCAAGCAATTATTTCTCTTGTTGCTCTCTTGTGGAGGGTAATCTTTGGTTTTGCAACTAAGCCATGGAGCTTGAGTCCATTGGTGACCCTTACATGGTATTAGAGCTTCAAATCTGCAAAACCCTTCTCTAAGCTAGGAGATAATCAAACAAAAGCTTTTGTTGGGTGCACTTTGGGGCAGAGCGGGTCTCACCATTGAATCCAAAAGGCCCAAAAACCCCTACTTTCATGAATGGTAATTTATATTTCAAAGTACGAAAAAATTTTGACCATTTTTTTGGTTTTGAAGGAATCTACAAAAACTTATAACTATGCAATTGTATGAAATCTTTACAAAATGGATTCGTCAATCAATACTCTATCGTACCCTTTGTAGGTGTCAATCGAGTAATAGTCAAAATCTTCTTCCACATATTTGGTAGTCTATGCATTAGCTGGTGTCATCAAAATATTCCCAATTATAACCTACAATTTATTAACTAAAAAAATCTCAAGGTTAAACAGGTGCAAGTTTTGGGCCTCAAATTTAGATTGATGGTCATTGCCAAACATATGAGACTTATCGCTAAGCAACACGATCAATCCCACTATGGTTCCGTCCGCTCTCTCTACTCTATAGAGGTTCACCACCCTATTGTCACTTGAGCAACCTAGCCCAATTTTTTGGCCGAAAAACTAGCAACACTACCCAAATCTGCCAACAATGGGGTGGCACCACCCAAATTTCCACCAAAACAATGTCAGCCCCTCTTTTGGTGCCGTAAATAAGCTAAATTTTTTTGGGGGAGCCATAACTTTTCACCTAGGAATTGGATTTCAAAAACAAGAAATTGTCAAAAAGCTGATTTCGAGAACTTCATAGTGGTGCAAGTTATTTGGTCAGATTGTTGTAGGTGCCTAATTTTGCTGATTGAAGTCAAATATTCATTTTTGGCCTCCTAGTTCATAACTTTTTGCTTAGATTTTTTATTTACAAGTTTCTTGTGATATTGGAAAAGTATTGAGGAGCTCTTTAGATCTATACATGCACTTTTTACCAATTTTTTGCCATGAATTGAAGAAAAGAGAATGGTTTGATAGAAAAGATGAATCCTATGGAACTTTATGTCTATCAATTTCTCAACCTTTGCTTTCATATTGAATCTTGCAAAATGCCAAATAAGACATTTCAAAGTGAAAGATGAACTCATTGGTCTAATTCCCACAGATTTTGACAATATCCAAGGCTTCTTCACCAAGCTCAATTCTTTAAGATTGCAATTAAAACAATATGATATCGAAAAAGAGGGTGACCAATTGAGTCTTTCCATCCTTGCCAAACTTGGTCCTAGTTATTCATTTTTTTATCTACATTCTATGCTACTATGGATACACTTAGTACTACATTCAAAATGCCATTGCTTGATGCATTTGCTACATCACTCACTAAGTAATAGGCAAAGTTAGTACAAATGGGTACATTGAAGTCTTCCAAACCACGAGCTCTTAGTGTTAATCCAAGCACAAAAGATCAAAAGTCTTCAAATAGAAAAGGCGAGGAACAAAACAATAAAAAATTCAAGCACAATGAGCAAGCAAAGGAATTACAATCACACAATACCCCTGAGTTCTCTTCCTCTTCAAAAGGGGAATCATCTAAGGAGAGGACAAAATGTGCATATTGCAAAAAGTTGGGACATAGTAAGCATAAGTGTTAAGAAAAAAGGATTAATGAATTAACACACCTTTTACAAAAGCACAACATCCAATTGACTTCATCAATGTCCACCTCTTCTTCAACATCATCACCATCATCTACACACTTGGGGATAGATGGAGCAAATGGCACAAATAAAATAAAAGGTAAAACACTCTTGGCATCTACAAGACTTCGGTCAAGGAAATGGCTTCTTGATTTTGAAGCCTCTCATCATATGACTTCATCACAAGATATGTTCTCTTCTTTTGAACCTTGTACTTCACCACACATTTTGACGAGTTACAATACATATATGCATGTTTTTGGGAAAGGTTCTATTGACATGGGAGAACGCACTTTCAATGAGTATATTTGTTATAATTCATCATATTTATAAGAATCCCTATTTAAAATGCATTTTAATACACACACACACACATATATATATATGTATATTAAAATTCATCATATTTAAATATTTATATTCGACAAAACTACCAATTATTAATATTTGAAATTTAAAGAAAATTAACTAATCAATTTATATTGTAGACTTTGAGTAAAGCATGCTATATACATACCACACACACACCATCCCTACATTATCCCCAAAATTTTGGAAAATTTTTGCCATCCTGAAAACCCTATCCCCACGCATTCCATCCCACCTCAAAAACTCGGAGAAATGATAAATAGCTTAATATATATTTGTACTTAATTTTCCTTTTCCTTTTATATACAAACTTTTACTACAATAAAAGCAATCTTAGGCTATCATCCCCACACACCCCACCCTAGAAACTCAAAGAAAGGATGAGTACATATATGTCTGTCCTTTGTTTTTATTTTACATTTATATACAAACCTTTACTAGAGTAAAAGTAATCTTAAGCTATTTTCCCTTCTAAGTTAGCCCTTTGTTACACTATGTCACAAGGTTCGAGTTTGTGTTCATGCTTGGCAACAATAAAATTTGGATGAAGTTTGGTATGGGGAAAAAATTCAAAAACAAATTCTGATTAAATTCACCTTATATAGATTTTCGTTTTTAAATATAAGTTATAAATTCCATATAAATAAAACAATACTGTGTTAAATTTGAATAAATTATTGTAAGTTTAAAAACATTACAATATAAATATTCTTATAAAAGAATAGCTCTCCCTCAACTGCTCATTTCAATCCTAGCGGAGTTGTTGGAAGAGCCCTCGAAGGTGGGTGGGAGGAGGAAAAGTATAGACGATTGTCCACCCTTTAATTGTCCCCTCCCTCCAATTGGCATTGGTGGGTGGGAGGCCCCTCTTTTATATTATTGTATATGGCCTTCCTACCAATGGATACACAAAAGAAAGAACTACGATCCTAACACACAAGAATAGAGGCAAGACCCCCCATTATAGATAGTCCAAAAACAAAGGAGGTGCCATACTACAAGGGAGTGAGGGTAGAGTCAATCAATAATAGTCTTGGGTAATACCTCCAAGGGGCCCAAACAAAAGGGGCAATTAAATGGCAAAAGTAATGCACCACCTATCTCAACAAGGTCATCGAGAGTTGAGGAAGCTGGAGCACATAGACACAAAATCCACTTATGAATCTACTAAATAGCCTACTTGAATACTCTGCAATGCAATGTTGTGGGCATTGGTCGCACTCAATGGATTAATTTTAATATTATTTTTATGTCAATAATAACTATGTTATAATAAAAAATCTAATTTAAATATTTTAAAATATTGAACTCTAATATATTGAATAGAAAACAAATCAACATGGTTTAAAAAACAAAATATAAAGATATTAAATTTTACCTAAAGTCAAAAACTTAAAATTAAAATAGAACCTAAACCTTCCTCAACAATTGCAGGTGACAGGTGAAGTGTTCCATGACCAAAAATGGGGTGGTAGGTTATTGACTGACTTATTGAGAAGGAGATGCTTTCAGATATTGGAGTCGTGGAAAAACGATGAGTACAATCATAAACACATTGTGGAGTCGAGCATGTCTAGCCAGCAATAAGATCTGGAAATAGGGTATTCTATTTTGAGCTTTCAATCACGTAAACATACACTCTCGAGCTCTCCCAAATCGTCCCAATTTGCAAGCTCGAGCAATCACCACATTGGTCAACAAATTCAACATAGACACTGCAAATTGTAAACACCCAAAGACTCTTTTTAAAAATATACTTTAATAGAAAAAACTAAGCCCTATTTCATATGAATTATTGGTTAACTAAAATATTTTTTTAGGTTTTCTTTTAAGTCCATTGAATTTCGAACTTCATGGCCCAAATTCAGCAAACCTTGTGACTTAGGTGACCTAGATTTGAGATTTTGCCAAGTCATTTATTATTTCTTACACATCCTATCAACTAGGAAATGTACCTAAATTTCAGAAATTGTGACTCATACATATTACAAACAAATGTACAATAGAAATTTAGTATTAGTCCAACTAATATATCAAAAACAGTATCCAAGAAACAAAAGATTAGGGTTATTAAATGGTTGAAAACCCACCATAAATATTTGTAATGAAGTGCATTTATTTCAATCATATCTATCAAATAGCTTTATCTCATACTTCAAACTGTAATTTTATCCTTTTCCTTTCCACTTTCTGCTGGACATGACTTTAAAACAAAGAGAATTTGTGATAACATTTGAGAAATTCAGCACAGGGAAAAATGTAACTACATACTTTCCACAACCTTTAAAAACCTAGCCTATTGCACTTTCATGAAATAAAATTTCAGAACAACTATTTAAAGCTTAAACCATGTATCTATATATGAACTTATAAAGACTTCTCAAACTTGTCATCAACCAAACAGAGCCAGAGAAACAACCTGATATCATCCCAACTCTCACAACTGAACAGCCAACCCATAAAGGAAACAATAGAATCATACGTGAGAAAAAGTATTAACAAATCACAAACATAAGCCATTTCTGCAATAACTGTAGCAATGATTTTTCACATGTGCTTAGATTTTTCCATCTCCCCCTCCTTTCCATCCTGCAAACTCCCTTGCCTTAAAAATTTGTTTGTAATTTCAAATCAGCTTTAATTTTCCTTCCCCAACTCAATTTACAGAAAAACCCCTGCCTCAAATATTTATTTTCAATGTCTTCAGTATACATTCTTTGGAATATAGTCCATATGCAACAAAAGAAGAATGCCTTTATAGACATTCCCAATGCATTTATGGCATCCCTCACTCCTTTAGAACATGGTTCCGTTCACCTAAAAAGAATTGTGTAGAGCGAGGAATGCTATGCAATTTAGAACAGAATATCCATCCAGACAAATTTTACTACATACTTATTCTGTTCAAGTGAGAAAAATACTTTGGTTATGAAGCAGTTGAATTTGTTTAGGTGAATTCATATATCTCCCTAAGTCTATGTAATAGATTGTTCAGGAACACATAAAAGATTAGACCTGAACATACCTTGTAACTTTCAGCAGCTACATAGACAGGTTTATTCATGCTGTGAGCCACCAATGCAGTTTGATATGTTCCAATCATATTGATAATACCTCCACTCTCAACAACGCCATCCGCACCAAAAAGTACCATATCAATCTTTTCCATGGTATACGCAACTGCTGAGTCTAATATTAATTTAACAGGAACATCAGCAGCAACCAGCTCCTTTGACATTTCTATGCCTGTATTATCAGGCCGGCCTTCTACTTAAATATTAGACCACAAGGAAAGACAGAGTAAGTGGAAGCCAAACAGATATTCAGAAATTTAACAGGTAAATAAAAGTACAAACTAAAACTAACCAGTGCATATAACACTAAAGTGCTTCCCATTCAATGCTGCCATCTTTAGTAGTGTGAAGACAACTCTTGAAAACCCATGAACAAGGATGGTACTACCATCCTGTACAAAATCTTGCCCAAGCATTGCAATAGTCTTACGAGCCTTCACGTTAAAGAACATGCAATTAGGCTTTTATTTGTTTGAAAATACTATCCCTACCAAATCACCACTTCACTTGAAAAAGGCAGTTGCTTTCAAGGAAAAACTATATATTTTTCATTATGAAAATGTTGCAAGTGCAAAATATGAAGCATAATTCATGTTCACATTCAGAGTAAAAAATCAGAAGGTATATACCTTAAAGGAGATTTCACCAAATCTTTCACCCCGCTCTATCAGACGAGATTTGCCAGCAAAAAAGTCTTCATACTCCAAAGCATTTGTCCTAGTCACATATCGCATGAAAAGGTCACACCCAGCAGACAGCGAAATAGATGTCTCATCCCATGCCTGGCAATTCACAACATCAGCAAATGATCAATATAACAGCAGCCATACAACTGCCCCTTGCGATTTCATTTTGATGCTCTACCTGATGATTCTGTTACAAAAGACAGTTCATACTTCATACCATACTATAAAACTCATCACACATTTTTAGGTGATATTGCACACACCTCAAGCATTCCGAAGGTTATCCATGATTGGATTCAGAATGTATGAATTTTACATTACTAAACACACATGAACCAAAAGATCTTAAAGGATACCAAACCCAAAACAAAATTCAAATATTCCAGTTACTTCACAATTGAAGACAAACATAAACATGCAGTCTTTGAACAGTGATTGAATATAAAATAATATTCTTGTTTATCCATTTACAAACAAACCTTTAGGAATCAGACCAATAATTTACATCCCATCCAAAAAGGTTTGAAATTGCATTTGGTAAGGCTTCTAAAACAATGCAGGAAATGGCTAGAGATGGTGAATTTATTCTATAGCTGAAGAAGGTACCACTCTCCATACAAAGATTATGGTGGTCCTCTATCTACTTTCATCTGACAACTTCAACAAAGGTGATTAGCCTGTTTTATCTAAGTTGCCGAATCGGGCATGGGAACGGGAACAGGTACGTGGGTATGAAACATCGGTACGGCATAAATTTATATATATATAGCTAAAACATAGAATTAAGTTTAGAATGTTATATACCAATACATATGCTAAACAAAACCTTACAAATTTCAACTTTTGAAACATAAATACTAATTTAAATTCAGTTTTGAATATCAAAAAGATCAAACTAGAATCACTAAACATTTCAACATCTAAAAACACGAATCCCGGACGCACCCACAGGAGATTCATTTCAGAATCCGTCTCCGGTATGTTTCGTACCCGGAATCGCCCGAAAAATCCCATGATTCAGCAACTTAGTGTTTTATTGAAGAGATTGTCACTCTCAAACACAGATCCTTACAAAGGACACTTAAGGAATAAAGGTAGTTGCTGAGGGTGATTCCTACCTTAATCTTCTAAGTATTCCAAGTTTCATTAGAAGTTGTTATTCTAGGAGTGGAGTGGTTAATCTCCTAATTGTATCAACTCTTTTCATTGAAGGGACGTCATAATTCTTTCATATCTTCTTTGTTGGGCAAAAGTTATCCATTCTAGCTATCTCCCTAGCATCTAACAATTTTTCCATTACCAATCTCTCAAGATAGTCTATATTGTAGCCATAGTTACAAGGCTAAGTCTCAACTAACTAATTTTTTACTTGAACTCAAACTCAACACAAACTCGGCAAATTGAAAAAAACCATGAAATATAGAAATTTTCAAGGATTTAAAGCTTTTATTATGAACCCTTCAATAAATAAAGTTTAAAGACATAATAAACTAATCAAATAGAGGCTACTTTGATCACATACACAAATAGACATCAATCGTATGAATACAAAAACAAATTTCAGCTAAAGGAAACAAAAACTTTAAATAAACAAATATAAACAAAACTCATGGATTATATAGTTCATGGCATCAAAAATAAAAGTATAACAATAGCTTAGAGGAGCCTACTTCACTCGTCCCAACTGTAATGTCCCTGCCAAAAAACTTTAACAAACTTGCAAATTTTTCAACCTTTAGCTAACAAACATTTCGGCAAATAGTTGGTGGAAAATTGAACCAGTCAATACTTTTTAAAATTTAATGATGAGGAACAGCCGCAATAATCTTTTAATAACATCGGCATATTGACAAATTGTTTTCATGCATTGAGCAAATAATTGTCATACAACCCACATTTGGCAACTACTTGAAAAACGCATGGATTGCATACAAATAAACACTGAAATGAATGAACTTATTTCTCTTATTTTTGACAATGAGACCAAATCAGTCATACAATTGAATACAAATTTAATCAACTGATGTTTCAAAAAATACAGTCAATATACTAAACAATTTGTTGATTGTCCACAATTGTCTGATACAATTGGAATAAATTTTTGTTCACACAAATCTGCTTCTGATATGAGTATAATTCTGATTATTGTTGGTTGTCTTTCTCTGAAAACTAGCTTCTTGCTGACAGTTTGCTGTTTCAGAACTGATTATGGACTGCTGTAACAGAAAATCAGATCCTTCAGCTTCACCAAATGATGCTGAATGTAACTATCAGCAACTAATACTAAGTACCACAGCTGAAATAAGTCATATTTATGATACACTAGCTGATCCCAAATAATACCAGCATCCACAATCTCCTTTCAACTCTTCATATTCTCTTCAATATGACCCATTTACATGTCAATCTCCACTTATCGGCAATATTTGAAAACCAAGAAATGATATTTTGATATTTCAATTCTTCAATGCAAATCTCTACAACTCTCATAACATTTAACACATTGGCAATCTCTGAACGCAAATGCTCCAATGGATGTTGAGAGTTTTTGTCCCCAACACAATATCGTCAACACACAGGTGACTTCTAGATGAAATCACTCTAAAATGGCTACGAGGGTTTTTGTCCCCGAAACAATTCTTAACTTAGGGTTTTCAGCCTAGGCGTAGAGATGAACAAAGTTCAATCTTTCAAGAAAATAAATCTGATAATGAACAATGGATGATCAACCTCTTACACAAGCCCTCCTTAAAGAACCTTTTTGTTGCTTTTTCAAAAAAAACATTTTTCTCTTTTTCATTCGAGTGACTTTTGAAAAACCCTTTTTAATTCAACTTTACTTTTAAGCCCAAAAATGAGTCACTTTTATGTTTCCATATATAACCCCTTTATGAATATTAAATAAAGTTGTTTTTTAATTTTCCACTTTATGACAACTTAAATATTTAATTATTTTCCTCACAATTGCCAAAGTTATAGGAAATAATAAAGTGGCCCACAAAATGAATTTTGAAATTTGAACACACCACCAATACCTTAAATGCATAAATATCAATCTCTATAAAAATTGGCACTCTCCCAAGTTAACCGACTTCTCCAAGAAATGTGGAGTGCTTCCAAAATGTTGTATCTGCACATGAAAAGTACCATTGTACTTTCTGGACTCCAGGAACTCTCTACCATTGTCAATACACCTCTCCAATAAAGCTAGCACTCTCCAAGAAAATTGGAGGTTTCCAAGGATATTGGAATCAAAGAAGCATTAATCTTTTGGGAAAAAAATCAGCAGACCCAAAGTATAAGATTTTTTTTTTAAAATCGGATAATATAATATTATTATTATATTATATTATATTAATATATTATAATTATATTATTATTATAATATTATTATTTCTATTATAATAATATATTATTATATTATAATTATTATGTTATAATTATTATATTAATATAATAATATATTTAATAATTTTTATTATAATATTATATAATTATAAGATTATTATAGAATTAATATAATGATTATATTGATATTTTTCGAGAGGAAATGAGGCTACGAAGAATGGAGGCGGCACTCTGTTTTGGAGGCTAGGGCTCGGCCCTGGCCGCGTTCCTCTGTTCTAGGTGTGTTCATCTATGGAGGCTGGGTCGATTGTCTGTGCTAGGGGCAATGATCGAGTTTGGGGGGTGGGGTTTCGCTGGAGGATTTAAGAGTCTTTGTGCATTGTGGGGCAGTTTTTGTGCAGTGAGGTGGGGTTTAGGAGGTTGGTGTGTGTCTGTGATCTCACAACACTTTTTGACGAAACGTTGGGTGTGGTGTTGGAAGTGTTTGCAGATTCAAGGTTTTGTTTCTCTCCGTGTGATTTTTTTTTAACCCGTGCGTGTTGTGTTTTGTTTCCGATTTGGCCTTGCATGGCTATGCAAGGGGGCCTTCGTGGAGGGTTAAGCATGCAGTTTAAAGATGTTGTGATTCGATGTTCCCCAACTACAACCATGTATGAGAATCCTATTTTAGGGGTGCATGACTTTGGCCTCAGAGAAAGTTCTTCTCGGGCTGAAGGATTTAAGCCCATTAAGGTTAATGGTTGCCTTGCAAGGAGTGAGAATAGACATGTTTTGGTGATTCCACCAGACTCTGTGGAGGAAGACATTAGCTATTTGTCTAAGCATGCCTTGATATGCAAATTTAAGGGGATTCGGGTGTCTCTGCCCTTCCTGGAGTCATGGGCTCGCCACTCATGGTGTCCAGAGGGGGAAATGGAAGTTTTGTTGGCAGCTAATGGATACTTTTTGGTGATTTTCTCTTGCATGTTTGATAGAAATAAAGTTTTTGAAGGAGTACCTTATTTCTACAATCAAGTCGGTCTCTTCATCAAGCCTTGGCATGTTGGATTCAAGCCTACAGAAGAGCTTCCGCCGCGGGTTCTTGTATGGGTACTATTGTGCCTAGCACACACTCCCCGTCATCGACAGGGTCCCCCCCCTTTTCTCGTCTTGTTACCTCGTCGAGGTCCTGAGTAGAAGTTCTGTGAGTTCGCAAAGATAAGTCGCAACAGTGAAGATTTTGAGCGTTGGGAAGGTGATCCGACCTAAGATTGAACTAGCTTGAGTCCTATATCCTAGAGGGTTCGCAACTTGAAAATGAGAAGCAAAATTTTGCATCTAATCCAAACCACCAGTCAAACACGAGGTTTTGAAAAACCGAAAAAGAAAGTTGGCTATCTGTGTAAGAAACCACCTGAGGCAAGGTCACAAATGTTGTCAAAACAAAATTGCTCTTTAGCGAATTTGAAACCTAAAGCCAGGATGCCTGACACATATCAAAGGTCGCACCTTTTGTCTAAATCGGCCTAAGTTTGAAGTTTGCAATGTATATGGCAAAAATCTTGCAAAATGCCTAGAGTGCCCGAAGTTGTCAAAGTCTAGGCGAAATTCACAAAGTTAAAATCTCGCGTTTAAGCTGATTTGGCCGAAATTCTCAAGAGAAGACACTTTGTTTTTTAACAAGAAATCTCGCATTTTGGCCCAAAGGGCCGAAAATTTAAAGAGGCTCCTTTTTAAACTTAAGTCAAGCAAAAATCGTGCAATTCGGCCTTTTGGCCCAAAATGTGAAGACTCGAAACTTAAGTCAAGCAAAGATTGTGCAATTCGGCCTTTTGGCCTGAAATGTGAAGACTCAAAACTTAAGTCAAATAAAGATCGTGCAAAAGGCCCAAAAGGCCCAAATTTGAAAAGGAAAAAAAACTTAAGTTTAAAATTGCACCAAATCGTCAAAAGACCCGAATTTGGGAAGAGTAAAGGTGTATAAAAGGAAAATCGCACGATTCATCTCTAAAACCCGAAATTCAAGAAGAGAGCATCTAAACAACTTAAAGGAAAATCGCACAAAGAGGACGAAGGGGTGTCTAAAAAGTAAAAGCAAAATCGCAAAATTCACCCCAAAATCTCGAAATTCTAAAGGAGTCGGCATTTTTACATGTTTTGAAAGAAGTCGCCCAAAGTCAAAGTAGCGCAAAAAGGCTAGAAAGCCCGAATTTTAAAAGATGGGGCTTTTTTAACTTAAAAGTAAAACAAAAATCGCGCAAGGGAGTATAATAGGAGTTCATCGACTGGGTTATTTCTCAAAAACAAGCTAAAATCGCTCAAACCCTTGTCGTTTCTCCAAATCGGCCGAATTTCATAGAAGAGAACAAACAAAAAGTCATGCAGGGAGAGCCCAAAATCGCGCATTGTGTCTTCAAAATCCGATTCTTGCAAGAGGGAGGACGTTGGAACCAATAGTCGTGCGTTTCCAGAAAGTGTTTAGAGACCAGGGCCAGACAAAGTTCGCATTTTAGAGGTGCAAGTTTGATGCAAACTCGGCAGTCTTAGGGCTTTTGCAGATTCATTCCAAGCTCTGAGTCTGCCAATCACCTTCAAAAACCACCCATCAGCATTCAAAACGCCAAGTTACAAGTCGACTCACCTTCTTGCAATCAAAAGCCTCTTCAAGTCACTGCCAGGTAAGTTAAAATTTCCCTTTCATGGTTAAATTCTGCAATATGGTCATATTGATTACCTAGGGTTAAAATGTAGAGGGCAATGCAAGTAAATCTTGAGGTTTTAAACCCTAGGAAACGCTATCAATAACTATTAACTGTCAAAATCAGCCCTCTAGCCGAAAAATGCAAGCTTAGGCAAATTTAAGGATCATAGACAAATTGCAAAACATAAGCTCATCCTCTCAATAACACGCATTCAAAAAACGATCAGCACAAACAAACCTAAAACGCTGAAACATACCAAAACATTTGCAACTTTTTAATCATCAGCAAAACAAGGAGCAACGATATTTTGAAAATTCGCTCCAACCCAAACCAACTAATTTTCAAATTCAAATTGCATTTGTCCCCAAAGCATAGATTCCAGATTGTTTAAGCGGCTTTTTTCAAATTTTAACTTTTTTTTCAAATTTCAATTATCTCGTTGCTGATCAATTTAATCGCTAACGCCATCTTCTGGCATTGCTAACCCGTGTTTTCACATCAAAGTCACCCTGTAATTCGTGTTCGGGTATGCAAGATAGATGCCTAATCAGAATGTTGAATCCTCCAAGGTACCTGACACACCAGGAACTTTCCCAGCGTCTAAGACAGATTTTCCCCGCAAGCTCGACAAAATGAAATATTAGTATCAAGGGGTGATAAAAGAGTCGAAGGTCCAGAGCAATTGGGATAATATTGGGGATACGAACCTCGGGCATATAGACATTCAAAACTTTAGAGAAAGGGTGTATGCTCCAAATGCATACGGAAAGCCCAAGCGGATGGTAGAAAGCGGCATTGCCCAGGTTGTTGGTTTCCCATTGACAATACAAAATTATGAACTTGTGGTCAAGGCCGCAAAACACTATCAACCGGAAACCAAAATGGTGGTAGTAAAGGGAATGGTAATGGCTGATTTCACTCCTGAGGCTATCGGAGAAGCATTTGACATCCCGCAAACTGAGGGTGCCATTGCAGTGACCATAGATGAGGCCTAGCTCGCTTTTGATATGAGTCCTAGTAAGTGCAAGATACTAGTAAACGAAGAATGGTTTAAAGTAAGAAGAGCCCCAAGCACTAGGATCGTCAAAAAGACCTACAGAAGTGAGTTCAATGACGAATACGGAGACATGGTCACACTGCTCAGCCAAGTCATGGGGCTTCCCCACTCTAACCTATTTGAGGAGTGGATGTTTTATTTCGCAGAGCAGGTCTTCAATGGAAAGGCTAAGTTTGATTGGGCTCAAATCGTTAGCGACAACATTCATACACAGTTGGTTGAGCTCGCAGAGAAGAAATACTTCACCATGACCTCTTACTTGGTCTACATGTTTTCTAGGCATCAGCAACTGCCAGGGTTGATCCGAAAAGGTGAAATTGGGAATGGACCAAACCAGGTGAAGGTATACGACTACTACCCCCAACTGCATTATTATAACATAGCTCAAAGGGAAATAAAAAACATTGCTTATGCAATCGGCCAATATGAGCGCGTGAATGATGCATTCACAATGCGCATGGTTAGGATGATGCAGGGAGGATTACACATAAGGTTGTCAAAGCAGGCTACCGCACTGATATGGAAATATGGAGCATGGTTCATTCAATTCCCTCGCTTTTCCTACATCAGAATTTCAGGCTTTGAGGGAGCACCATTCTGACTTCTCCATTATCCATCAGACAAAATGGTCCTTTTAGAAGTTGCAAGACAAGCGCACCCAGCGGAACACATGCTCAGAGAGAAGCAGTCAGGGTTTACATTCCCAATGGTCGTAGGGAAGAATGATGTGTACTTCAAAAACTTTGTACAGGTTGAGGAATCCTTCGATGAGTTAGCATCATATTGCCTACAGGAGGACCTCCCCAGGAAATACTTCGACCCCGCTGGATTAGGTAAAAAGGCTTATGGCAGACATTACAAGGGTAAAACATCCATAGAGGACTACTGGGCTAACTACCTAGATGACTTTGAGGTCCGCCGACGAGAATACTCAAGGTTAAATATTCAACAAATGAGAATTTTCGAGTACCGTCCGGTCCCAGATCAAATAGTTGATTATGGAGATTGCTTGCAGACCCAGGATTATGAGGCAGTCAAAGACCTCCCACCATCCATTAACTGGGCCCAAGACCGGATCACGGATTTAGAGCCCATCATGGAAGGTGCCAGGAGATATACAGATAGCTAACTATACTAGCAGATAGAGAGACTAACCCAAGAAGGGACCCAGTTCACCTATAATATGATGGGCAATCTTGATTCCCAATCTTCAAAGGACGAAAGAGCGTCAAGTGCACCAAGGGAAGAAGAGGTTGAAAACCCTGAGAAGAAAAGAAAGAAAGCAAAGGCCAACAGGGGAACCCGAACATCAAAGAGGACCAAGAGGAACCCCAATCAATCACCCGAAACCCACGTGCGGGAAAAGATCCTAATAAGAAGGCCAGAAGTCGCCACTTCATCTAAGGACCCCAACTCGGACGATGAAGTAATTAAGCTTGATCATCTACCTACCCCACCTCTGCAGAATGATCCAGTTGCCGTGAAGGCAAATGAGCCACTAGAGACAGATGATCTAGAGCAGCCCAATGAACAAGATGCAGAGACACGGATCATTAGTTTGGATAGGCCTGAAAATCAGGTCAAGGATAGAGGAATTATGCCAGATGAGAGGAATGTCAAACAAGAGCCCACATAGGGGAGCAAACATGAGGCACAACAAGAGGAAGGTGATACCAGAGATAACACCACAGTTGAAGGAGAAAAGGAGGAAGATAGAACCAAAGAACCCAATGACACTTAGGAGCAACCGCTATTAGAAGCTACAAAACAGTTGCTCAGTGAGGTGGGAGAAAACTCAACTGAGTAAAGGACCAGATACAACACCCAATCCACCCTTTGCGTCCGATCAGCCACGGATAGGCAGCGAGTCTGCTGAGACATCTAGGGGACAAGGTGGGGAGTTGGTAATCACATCAGGACAAACCGTCCCTCACGACTGGTTGATAGCCCGAGCACAACGGAAAGTAGCTGTCAAATTGTCAATTAAACTAGAGGATATATTTGCTCGAATGGGAGAATCTCAGGCTAAAGGAAAGAAGAGACTAAAGACATATTCCTGGATTACGAGGGACGAGCAAAGAAATCACACAATCCATATTGCTGCCCCACATAAGGATAAACCAGCAGAAGAGGTCACCCTGGCTGATTACAGTGTCACATCTATCCCAATTGGGAAGGCAACTAAGGAGCAGGAGAGAGAAGAGTTCAAGGACTCTGTAAAAACATACTTCAGCAGCTGGATGAGATGACTGCTAAACGGGACATGTATCGAGCTCGTGTCGAGCAGGCTAAGGGGTACATAGATCATTTACTAAAACCACTACAACATGTTGTTGAATCTCACGTTCCTCCATTGGCTTTAGCGTAGAAGACTACAACTGAGTTTGAGAGTGCCCGAGACACCGCAAAGGCAGCCAAGGAGTGGATAGAGGAGAGCACAAGAATGGGGAGCACGATGATTAGTCACTTAGCTGATTATAAACGGGATGCAGGCGAAATCTTCCAAAGGGTCAAGTCCCTAAGGGACGACATTGGAAAGAAACAAGAGATAATTGGCAAGCTGCTTCCGATCATGAGAGCCTTATTCTGGACCCGCTCGAAAATTCCAAATGCGCAACAAATCTTCGATCCTTCTGGTCTCAGTATTTTTGAAGATTGGTTCCGAGCTGTAACAATGCAGAATGATATCTTAAACAGCCTCAATGATGACTAGGAAAATAGCGAGGCGGCTTTACTCCGTATTGAGCAGTACTCAACAAAACTCTTAAAGACTCTAATATACACCTGGAGGCCGGATAAGGATCCGAGCGAATTCAAACTTCTCTGGGAAGGCCAGTTAAAGAAAGGAGGCGCGTACACTGTTAATAATTTAACACGTGCCGGCAAATTTTAGACAACCATGCAAGAGTATGGGACCGAAAGAGCTGATTGGATCCATGTGCTAGAGGAAGTGGATAATCGCTGCAAGGACACTGCTTACTGGATGCTATACCCGCCTATGCCTCCCCTCAATCTGGTGAGGGTTGTGTGCATAAAGTTTCTAGAGCATGTTCAGGTGGAGCGCGCAGCGAACCGGGATATCTGGGAGGATTATTTAGATATAGAAAATGACTTTTTGGAGAGAGAATCCACTTTGGGATTCTCAAAAATGCTTTTCTAGAAATAGTTATTTCTTTCCAAGTTCCAAATACACTTTTCCAAAAATAGTTATTTCTTCTCCCCACTAAAGTGCTTTTGCAGATTTTGAACCCCGTGCAAGTGCACTTTTTGGGGGACAGCTTTATGTTGGGTAGTTATTAGTTAGTTGGTAGTTGGTAGGGGATATTTGTTCCTTATTAATAGGTATGGTCAGCCATTTTTGTAAGGATGAATCTAGGCCACTTGTATGATTGAATCAGGGCCATTCATCCCATTTTGGAATTCTATATAAGGGACTGTTTTTCCCTATTTTTGCAAGAAGTTCTAAGATTGTTGCTGAAACTCTACCGGAATTAATACAGAATTAATGGAAGTTAAAGCTGTTATGGTTTCATGTGAGTGCATGGTCTCCTTCTTCACCATTTGATTTCATGTCATCTATTTTGTTTTCAGATAGTATATTCAAACTAGTATTTGATAGAAACCTTTGTAGTTCTGTTAGTTTTTAGTAATCAGATAAGCATTAAGAAACAAAAAATCAGAATGCAAGATAGACAAACACAAAATCAACACATGACACACAAATACCCTGGGAAAACCTCCCTCTTGGAGGTGAAAACCCCAACAACACTTCTCAAATCTTTATTAGCAATAATTTGTAGGTATCTTTACACTCAGAACAGCAATATATATGCACAGATGAAACCAAGCTAGGGCACAGCAGTGTGATGTACTTATCTGCTGATCAAGAAGGATATATAATAAACACAGTTCGCTGATACTGGAGTGCCTGCTGCCCCTGAGTGGATTCGCCATCTCTTGAACTGGTTCGCTATCCTTGAAATATGTTCACTGTGCCTCTAATGGTGTTCGCTATGCTGCTAATGATGTTCGTTGTGCTTCTTCTGATATTCATTGTCTTCTGATTATGGTTCGCTGATCACAAAGATACTTGGTTGTAGGATACCAAGATAGGAATGTAGTTTTTGAATGCTTGAAAATGAATGATAGGATGGATTACATCGCCTTGCTTATATAGGAGATACAAGTAACTTATTTGCCTTAGTCGGCTACAATGCATTTGGCGCCAAGATACAATAACTTCAATTTTCATTTACAAGTTACATAAATAGGTCTTGACCTATTATGTAAGTCACAAGTTACATTTGCCCCCTTATGGCACGTCACACATAGCTTATAGGACCATGCTTTAAGTTATTACAATATGCATTAAATTTTAATTCACTTAAAATTTAAATTAAGTAATCTGATCTGGCTATTAATTTCAACAGTTCATACCATTAAGGACTGGCTGATTGCCATTCCCCCTGTATGGTTAGTCTAAACCAACTTATATGCTTAGTTCGGTTATTAGATATCAAATGGATGGATGTAAAAGTTCTGCATTTATGTTTGATAGCATGAAAATCTAACTCCTCTTGAAGATTGCATCAGAGTTTACATAATTGTGCTTTATTAGCTGGTAAAGTTGAATCTGATTTTAGACGGTTTCAGTCTATTTTCCTGAATATGTTTTAGATAGATTACTTAGCGGTTTTTTCTCTCTTTCTCCTTGTTTCTTTTTTTATCAGAAAGTTGAAGTCCAAAACAGCATCACGTTAAAGAGAAATTCGATGAAGTCAAGACCGTAGAGTCTTAGGGAACCTGTACAACCGGAATTGATTTTGTCTAATCACGTAAGCCCCTTTGTGTTTCCAACAAAACACATCAAACCGCTGAGTTATCCCGCAGTCATGACCTAACAATTGGAACCTTGAGGTCGTCCTCGTTGATCACTTAGAACAGCATTAGGGATTCCTTATTCAAGAGAGGATAGAACACTCAGCTAGAATATTCTATTATGCACTAACAGGAGAGAGTTGTTGCTCCGATTTTAGCCACATTAACAGGTACGACTTCCATGGTTTCCATTGGAGTTTTGGAGAGAGGACATCTTCAATTTAGTTGCAACGAAACTTGGTAAGCCAGTGGGCCCTTCTCGACAAACAATGGAAAAGAAGGTAATTACCTACACTCATGTGTGTGTTGAAATTGATCTGAATAAACCCTTACCCGATTCCATGGAAATTCAGTTGGTAACTGGCTCATGGATCCAACAACTAGACTATGAAACTTTACCATTCCGATGTAGAATTTGTCATGAATATGGGCACTTGCAAAAGATGTGTCCCAAATTTAAACCGGCAGGAAATTCTAAGACGGGAACAGGTTCTCCACCTCCCAAATAGTATAAAGGGAAAACCCCTATGAGGGAGGATAAGGAAGGATTTATTCCAGTTAAAGCGCGCAATAAGGGACGAGGCCAGAAGAGGACACTTAATGATAGACAGGCAGATGAGGTGTTTAACAAATTTGATGCCCTAGATGATTTGGATCAGTTGGAAGGAGCCATAGCAAACATGCCTGTTGGCCAAGATCTTGTGATAGAAGGCGATTTATTGGGTGAGGAAAGCAATACTATCCAGGTAGAATCACAGTAAGGGATAGATGGGCAAATGGACACAGATATCCCCTTGGAGTCCGTGGGGGAGATGGAAGCAACTGGACGTAAAGCAATCAATCATGGCTTAGGTAATAACAACTCTTTGGTTTGTGTGGAGAGGAATTTGCAGGATGGTACTAAAAGTAAAGGTACTCCACCGACCTTAGGTATTCATCAAAAAGTTCTTAAGAAAGGTGCTTTAGAGAAGCCTCTTAAGGTAGGAAGGAAGAAGGATCAAGAGAAGGTGAAGTTAGTTGGGGAGACCTTGGTGGAGTCTGGCTCTATGAAGCCCATTGACTCTCATTTCCCCTCATCCCATAAATGATTGTTATATCATGGAATGTAAGGGGGTTGAATAGCATCCCTAGACCAAAGGCTATTCGAGAGTTGATTGTTTCCCATTCTCCTGATGTGGTTTTTATTCAGTAAACTAAGTTATCAGTTGAAGGTATGAAGGACAAGGCTTCCAAAATTTGGTCACGCTGTTGTTGCCAATGTATTGGGGCCCAAGGCAGTTCAAGGGGCATTGCTTGTTTGTGGGATCCGCGTAAGATTGTCCCACTCTGGTGGACTTCGAGCAAATCTTCTATTTCATTGGTGGCTTCAAGTTTTGAATTTGGTGGGAAAGTCTTTGCTTTGGTCACATATAAGATTTGTTCGCTCTCTTTCTCCCTTGTTCCCTTGGATTTTAGCAGGAGACTTTAATGCAATTTTAAGTTTCGAAGAGAAAAGGGGAGGAATTTCAAGATTGGATCCTTTTGTTGAACTTAAAAACAATATTGAGATTTTAAGGATGGTGGATGTCAAGCCCAACAATGGTTTATTTAATTGGAACAATAGAAGGTGTGGAGTGGAGGCAGTAGCTAAAAGACTGGATAGAATCTTGGTCTCCTGCTTTTGGATGGAGGACAGCTGGAATTCTAGATCAAAGATTTTGGATTGGAGAGGATTAGATCATCGGCCAATCATTTTCACTACCACTAAGTTTTGGGTGGCAAATAACTCCTCTTTTAAATTTCAGCTTATATGGCTATGAGATTCTTCCCTTCATGATCTCATGCTTGGATGGTGGAGTGAGGGGAAACCTACTTATGGCACTACAATGTATTCCTTTGTCGAGCAACTACAATTCATTAAGTTCAAATTGAAAAGGTGGAATAGGATGAACTTTGGCAATATATTTTTGGCTAAAAGGAATGCTCAGTCTCGTATTGATTCTATTACTCGTCAAATTAGAGATCAAGGGTTATCTGAAACTCTGTACAGGGAGGAAGCTGCTGCAATGAGTGAACTTTAGGAATGGGAAGTGCGGGAAGAGATTTACTGGAAGCAGAAGGCTTGAGTGGATTGGCTTCAGGAAGGTGACAGAAACATGAAGTTCTTTCATAATGCAGTCAAGGATAGAAGGCATGGGAGTTCTATTTGATCTCTCATTTCCTCTGAGGGAACTCTTCTTTCCTCTCACAAAGAGATTTCACAGGAAGCTTCTAGGGATTTTCGGAATCTGTTTTATGAGGATTCTGCTCCGGCTTGGGAGGAGGAAGCATTGGTGTTGGATTGCATCCCTGCCTTAGTTTCCAATGAGAAGAATGAGAATCTCACTAGACCTATCTCTCCAAATGAAGTTGAGGCAGTTGTTTTTGGCATGAAGAAGGGCAAAGCTCCAGGGCCAGATGGCTTCCCAATCGAATTTTATCAAGAATTTTGGGAGATTATCAAAATGGATCTTTTTGACGTTTTGCAGGAATCCTTCAGAAACAAGTCAATGCTCAAAGCTATGAATGCAACTTTTCTTGCACTTATCCCTAAGAAGGAAGGAGAAAATTCTCTTGATTCCTTTAGGCCTATAGCTTTGTGTAACGTGGTTTACAAAATAATTACAAAGTTGATTGCTGAGAGGCTCAAGCCATGGCTAAGCAAATTAATCTCTGAGGAGCAAGGGGGGTTTGTTGCTGGAAGACAAATCTTGTATGGGATTATTATAGCAACTGAGGTTGTGCACTGTATGGTAGCCTCTAAGGAGAAGGCTATGTTCATAAAATTGGATATGACTAAAGCTTATGATAGGGTAAGATAGGGTTTTTTGCAGAAGGTGCTTACCGCATTCGGTTTTGGGGATGAGTGGATTTGTTGGGTTATGAGTTGCATCACGTCTTCTTCTTTTGTTGTCCTTATTAATAGTAAGCCCACAAAGCTTATCAATGCTTCAAGAGGCCTTCAGTGTGATGTCCCCTTCTAGTTGACATTACGTCAGTTAAGTAGATTGGCCTATAATAGACCCTCGTAGGCTGATGAGGTTGGATAGAGGGTCATTTGAGGGGAGCTTCTCCTTCAATGGTCAGAGTTATGCAGGATTGGTGTTCATTTGAAGTCTTTTGGGCCCCGCATGCAGAACTTACTATTTATAGTAAGACAATGGGTGATCGAGATGGACCCCTGCTACTTTTAGAAATAAGGGTTGGTCATATGCAGAATCCTCATGCCAGTTTACAGTTCAGACGGTGTGCAAAACAGATGAGTATTTAGAGAGATATTAATATTTGGGTTCTTACATTGGGATTAAGGAAGGTGCAGCTGTGAATGGTTATATGCTACAGTGCGCGTGAACAGTGACGCGTGAACACTACCCGTGAATAGTACTCGTGAACAGTGATGCGCTACAGTACCCCGTGAATAGTACCCATGAATAGTGACGCGCTACAGTGCTGCCGTGAATAGTAAAATGCTTCAATTCCGGTTGAAGGCAAAGAAGAATCAAATAAAAATCAGGTTCCATGTTGTTGCTGCCATTATTTTTATTATTAAAAAAATAATGTATTTTCCCATCCTCTTGAGAAACAAAGATACATTGCAGCAATAGTTCAGTTGTTTCAAAATTTTCAGATTATTGTAATTAGTTTCAGTTTTAGGTTATTTGTTTTCAATAAACCCTCAAAACACAAAAAAACAATATATATATTCAAAACACAAAAACAAATTCAGACAGGGCATTCAGTAGTAGAGCAGTATAGCAGCAAAGAACCAGTGGGGTTCTTACATTGGTATCAGAGCCGAATCCTGCCATCCTGAGGGTTTAGCAATCACATGCAGCCGCCTGAGGTTGGCTCTCACAGATATTACACTCGCAGGCGAGCTTTGTTTGACAGGGAACAAGAATTTGACAGGCAGCTGGGCACCATGGGTGACAGGCAAGAGGGTAGCCCACCTAGAGGCAATAGGAATGAGGAGCAGGAAACAAGGGAATTTTTCAGAGCAATGGCTACAGGACAGCAGCAGATGGCTCAGGCCTTGCAGGCACTCACCACCATGATTGAGCGCATGAACCCACAAGACAGACATAATCAGGAGCAAGGAGATAACAGGAGTGCAGTGGGGTCACCTAGAGCTCATAGGACTCATTCCAGGATAGCAGACAGGCCTACACGTCCTACCTTCATTAGAGATGAGCCTGAGGTAGCACCTACAGAAGAACCAAGAGAGGAGATGTTCGTAGATATCCTCATGGCTGTGAATGACGAATGGGATTTATTAGCTTCACAGGTGCGAGAGAGGATGACATTCGAGAGGTTTGTTAATCAGAGGAGAGAGCATTACAGGGCAGCAACACAGGATAGGAGACCTCGTGGCCAGAATAATGAATTAAAGCGTGCTACAGGCAAGCTTTCCTTGACTACATTTGATGGTAGTAGCAGAATGACAACGCAGGCTTGGATTCACAAGCTTGATATCTTCTTAGCACTGAGACCTATGACAGAAGTGGAGGCAATAAAATATGCCACGCTACATTTAGAGGGAGTTGCACATGATTGGTGGTGCCATGGGATGGTTACCCTTCAGCATAACCGGGTGACTTCATATCAGGACTTCGTGGACAAGTTGGTAGAGAGGTTTGATAAGAAGGATCCAGAAGTCTACTTCAGGGAGTTGGCACAGTTGAGACAAACAGGCGGATTGGAGTATTTCATTAGTGACTTTCAGAGGCTATCCGTTATGGTGCCAGATATCTCAGATAGGATATTGGTTGTTTTGTTCACTGAGGGATTATCTGAACCACTGAAGGGTTGGGTAAAAGCCTTTGATCCATTCAATTTGCAAGAAGCAATTAAGAAGGCTAGAAGTATGGAACAAGCAGCCCCAATAAATAAATTTCAGTCAAAGGGTGCATCATCTAGCAAAGACAACAAACCATTCTTCAAGAAACCTGAGAGGAATGAAACAAAGGCTGAAAATAAGGATAAATCATTCGCTCCCTTGGATAGAGAGACATTGAATGATTTAAGAAAGAAAAAACTCTGTTTTTATTGCAAAGGGCCCTATGACCTGAACCATGACTGTCCTTTGAGACCAAAGGGGAAAGCAAATAGGGTTATGTGGGCTTACTATGATGATTCCGATTCTGAAAATTTGGACCAGCAAACTAAATATGGGGAACCTAGTGAACAAAATGAAAGTTTAGATGATGAAAAGTTCAAGCAAATGTCTAGATCGTTTCGGATGAGAGGAGTGTTGGCTGGACAGCGAGTTATCACATTGCTAGATACAGGTGCCACGCACAATTTCATTGATTCCAGGTTGGTTGAGAGACGTGGGATCCAAACTGAGCAGTTTGAGGGCTTGAGAGTGAGGGTAGCGGATGGCTATGTCCTCAAATGTGATAGAAAGATTACAGCTTTGCCATTGAAAATTAATAACTTTGAATTCAAGGCTGAATTCTATGTGGTTAACATGGGTGACACGGATGTAGTTCTTGGCATGACTTGGCTACATGATATTGGAGAGTTCACTCTCAATTTGAGAGAAATGGTGATGAAATTTCAGATTGATGGTAAAACTCACATTCTTACGGCCATCCGAGACAGTGAGTTTAGGATATGTCTTGCAAGCGCATGGAGAGCTTGTTGCGTCATAACCAAGTTGAGAGGGCAGCCCGTTGCACATTGATGCCATCACAGGGGCAGCAAGAATCCAAATACCATCCGGACATATAGGAACTAAGAATCAAGCACTACAAGGTTTTCAGTGACATACCACCAGGTAGACCTCCAGATAGAGGTATTGAGCATATTATTGAGTTAGAGGAGGGGGCTAAACCCATCATGATCACACCCTACAGGCATCCAAAGAGATTGAAGGATGAGATTAAGAAAACCATCAAGGAACTACTTGCTATGGGGCACATTAGACCGAGTAAGTCTCCTTTTGCTTCTTTTGTGGTTTTGGTGAAGAAGAAGGATGGTACTCTTAGGATGTGCATAGATTACAGGGTTCTGAACAAAAAGAATATCAAAAACAGGTACCCCATTCCACGGATTGATGAGTTATTAGATGAGCTACATGGAGCATGTTTCTTCTCCAAAATTGATTTGAGATCAGGTTATCACCAGATCCGAGTCAGAGAGCAAGATATAAAGAAGACGGCATTTAGGTGTCATTGTGGCCATTTTGAGTTTGTAGTTATGCCATTTGAGCTAACTAATGCTCCAGCTACTTTTCAGTCTACGATGAACAGGGTCTTTCAGCCTCAGTTGAGGAAATTTGTGTTAGTCTTCTTTGATGACATCCTGGTGTATAGGAGGACATGGGATGAGCATGTGCGACACTTAGACACTGTGTTGAGCATTCTAAGCAGGGAGTCCTTGTATGCAAAGGATTCCAAATGTGATTTGGGATTATCAGAGTTATTATATCTGGGTCACATCATCAGTGCACAAGGAGTACGCATGGATCCTCAAAAGATTCGTGCTATTGTTAAGTGGCCTACTCCAGTGAACCTAACACAGTTAAGAGGATTTCTGGGGTTGTGTGGGTTCTACAGGAGGTTTGTTAGTGGATATTCCAGGCATGCAGCACCCTTGACGGATTTGATGAGAAAGGGGGCTTTCTTGTGGACTCCTGAGGCACAGGAGTGTTTTGATAAATTCAAGGAGTTGATGACTTCTTGTCCAGTGCTAGCATTACCAGATTTCAGTAAGCCATTTGAGCTTCATTGTGATGCATCTGGTGAGGGCGTTGGAGCGGTGCTTATGCAAGACAAGCATCCGATTGTGTATGAGAGTAGGAAGCTCAGGGGACCTGAGAGGAGCTTCAGCATTTATGATAAGGAAATGTTGGCAATAATGCATGCTTTGGCCAAATTCAGGCAGTATTTAGTGGGCAGCAAATTCAGCATAAAAACCGACCACAATAGCCTAAAACATTTCCTGGGGCAGAGTGATCTTAGTGACAGGCAACAAAAATGGGTAAGTAAATTACAGGCATATGACTTTGATATTACCTATTTCAAGGGGACACAGAATGTAGTAGCAGATGCCTTGTCACGAAGACCCCACTCGAGCTTGATGACTGATATATCAGAGGACTGGAGACATTTGATCCTTGCAGAGTATGCAAAGGATACATGGGCATCAGGATTCATAGATGGATCGGTCCAGGATAGTGATTTCACCCTTGTGAGTGAGCTCATCATTTACAAAGGGCGCATTTATTTGGTGCCAGGGTCAAAGGTGAGGAGGATGGTGTTGAGAGTTTATCATGACTCACCTATGGCAGGACATCCAGGTTTTTATAAAACCTACCGGCAGATTCATGAGCGTTTTTCTTGGAAAGGGCTCAAAGCTGAGGTGTTACAGTATGTTAGAGAGTGTCCTACTTGCCAGCAGAATAAACAGGAGCACTCTTATCCAGCCGGTTTACTTCAGCCACTTCCGATTCCTGACAGGAAGTGGGAGTGTTTGTCCATGGACTTCATCACAGGACTGCCGAGAGCCCAAGGCAGAGACTATATATATGTTGTTGTTGATCGGCTTACGAAGTTTGCCCACTTCTTCCCGATCACTGCTATGCAGGTGGCAGATTTATTCTTCAGAGAGGTATTCAGGTTGCATGGCTTACCTCGGAGTATCGTCAGCGACAGGGACAGCATGTTTATGAGTCACTTCTGGCAGGAGTTGTTTAGATTGTGCGAGACAAAGCTCACTCCGAGTACTAGCTACCACCCCCAGACAGATGGTCAGACAGAGATAGTGAGCAAATGGGTGGAGGGATACCTCAAGAATTACATAGCAGGGCAGCAGAAGGCTTGGGTTAAGTGGATATATCTATGTGAGTATTGTTATAATTCCACTTATCACATGTCTATCTAGATGTCACCATTCATGGCATTATATGGTTATGAGGCACCCAGTTTCATGGATTTGTTGCTATCAGATAGTAGAGTGCCTAGTGCTGGAGACTTATTACAGGAGAGCCAGGACATTGTAAAGGCTCTTAAGGAGAATATCACTAAGGCACAGAATCAGCAGAAGCAGTATGCTGATCAGAAGAGGACTGAGCGGACTTTTGAGGTAGGTGATATGGTATATTTGATGTTGCAGCCTTACCGCCAGTCCACTCTCAAAAGGAGTGGTGCCAAGAAACTTAAGCCACGTTATTATGGGCCTTTCAGGGTGATCAAGAGAGTTGGAGAGGTGGCTTATGAGTTAGATTTGCCGGCAGATAGCAGAGTGCATAATGTTTTTCATGTATCACGTCTCAAGAAGGCGTTAGGACATCAGATTGTTCCTTCCACAGTACTTCCTCCCTTGGATGATGAGGGAAAGTTGGTGTTAGTACCTGAGGCTATCATTGAGTTCAGGGAAAGGAATTTGAGGAGGCGCACTATCAGAGAGTACTTGGTCAAATGGAAGGACATGCCGATTGAGGATGCTACTTGGGAGAGCGAAGAAATTTTACAGCATCCAGAATTGAGATTGCTTGAGGACAAGCAATTTCAGGAAGGGCGGACTGTGATGTCCCCTTCTAGTTGACATTACGTCAGTTAAGTAGATTGGCCTATGATAGACCCTCGTAGGCTGATGAGGTTGGATAGAGGGTCATTTAAGGGGAGCTTCTCCTTCAATGGTTAGAGTTACGCAGGATTGGTGTTCGTTTGAAGTCTTTAGGGCCCCACATGCAGAACTTACTATTTATAGTAAGACAATGGGTGATCGAGATGGACCCCTGCTACTTTTAGAAATAAGGGTTGGTCATATGCAGAATCCTCATGCCAGTTTACAGTTCAGACGATGTGCAAAACAGATGAGTATTTAGAGAGATATTAATATTTGTTTGGTTAAATAAATATTAATAGTTTTGAGCTCATATTATTAAGTTATAATATGATTTTTATATTATAACTTAAATCACTTAAGTGAAGGGTCTAATTCTCATAGATGGGGCCAAGTGAACAATTAATGTAAAAGGATTATTGGAGCACCAACTATGGAGTTTTAAATGAATTTTTTGAAAGTGGGAATATATCTTTTATCCCACATTGGCCAGGTTAGTGTGTGAGCTCTCATAAGAAAAGAATAAAAGGGACTTAAGAGCTCATTCTCTGGGGAGGAAAAAAAATATATTTGATCATTGTGATTTTGAACTCTGAGAAGGGTTTACAACTTTGCCATTGGAGAACGTAGTTCTTCTATGTGATCATCATTTGAGTCAATGAAATACCTGGTGAATTTGATAATTCTGAGAGAATCTCATACAGAGGTTCTGATTGTGCTGCAACAGTATTTATTTCAGTGTTCATCGAATTCACAAAATAAGGGAGAGATAAGGTGCAGCTGTGAATGGTTATTTGCTATAGTGCACGTGAACAATGACGCGTGAACAGTACCCGTGAATAGTACCCATGAACAGTGATGGGCTACAGTACCCCGTGAACAGTTCTCGTGAACAGTGACATGCTACAGTACCCCGTGAATAGTACCCATGAATAGTGACGCGCTACAGTGCTGCCGTGAATAGTAAAATGCTTCAATTCCGGTTGAAGGCAAAGAAGAATCAAATAAAAATCAGGTTCCATGTTGTTGCTGCCATTATTTTTATTATTAAAAAAATAATGTATTTTCCCATCCTCTTGAGAAACAAAGATACATTGTAGTAGTAGTTCAGTTGTTTCAAAATTTTCAGATTATTGTAATTAGTTTCAGTTTTAGGTTATTTGTTTTCAATAAACCCTCAAAACACAAAAAAACAATATATATATTCAAAACACCAAAACAAATTCAGACAGGGCATTCAGTAGTAGAGCAGTATAGCAGCAAAGAACCAGTAGGGTTCTTACATTCGGCAAGGAGATCCTCTCTCTCCATACCTCTTTATCTTAATGGCTGAAGCATTAGGAAGATTCTTAAAATCTCGAGTGAGGCAAGGCTTGTTGCAAGGCTGGAATTGGGGTAATGGTATTCCTCCTTCATCTCCTCTTCAATTTGTAGACGATATTGTCCTTATGGGTGTTGCCAGAATTAATGAGGCTGTCAATTTCAGATAGGCTTTGGATAATTATTTGGGAAAAGAATTAATGAAGGGAAGTCTTCTATCTTCTTTTTCAATACTCCTGTTCTTATTCAAGCCCGGATTGCTAGAATCTTGAGGTTTCAAATTGGTACTCTTCCATTTCTTTATCTTGGTGTTCCTATTTCAGCAAGTCACTTACATGGAGGATTCTGGCAAGAGTTAGTGGATAAGTTCCAGCGAAAGGTTAGTCATTGAACTAATGGATGGCTCTCAAGTGCTGGTAGAGTAACCCTTTTGAAATCGGTGATCCAAGCTCTCCCTATTTTTAGGTGTTTTGTGCAGACAGCTCCGGCAAGCTTCATTAAGGAGTTTGATGCCCTTTCCAAGAAGTTTTTATGGACCGGTAACTTGCTTTCCTCAAAGTGGAGTTTGGTTAAATGGGACTCGGTGTGTAGGTCAAAGCAAGATGGTGGCCTTGGTCTACGACATGCAAGAATGAATGGTCGTGCTTTGCCTGCTAAGCTCTACTGGAGATGGTGTACCAACCAGGATCAAAGATGGGCTAAAATTCTCAATATGAAATATTTGGGAGGGGTTGATGGTAAGGAAGTTCCCCGGTTTGACTTGTGGGGAGGTGGATCCATGATATGACACACTCTAAAAACGGAAGCGCAACTTGTTAAGCAAGGCTTATTTTGGATTTACAATAGGGGTGTTGATGTTATGTTCTGGAAGGATTCTTGGGATGGCTTCCCTCCTATTCTTTACCAGTTTCCTCATTTGCAGTCTTTGTGCAATAGTTTTCTTGAAGTTGGTTGGAGCAAAGTTGAGGACTATAAAGTTGTTATGAATTTAGGGCAAGGTAGAGTGGCTAGATGGAAAGAACTAGATGAGTGGCCTCCTGGAGGTTCGGTTGAGGACAGAAAGTGCTAGTTAGTATCCTTGCTAGAAGAATGTGTAACTCTCTTAGTGAACCAGATATTCTTGCCTGGAGTCCAAATCCAAAAGGGAAGTTCACAGTGGCTTCAGGATATCAAGAACTTGACAGGTTGACCTTTTGTTAGGGCAAATGTGCCTTGGGGGAAGCAAGTGTGGAATAGGATGTCTTGGCCTAAGTGTAACTTCTTCCTATGGTTGGTGATTCAAAACAGATGTCTCACTTGGGAGAATCTCAGAAAGAGGGGGTTTCAAGGGCCTTTTGTTTGTGTTTTGTATGGAAATGGTGAGGAGACTAGCTCTCATCTCTTTTTCTAGTGTTCTTTCTCTAGGGATGTTTGGCACTGGTGGTGGGGAGTTTGGAAGCATGTTTGTGTTCATGCCAGCTCTTTGGTCGATTTCTGGAATTGCCTAGGCAATCCCCCTGTCAAAACATGCTTTCTTAAAGTGGCATGGGATATTGATCCCGGTTTTATTATTTGGCAGTTATGGCTTGAAAGAAACCGAAGGATTTTTCAAGATAAGAGGATGTTGAAGGAACAAGTTTGGTTGTGGATTATAAATATGGTGTAGGAAACCCTGATGGCTAAGTGTGACCTTGCTGAGAGGGTTAACCCTGTGAATTTGCAGGTTGTCCAAAACTTAAATCTTTTAGGGGTGAATTTTGGAGATGGCTTCTTTAGGAGGCAGCAGGTAAGATGCAGACATACTAAGCAGAAGGTTCAAAGGGATGGTAAGTGGTCTCCTCCACCTCTGGGAACCCTTAAGGTCAATATCGATGGGTCTTCTCGAGGAAATTCGGGGCATGCTGAAGTCAAAGGAGTTGTCAGGGATAACTCTGGTAATGTCATTTTCTTATTTTCAGTGTATAAGGGACGTCAGACCAATAATTACATGGAGGCCCTTGCAATTCTTTTAGCTCTTGAAAGAGGGTGTGCTCTTGGATGGAGCACAATTATATGTGAGTTTGATTCCCAAGTGGTTGTGGATATGTTAAATAGGCAGAAGATGGATAATGTTGATTGGCATTTGGTTGTGGTGGGTCAGCAGATTCTTAGTTTGAGGAATTCCTTGGAGTTTGTTTCCTTTCACTATGTCCTGCGAGAGTGGAATAGGGTTGCTAATTGTTTGGCCAAGTGGGCCTTGGAAGGTTTGGAGGGTTGGCATGTTCGAAACTGGGGTCAGTTGCCCCCGGAGTATTCTCTGGAGTTAGAAAGGATTGTTAGGGAAGACAAGATGAGATAGGTCTGGCCCTTTTGGGGTTGCTCTTGTTTTGGCACTAGGTTTTTTTCTCTCTGTTGGGCTTGTTGGCCCTGTGTTTTGTACTGCTTTCCCTGATTTAATAAATTTTTACCCCTTTATGGAAAAAAAATAATGATTATATTATTATTATATTATAATTATTGTTAAAATATTAATATACTACTCTATTATTAATATATTAATATATTATAATTATTAATAATTATTATAATACTAATTACACTAATTATAATGTTATAGTATATTATAGTATAATAATTATAATGTAATAATAATACATTAATTATTATTATACCATTAATATATTAATATATTTTTTTTTATCTATATTATTATATTAATGTATTATTATAACATTAATATATTAATAATATAATAGTATATTAATATAATGATATATTTTATATTAATGTATTATTATAACATTAATATATTAATAATATAATAGTATATTAATATAATGATATATTTTATATTAATGTATTATTATAACATTAATATATTAAAATATAATAGTATATTAATATAATGATATATTAATACAACAATCGTTATATTGTTACACTATATTAAATATAATAATTATAATGTAATAACAATGTATTAATATTAATATATTATTATTACATTATAACTATTATACTATAATATTAAATAGCATTATAATGATTATATTAAATATCAAAAATAAAAAGATCAATGGCAAGTAAAAATCAAATCGCCAAAAACATATCAAGGGCATTCCATAGGTGGGTGGAAGAGTCGGTGCAGCTCAACAACAATGGTCATTATCAAGGGCATTCAAAGGCATTTGCTAGTGGTCATTATGGAGGAAATTCAGCAAGACTCGTTTAGGGTTTTTCATGTGCCCAAGACACGATACAAATCCTCAAATCGATCTAAATTGTTGTGTTCACATCTGCAAATCCTCAAAATTTGTCAATGGAAATGATCATTGGTGAACAATTTTATTCAATATCGCTATTTTTTTTTGTGGAGGGGGGGGGAGGAATTGGCATTCAAAAAGTTTCACGATGTTTTGTCAATTTTTCCTTCACTAATTGGAATGGACTAGAAAATGGACATTACAAGGCGCCCTCCCCAAAATTGCTTGTTCTCAAGCAACGTTGATTAAACTCACCATCAATTCCAACTAATTAAATCATTTTGCAAACATCAAAATTCCAACTGTACACGTCTTTTACTGAAACACCATTGCATCTCTTTAACCAAACTCCATCCTAAATTTTCAAGCAAGTGCAAACTTCGAAATTCCAACTTAATTGTATCAAACCCTCTTGTGATGCCCATAGAGTCTGGGTCCTCTTGTCAAATGACGTTTATTTTTCCATAGAAGTTTATGAAGACTCCTATCCACAATATTCTTATGCAATTTTTTATTGTTCAACTTCATGAAAGACAATCTGTTCTCATCATATGGGTTGTAAGCAAAAGATGTGCATATCTCACCATACCACAAGTACAAGCTTCCCATCATGGAACCACAAATATGAGCAAACATTTCAAATGTTCCCCCTTGACTTGAAGTCCGATGGTGTTCTTAGCAGCCCAAAAAATTATTTGATCATTAAGTGTGCATAATCAACAACACATGCCTTCTCAATATGATCTTCATTAATGATGTTATGTTGTTCCTTCCAAGAAAAGACACAAATCAACATGTGTGCAAGCTGAAAACTAATTATGACAGTCATAGCTCACCTAATTTTCTATCCAAACTAGAGCTATATTAGGTGAAATATCCATTCCCTTCATCTGAAACCATTCGGCAACATTTCCTAGAGATTTAGTGATCCCAAAATGATTAATCTTGCAGCTGTCCAAATCTGGAAATAAAAACTTATAATCTGATTTTCCCAAAGTTGATAACTTGAATTTGAAACAGTGCTTGTGTTGTGACGTATTCACACATCGCCCCATTGCAAATGGGGACCCCTACTTTTTGCTTTTTAGGGTTAGTCTTCCTGGTTTAGTCTTTTAGGTTCTTGGCTATTGGTCTTTGCATTGAAGGGTCGCCAGAGGGCTCATTAGGATAGGATGGTCTGCTTAGGTTCAAATTGGTCAGTAGGTGGTCCAGGTTAGGGTCTCTTTGAAAGCCTTCTCTAGGTCAGGCCTTGCTTTTGTTTCTAGGTTAGGTCTTGATTGAGTTTGAGGAAGTCCTTCTATCCTGCTAGGGTGGCCTTGCCTTTAAGACCTAGGGAATTTAGTCAAGGAAGTGATGAAGAATTTGAGCACAATTGCCAAATTTGCTCCTAACCCTTCCAAAGGGACAGCAGCGAATTTCCTTAGAAACCACTTTCGCTCCCAGTCTAGACCTCAAAGCTTGTTCCTACATCTTGACTGAGTGAGGAATGACCTATTTTTGCCTTGTGAACAAGTTGGAACGAAGTGAAATGAGGAAATTGAACCTAAAACATGAATTTCGCTCCTGACCCTCCCAAAGGGTCCAAAGCGAATTTCTCTAAAAAACCTCTTCTGCTTCTAGCATAGGTTTAAATCCTTGATTCCACGCCTTGAGTGAATAAAAAATGGACTTATGCATGCCTTTGGAAATGAGCTAAACCAAGTGAAATGAGGAAAAGTGAGGAATTTGTGCAAAAAAGCAAATTTCACTCCTGACCCTTCCAAAGGGTCCAAAGCGAAAAAAATTTAAGCTCGACCCTTCCAAAGGGTCCAGAGTGAAATCCTCCAAATGGCTTATTTCTTCACTAGGGACATTGAATGGTGGTCATGCATGGCAGAGAAAAGGATCAAAGGTCAAGTCTAAAGCAAAGCTAAGTGAAAAAGGATGAGAATTGAGCCAAAATGAGCAAATTCGCTCCTGACCCTTCCAAAGGGTCCAGAGCGAATTTCTCCATAAAACATTATATCTTGCTCAAACCTACGAACTAACTCATTCCCAAGCATTTTTTGAAGGCAAAAGACTTGTTGTTGATGATTAAAGGAGAAATGGAGTTTTGTGAAGGAAAATCAAGCAAAATATAAATTTCGCTTCTGATCTTTCCAAAGGGTCCAGAGCGAAATCCTTAGGAAGACTCTCAATTTCACCTAGTGCACTAAATGAACCTTGTTTTGATAGCGAATTGACTTTATGGTGATGGGAGGAGGTGTGATAGGTTAAATTCAAGGCAAAGAAAGGACGAATGCATGAAGAAATTGGGCCTAGGAAGAATTTCGCTCCTGACCCTTCCAAAGGGTCCAGAGCGAATTCTCCTAAAAACACTTTTTTCCTCCTTGTTCAAACCAAGATCTTTGTTCCTAGGACATGGTTGAGGGAGGATGGATATATAGTTGCCTTAAGAATTGAATGGAAGTGAAGGCAATGATGGATTTGGGGGTAAAAGACAAAATTCGCTCCTGACCTTTCTAAAGGGTCCAGAGCGAATTTTCATAGAATCCTCCCTTTTGCTTCAAATTTGGACTAATTTTATGCCTTGGAGCCTTAGCTTGGATGTCATCATGCCTTGGAAGCAATTGAGGGGTGAAAAACTGGAGGATTTGGGCCTAAAATGCAAATTTCGCTCCTAACCCTTCCAAAGGGTCCAAAGCGAAATCCTTAGGATAGCCTAATTTCTTGCCAAAACATTGAAATGGACATCACTTTGAGGGTAGATGGGCTTGATAGTATGGGGAAAGAACCCAAAGGCCTATCCTAGGAGCAAAGTTCAAGGAAATGATGAAAGGTTGAGTGCAAATGCAAATTTCGCTCCTGACCCTTCCAAAGGGTCCAAAGCGAAATTTCCTAAAAGCTCTATTTTGCTCCTTGTTGAGACCAAGATCTTGGTTCCTAAGGCATGGTTGGGAAAGGATTGATGTGTACTTGCCCTTGCAAAGTGATTTGAGGCAATGAGATGATAGAATTTGAGCTAAAATCCAAGTTTTGCTCCTGACCCTTCCAAAGGGTCCAGAGCGAATTTTTCTTGAGGCCTGTACCTTGCCCAAAGTCCAAAGCAAAGTCCTTCTTTTAGGCCATTTTGAGGGTCAAATTAGTGATGTCTTCATTAGAGACGGATTGAAAGGTGAAAATCAATGCAAATTGAAGTGAAAGGAAGGAAGAATTCAACCTAAACGCAGAAATTCGCTCCTGACCCTTCCAAAGGGTCCAGAGCGAATTTCATTATAGGGCTTGTCCCTGGAGAGGGTCCTGAGTAAATTTCATTATAGGGTCTGTCCTTGGAGAGGGTCCAGAGCGAATTTCATTAGAGGGCCTGTCCTTCCAGAGGGTCTAAAGCGAAATTGATCTTAATGCCTTCTTGTTGATATTTAAAGAAATGTCATGTTAGAATCAATATATTATGTATTCTTAATCATCCTTTGTTTGTTTTGCAGGTCCATCAAATCAAGCTGGAGGAAGATCAGGCTAGGACAAGGGCGACCTCTTCAAGTTTCATCATCATCAAGGACACTTCAAATGCGTAGAGGACTCAAAGTGCTTCCAAGTTGAAGGACTTCAAGTGTTCAAGGAGTTGCAAGCAATAGAGAAAACTATCCTCAGAACCTCATTCTATCACATAGATAAATCACAAGATATCAAAGGAAGGATCTTAAAAACATTTCAAGGCGATATGAGCTACCAGATGAGGAGTGACTTGACTATGAAAAGGCCTCATCAAGCACAAAAGAGTCAAGGAGGGGTACATCATTCATCAAGTGCATCAAGGATAGAGGAGGATCAAACAAAGTCAGTGCAAGGGTACATTGAAAGAAGCAGATAGTTTCAGAAGAGTTAATCAAAGTTAGCTTCTTAGCATCACCAAATTGAGTGTCAAAAAAGATACAAGCAAGCGCAAGACAAGGTGGCATCCCAGTCATTGTTCCTCTAATCAGACAAGTCCACCTCAGCATGTCCAGATTCAATGTACCTAACTCATTGGGGATGGCACAAACTTCGAGGCACCTACCCCTAAAATCTATTGGTCCACACTCATGAAATGTAATTTTCTCATTGGCTAAAGGAGTTTGTTGTAACAAACCCTAATTAGGGTTTTCATCTTGTAATCCTAGCCATTGATTGTAAATCAATCTGAGCCATTGAAATGTAAAGAGCTCTCTATATAAAGCTCTGGCTCTCCATTTGTAAAGGTTAATAGTTGGTTAATAGAGGTTAGAATAGCTAATAGTCAATAGAATAGTCAGTAACAGAAGAATAGTGAATAAAGTAGCAATTAGAGTAGATTAGGAGGAAAAGGCAAGAAATTGTTGCCTAAATTGTAAATGAACTCCATTTTCATTGAAGTTATGGTGAAGTGTGTCGTTTCTTTGCAATATGCATGGTCTCTTGTTGAATCTTCATTTTAGATGGTAAATAATTAGATTGAATGAAGGAAGTTATTGAATGCACTTGCGTGGAATCCCCCTTGTCCAAACCAGTAGCCTCTTATTGATTGTAAGTGTGCCCTGTGTGGTCAATTGGCATAGAATGAGCTTAATCTCAAGTCGTTACGTGTCTATTGTTCATGCATTAACTTGAATGATGATTAGTGTTTGACAGTAATGATTTGAACATGTTCAGAACTACCCTAGAAGATCGCACTGAGCTGGTATTGAATTGTTCAATTTGATGGTGAGACCTAGCCCAGTAGGACTCCACCTAGTCGTTCATCTATATCCTTGCATTCTAGGTTCTAGAATAGATTCTCCAAACCCTGTATCTTTTGATATTTCTTCATCTTCCAGCTAGTAGATAGGATTCAAGTTCCAACAGATTAAACGCTCAGGCAATCGAATGTAAGTCCCCTTGTTAATCCAGCATAATCACATCAGACCAAATTGAGCTTATCCACACGTAGAGACCCTACATATATGAACCTTAGAGTTGCCTCGATTGATCCTTAGGCGAAATCTTCAGCATTCGAGGAAACTTTGTTCAAGAGAGGATAAGATACCTTGGTATTTTATTCTGTGTCCACATGTGCATAAAAAACACATCAACAGGTTGAAAAATTGAAACCTCCTTGCAAGAAAAGGAAATGTAAGCATTGTAATGATTAAAAACACTGCCGTAAAGGCTGAAAAAAAAATTCCAACCACCAACTAAAATATGCTCCATCCCTTGACTGAAAATACTTGCCAATCCACTTGTATGCATGTAGATGAAATTATGTGGAGGCTATTTATTTTGATCTATTCTGAAATTTGATAACTAACTTGTGCTATCTTTCACTTCACAATTGAAATTCTTTCAATTCAACATTTTACCATACAACTTTTTCTCTAAATTTCACCAAATTTAGAATGACTTACCATGGCAACTTTACAATTGATAAAATTAATATACTTAAGAGGAACAATTATATGAAAAATCCATGGCCAAATACCTTTGGATATTTGTAAGAACTGAAAAACTGCCTATTGGGAAGCATGTTACTGTGGAACATGCAGGTAAGTTCTCCATAAGGATTCATTCATTCATTGTAACATAATCTTTTGTGCATCAATAAACAATTCTCAGGTTGATCAAATTATTCTTGCTTGATCTCCATTTGTGGCAGGTGTTGTGCTTGTGGATGATTCATAGCCTTGTGGGGGTGATTCTCTCTCACATTGGAAACCAAGACTCTCCTACTAAAGTTTGAAAACTTCTAGAATTTGTGCACAAGATCACAAGACTAAAAAATCATCAAACTTATATTGGAAGTGTTTGCTACTCCCATGAAAGGAGAAAAAAATCATGAGTTGCCTTGCTAAAATGAAAATATTATCCAAATAGATAGTAGCAATAGCAATCTGATTCAAAACAAATGTGTTGCTTTATCATTCAAATTAATAGACATGAAGAATTTAAAAACTTTATCTCAGTTCTAAATTCAAAATATCAAATGACTTATCAACTCTCTATGTTCTCACCCAAGAAGAGCAAGTAATGACCAATTTTTATTCTAAAGAAAATGCTACTCGAGCATTATTCGCTCAGAAGAAAAAAAAAATTCTAAAAACAAAGGTAGTAACCAAAATAAACACATTAAACTAGAAAAAGAAATATTTTTCTAAAAACTAAAATGGCAGATTCCCTAGAAATTGCAATAAATGTGGCATAATTGGTCCAAAAAAATTGATTGTTATGCTAAGGAGGGTAATAGAAAGTTCTGCAATAACGAGAAATCAAAAGAATGTGTGTGTGTGTGTGTACAGATGTATGTATGTGTGTGTGTGTATAGATGTGTGTGTGTGTACAGATATATGTATGTGTGTGTATGTATACAGATATGTGTGTGTGCGTATACAGATGTGTGTATGTATATACAGATATATGTATGTGTGTATATCAAAGAAACAAAAATCGCCCAAAATCACCTGGACTTGGCGAGTCTCGAGCTGAGTGAGTCTCGGCGAGTCCAGGGGGCTCGGACTCGGACTCAGCCAAGTCTAGGGTCCAAACTCGCCCAGACTCGGCTGGCAGCAATGACATTTTAAGCTTAAAAAAAAAACTTACAATATGTTTTCAATTGATTTTTTTTTTTATATTATTCTTCTAGCCTAAAAGTGAACTTGATTTCATTCATTTGGCAAAATCGGAGGAGAAAGGTGAGTTGTGAGGAGAAACAAGGGTTCATTGAAGGAAAAACAGCAAGGAGGAAGCTCAAGATTTTGTCCATAAATCACATTGGGGCTGCATTATACTTTCATTTGGTGCATCAAGAGTTGGAAAGGAAGAGTTTGCATCTCATTTCAAGCTTGTTGTAAGAGGTAAGATTGATTTTTTGAGTTTTTTTTTGTTTCTTGTAAGCAAAAATTTTATTGTAATTTGTTTGATTAATTTTCTATTCATTTCATTTGAACTCCTCTAAGCCATAGGCTTGTAGTTGTTTTTACTTTTGATATTTGTATGGAACATTTGATGATATGATGACATGGATTTTTTATTCCATGAGTTTTCTAATATTGTATACATTTGACATTAATTATATATCTATGTTTGTTATTTCCTTTAGCTACAATTGGCGTTTATGCCTATGTGATTGATGTATACTTGTGTATGTAATCAAATTAGCTTCTATTTGATGATGTTATTGTGTCTTTAAGGTGTATTTAATAAAGGGTGCATGAAACAAGTTTTAAATCTTTAAAAATCTCTAAGTTTCTTGAGTTTTACACTTTGCCGAGTCCATCCAAGTCTGAGCCGAGTATTTTTTGCCGAGTCAGAGTCCCAAGTCGAGTCGGCCTCGCCGAGTCCGAGTCTCGTTTATATGGTGTATATAAATATATGTGTGTGTGTTTATATATATCAAAATCAAAATGAAAATCATAATTAGAGTTGAAATCAAACCAGAATCAAAATCAATTTCAATTCCAAAATAAAAATCAAACCATTGTTCTCTATACTACCTTCTCTACCTCTAATGATAATGAGTGGATCCTAGATAGTGGTGTGTCAAGACATATGTCATTTATGTATGATATCCTAATTGGTATCCAATATTGTAATGATTAAAATTATCTAGGAGGTAAATCAATCATAGAACCAAAAGGATGAGGAAAAGTTGAATCACCAATAGTTTTATTGGAGATGTTTTATTTGTTCTAAAATTAAGGAAAAATCTTCTTATTCTCGACTTACCCAACAAAACTTCAAAGTTATTCTTCTTATAGACAACTGGTTCATAAAGGTTCTAAACTAGCTCAAGGCATTTTAAAAAATGGTCTTTATATTTTTAATGGTTTCTCATAAGAAACTTGTCTTTCAATCTAAACCAAAGATAACAGTCAACCTTGGCTTGAAAAACTGAGCCATATAAATAACATAAGTATATGCAATAGGGTTCATCGTGATCTCATGATGGGTTTACCAAGAATCAAAAGGAAACTAGAAGCATGCGAAGGGCGCTTATTAAGTAAACAACACTCTTTTGCCTTTAAAAAGAGTCACATCAACAAATTTTCTAACTGCTTGGAATTGGTCCATAGTGACCAAATGAGATCTTTACAAGTCACTTCTCTTAGTGGATCTCTTTATGCCCAAACATTCGTTGATATGGGCATACCAAGATGATATGGGCATATTATCTTATATATATTGAATGCAATGATCTGACCCAAATTACTATACCAAATTTTTGTCACCTTTCATAGTTTTATTACATTGGCATTCCATCAAACAGTTCATGATGTTTGGTTTGATGGTTTTGGAGTACAATGATCTTACAAAAACATTCATAAAAGGTGTTGAGACATGGACCAGCTAGGACTTGAACCTAGGACCTTCCATACGCCGCTGGAGTGCTCTACCATTGAGCTACTGGCCCCTCTTGGACCAATCCATCGTCGGTCCGGGTGTGGCTTATTTCCAACACCAACACCCCTCCTTAAGCCACACCTCTCATGTGCTTGGGGTTCCTAGCCTGGACCTGGCTCTGATACCATGTTGAAACATGGGCCAGCTAGGACTCAAACCTAGGACCTTCCATACGTTGCTGGAGTGCTCTACCTCTGAGCTACTGGCCCCTCTTGGACCAGTCCATCGTTGGTCCGGGTGTGGCTTATTTCCAACACCAACAAAAGGAACTTGGCATTCATAAATAGCTTAATAAGCAGTTTGCACTAACCAAAATGGCTGATGACATTAAGATTTCATATAACAATCTGCTGTAACAAATAGAAGATTACAAAGATAAGCATTAATAATGTTCTGACCTTATGGGAAAACAGATTTAATCACTTGTGAATCAGTCCCAACATTGATCACCCACTATGAACAAGCGGCAGACATGATTCCAAATTCAAGACCCACTTTCTAGTACTCCAGCCACTTGATGTGGGCAGCACCTAACTTATGGTAGCCCACAATCCTCACAGCTTGCCTTCTAACTCCTATCAAAACTCACATCAGCTACAGGAACAAAGGTCGACCAGCATAAATGAGTTTCAAATCGCCAACTCCTCCCTACAATCACACCCAGCAACGTATATCAGTCACGCCCAGCAATGTATGTCATTCACGCCTAGCAAGATCTCTTTTTCACACCCATCAAAAGCTTTCCTTCAAGCCCAGAAATATTGAACCTTTACACCCAGCAAACTAAAAACCTCACAACCAGCAACAATTAATATTGGTGCCCAGCTCTTGATAATATTCTCACCCAGCAAATAAACTTCAAACCATGGCATCCTCAAATAGTTTCCTAGCATTCACCATGCTATACAACTGAAATGATAAACAATTATCGAAAAATTGGAGAAAACAATAATTTTTCGCTTGCCCACAAACCTCTAAAAAATTTATGCAATCTTCAGCTGTTCAACACCTACATGAAACCTATACGATTCCACCTACAAATTGGATAGGGTATATATCTCACCAGTGAAACCAATTCCCTTAGGGTTTTCGTCCTAGGGTTTTCTCTCACTAAAAGCTCCAAGTAATCCCAAAGAAAATAAAATCCAATATATGGAAATGAGTTTCCAATTCACCTTTTTTAATTTCCCAAAGAAACTTCCTAAAGGTACTTCTTAATTTCCCACCTTAAAATAAATCAAAAAAGCACTTTATTAAGTGACTTTATAATCTCTGTCCTTTTAAATCACCCAAGTCACTTTTTGTAATTAAACAAAATAGTCATCCAAATAATTACTTTATTGTATTTATTAAATTATTCCCTAACAAAGTCCAAAATCAATTTACAAGAATTAAATAGGCTAAAAGGGTCATTTCCAGCTACTCCGCGAAAAGGACATCCCAATTCCCCCCTTCTTGAGATTGGTTGTCCTCAAGCAATTTAAGATTTGGATGTTGCAGAATCTACTCATCCTCCCATTTGGCATCATCTAGCGGTAAGTGTTCCCACTGAACCAAATATTGACTGATAACTCTATTCCAAAGCCTCCTCTCCTTAACCTCCAATATGGCCTCAAGCTCTAAAATCAACTTCCCCTACTCATCCAAGGGTGGTAGCTCGAAAGGTGTGATGTGTTGTCCAATGCCTTCTTGACACATGATACGATACATGGAACACATTATCAATTCTGCAATCTTCAGGCAACTCCATGTCATAGGCAACTTCTCCCACTCTCCTAGTAACTCTGTAAGGACCATAATACCTGAATTTTAGTTTTTCTACACCACTCTTCTTCAAAGAAGACACCTATATGGTTGTAGCCTCGGGAAGACTAAGTCACCTATCACAAACATCCTCTCTATCCTTCACCTATATGCATAGATTTTATGTTGATTTTGTGCTTGTTGGATGTTATCCTTATGTGACTAGGATATCTTGACTTTCCTTCACCCAGTCATGAACCTTGGGCAACTTGCTATCAAAAATAACCGAATCCGCAAATATCATAGGGTCATAATCGTTCAATTATCTAAAATGAGACGTGCCAATGGACATGTGTTAAGTAGAATTGTAATAATATTCCCCTAAATGCAACCACTTCACCCAAGCTCTCTAGTGTCTGAAAACATAATTGTGCAAGTATCCTTCCACCCATTTAGAAACAATCTTTCTCTATCTATCTGTACCTATCAATTTAAAGAATTCCCTCCAAAACATGTTGATAAATCCGCTATCTCAATCACTGACTATTTTTCTTAACAATCCATGCAACCTAAAAATTTCTCTAAAGAATAATTCTACTACCTACACTACTAAATACTCAATAGAGACAACAAACAAATATGCATACTCTGCTAAACTCTAAACCACTACAATGATATAGTCTCTACCTTGAGCCCTAGGAAGACCAGTGATAAAGTCCATATATAGTCTTTAAACTTTTTATCTAGAATAGGTAATGGTTGCAATAATCCTACTAGTAAAATACACTCTAGCATGTTCTACTAACAAGTCACACACCCCCTAACATGTTACAAGACATCACCCTTTCGACCCTTCCAAGAAAATGGCTCTCTAATCTACATGTAGGTCTTGAAGTAACCTAGATGTCCCACAAGAGGAGTATCATGAATGGCCCTGAGATCTTCCCCTTCAACTTTGATTCTGGCACCAAGTAACTTCGTTCCTTATCATAGATGACGTCATCCATGGTCTTATATCGATTGTCCAGTATTTTCCCATCCATGATCTCGCAAGCCAAAATGTTTTTGGAGTACTCAACTAAAAGGTGAAATTTCCAATCTGCAAAAACCGTAGAGAGGGCACATAAAGTGGGCCTCCTGGATAAGGCATCTGCTAAAATATTTTTCTCCCCCTTCACATACTCAATATCAAAATCATATGCCTGTAGCTTGCTCCCTTGCTTCTATTGTCTCTCATAGAGATCCTTCTGCTCAAGGAAGTACTTCAAGTTGTCACGATCCATCCTCACCACAAATTTTCCTCCCATAAGATATTGTCTAAATTTGGCTAGGGTATGCATTATAGCAAGTATCTCTTTGTCATAAGTAATGTCCCTCAACCTGCCTAAGTTTCTGTTAGTGTGTTTTTTATGCACGCGCAACTCAAAATAAAATACCTAGAGATATCCTATTCTCTCTTGATCAAAATCCTCTATGTGCTAAATAGATTAACCGTGTGATCACAAGATGACTCCAAGCTTCTGAATTCATGTGGATAATCTCAGTTGGTTCGTTGCGATTTGCTGGTAATCTCAAGGGGGACTTACGTAATTGTTCGACGAGTGAATCCCTCAAAGGATTTTGTTGATTGCCAACGCTTGTAATTTTCTTCCTTTTTGGAATGATTTTGCAATAAGCTCTTTTCAATCCTACTTCTACTATGACTTGGAAAAAAAAGGGCAAAAAGATGAGGGTTTAGGAAGCTACTTCTAATACTAATCTAATCCTATGAATTTGGGAGACGGAAGTTGCAAAAGTGGAATCCAAACCAATTCTTGCTTCGCCAAATTCAACAACTATACAAGAATGGTGCAATCTTCTATGGAATTCACAAGAGTTTCATATCACTCATATTCACCAACATTTTGAACAATGAATAAAGCGATAGAAGTTAAGTTTTCTTTTACTGGTTTAGGCTAACTTTGCACAATAATTGAAAATCATCCAATTATCAAAAGTATTAACACATTATTCCATATTGAGCTATTGACCTAAGTTACCGGGTTCGCCCTTGGACCCCCCTGGTACCGATCCTGGTTCGAATGGGTTCCTGATTCGAGTCCGGTTCAAACTGGGTTCGACCAGGGTTTGAAAAACCCAGAGGTGGTTCGTCCCTAGTCGAACCCAGTCGAACCCAGGCGGCTGAGCGGTCCAAAAAAGTAAAATGTATGCAAAGTTTAATTTTTTTTTGAATTCCGCCTTCTAAAAAGTGAAACTTATACCCTAAAAGTGACTTCTAAAACATTATATTCACTCATTTCACCTCAGTTGTGTTGCAAACAAAAGTTTTATGAGAGCAGGTTGAAGAAAGGGTGAACAAAATTTGGCTTCCAAGATCAAAGAGGAGTTGAAGACTGATTTTTCAAGCTTCAACAAGTGTCAACAAGTGTTGTAGCATCATTTCCATACATTTTCAAGCTTCCATTGGCTGCAAGAGGTAGGTTTTTAAACATTTTTTTCCAACTATTTTTGTTTCAAAATTGTCAAACATGAACCTTGAATTTTTTTTCATTATTTAGTTTGTTTTTTGTTTAATATGTTTATATTATTTCTTGCCATAGGAACTAGAATAGTATCTACATCTTCCTCCATTGGCAATGAACAAATAATTGCAAAACAAAGAAATGATCCAAATTCTCCCTTATGGAAGTATGTTGACATTATAAAACAACTTCCAGGAGGTGGGGGATTCTGTTGGAGATGCCAAGGATGTGGTATTGAACGTAATAGTTCATATTATCGGGTGGTAGGCCATTTGTGTGGAATAAAAAGAAGAGGCACCAAAAAATGCCCTGGAAAAGATGGTAAACCTATACCAGATGAGACAGTGATGAAATATATTAGGGAGCATGAGGCAACAGAAGAGAGAGAAGCCCGTAGATTGAACCAAACCACATCAAATAAAACAAGGGGAATGCAAGCCCCTTCTAATCCCAATATTGTAGTAGAAGACCACCCCTTCTTTGCCACAAATGAACCACCCTTGACATGTAAAAGAACAAAGGGGCCTTTAGAAACCACATTCCAAAATGAGAGTAGAGACAATGTTGACGAAGATATAGTAAGGTGCATTTATGCAAATGGGTTGTCTTTCAATGTTGTTCGCTCCCATATTGGAAGCAAATGATAAAAAGTGTTAATGAGGCTCCAAGAGGGTATAAGGGCCCCAGTTATGAGAAGGTACATGGAACATTATTGGAGAAAGAGGTGAAGAGGGTTGAAGATGCATTGAAACCCATAAGGGATTCATGGGTTGAGACAGGTGTAACAATTGTTTCAGATGCGTGGAAAGATGCTAAAAACCGTCCCTTGATCAATGTCATAGCGGTGTCCCCTCAAGGGGCAATGTTTTTGAAAGTTGTGGATTGTGAGGGCCAAATAAAAGATGGCCAATTTATTGCAGAAATTATCATCTCTACCATTGAGTCAGTGGGACCCCGCAATGTTGTCCAAGTCATAATGGACAATGCAAAAAATTGTAGAGTTGTTGGTTTGTTGGTTGAGAAACGCTATGATCACATCTTTTGGACACCTTGTGCGGTACATTCACTCAATTTTATGCAACAAAGGATTGGGCAAAAAATAAAATGGATCAAAGATGTGTATGAAGAGGCTGAGGACATCCAGATGTTCATCACAAACCACCACATGTCTCAATGGATTTTTAGAACCTATTCGAATTTGGAGCTATTGAAGGTAAGTGAAATAGTAATTTAATTTTACATTTTCTGTTTTTTTTTAATTTTCAATGTTCATAATATCATTGTGTAAGCTATATTGTGTATTCTTCTTTAAAGTTTGGCTTTATTTTTTAATCATTTGGCATTAATTTGTGTTATAGGTTGTTGAGACCGGTTTTGCATCAAACACAATTGTCTTCAGACGACTTGTGAAAGTTAGAGTGGTGATTAGCACCAATTGGACTGTATGGAAGCAGAGTAGCATTGAGAGGGCAGAAAAAATTAGGGAGAGAATATTGAATGAGAAATGGTGGGATCTTGTTACATATCTCCTAAGTATCACTAAGCCCATCATGAGCAGAATTCGCTATACAGACATGGATAGGCCTTGCATAGGTGAGATTTATGATGGCATTGACTCAATGCTTGAAAAAATAAAGGTCACTATAAATGAAAAAGAAAATGACCCCCAGGAGAAATTCTTCAAAGAACTGGAAGCAATTATTGTAGAAAGGTGGAATAAGATGACCAATCCTTTGCATCTTCTTGCCTATGCCTTGACACCTAAGTACTATAGCAATCAGTTTCTTGATAAACCAGGAAGGATTCCACCATGGAGAGATCTAGAAGTATCTAATGGGTACAAGGCAGCATTTCTTAGACTATATCCTGATGATGATTTGCGAGATGTTGTTACAAATGAGTTAATAGAATTCGCAAATGGGAATGGTCTAAGTGTTGATGCGCTTCGTCATAGATCCAAGAAGGATGCTCATAGCTAGTGGTACTTCCATGGCACATGCTTCCAACACCTGCAACCCCTCGCTATAAAAGTTTTATCACAACTAAGTTTAATTAATAAAAATTTTAAATTTACAAGTTTTAGTTTATTGATAGTTTACTTTGTCTTCATAGGTTGCTAGTAATTTTATTTTTATTAATGTATAACTTTAATTGTTTACTTTGTCTTCATAGGTTGCTAGTAATTTTATTTTTATTAATGTATAACTTTAATTGTTTACTTTGTCTTCATAGGTTGCTAGTTCATCTGCTTCAGAAAGAAATTGGAGCACATACTCTTTCATCCACTCTGTAAAGCACAATAGGCTGCTATCAAAAAGAGAGGAGAATTTAGTATATGTGCATTCCAACCTACGTCTTCTTTCACACAAACAACATTACTACACACAAGGGGAAACAAAGCTATGGGATATAGAGCCAGAGCATATTGATTTGGATGCTCCTGCTTCTCAACTTCTGGCATTAACACTTGATGACTCGGAAATCGAGCCAACTTATAGTGCAAGTGCAAGTGGCATTGGCTCATCTAATGTCAATGTCAATGAGGAGGAGGAGGATGAATTAGATGATCCATTTGATGATTAAACTTTATATTGTTGAAAGTTGAAACAATGATACTTGAATATTTTGTCATTTTGATATTAAACTTGATGTATATGATGCTATCATGGTATCATCATGATGCTATGATTACAAGCTTATGTTTGTTTTGTTGTTTATATGGTGCTATGTGATATGCAAATTTTAATTCATGCTTATAGGCTTCACAAATATCAAAACATATATATATTAAAGAAAATTACATGTTTTTGTACTAACGAACCCAACCCCTTTTCAAAATTTTGTCGTACCGGCGTACCGGGTTCTTCGAACCCGAACCGATAACTTAGAGCTATTCTATCAAATCCTTCATTCAATCTGACAACTTGCAAATGAAATCTATTCTATGGAGAGCCAAGAAACCATGCTAACTTGCAGAAGTAGACAAGATTCACCAACAATTGAACAATGAATTATGGCTTAGTACTTAAGAAGTATTATTACAACAATTTCTCTGAAAATCTCTCTTTGCAAATGAGAGGATGGTTTATATAGGCACCCGATTACAAAGCAACAGCCTGGATTGATTTAAGATCAATGGCCAAGATTAATAGATAAAACCCTAATTAGGGTTACTTGCAAAAAAAGTCCCCTCAGCCAATGAGAAAATTACAACACTTTGGATAACCAATGAGAAAATAGGAGCCACTTGTTGAGTCTGGTTCATTGCATCTTGACATGTCTGACTTAGAACCCTTGGATTGGCTGATTGATGACTAGGATGCCACCTCAGCTTGCCTTGTGGATTTGATTCCCCATAGGCAATATCTCTTGATCTTCAACATTGTTCCAATTGCATCATGTGATGAAGCATACTCTGAAATGATTCTCTTCTAAAATTCCCTACCTTGGACTTGTACGGTCGATGTAGAACCTTTCATCCTTGGATGACTTAATCTTCTTGAATGTCTTAATGAAGTGTGAGTCCTTCTTCGTCCCATTCGTCCTTGGATTCTAGATTGAAGCATGAATTTTGTTCTTCCATCATATTTCAACCGGTTCCTTGTTATATTGGCACCTTCCTAAAAGTCTCTTGCTTGAGTTGACATCAAGTACCTGAAAATATGAAAAATTTCTAAAAGTTAAAATAAGCTTGATGTTATCTTGACAAATTTTGAAAGAATAACTCTAATTTTCTGATTAAACTTTGAAAATCAGACTGAGTATGGTCTGAGAAACAAAGATCAAAGTTAAGTTGACAGAGAATTTTGAACTTAGCATTGTTAATGTCTAATTTTGAACTTAGCATTGTTAATCAAGTCTAGGAGTAGTCTGGAAATTTTAAAATCAGACTCAAATTTTATGAAAATACCTAAGAAAATCAGACTTATTTTCCAGAATTTAAAATCAGACTTAGAAACTTTGAAATTAGGTCTGATCAGACTTTATAAATATTCTGGAAATCCAAAGTCAGACCCAAAATATACTTGGAAATCATGAGATATGGTCTGATTTGAACTCTGTAAAGTTAAAATCCGATTAAAATCAGACCTTATATCATTCTGGAAATCAGAAATCAGACACAGAGAACCTGGAAATTATGGAATAAAGCTTAATTTTGATCACTCTCAGAGATGAAACCAGATTAGAAAACTCAAAATTGAACTTGGAAAAATGTAACTCGGAAAATTAAGTCTGATTTCGGACATCTCTGCAGAAGCACACAAAAAGCACCCCTTATACTACTGATAAATTTCAAAAAAATTGTGCGGGGAGGTTATGCATTGGTCTGATAATGAGAATTCAGAATAAAAGATGGAATTTGGGGACTAAAATCCCAGAATTTAGCCCTTGAATCACTTCAGACCTGCGAGTAATGGAGGAAAATTCTAGAGAATGTTGATGACTGGTGTTTATATGCCTTGAATTCCTCTTGAAACCTGCAATTACACCCTTAATATAGTCTAAAAGAACTTGGAGAGGAACTCAGAGAAGTTCGAACTTTTCAAAGATAAGGAAAAAGTGTGAATAATAAAGTTGCCAAGACCTATACTTATAGAAAACTCGAACTCCTCCTTGCATTGTTTTTTTTGTTTTAATGGATTTTAAGGCAATGAATGTATTTAGTCTTTGAATCGAACTTTCCCGTTTTATTTTTTTTAAATTTCTTGCTATTCCAAATTTTTTATCCTTCTAGAAATCATCTCTATTAGGCAAATTTCCTCATAAGGTATGTTTTTCTGCTTTAATCCATACCTTCTATTCTCATTTTGGGCGAATTTTGCTTTATGTTGACTTTGCAAAGTTCACAAATTTTTTGAATTTCTCTTAGGCTGGGTGAGTTTTCAAATATGATAAGTTCTTTTGTTTTTTTTGTTTTGTGTTTTTAATCCATCTCATCAATCTTTCACCTCCATCCTAGGCGAATTCCATTTCCAGCTTTTGTTGACTTTGCCAAATTCAAAAAAAAACCTTTAATTTCTCCCAAGTTTGGCAAATTGCACGTGTTTAGGCTTTTCTTATCACCTTCATTCCAACTCTTCCTCAAGCTAGGCAGATTGTTTGCTTTGTTGCCTTGCTTTAATCATCCAAGCTCAAACTCAATTTGCCTTTAGCACATCCCCTTTTGTTTTAATTGTTTCTCTCTTTTCCAGCCAACGGTGGACTTGGCCAATAGCTAAGGAATGCCACCAAGGTCCTAGGGCAGACTTCATATGTTGATGAGGAATATTTCATTAGGCATAGCGGACTTCATAGTGCCTTGAGGATTTTGTAATATGTATCCACTTCACTTTCTCAACACTTAGCATTAGAAATGTCAGCAATTCTCACCAGATTTAACATTAATTTCTTGAGCTGTTTTCAAATGGTACGGCGGACTTGAGGTCTTGCCAAGGAATGTTGCCAAAACTCTAGCTTTCCCTACTCCAAGTACCAACACTACATTTCCTTACCTCTTCCTAAGGCCAACTTGATGATGACTTAAAGGATAACTCTAAGAGGGCCTAGGCGGACTTCACTTAGGTTTTGGAAATACCACCAAAGGGGAAGGGCAGACTTTGCCTTTAGCCAAGGAAGTTTGTATCTCTTTGAGGGCGGACTTGGCTATGCCTTAGGGAATTCTATCTCTTGCTAATGGTGGACTTGGAGTCTTGATAGGAATTTGTCATGATGCTGCCATACTGAAACAAAAATTCCAAACCCTTCTTCCACATTCAGTCACCTCTATTACCCTTTCTTGGGCAGAATTGACTCAGGAACAAGGAAGAACTAGATCATGCCATAGCGGACTTCACTATGGAATAGGGAAAACTCTTCCTTGCCATGGGCGAAGTTCACATTGACTAAGGATTTTTACCATGAACAAATGATTTTGGAGTTCTAAACAATGAATTCATTTGATTTTGTATCCAGACTTAGCCTTTTCGCCATGAAACTTAGCTTTTCTAGAATGCATCTTCTGAATTTGAAGCTATTTCAAACTGGTGCCTTCCGGATGAGTTCTTCTAACTTGTCGCTTGCTCCGGACTTGGAACAATCCAAAACCTCGAAAAAAGCAAAAAACTACTTTTCCAAAAAGCAACTTTCTAGTTTTAGAAAAAAGCAGGCCGAAAAAGTAGGTTCCCGGATTGGCCCCAAAATGCCAAAAACAAAACTTTCTAAATTTAGAAAAAAGTAAAAAAGCAAAAATCCTCAAAAAAACAAGTAGTCAAAATTGACCTTGAGAAATTGCGATTTTACTCCTTCAACCTATCTAAGCCCATCCGTAACATCAGAATGTCCATTTGACCACTTTTCCTCCTCATTGATTTTGTAGACTCCTCCAAATTTTGAAAAACTTGACTCATTTGCAAAGGCTAGAGACTAGACACAAAACCCTAAGACGCCAAAACACCAGCCCTAAAAGCAAAAATCGGGGGTCCTGTTGGTGTCTGTTTTATCATCTACCAAACATTAGAATAAAATACCCCAAGGATACTCTATCCTCTCCTGAAAAACCACCGCTTATGCTAAGATTGCGAGAAGATCATATGGCGATTCCAAGGTCTATATGTGAGAACAAGCGACTTTAGTGAGATAGCTTCTTGGGTAGTGTATGCTGAAAATCTCAACGGGGACTTACACTGTCAACTCATGTCATTTAAGTTGTACTTAGGCAGATTTAACAATTTATGCTCTATGTTTTTGGATTTTCTATTTAGGACTTCAAAAAAGGATAAAAGAAGATAGGGTTTAGGAATTCTAACTAATTCTAGGAGCTCAAGAGATGGTATGGACTAGGTGAAACTAAAAACAACACTCTATTTCGCCACACTTGGGACAACTACGCAAAGTATGTGCAATCCTTTAGGATTGTTCTTATGATTTTCACACTTAGGAATAGTACCATTGAACAATATTATTCCAAGTAGAAGTTAAACATCCACATTAAAAGCTCAAGCTAACTTTACATATTGAGTGGAAATCATCCACCCAAAGAAAGTATGAGCAAAATCTCACCAATCATACTATAAAATCTATCATTCATCTAACAACTTCAAAGCAAATTTAATCTAAGTGTTGAAGGGAATATGCAACCATGCAACCATTTAGCAATAAAAAGATTTCAAGACAATACTGATAATGAACTTTTATTACTCAAATAGCTCTAAGCAACAATTTCATAAATCTCTCCACACTGAAATGAAATGAGAGAATGAGTTTATATAGAGTTTTTGAAAACAAATGAATGGCTGAGATCAATCTAAGATCAACGGTCAAGATCAAGACAACCTAACCCTAATCAAAATTTCCCAAAATAAGATCCAAGATCAACTGTAAATGAGACAAGTGGCACAAGATGCTATCTTTTAGGATTGCACCCCCTTCTTCTGATATCCGATGAACCTGGACACAATTTGGTCAACTTCCTCCATTGTGACATGTGGCAATATGTCGATCCTAAATTCTAATCCTTCCAAGTCATCTGCACATAGAGCAAAAATGATTTCTTGGTCTAGTTCTTGCTTCTGAAAAAGCATCTCTGATGGACAGGAGGTTCGATGCCTTAGCCAAATTGCTCTTCAAGATTGGTCCTCCGATAGTCTTGTGTTCTGACTTTCAGATTCTCCAACTACATATCCCTTTCTCGGATAGTTTCTTTCCCAAGTATCTCTGTGACTATAAGGAAAATCTTGTCGTAAATTGCCTCTATCTGTTCTTCTATTCTATCAACATCAACCTTTACCTTTTTCAAGACTTCATTTCGTGCAACCAGCGTCCAATGCCAACTATTGAAGTCACAGGCAGCCCCTACTTCAATAATCTTTCCATTAACCAATTCTTGTGGTGGGAATCCTTTCAGCTCTCTAAGGCACGGGATAATTCTATCTTGGATGTCCTGGAAATCAGCCCACGTTTATGCCATGATCACAATCCTGGAAAGTAAAGAAGAGGTTTGTTCATATGCTGATGATATTCCTTCCATAAACGTGGCTGCTTCTTTTCTTGTACTTTCCATCCAATCTTTAGTCTCTCTAGTTGTCACTGCTTCTTCCTTAGAACCTTTGACTACCTATTGTGAATCCAAGAGTGGAAGAGCTTCTGGATTTGCTTGATCGAGTAGCTTAGTAGTCAAATGCTGAATGTAATCCCTCAGGCGCTTAACTTCTCTCTTATATTTTTTTTTCTTTTCTGTCTCCTTGTCCAACTTTGCCTTCATGGAAGCAACCGAACTGTCTAAGTCCTCTTTTACTTGGGTTTTGGTGCTTGGTCCCAAATCAAGAGTGGTGATCTCGTACTCATGGGGACCAATATCTCCCTTTACCTTTTTTACCTTTGGCACTGCAATCTGTACTCTCCTGCATCCTGTTTCATCTCCAATCTCTCCCTCAGCCAATTAAAAACAGTGGGTTGCTCAATTCCTTCTACTTGTTGGTTGCTTTCTATACGTGCAATACCCCGGAGAGCGGAAATCGTACCCTCCTTCAACATCCATTTCATTTTCTGATTCTAGAATTTTTGTGCCAGTAGGAGACGGTGGTTGTTCATCTTCTTGATGGGCTGATTCTACATTCTCCTCATGGACTAGGGAAGGAATTTCCATCTCTGCCAATGACTGATCAATGGCCAATATATCTATGTTTGTGGATACGAAAAAAGGAGATGGTTCCACCCTTTGTTTCTTTCGAACAGGTCCTTCAGTCATAATTGCCTTTCCTTTTGTTTTTGAAGAACTTCCTACTTCTTTTTGTTTTGTATTTTCAATTTGCCTGGCACTTTGAGAAGCTTCACCATTTGAGGAACATTCCTCTGCTTCTCCCATAAAGTCATAGGTCAAGTTCACTTTTCTTCTTCTCAACCTTTGGATCTACTGATCAATCCACCACCTGGAATAGTTTTCTACTGGTCGCATCAAGGTAGCTAGGTCAACATGTTCAAGTTCTGACCATTTGATAGGAGGGATGACTGAGTGCACTCTTCACTTTCTTCCACTTGATCTAGCATAGGGAAAATTTTAGTGATCCTGATTAAACAAATTGGTAACCTAGACCACATCCTTTTCCTGACAGCATACTCATCAGCACCATCTGCCAAATAGTCTTCTATATCCACCCTATGCCTAAATCTTTCTCCATTCACTGATTCAATATTGCTGCAAGGATCAAAGTTTACCCTGGATTGGTAAAAGGTAAAACAATACCATTGCATCTCCAATCTAGTTGTTTTAGCTGCTTGTGCTGAAGGACAAGATTTTAACATGTTTCCAATAAAGAATGGAAAAGAGATAGCAACCTTCTGCCTTATTCTTTTGAAGCTCTGATATGTTTCTAATTGTCTGAGAACTTCCAATAGGACTATCTTGTTGGTTGGATAAATTGGCAATCGGTAAGGACAGCCAGTGAAACCTTGGATTCTTTGGAAACTGGATAAACCAGGATCCGTACTTGCTGAAAGACTTTTTGATTCAAGAGAAAGTCTTTTATGAGTACCTCCTTGCAATGTTCTTGTGATATACATAAGGAATGCATCATTCGTCCATTTAAAATCGCTTTTCTCCTTGAGTTGCAGCTGAGGATAACAATCATATGACCGGAATTCATTCTCACCACCTCCAACTGTGCCTTTGCAAATCAGTCCTGAATATTTGTATGTTGCAGACAATAGCTATGTAAGAACTCATGTAAAATGTCTTTGTTCTCTCCAAGTTCATCAACTGTTCATGAAGGTTGTCGCTGATTATGCAGGACCAAATGAATAACTTGGTTCCTTAAGTGATTTCATCTATGAAATAATACATCCATGTGTGGAATAGTGCACCTTCAAGGCTGCCCATTATTCTGTTCAGTAGCAGGATGATATCACCATATTCTTCCTTGAAGTAAGGACACAGCAGATGCTTTGGCACTTTCCCTTGAGGTCTTTTCTTCTCTAACCAAGACTTGTTAACATTCACAACACATAGTTCAAACTGACTGTCATAGACCCTCTTGGTTTGCTCATTAGTCTTGTATGTGGCCTTACTATGGATTGGTATGCCAAATGTCTCTTGAATGGTTAATTCTAAAAATTTTGCCAGGATTATCTCTCTCGATTATGCGTTATAGTGCAAGGCGCATTCAACTATCAGCTCGGCACACTCCTTGGCTGGTGAAAATCCAGCTGCCTAGACAATTCCATTCTGCATCATCTTGCGAGCAATAGGCGTAGGAATGTGTCCATTGTGCCCGTACATTCTTTTCTTAAATTCCTCCACATCAACATGTCCGAGGTCTGTGTTAGTGATGTTCTTCCATTTGGATTTGATCTTGGATTTCAACTGTGCTCCCTTGCTGGCGAGCTTCATTGGTGCTTCCTTGATTATCCACCTGAAAAATTAAAATTAGATTTTAATTCTGATATTTAATCCTCTTTTCTGAAAATTTCACTTTTAGTCTGTTAAAAGATTAAGTTTCTGCAAAAAATCAGACTGAAAGTAAAGGGTTTGAGGAAGAAATTGATGAAATTAAGACAGAAAGGTAAGAAAATTCAGTCAAATTGAATCTATGAATGACTGAAATTTACCTTCTACTATGAAAATCTGTCTTAAAATCAGAGAAATCACTCAATTTCTTGACCTCTAACACTTAGAAGATTTTCACTTCTTGAAACTTCTTGAAAATCTCTCTTCAAAATTCAAAAATCACAAATTTTGAGAGAAAACTTCTCTCCAATGCTCTCCAAATTCTCAAACTGAGTAGTGAATTGTGAAATGAATTGGTTGAGAATATATAGAGTCTAGGATTCTTAAACTTAGAAGTTTTATATTTATTTGTATTTTATTTTTTTAGTGTTTTTATTATTTTTTTTGTTTTAATCTTTCCAAAATGGAAAGTTTTATTTTCCAACTTGCTGGTCTGATTTCATGTGTAATTTGCGAAAAATTTGTCTTCTTTTAGGTATGGCGAATTTTTATTTTTCATCTGGCATCTTCACATATTCCATTTATGCCTGGATGAATGAATTTGTGTTTGTGCTTGATTAAATTTGTTTGGACAAGGGTTCGGACAATTTTTCAGTTTTGCCTTATGTCTTGATTGCTGATATGTCATGCCCTAGGGTTTGTGTCTGGAAGGAATTTGTTTCAATCTTTACCTTCCATGCCTTGGCATGCTTCATGTCTCTTGGATTTGGAATGTTCTTGGTCAATCATCTTTCAATTTGCTTTAATCTCTTTTCCTTTAGGCGAACTTGAACTTTGTTTGTCTTGTCATGGCGAAGCTTGAAGGGTTTTAAGCATTCTTTTTTATCATGGGCATGCTTTGTGTTTGGCTTGCCAACTTATGTCTTGGATCAGATTTGGAAGGATTTTGAACAGTCATTACATCTTTCATGTCTTTAGCTTCATTTCAACATGTCTTGAAGAATTCTGAGGTCTGATTGCTAATGTTACTATTACTCTTGGCAAACTTGAATCACTCTCATCTTTTGTAAACAATCTTGAAGATAAGTTTTGCTTTATTCATTGGCAAACTTGGATGATCTTCTTCCTTGATCACGGTAGGGCGAAGGTGTTTGGACAATCATCTTCATGATAGGCGAACTTCATGCCCTATCATCCTTTGCTCTTATTTGTTTTCTGCTGTTCATTGCAGACTTGGAAGAAGCTTGGATAATCTTTGGACAATTTTACTTTATTTCCTTGCTGAGATCATGTCTAGACAAGGGCAGACTTGGATGAGGTCTAGCCAACTTTGTTTTGGCTTTGGTTTCTCTCCTTGTGGCGGACTTGGAATCTTCTTAGACAAGGCGGAGTTCAAGGTTCTCTTATCATGCTTTTATGCTTTCATACTTGGCTGGGCAGAGTTCACACAAGTCTAGAAATCTTTCTTTATGCCTTGGCAGAGTTTGAGGGTCTCATGACATGGGCGGACTTGGAAGAAGTCCTGCCAACTTTGCCTTGATCATGCTTAGGTGGGGTTCAAGTCATGTTTGCCAATCTTCACATATGCCTAGGTGGACTTGGCACAAGTGTGGACATGTCTTCCTTACCATGTTGTTGCCTTAACCTGATCCTTTTCAACTGCAAACCGAAGTTTGAGTGTTTGATGCCAAAGCGGACTTGGACTTTGTCTTGCCATGCTTATGTCAACCTTTACTAGACGGACTTTGCTTTCCTCTAGACAAAGCGGAGTTTGAGAGTCACTTGCCAACTTCAAAATTCGGTTGAGTATTCCTATGTCTAGGGCGGACTTTGAAGAGTCTTTGCCAAGGGCGAACTTGGAGGGGTCTTAGCCAAGTTATTCTATGCCTTGGGTGGACTTGGACAATCATCTTCCCAACTTACTTCACACTTTCATGCCTTTGTTTATTTTCAACTTGATTTTGCTTGACCTCGAGTAGGAGTTTAACTGACTCTTGCCAAGAGTTGATTAACCATTAGTAGGAGTTTACCAAGTGTCGGACATTTTTGCTTGGACAACTTCTTTATGCCTTGGTGAACCTTGATCATGCTTGGATATCTTCCATGCTTGACATTCTTGGGTGGACCTTGACAGATCATCTGCCATTTTCATTTGTCTTACTCTGAGCCTTGGCGAACTTGACTGATCATCTGCCATTTTCAATTCTTCAACTTTGGCAAAATTTTCAATGTGCCATCTCCCAATGTTACCTTTATACTTGATCAGCAGTTTATCTAGAACAAAACCCTAATTAAGGTTTCCACTTTGCTTTTTGCACTTGGAAACCTAATTTTCGAAATCTGAGAACATGGGCAATGATCATATGGCTGATCTTCTGGAACAAAACCCTAATTAGGGTTTGCATTTTTCTTTTTACCCTTAAAGACATATTTTTTCAATTTTGAGAACATGGGTAGTAATAATTTGGCATGAAGATCAAAACCCTAATCTCAGAAAAAAGCAGAAATTTTGAAGCCCTGCTTTTTATACCTAGAGACAAGATTTTCAAATTCCAACAACATGGGCAATAATGAAATGACCCAAGGAACAAAACCCATATGCCACTTTCAAGAAAGTAGAAAAAATCAAAAAAACAAAAATATTCTAAAAATAAAAAGTTGTCAGAAATGACCCAAAGCAATTGCGATCCTCGTCCTTCAGACCTTCTAAGCACTTTGACAACATTCATACACAATTCTGGGCTTGATTTCTCAACTTAGCTTGGGATGACCTCGGAAACTCAAACTCAAAACTCTCCGAAAAAGGACTTATGAAACTTGCAGAGCTAGGACAAAACCCTAAAAAGCGAAAAACAAGGGGTCCCTATCTGTGATGGGGCGATGTGTAAAATAGGTCACAACTGGTCCACATTTGCAATGGGGTGATGTGTGATTATGTCACAACAATTTTCTACTCTCATAAGCTACCGAATGCTTATTCTACATAAGCACTACTCTAATTCCCTCTCCTAAGGCATCACTTTCAAGCACAAAAGGTTGGAAGAAATTTGATAGTTCCAATAATAGACAAGTGCTCATTACCTCATTGAGGCAATCAAACACCTATTGAGTTGATTCCGACCAAGTAAAAGCCCCCCTTCTTTGTCAAATCTATAAGGTGTTGTAAGTTGTGAGAATCCTTTTACAAGCCTTTTGTAGTAATTGCATAATCCAAGGAATACCCTCAAATCACATATCTGAAATATAATAGTTTTGTCATTCAAAATTCACATTTAGACATCTTAGCGAACAAAGATTGTGCCTCCATGATACCCAATACCTCATCAAGGTCCCGAAGGTGGTCCTCCCATGTTTTACTAAAGATTAAGATGTCATCAAAGAATACCAAAACAAATTTCCACAACTACTTGTTGAGTATGCAATTCATAAATGATTGAAAAGTGGCAAGAGAGTTAGTCAGCCCAAAAGACATGACCAAAAACTCGGTGTCCATCATTGCACCAAAAGTTTGTCTTATGTATGTCTTCTTCCCTCACTCTGATTTAATGATAACTAGAACAAAGATCAATATTTGAGAAATACACTGCCCCATGAAGTTCATCTATGAGCTTGTCAATTCTAGGAATAGGATATCAATTCTTGATAGTTTTCTTATTGAGCACTCGACAGTCCACACACATCCTCATTGTCCCATCCTTCTTAACTAACACTACTGATGAAGCAAAGGGACTCGAGTTGGGCCTAATATGTCCCATATCACTACTCTCTCAGGTACTACTAGGTACAATTTGTTCATGGTAAGAGGAAACTTACAAGGGCGGTGAGTGATAGTTTTGGTCAACAGTGGGGCAAACCACAATATTATGGATGAAGGTTTGGCGGCCAAGAGGGGTTTACAGGCAAGAGACTTCAAGGGTTTCAGTCTAATGGCAGTAGATGGCTTTGCCATGGCTTGTACCAAATAGATTCCATAGTTGAGCATAACCTTGGGTAACTACACAATGATAAATGATTTCTATGTAGTGGGTAGGGGGAGGCTAATGTGGTCTTAAGAATCTAGTAGTTACATTCATTGGGGAAGTACTCACAAAATTTTCAAACCATGGAGTTGAAGCATATAACCCTAACAAGTCACACATCCCTTCACATCTTGCAAGACATCATCCTTTAGACCGTTCCAAGAAAACGGCTCTCTAATCTACGTGTAGGTCTTGAAGTAACCTAGATATCCCACAAGAGAAGTATCATGAATGACCCTAAGGATCTTCCCCTTCAGCATTGATTCTGGCACCAAATAAATTTGATCCTTATCGTAGATGACGTAATCCATGACCTTATATCGATTGTCCGATATTTTCCCATCTATGATCTCGCAAGCCAAAATGTTTTTGGAGTATTCGACTATTGGTGAAATTTCCAATTTGCAAAAAACTTAGGGGGCACATAATGTGGACCTCTTGGATAAGGCATTTGCTACAATATTTTTCTCCCCTTTCACATACTCGCTATCAAAATCATATGCTTGTAGCTTGCTCACCCGCTTCAATCGTCTCTCATTGAGATCATATGCTTGAAGTACTTCAAGCTATCATGCTCCATCCTTGCCATAAATTTTTCCTCCCATAAGATACTGTCTAAATTTGGCAAGGGCGTACATTATAGCGAGCATCTCTTTGTCATAAGTAATGTCTCTCAACCTCCTTGAGTTTCCCACTCTCATAAGTTATGGAATGCTTATTTTGCATAAACACTACTTTGATTCCCTCTCCTAAGGCATCACATTCAAGCACAAAAGGTTGGGAGAAATCTAGAAGTTCTAATACCAGACAAGTGCTCATTACCTCCTTGAGGTAATCAAACACCTATTGAGTTGATTCTAACGAAGTAAAAGCCTTGTTCTTTGTCAAATCTATAAGAGATGTTGTAATTTGTGAGAATCCCTTTACAAGACTTCTATAATAACTGCATAATCCAATGAATACCCTCAAATGTATAATAGTCTTTGGTGGAGGCAAATAATGATTGCCCAGATCTTTTCTTGGTCCACCTTAACCCCACCAACTCCAATCACATATCCCAAATATAATAGTTTTGTCATTCCAAATTCAAATTTGGGCATCTTGGCAAACAAAGACTGTGCCTCCATGATACCCAATACCTCATCAAGGTCCCAAAGGTAGTCCTCCCATGTTTAATTGAAGCTTAAGATATCATAAAAGAATACCAATACAAATTTCCACAACTGCTTGTTGCGCATGCGATTCATAAATGATTAGAAAGTGGCAAGAGCGTTAGTCAACCCAAAAGACATGACCAAAAACTCAATGTCCATAATGGCACCAAAAGTTTGTCTTATGTATATCTTCTTCCCTCACTCTAATCTAATGATAACTAGAACAAAGATCAATATTCGATAAATATACTACCCCATGAAGTTCATCTATGAGCTCATCAATTCTAGGAATAGGATACCGATTCCTAATAGTTTTCTTACTGAGCGCTCAACAGTCTACACACATCCTCATTGTTCATCCTTCTTAACCAACACTACTGATAAAGCAAAGGAACTCAAGTTGGGTCTAATACCTCCTCTAATGAGTGCTCATCCACATCCACCTGCTCACCATCTAAGTCACTCAACTCACTACATGTGGCTCCTTCACTAGTTGAGACCATCTCTATGTAATGTACCTTTCCTTTCCCAAGCACCTATTACCAAGTTTCCAAGGTTCTTTGCGAGAGCAGCAAAGCTTTTTCCTATGAATTTCATTTACGGCTTCATCATCCAAATTATTCCTTTTTGGCCACTGTGTTTAGAAAATCTTTTCATCCTTCTTGGGTGGAAATGTTTTGGACTAGAATTTGTTTCTAGGTGCTAAGCTTTCCATGCTTCTAGCCATCTTAATAGCATCCTACAAGGTACTTGGATCAAATGCTTTGACCCATCCCCAAAGAGGCCCTATCAACTCTTTCACAAAGAGAACAATCAACCTGTGCTCAAAAACACTAGTAACCATAATTGAGAGTTTTTGGAATTCAGATACATAGGAGTCACACTTGTTGAAACCATCATAACTAGGAATGGACAACTTCCCTGCTCTACACCACAAATTCTTGTTAGGTCCTTGTCCCATATCTCCTCTAGGCTTATTCATATACTTTTCCTAAAAGAAATCTGTTAAAGATATGGCTGCATGAAATTCATCAACCAATGATTGGTATTCCCTCAAATAATCTACAAAACCTTCAGCCTCTTCCTGTAGTCTAGCTTGTCCCCTTGGTAGTGCTTCTAAGAAATCAAGCATTACTGATCTAGGAGTTATTCTATGAAATGTCCCCCACAATTTTTTCAGATTTTTAACACCATAAATTCACCCATTAGCATTAGCATAATAAAATATAGAGAGCAATATAAATTGGCAGTTGGACCAGCCACTTCCACTTTTTCAGTGGGATGAAGAAATACTGAAATTAAACAGCTATTTTGCAGTATAACCAGCCAATTACAAATCCAAAATAATTGAAGTAAAGAGACAATCACTCAACCACTTATTCAGCGAGAGGACTGAATATGATAATAACAATCCACTCAACCACTTATTCAATGGGAAGACAGAAGTACAATGAAATAAGATAGGCGGCAAAGCTAGCTTCTTCCCCTTATTCAGTGGGTGATGTGATACAATTCAAAAATAAGAAAGTTGTTAGTACTACTAATCAGCTTTAGAATTCATATCATAGATTTTCTGATCATAAGATATTGTTGTCCAAGCTGCAAATAATGTTTAATGCACTTGACCAGTTACAAGAGACCAACTACCCCAAAAACAACCTCACACTCCAAAATTCTAAGTCTGATATACTTTTCCAGCAAGTTGAATAACACAGACCAGCAACTTCTAACCACACTAAAAATGCACACAACTCCTCCAAGACTCAACGGAAAGACTTGAGACTAATTGCAAATGAATCCTAGGAAGGAGGCATCCTAGCCAAGACCAACAAACAGCTGCAAACTTGCTCAAAACATTAATGCATGCCTCTCAGGACAACTTCAAACATGGTACGGCCTGGGCATCAGGCCGATTTGCAATATAAAATCCAAAGCTTCAAATTACCCTCTGAAAATTGGCATAAGAGATCGCCTAGGCCTAAGGAAAATTATTAGAGAATACCCAGATGCAACAAAAATTCACCCTTGGACTTATGATGAAAAAACCACTTCAGCTCTACAATCGACCTGCAACCTGAAAACTCACAAACACCACAAATTACATTAGAAAACATCAAATGTCACTACAACAATGAAATCCATCTGTTCTTCAATGTAAAGAACAGTCTCACAATCTCAACTAGTTGCTATTTTTCAAGCAAGAAGCCAAGAACCAACTAGGAGGTATACATTCCTCGAAGCAATCATTCTGAATTTTGGCAACACTTCGTTGCAATAATCGTGGATAGTCTCAAATGAAGGCCAAGGCACTTATTTATAGCCTTCTCCCCAAATCGAACTTCTTTTCCCTCCAATATGGGATTAAACAAACACATTCAAATTTCCTTTAATTTGCATTTTATTTCATCCCCTCACTAAATTGCCCAAGTGCCTAGACAAGTCACTTTATTAAAATGCAAATAATAGATAAAGTGAGTGCCCAACATATAATCAAGGAAATGACTACAAATATCAATATAACTTAAGCAATCCCCCTTAAATAAATCATCCAACTTTTCCTTAAGTTATGATTTAATTTAAAACACCAATTTTCATTGAATACGAAACTTGCTAAAACAAGCTCCAAGAATATGGGGAATCAAACTGAAAGAATTGCCCTGCCAAATATAGCCACTGCACTGAGCTGCAGAAACCCTACCAAAAATAGCACTGCTATAAATAGCACTTACTAAAAATAGTAAGTGTTTCCAAAGTGATTTTAACCACATTTTGAGCAACCCTCGCAACTTACTAAAAATAGCAAGTTTGGAAACGTCTTCAGATTCATTTGCATGTTACATCATCGTGAAGCTCTCTGAAAACCCAGAAAAAACCCAAAGAAATAAGCTACCCTCGCCTCCACTTACTAAAAATAGTAAGCTTGCCAAACTCCACTGCTTGCTATGCATGTACCATTATTGTGAAGCTTTCTAAAAACCCAGAAGGAATCCAAAACTAAAACTAACAAACTCCAACATGCAAGCTACCAAAAATGCTGAAACATCCTCCCTGAGGCAGGAAACCCTAATTTCTGCTCCCGACTAACCTACGGGTCTTCGGGATAGGCTAACAACCGACTGTACTAGTCATTGTTGAGAAGGGGACATTACATTCGATTAGTTGTGCTTCAAACTTTTCACCCATCCAATCTTGCCAATGTCCTCTAACAACAAGCCCAAGCAATGTGCAACACAAGGAGTCCATGAAATTGTAAGATGCCTCTCCACAAGGAGTCTACCTGCAGCTACATAGGCAGTTGCATCGTCCATGATAACTTGGACAACATTCTCAACACCAACCTCCTAGATCACTCTTCTTATTTCTCGATATCCCATACTTCTATGCAGGGTCTTTTTATATGGCCTTGAAGATGATATTGTTTTTGAACATGTAAAAATTTAAAAAATCAGTAGCGTTTTATTAAAAATCAGAAAAAAAAATGACAATCAATCATTTGAAAAAAAATAATTTCAAACACAAGCTAAAAATACTAGGAAGAAATAGGTAAAGAAGAGAAATGGAAAAAAATTGCTAACATTTCCCCCTATTTTTCAGTATTTCAATTGACAAAAAGAAAAAAAAAAGCAGAAGAAAAATCACTTACTTGGCTCTAATTCGATCTCGTACACTCATCTTCTCCTCTTCTTCCAACCCTATCTCAATGTGCAGACCTATTTTTGGCAACCAAGAGGCAAGAAATGATCAAAAAGTGAAAAAAAAAAATCATGTTTTAATGTTGGTTGGGCATGTATCTAGACGCACGAGAGTCCTGGGTCAGGACTTGCGAGTCCAACTCCAAAACTCTTGCTAGTCCATGCCAAGGACTTGGTGTGTCAGTTTGTCGCTGGACTCACCAAGACATGGCTCACGAGTCCGTAGCACTTGGACTCAGCGAGCTCTGGGACTCGTGAGCCCACCAAGTTCTAGCGAGTTCTGGCCAAGTCGTCAAACTATGGTTACAACAGCACCAACCTATGTGAAATGCAAGAGTAGGACCCGCCAAAAAGCTACTGTTGTTGGCTCCTCTCTACCATAGTTTGAATTTTTGCTTTTGATGTCATGGACATTATAATCCATGAGTTTCCTACGCCAAAAATACTTCAGAATATTTATATAATTCAAAATTTTGTTTCTTTCAACTCAAATCTGCTTTTGTACTCATTTGCTCAATGTATTCTTGTGTATGTGATCACCATAGCTTGTAATTGATTGATTTTTGTTCTTTAAATTCATTTAATGAAGAGTGCATAAAAAAATATTTAAATCCTTAAAAAATCACCATATTTCATGATTTTTCAATTTGCTTAAGCCTAAGGGCCAAGTCCAAGTCCAAAATCAGCCTATCGAGTTCAAAATTTGGAACTATGCATATAACAAATGGGTTGTGTTTAGGCATTCAAACAGAGCCTGGGAAATAAATAATGCAAGGGATCTCAGAGGAGTAAACTCTAGAAAAGTAATGGAGAAGGTTACAAGTTATCAAAGAGCAGAAGCAATAAGAAAAGGATGAGCCCCACTAATTGTGCTCAATCAGATGTAATCTGCAGCACAAACTGCAATCAAATCACCAGGAACATTCCCATTAATGTAAATTTGTCAAAGGGGTGTAACAGAGAACTACAAATTTGCAAAATGATTCATATTAGAAGAATTTCACCTATGGTGAAAGATCAAAAGTTAAAGGTGAAACCTGGCATTACAACTGCACTTGTAGTCTTACCTCTAGGGTGCAACCAATCATGGATCTGCCTAATGATGGTTTCAGCCTCCCTTACAATTCCTTATAACATATCCATAAACTTGAATGGGTAAAGTATTAAAGTTCTCTGCCATCTAACATAAGCATTGTTCTAATATTTTCTAGCATTTAATTATTGATAGTATGGCATGTGCACAATTTAAATTTGTGTGTGAACAAAGAAAATGAACTGTTTCAATTGACTTGTCTGTCAGAAATAAATCATTTCTCTCTCAAATTAAATTTAAGAGTAATGTTTAAAAGCCTCTTTGAAAATACCATGTTAATGTATTTGCAATGTTTAAAGACTTAAGAATCTTTACAAAGCTGGTAAAATTGTACAGGAACCTTTAAAGGAAACGATAGTAACCTAAATAAAACTAAATCTCATGTTAGACAAATTACCATTTCAATAGTCTTGAAAGAACAAAGTAGTAATGAAAATTAACTGCCATTAAATATTATAATTCACCCAAATAACACCAGAACCTGCATAAGAAATTAATCCATAGTTAGCTTATAAACAAAAAACCTCTTTCAATAGTCTTGAGAGAATACAGAAGAGATCTACAAACTAACTGTAAGAAAATAATAGATTTCACCAGTTATATATGTTTTCTTCATGCAAGCTTAAATGTAAACTTATAAAAATTAAATTAACATATACCTAATCCCTCAATTTTTGTGCATGTGAACTAACACAGACATGTCTTTCTTAATGATCTCATTTACATAAGAAGTAAATGTGTTGATGCAGACCCAAACCCTTACCAAAAGCCTAGAAAAATCTGGAAGCTGTCTTTGGGGTGCGTTGTGACATTTTCACACATCGTTCCTTTGCAAATGGGGACCCCCACTTTTTTCTACTTTCTAGGATAGTTGTAGTCTTCAGCTATTAGCCTTTCATTTGAAAGAGCTGTAGTATCTTAGTTGGTCAAGAGCTAATCAAGTCTCGTCTCTCTTTTCAATGAGTGAGGTCAGTTAGTGAATAATTCATGATAATCATCATCTTTTGCGTACAAAATCAGGGATGAAATGCTAAATTTGGCTAAGGCATGAAAATTTCCTTTGATTGCCTAGATCAGCAACTTAAGGCATTGACAGCATTTCCTTTGCCCAACCAAGGCATTGACAACACTTCCTTTGGACCTCCTAAGCACTACCAGTGGGCTCTCAAGCCCAATCACTCCCATCACCATCTCTCCCTCTTTCTTCCCTTAGCACATGCTTCCATCTCCCCTCTTTTCACCCCTTCCATTTCTACTTCCCTCACCTCCTTCCATTCACCCTCACTTCCTTTCTTCCATCCGTATTTCCTTCTCCCATCCTCCTGCATCCTCCTTGCCATCCATCTTCTCTTCCTTCCATTTACTTCCTTTCCTCCCTTCATTTCACCTTCCTTCCTTTCCACTTCACCTTTCACTCCCTTCTCCTTTCACTACCTTTCTCCATCTCCCCTCTCATTACCACCTTACCTCCTTCCATTTCACCACATATCCTTTACCTTCCACCCATCCTTCTCCTTCTATCCTCTATCTTTCATCCCTTATCTCTCCATCTTTCTTCATCTTTCATCCTTCCACTTCCCAACTCCCTTTCATTTCACCATTCTTCCTTTCCCCCCACTTCGTAACACCCATCCCTACACTCCTTCCTCCCTTTCATCTTTACTTCTTTCTCACTATCTTCACCCCCACTTCATACCTTTCTTCCTTCCCTTATACCTCCCAACTTCCCTTTCTTTCACCCTCTAACTCACATCTCACACCCCCTTACCCCTTTACTTCCCTTAGCCTACCCATCCACTACCCACACTCCTTTACCACCCTTCCACTACCCCAATCCTATCCTAACCCAACTTCCTTGCTACCCTTCATGACCCTGGTCTTATCCCAGCCTACACCCCTTAATCCCCTCTATCCCTTATGCCTCCCTATTTCCCGACACCTTTTCCATTACCTCCTTCCGACTTCCTTTTCCCAACTCCCACATCCCACCGCAGCACTTATCCTATCCCATCCTTCATCTACCTCCTCACAGCATCTCTTTACCACATCCCCTCATCCTTTCTTGCCATAGCATCTCTTCCACCTCATTGACTTCAATTCCCTTCACTACCATGTAGCATGCTTGGGCCCCACCAATCTTACGATGGAGATAAAAAAGTTTTAAGGCATTATTCAACGTAAGCACTTCACATGCCTTGCAATTTCCTATGGCTCCCAAAAGAGAGCGAACCAACACTTCCTTGACCATTCAAAGGCACGGGCTAAGCATTGAGTCGTTTCCATTGCTATGCCAAATCAGCCTTAAGCATTCCCTTTGCCTAGCTAAATGGGCAACTTTAGGTTTGAATGATTTCCTTTGCCTAGTCATATCAGCGACATAAGGATTTCATACCTTCCTTGACAAAGGATATTACATCCCTGGGCTAAAGATATCAGTGACATAAGGATTTCATACCTTCCTTGACAAAGGATATTATATCCCTGGGTTAAGGATATCAAAAACATAAGGATTTCATACCTTACTTGATAAAGGATATTATTTCCCTGGGCTAAGGATATTGGTGACTTAAGGAATTTCATACATCCTTTGACTAAGGATATTGGCGACTTAAGGAATTTCGAACATCCTTTGACCAAGGATATCGGCGATTTAATAATTTGGGACTTCCCTTAGCAAGAACAAGACACTTCTTAGCAATCCTACCTCCATGACATGTGATTTGATGAGCACAATTTGCAAAGGCACCCCCACTCAAATGATGAAAAGGATACAAAGGAGAAACGAAGGAAGAAAACTACTTCCTTTGCCCAATGAGAACAATGGACTTCCCTTGCCACATGAAACCAATGCAGATCAGACCTGTCTCAGACCTGAAACTTATCAAATCAGGCATATAAAAGTGAGAAATCAGACATAAATCAGGCCTGAGACATAAAATCAGAGTTGAAATCAGATGTTTCCATGGTCAGAAAATTCATTTCCAGATCTACAGAAGGTAGTAGGAAGTTTGATTAAGTACCTTTTGCAAAGTTTTGATTCAAATTATGTTTGTTTCCAGGTTTGATGCAACTGGAATGAACATGCAAAGGAATGTGAAGAGGATCAATTTCAAGGCATGGAAGGAGCATCAGCTCACATACAAAATCAAGATTTCACTACATAAGCAAAGATAAGAACCCAAGGAAGACATCACAACACTTCACGAACTTCAAGCAAGATCACACAAGGAGTAAGATCAATGCATGCAAGATCAAGATCAACATCATGAAAGAAAAAAACACTTGTGATGAGGTGCAAGAGCAAGCATAGGAATGCATGAACTCAAGGAAGAAATTTTCACAATTTTGAATTTCCTCCAAAAATCCAAGAAGCATTTGTGAAAATCAGATTCACTGGTAAAATACTTCATTCATCTTAACTGAGGAAGGATTACATTATATAGAAGTTACAAAATATTGTAGCTATTAATTAACTACCTACTTCTAGCTACTTGTTACTGTAGACATTTAAGATGTCTAACAGCCAGTTACATTATTGACCATTAACAGTAATAATATTAAATATTATTCTAACACCCTCCCTTAATGGTCAATCTATCAAAAACACCAAGTTGTCCCCTGAATTTTACAAACTTATCCGGGCTTAAAGACTTGGTGAGAATATCCGCAGTCTGATCTGTTGTACATACTGCAACTGAACTGATCCGTCTTCTACCAGCTGGCGGATGTAGTGACAATGAAGCTCGACATGCTTGGTACGTTCATGGAAGACTGGATTTTTGGCCAGTTTGAGTGCCCCTTGATTATCAGTATACAAGGGAGAAAAACCTACTTGCGGCATCTCCATGTCAAAAAGCATCCACTGGAGCCAAACTGCCTCACATGCGGCCTTGACTGTTCCCCGGTATTCGGCTTCGATCGAGGAAAGAGCCACGGCCTATTGTTTCTTGCTGCTCCAAGTGACGGCCCCTATACTCAAACTAAATAGGTACACAGAAGTGGATTTTCTGTCATCCACTGATCCTGCCCAATCTGAGTCACTATAGCCAATTAGCTTTGTATCATTGCACCTGCTATACAGAATGCCATAGTCTGAAGTACCTTTCACATATCGCAGCACTCGCTTTGCTGCAATCCAATGATCAACTTTTGGGGCTATCATGAAGCGAGAGATGTAGCTGACAACAAAACAGATGTCAGGTCTAGTGGCAATGAGGTAGATGAGGTTGCCTACTAGTTGCCTGAATTCGGTCTCATCTACTGCAAGTGAATCAGACTTGGCTGATAGCTTCAACCCTTTCTCCATAGGTGTGGAAGCAAGTTTACAATCCTACATTCGAAACTTGTCAAGCAAACTGCAGGCATACTTGGACTGTGAAATAAAGATACTATCATCAATTTGTCATACTTCAACACCTAAGCAATAATGGAGAAGCCCCAAATTTGTTGTGTCAAAAGCTTGGCACAAGTCCTGTTTGATGGTTGTAATCAAATGTGTTGAATTACCAATAATGATCAAGTCATCCACGTAGACAACAAGAAAAAGGATATCATCACCGGAAAGTTTGACATACAGATTAGTGTCAGAGGGAATGCGCTGAAAACCATGTTCAACCAAATATTGATCAATCTTGAAATACCAAGCCCAAGGGGCTTGCTTCAAGCCATAAAGGGCTTTTACAAATCTGCAAACCTAATGTTCCTTACCAAGAACCTTGAAACCAAGAGGTTGAGTCATATAAACTTTTTCCTACAACTCATCGTTGAGGAATGCACTCTTAATGTCTATCTGGAAGTTTCCATCCAAACTGAGCTGCAATGGCGAGAAGAAGATTAATAGTGCTCATCTTGGCAATAGGAGCAAAAGTCTCCTCGTAGTCAATGCCCTCCCATTGTGTAAAACCCCAAGCAACCAATTTGGCCTTGTACTTATCCAAAGTACCATCTGCATGATACTTGTCTTTGTAAACCCATTTACAGCTGATAGGTTTCTTCCTAGGAGGCAAATCAGAAAGAACCCAAGTGTTATTCTTCAGAAGACTATGGTATTCTGTCTCCATAGCCTTTTCCCACTCAGGAATGCCTTTAGCCTCGGAATACGTTTGGGGCTCATGGATGTTGTGGATGTTGGCCATAAGAGCAGGAAAGTTGACTGTATTTTGCTGCTTTCTCTTGCGGCGAACTGATCTATCCTCAAGAAGCTCATCATCACGAAGATCTCCTATAGTCTTGGCCCACCATTTAGGCCTAAGGATAGAAGTACCAACATCTGGCATTGGAGGAACAACATCCCCTGGAGTTGCTAGAACAAAGTCATCTAGATGCAAATCCTGAGAAAAATCGGGTGGTGCTGGATCAGTAGATTCCTCATCTTCAGAGTCAGAATGCTAAAGGTACAACCACGACGATACAGCGTATATAGAGAAGAGGCACTGGAAGCCATAATAGCTACAGATGGACGAACTGAATACAACATCTAATTGAGGAGAATGCCTCATGATCTGACTGACAGAGAGGAGATTATGTTCCATGCTTGGAACATAGTAGACATCAAGAAAAATTAGATTTCTACCTCCTTAGTGAATCTGGACAGTGCCCTTACCAACAACTGTGTACTCTTCTCCTCCTCCGAAGATGACTAAAATGCCACAAAGCCCCTGAATCAATATACCAGGCAAAAGAGTGGACTAGATCTGTTGTTCTCTTGGCCATAAAAGCATAGAATGCAGATTCTTTCTGCTTAGAGTGCTCTGCGACGTTTGCCATTTGTTGAGACCCTCCCTGCTTCTTTTGTTCAGAAGCCAAATGAATTCGACACTCAGCCTTCATGTGACCAAACTTATGACAATAATTGCCCTGAACGTTCTTCTTCTTCTTGCTGTCCTGAGAAGAACCAGAGCCTTTCGACTGAGAAGATTGAACCTTCCCTTTGTTCTTAGCAGAAGATTTGGCAGAGAACGCTTGCTCAGTGGAGGGGGAACTGGTACTGCTTCCAAACTGTTGGTGCCACCGATCTTGCTGTAAAAGCTTGTTACAAAGATCGGAAACTTCAAATCGACGTCAGTGGAAGTGATTTTCAGCCTTTCAATGAAATGCTCATAAGATTTTGGCAAACTCTTCAGAGTGATGATGACCATGTCCTCTTCCTCCATTGTGCGACCAATCGCCTCAAGTTGGTCACGGATGTCCTTCATATTTGTCAAGTGATCCTGCAAAGGTGTCCTTTCGTCCATCATAATCGAAAAGAGCATGTTCTTCGGAAAGAATGCTTTGCTCTTGTCAGAGGTTTCACGGAGACTCTTCAAATGATCCCATATCTCCTTCGCAGTTTTGTCGGACGGTACCTGAGGTAGTTGCTCATCAGTCACGGAGGGTTTGATGAGCATGACTGCTTACCGATTGCGCTTATCCCATTTGTCTTGATCTTTTCCGACAGTGGTTGGGCGTTGAGACATGCCCAAAACAACTGCATCAAGACATCGATACTCAAAAATGGTCAGCATACGCTACTTCCAGGTGTTGTAGTTGCGGCCGTTGAACTTCTGGCTACTTTCGAGCATTATATTTGTCAGAGATGCCATCACATACCCCGAGGTCGAACTGGTGAAGGCACGAATTCCAAGAGACGTAAACCAGCAGATGAAAACAAAGGGTTTTTATCCAAAAATTCTGCAAGTCAGTTTTTTAAGGCAGAAACTGAAACCCTAGAACAATTTTCGAGGCAGAAATTTTTCAGAAGACCCAAAAAAAACCAACGAAGACTCAGAAGAGCACTCGAAAAACACACAAGGAATTTGTAATCAGAATTTTTTTCTGACCGCAAACGAAGGAGATAATTACAAAACCCTAGCATAGTTTTCGAAATAAAATTTTCTGAAGACCCAGAAAAATCAACAACCCAACTCAGATCTCGAAAAACCCACCAAGAATTTGAAATCGAGAAAAAATTCGAGTTGAAACAGAGGGTTAAAACCCTAGACAAATTTTCTGAAACCCTAGGCAACAAAAAAATTGCGATTTGCAAACACAAAGCGGCAAAACCCTTGGCACGGCGGCCGAAAATTGCAGAATACAGAAAAATCGCGCGAATATTTGTAGATCACAAAGTAAAAATCGCCAAAAAAAAGCGATTTCGGGGATTGTGACACCAAAAATGCCCGCGAAAATCGCGAAAAATGGAGTCGATGCCAATAAAATCTGCAGAAAAAAAAAAATTCCACCACCTAGAAAATGCGAAAACGCGAGTCACGGGAGGGCAGAAAAACAAGAAAATACTGCAGAAACCCGCGAAAAATAAGACAAGGGCATCGCGATTTTTAAGGACAAAACCCTAACCCGAAACCTGCAAGAAAAAATCGCCCAGAGAAATTCGAATTTTTCTCAGAAAACCAAAAACATTTCTTTCGAAATTTTTAGAGAAAAATTAATCTCTTGTAGGCTTTGATACCATGTGAAAATCAGATTCACTGGTAAAATACTTCATTCATCTTAACTGAGGAAGGATTACATTATATAGAAGTTACAAAATACTGTAGCTATTAATTAATTACCTACTTCTAACTACTTGTTACTGTAGACATTTAAGATGTCTAACAGCCAGTTACATTATTGACCATTAACAGTAATAATATTAAATATTATTCTAACAGCATTGCTAGTACAAAGGAGTAATCAAGAAAGGGAGAGAAGATCAAAGACAATCAAGAGGAAATATTCCAAGGATGGGAAGTGAAACATATCCAAGACGAATGAATTTCCATACAAGGGGAATGCAAGTGATCAAGATGGGAGATAGTTTCAAAAGAGTTAATCAAAGTTAGAGGATCGATTTGAGAAAAGTCATCATCACATCAGGTGCTTGATAATGTTGAGTATCAAGAGATATGCCCCGTTCATTTACAATTACAACTTGTGATTAGTTACAAAGATCAAACAAGTTGATGTGGCACTTAGACATCATTTATCCAGTCATATTATTTCAAGATAAGGCATCCAAATTCAATGTACCTGACTCATCTACAAAGAAGATAACTACCACATGTGGGCACAAAGTTCAATGCACCTATTGTCATCATCTATTGGTAAATTATTCAAGGAAGGACATGTGTCCCATCAAATGTAATTTTATTATTGGTCAAGCATTAAATGCTTTGTAATGGGTGTAACAAACCCTAATTAGGGTTTCTATCTTTCGATCTTGGCCATTAATTGTGATTCGATCTTGGCCACTCAATTGTAATGAGAGCACTATATAAGGCTCCACTTCTTCATTTGTAAAGGTTAACAATAGACAATAGTTAGTAGTTCAAGAAATAATAGCAAATAGTTAAAGTAGAGTAGGAAGAGAATGCAAAGATTGTTGCCAAGACATTGATGTAAGAAGCATGTCAATTTCAATGAAGATATGGTGAACTTCATATGGTGATTCAACAATTTACATGGTCTCTACTTCTCATTTGATTTTCATGTTGTTTAGATGAATGGAAGAACTTTGTGCATGATCAATGGTAAAATTCGTACATCCATACTACTAACAACTTGTCGATGGTAAAAGTGCCTTGCATAGTCAACTAGATTTATCTTAGCCAAGCTTAACTTCAATTGTCGCTCCTTCATTGATATGCTTCACCTTGAGGGTATCTATGCTTGTAGTGGTGATTTGAAAATCTTAAAGATATCCTTAGAAGATCACACTAGCCTTGTGGAGATGTTCGTTGCATGTCAAAACAAAGCTTAGTTGAACTTCACCAAAGATTGTCCCTTACATTCCTAGGACTAGATTAGCTTTCTCAACCCTCATCCCTTTTCCCTTTTTTTTTAAATCATGTGAAATCCCACATTCCAATGACATTCAAAGCATTCAAGCATTCCACGTAAGTCCTCCTTGTGATTCTAGCAATATCACATCAAACAACTGAGTCTATCCAAGAGCACGTCAAGACCTAATATCTGGAACCTTGGAGTCGTCCCATTTGATCACGCAGCTCAGCATTTGGGGAGTCTTTGTTCAAGAGAGGATAGAATACTTAGTATTTTATTTTGTGGTGTATAGTGCATAAAAACACCATCAACAGGGTGCAAGTTTATGGATTGTTATGTTAGCATCCTTCACTTAGGTGCTAACACTAATTTAACTGTTGGAGTACTTTGTGCACCCCATTGCTTGTGGTAATTGTATCTACAAAATTATCTTAAACACCAGCTTAAAATAATATTGGTGTTTCTCTTGTGGAGGATTTTGTTTCACATCAATCACTCATCTACTACTTTTACTCCAAATAGTACATCTAGCTTTCAAAAAAGTGCATGACAGTTCCCCATTCTTAATTATATTAGTCTATCCAAACTTCTCACTAATTGATACACTGTCCTTTGTTCCATGTTCCTACTGGCATTAATCTATTTTAAATTTTGCAATAATTGTTGTACTATTCTCATACTACGAGATCTATATTTATATCTTGTGGGGTTTTAGCCTTTACAACTTTGCACATGGCATCTTCCTAGTGAAGCCTGCTTAACCACCTCCCATTGAAGTTGCTTAATCCATAATAGCATTACTCTTGAAAACTTGCAAGGAATCATGACCTTGTTGGGTTTTTCTCAAGATCCTCAAAAAGTGCTTTTTAAATTTTTAAACATACATATTACTTTACGCTTCAAAGTACAAAAATTCAAAGCACGGGCAAACTGATAAATTTTCAATTTTAGAGTAATGGTTATGGGATTTCATTTTATTTTTTGATTTACTTTAAATAAATTTATTTTACAAGTTCAATTGTTGGGTTTTTTTTAACTTATATCCGTATTGGTGAAAATTGCATACCCGTGTCCTTCCCTTAAGTTTTGGGCTGCTTTGATTAGAATGTTCTAAATGCAATGAGTAGTCTACAGGTTGCATATCATTGTGTGAATTCAACTCATGACATCACCATATCTTTGTAATGTCCCCTTTTCAACTTATTCATGTTTGTGGACCAAAGGCCTATTTCTCATTTTCCGTGTCTCCCTTGGTCAAACAATATTTGTGTCCTCTCTCTTTAACCCCCATGAGCCTAGCTAAGTTCCCAAAGATTTCTATGAGTGGGGGCATATGTATTCGAACTTTTTAAGTGCAAGTGAATTATCAGGGTTTCAGACTTTACCCGACATACCTTTTTTCTCAACTCTAACATTTCCTTTATTCCTGTCAAAGAATCAAACTTCTCCATCCAAGCATACTACTCATCCATTCCCTACTCCTTCCCTTGCTTTGTCTGAGTTTCAAACTTTCCCTTACCATCATGTCTCCTACCCTAACTCCGATCTCCGACCAGTGGTAAAAGTCATGAAATATCTCCAGCCCTTGAACTCAAGCATTCCCACCATTTCACTCTATCATTCCTACCTACCCCCTAAAAAACTGAGAGTGCCATTAATGGCCAAATAGGATGTCGCAACTTATCCAAAAGGGATTCTCCCACCAAAAGACTTTGTTCAAAATGAAGGTTACAGATTTATGTGCACTTGCAACTTGAAGGGTGATAACAACCATATCTCATTAATGCAAGTAGTTGAAGTTGGTTGCCATTGCAAAGGTTTTTAGGGGCTCCTCTCCACCTTGCACACTGAAATCAAAGGATGCCATTAATGCTAATGACATCAAGGACCAACAACCATACATCTCTTCCCCAAGCTGTTCAAATATGCCAAAGGGGATTCTACACAGAGAAACTCTTGCCAACATTGCTCTAAACAACTATGTTTCAATGATCAGATGTGAGAATGAAAAACCTCGGATTCGTAGGAAACCAAAGGCCAGAAACCCTTTTGGTTTCATGAGCCAAAGGACAAAACCCCTTTAGTTTGGTAGAGCAATCTTACTCAGAGAGCACGAGCTCCAAGATCATGATCTTCAGGTGCAACGAATTACATAATTTGCCATTTATCACACGGTTTGAGCCTAATAATCTATGTTGTACTTGTCATAGTTGCAAGGTCCTTGAATGTATTTCTAGTGTTATTTCCACTTTTATCATAGAATATTTCAATCTATTACCATTTTAGTTAATATAAGGGTTCCACACTACATTGACAAGCTATAGTGTAATATCCCCTTTTCTAGCACGCGTTGTATGATGTTGTCGTTAGCCTATTTCTCCATGGTCCTGTAAGCTAACTAGGACTTTTAAGGGATTTTGATGATATTTGGCCTAGGCAGTTTCCGTTGCAGGCGATTTTGAGGTGTTTTTATTTGTTTTGGGGATACTTACTATTTATAGAAAGTCAGTTGGGCCATGTTGGGATTGTCAGTGGTTCATGAATAATATACTGTCATTGGTTATTGATGATATTGAATTGAGATTTTAATAATCATTTGCGATTATCAATTAATTTATTAATAAACTTTAAGTTATAAAGTTAAATTAAAATATTTAACTTTATTGATGTGGGAACTTAAGTTAAAAGGGAAAGCAATTTGAATATTAACTGTTCCCTTTATTAAAGTATGTAGAGACATGAATGTTAAAGGGGGAAAAGTATATCTTTTATCCCACATTGGCTCGAAAGTGTGTGAGCTCTCCCAGGGAAGTTATAAAAGGTTCTTAAGAGCTCATTTATGGATATGCTTGGTTTATTATTTTCCATGTTCCACGAGGACGCATCCCCTACATTTTTTGCCTCGTACCCGTACCGGAGATGAAACTGGGATGCGGGGACAGGAATTTGCCGTTTCCTAGGAGTCCCCTTTTTGGCAAATTCACCGGGGACGTTTCGGGGATGGCCAACTGTCCCTGGGACAGCCAGAAAATTTTGAAGTCCAAAATAAATAAATAAACACATTTTTAATTTATAAAAGAGGTTCGACTGGCCCCACCAAGACCCCAAATAAATATTAAAATATAACAAACCCTAATCTAATGCATAAAACAAACAAAAGGAAGAACGAGACAACTCATTGCATCTATAGGATCGCCAAACTCCAGAGTATCGTCAGACTCCAGCCTTATGTTGGAATGTCGATCCTAAAGATGCTATGCAAGTTGAGGAGGACAAGACACCTCCAAGATTGCTTGGGGTTCCATTGGTTGAGGAGGCAGCCCCTCATATTGATAGTGACTCAAACAAAGACTCTAGCTCTGATCTTGATTTAGACTCTTAGTCTTAGACCTACCATGTGCTGATTATGGACAGCCATATATTTTCTTAGCTTATCTTGACATTATGATAGACAGCTGATTATGGACTTCTATGTTTTGCCTTTTCTATTTACAGTTTATGTCATCCCATAGTTATGGATGTTTAATATTTAATATTTATCATTTTATGTCTATTATGGATGTTTCTGACATATGTTTGTTGGCAATGATTGATAAAAGCATTTGAATTTTGGTAAAATGTTTGTCAATTCTCTTGTGAAATCTCAATTCAAGTCTAATGCAATGTATTAATTTCTATGATAAATGCTTTACTATTGTTATGATATGCATATTTGAAATTTCTCTATATTTGTAAAAACCCCCCTAATTTTTTAACAGTCGTCCCCCCGAAAATGACCCAAAAGTACCCCTGTACCGGAAACATGTCTTGGCGTCCCCTGCCGTCCCCGTCCCCGAAACTTCGTGGAACATAGTTATTTTCTCTTGGAGAATTTGGGAGCTTTTGCTTTCAGAAGGTTTGAGGACAGATACCCTCGAGCTTGGAGGCAGTGGATGAAAACCCATTGTCAGTTGGAGATATCATTCAGGTATCTCACTTGTGTTTCACAATTTGGAAAATGAAGCAACTGCTGTGGTAAGTCTGGAGTTTCAGCTTGGTGCCCGCATGACTAGTAAAATCTTTAAGTACAATTTAGGCATTGAAGGAACTTAATGGCTGTGATTATATACCTTGTTGGCTGTGAAGCCGTCTCCTTTCTGATGTTTGGACATGGGATTATTTTATGCATTGTTCATGTGCTAGAACTATTAAGGAGAAGTCATGACAAGATCTTGCATTCATGGAGCTTGCTGGAGGGTTCTTTAATTTTGTGTTGTGAGCTACAGTGGTCGTGAACAGTGACGCAGCTACAGTGGTTGTGAACAGTATCGCAGCTACAGTACTTGGTTTCAGTTTGGTGTGATGTTTGCTGTTCATACTTGCAATTTGATTGTAGAAAACTATGCTATTCCTGTAGCTGTTCATTGAAGCTTATAATCAGAATTTGCAAGTCTTTCTTCTGATTTGTATCAGAATTTATGAATGAATGTTTCTGTAATCAGCAATAGTAGTAACCAGCTTGCAACCTGGAAATAAAGTAAGTCTGGGCATAATTATCTCTGCTGTTGCAAATTCCAGTGTTATTTGGCACCTCTAGGTCGGAATTTGGTCTATGAAAACCCATGTATTTCTGATTTCTTCAATAAAATGCCAGCAAGTTATATTCTAATTTAATTGCAGAAAATTAGACTTGAAACAGTTTGTTAATTCTCTTTCATTGGTATGCTTATATATAAACGATCTTTAGAAATTGGCACAAAGAGGCATTTAACATACATTTGCAATCACTGTCATATACATGCAAACTGTTTGTCAAAATGACTATGGTGAAGTATGCATAAAGGCAGTGAACAACCAATAAACATATGCAAACTGTTTGACGAAATAACCAGCTGATTGTTAAAGGAGAAGTGGAAAAATTTAGTGGAAAACAGGGGTTGGATGTTACATATAGCAACATAGTGTAAGGAATCTTCAACCAGTTTAGTACACGAACTCCAGCTGCACAAAGTTTATACTGTTCTTGTTCTGGGTTCAAGTACAGTTGTTTACAACAGTTATATCTACTAATGTGCAGCATTTTGTAATAGACCCATGTAATGAAGAAATGTTTGCGATTTATTTTTTTATCTTGTGAGCCTGATTGTGATTTGATTAATTTATGTTAAAGCATGAATTGTGCTTGTTATCTGGGTTTATTAGATTAGAACATAAAATTTAAATCGGTAGTCTATTATATTTGTGAGCCCTACCTACAATACCAGGGTTTGTTGTTATTTATGTGAATGTAATGAGAGAATTTTGGGATTAGGGTTTGCTATTTTAGGGTTAAATGATGAAGTCTAATGCATAATATTGAGTTGTTAGAGCTGTTGTATAAGCATAAAAATAGCCTAGGAGGTTTGGTTAAATATTTAAGCCAGAAATTTAAAGAGCCAAAATATTTGCATATATAATTAGCCGAGACATCACAATCTCAATCCCATCATCACTCATCCCCAAAGATCCATCATGATCCCTAGATCCCCCATTCGTCACCCAAGATCAGATCCACAAATGCGGACTTTACCTAGGTCATTTTCATAGTCACAGATCTGAACCTTGAAATTGTGAACTTCGAAATTCAGATTAACGTCTTGCAAAGCTTTTGACTAGCCATTGTGAACCGATGCAGCACAACTTTGTGTTGATTTTAGTGTTATGTTGTATTTAAATGCATTCATTCGTTCATTTTGAAATAATGGACACACCTAGGAATCTATTGAGCACATTTAGAGTTCAATTAACAAAGGGAATAAAAGGAATCTAACACTATTATCAGAGCATTGCATTAGCACCCATTAACCTAGGTCCATTTCACTCATTGTTCCATAATCATTAAATCAACAATCCTAGGGGCCTGACTAAGGAGAACATGATGCTCATAATTCAATAGATTCTTCAAATTTGTTTGTGCGCACCACCTATTCTTTACCAGATTATATTAGAAGATCAAGGCGAGCCCAAAAGTCAATTTTTGCTAGTTCAATCCTGGAAGCTAAGTATTGCAATTTAATTTAATTTCAATATTTGATTACTTTAGTCCCACCTCCCTTATCTAGGTTAATTGTTGGTTAATTGCTTTAATTGTTGGATTAGCCCAGACATTTTATGCAAGTAGTTTATTTACCCTTACAAGTTTGGTGATCCCAACTCATCTTACACCCCCTCGCATTTGGCCTTAGGGTTTATTCCTTCTACACTAGGGTTTTAGATCTGATTCTTTTATTGTTTATGCTTCACCCCAAATCTTATCAGGGTTTGGATCTGCCCTTTGTTCATCTATATTGAGGTTTGCGCCTTCATTGTTGATATTTACTTGATTACTATCTACCCACCTTTTTTTGTACATTATTGATACATCTTTTCTCATGGAGAATTACAGTCCATTGTCCTTGGCCTTATTCGTGCCTATCCTAAGGATTGTCCTTAGATTTGGATATGTTTCTATGCTTTGTAGCATCCAATTCTTCCATCCTTGACTTTCTCAAGTTTAATTATCCTATGGATGGAAATGTCTTTTCTATGGAGGTTTTGATTTATCATGTATGTGATTTGTTCTCCTCGTAGAGTAGGTTAGTACTTTCCTTTCCTCCTACCTATATTGCCTTCAATTGACTATGAGCTCATGTTGCTTCTACATTTCATATAGCAAGTGCTAGTTATGTACATGACCATAGTAATGTTTTACCTCTGTACACCTTCCCTTTCCATGCTTTGGTTCATACTATTGATATTTTATCCCTAAGCTCTCATGAATACATCTAGAGATTTTCCTTCATGTAAGAATGATATACCTAATGAGCATATCCTATATGCATCTCATGCTAGCTTTCCCAGTTCACTTATGGGTCCATCTACTTGTGCCTCTATTGCGTCATCTTTCCTTGAGGATCCTAGCAATGTATATAAATGTTTTACATTAATGTAAGGTTGTTATCCATTCTCTATCTTGTGGCTCATGGTATATTTACAACATGTCTAGTGATGAGCATAGCGATAGTTGTTTATCTTTTCACCATAAGGTTGATGACTCTTTGTTTCAAGATGATTTGGTTTCTGATGTACGTCCTTTTCAACACTAATGATGGAATCATTTAATGGTAAAGAAGATACAAACGTACATGTTAAATCCTTCATGTTCTCATATTATGCTTATATACATAATGATGCTACATTAATGAATGCAATTGTTGATACTTTGGTTGATAGAGTTTAATGATGGTTAAATCCATATCATGATTCTTATTCATTCTTCCATGCCTTGTAATGTGCTTTCGTTGATTACTTCATAATTGGACCTAGAGCATGTTTTACCCATAATTCTCCTTGTTGATTTTGAACATGTGTTGTGTTGTTCATGTCGCTTATTCCTTGTGTTTTGTATCATTCCCAATTGAACCTCTTAGTTATGGGTATGTTGTGATCCTCCTCTCTTATTCTTCCACTTACCTTTTGTCTTTACACTTTGGCCTTTTGTCTATGCATTTCTTCTTGTGCCTCTCCTATTCTCAACTTCTAACTTATCCTTGATGTTTTTTTTTCCTCACCTAGGGGCATCTTTCCTTTTTCCATATTAGCTCCTATGATTTCCCATTTCCAACTTTTAGCTACAACGTTTTCCTAGTTACATGATTAGCTCCTATGGTTTCCCATGTTCAATGTGTGGCTTCTATGCTTTCGTATGCGCCTTGTGTCACTCTTATGTCCTCCTATGTTCCATGTTTTGTCATCTATGATTCCTTGCTACTCCATATGTTCCTAGGTTACATGATTTATGATGTTCCTACGCTTCTTATGTCTCACAATTATGATGTTATGTATATGCCATGTTTATTATGCTTATTTTTGTCATGATTTTAATGCTTCACATAACTACATCTTTTGCTATCACAATTATTATTCTATGTTTATGATCCTTATTATGCTTATATCATATGATTCCATATTTATAATCATTATCATGCTTATATCTCATTATAATATGTTATGGTCCTTGTCATACTCATCTTTTACAAAATCCTCATATCTAATATTTATTGCTATCCTTTTCTTGTCCTTTGCTTTTATTGGGGCCAACAATGGGAGGCATCTTGCCTCTTCCCATGCTATATGTGCTTTTACAATTCTACTTTATCTAAGTCTTTACATGTTTATCGTATGATGCTATGCTTTACCAAGTTTATCATATGATGCTATGCTTTAACATGATTACCTGCCTTATCATGATTATATTTTTCTCTCCTCTCCTCCAATTCCTTGCATCTATTGTCTTCAAAGAATTGGGGGCGGGGTTGGAAGGCACATCTATGTCACTAAGGTTCCTTGGTGAGTTATGTCTTGCAGCAACAAGCTAATAATCATTCCCATTTCAAGGGAGCTTTATCTATCCATCTGTGTTGTCAAAAACTTCCGCTTAGCAGGAGCTTTATGAATGTCCATATCAAGAGGGATCTCTTACTTTTCTCTTCTTTGCTATTACTTTTCCAAGGATACTTCCTTCTCAAGCAAGTTGTATTTAGTGCCTAATATAGGTATGTGACTAATGCTACTGATCTTTTTTGTTCTGCAAGTTTTTTATAGAATGCTCATTGTAAGAAGAATTCAAAAACAATTTGTATACTTATGCAGATCTATATCGTTTGAATGTTCAAAATATTTAATTTCCAAATTGACTAATTATTTTACTTTGACATGCATCTGCCTGCTAATTTGCATGAACATCAACATGGGATATAATTTAATGGTGAAATTTGCATACCCATGCCTTTTTCCCTTATGCTTTGGACTCACTTTGATTAGAGTGCAATAAATGAAATGACTAGCCTACCAATAGCATACTGTTGTGTGAATTTGGCTCATGACATCACCATATGCCAATCCCATCATCACTAACCCTTAGAAAATTGCTCGTGATCCCTAGATCCCCCATTCATCACCTTGGATCAAATATATGAGTGCCTACTTTGTCCAAGCCATTTCCACAATCATGAATCAAAACCTATAACTTTTAAACTTCTAATTTTAAATTTACACCTTGCTAACCTTTTCATTAGTTGTTGTGAGAAAACCTAGCATATGTTTGTGTTGATGTGAGTGATATGTTGTATTTAAATCTAAGTTGCCGGTTCGGGTTCGGGCACCGGTTTGGGTTCGAAGAACTGGTACGCTGGTATGGCAAAATTTTGAAAAGGGGTTTGGGTTCATTAGTACAAAAACATGTAAATTTTATACATATACATATGCATACACACACACACACACACATATAGCCTATAAGCATGAATTAAGATTAGCATGTCACATAGCATCATATAAACAACAAAACCAACATAAACTTGTAATCATAGCATCATGATCATACCATAACAGCATCATTTACATCAAGTTTAATATCAAAATGACAAAATATTCAAGTATCATTGTTTCAACTTTCAACAATTTAAAGTTTAATCATCAAATGGATTCTCTAATTCATCATCCTCATTCTCCTCCTCATCATTGACATTGACATTAGATGAACCAATGCCAATGCCACTTACACTTGCACTTGCACTATAAGTTTGCTCGCTATCCGAGTCACCAAATGCAACAAGCTGAGAAGTGAAAGCATCCAAATCAATATGCTCTGGCTCTATATCCCACATCTTCGTTTCCCCTTGCTTGTAGTCATGTTGCTTGTGTGAAATGAGCCAAGTTAATGTTTTAAAACTCACTTTTAGGGTTATATTTTTTTTTTATGTGGTGGATTTCAAAAAAAATTAACTTTTGCAAAAAAAACACCATTTTTGGGCCATCAAACCCTCGGGTTCGACCTGGGTCCTCTTGGGTTCAACCTGGGTCCTCTTGGGTTCGACCTGGTCCGAACCAGTCCTGTGAATCACAGACCCTGTCCGGACCAGACCAGTACCAGGGGTCTCGGGGGCCAAACCCGGTAACCTAGATTTAAATACATCCACTCGTTCATTTTGAGATAGTGAAGGACAAATCTAGGAATCTATTGAGAATGTCTAGAATAAAATTTGCAAAGAGAATAAAAAAAATTAATAACATTATTAGAGTATTACATCAACACACATCATCCTAGATCCATTGCAAAGTTTGTGAGCACCACCCATTCTTTACTAAGATTCAAATATCAAAAGACCAAGGCAAGCGAATTCCAACAATCAAATTTTTTAATAGTTCATTCCAGCTAGTACAGGTTTAAGTCCTCCCACTAGTTTAGATCAAGTCTACAAGCATGGATTTGATCAAAAGTGAAAACACAATCAATTTGTAAATTCTGGGACAGTTGCCTGAGCAAGCCCTAAAACCCCTATTGGCAAATCAATTCCTACTTTAGCATCACTTTTCAATCTCCAAAATCCAGCTAAGTTCTGCAATTTAATTCATTTAATTGCAGTATATAATTATTTCAATCCAAGCTCTCTTATCTAGGTTAATTGTTGGTTAATTGCTTTAATTATTTGATTAGCCTTGATATTTTCTGTAAATGGTTTATTTATCCTTACAATATCCTAATAAGGATTTTAGGAATAACAAATAAGCTCACATCTAAAACAGTTGACATGCAGCACAACCTGTCACTTTAGACCAGCACTTTGTTTTGACATAAACCTTCTTAGCTAAAAATAAATTGGTATTTTTTGTTGAAGTATGTAGCGTCGACAGAGATCTTCTTCCTGTTCGTATGCTCAGAATATGTGTGTTCATGCTGGCGTATCCTTTCATACTTTTATGGTGTGATGACTAAGCCTAAATGATCTGGCGTTTTCTTATTATCTGCCGATATCTCTTACTCTTCATGTATCACGTTGTTTTTGAAGGCTTCCGTTACTCCTATTTCATCTTCTTTGCTTCGTTGCCTTCCGTTTCAAATTCGAGATGCTTCTATCATTTATATGAATGCTCCTGGCTGTTCGTGTAATGCCTATGTGGCTGTCGGTGGCGTATATGTGTCTATATGGCTGTCGGTGACCTTTCCTCTACCAGCGTGGAGTCTTTCCCTTTGCTATTCGATATATTATATATATCATATTTCTATGTTCGTGTAGCTTCTTCTTTTCAGCAGTTTGCTTTCTGTATGCAGGGTTATCGTTCTGTTTGAGCAAGATAATTGCTATTATACATGAGTGTAGATCATTGAGATTGATCACGTACTGAGTTGTATATTTCAGACTTGTCATTATCTGAAGTGTATTGTTCGATTCCCTTGAAGTTATGTATGTTTTCTATTGAATGGGAATCATATGGGTTTCAGGACTTATTGATGATAATCTGAGAATTATCAATACTTGTAACTACTTCTGAGATAGAAATAAAGATCATATTTGTGTGGGCTGGGTTTTTCACCCTCAGGTGGAGGGTTTTCCCAGGATAAGTCTTTTTGTGTCCTTGTTATTGTTAAATTTTGTGATTTCTTTTATATATTCTGGTTCAAATTTAACATTTTTAACCTTGCACGTGTTTTTGTGATTTCCATTTTTTTATGTATAATGATTATATTATCTCTAGTCATTATATTTGACATGAAGTAACAAAAACAGTTTGTTTCCTCTATTTTTATAATCATCATTTTTAAGTTTCCCTAGTTTTAGTTGGACTTGTTCCTATTATAAACCCAGATAATTATTGTCAATGTTATGTAAATGGAATGGTATTAGGACTTATTCACGAAATCAGATAATTGATGGGGAGGGCAAGAAGTGAGATATATGTTGGCGTAAATATTTCATTTTACTTAGGATAACATTTACCCTAAGCGTAACATTGTACCTAGTTATTTACTTAGGATATTAGGAATATTTATTTATTCTCATCTAGATAGATAATAATGATGTGTTCACTTTAAATTTAAGTATACAAATGTCACTACCTCATCAATCTTTGATTGATAGCAATCAGGTACCATCTCTATTTAGTAAAGGCAGAATCTGTCTCAGTTAGATCAAGTTAACTCACCTCCTGATTGGGGATGATTAGGAGTTAGACTCTTACCTCTTGCCCACGTCATCTCCTTAAATCATCGATCTAAGAGGTCTATAATTATACTCCATAATACTGAATATGGAAATTCTTTATTCATTTCCTAGTTTTGTGGTTATGTCATAGACATTAGGTCTTAGAAAGAATTATTGTTCATGCAAAATTCTAACAACATGATCACAAGCATTTACTTTAGCCTTACTACAAGATCATGCTTTTGCACGCCCTTTTTCCTAAGGATGTTTATGCTCCAAATGTAAATGGATACAAAATTTGAACACTTCATGAGTAAGTGAAAAAAGAACTACCCCCTTGGCCTTCTACAAGGCGAATCTTACTCTGGATTGGCTATGTGATATAAAGGTGAACTTCACCTCTATTTAGCCAGGGTTTTGAAGACAACAACGAATAGTTTATGGTCAAATGGGATGACGTCAAGCAGTAAAGGCATTGACAGGTTCAAATTCCCAGGCAACATGATAACCTATTGAGCTAGCTGAATGTGGCAGCGTTACCACAAATAGACAAGAATGCATGAGGCCTCATGTGAATTTGATGGTCGAGATAATGGCAAACTTGAAGGTCATATGGCTGTATTTATAGAATCAAAATTTAAGGAAAAGTGTATCTTTTCAAAGAGGAGATTTTGGACAGACCGTCAAGATTTTTACAAGATTATTCTGTTACTTATGTGTGTATATGTCAACTTTGAATAAATAACGGCCAAAAAGATTTCGCTTCACAGGTAAGTTCTACCTGTGAATTATATGTTACCTATGTGTGTGTATATGTCAATTTTGAATGAATAACGGCCACAAAGATTTTGCTTGACAGGTACGTTCGACCGTCGAATTTAGGTCGTGGTCGACATACTCCCGAATTTAGGCCGTAGTCCACATACTCCCGAATTTAGCAAATCAGAAAAGAAAATCCAATAATTAGTTCGTCTCCTTTTAGTTCTAGGCATCTTTCAATTAGGACTTCTATAAAGCTGTGATTCGAGATTTGGCAAGGAATTGTCACGTAAATAACCAAGCCCTAAACTTAGTCAGTGGTCACGCCTGAATGATTCCATGGAATAACTCTGCAACGATTTTAATGAAAGTTTTTGCGGGCAAAAATAACCCAACAGTATTCTCATTTCATGAAGGGCTTAAATCATACCTTGAGAGAGTGAGAAGCGCTCGTGAGCTCATGTTCGAGTTCCATCATGGTATGAGCCTGGCTGTGCTTAATTACAGTCGTCAATGCCCTGATAGCTGCCACGGCTTCGGCTAGCTCCGGATTCTTCCGCCATTTATTAAATTCCTCAATGACGCTCAACGTTTCACTTCCTTCATTTCTAGGCGTGCCCAGAGTGTTATCCTGCTTGTCATGTGGAACGGCGGCCTCTGCCTGTGCAAGCCATTCGGGCGTCACGCTTTGTGATAAATGTTGATCCCCCAATCTTCTCTCCTCCGCCATCAAAGATGCAGAGTTAGGCGTTCTAACTTACGGCTCCGCGCACCAATTTTCTTTGGCATTCACTGAATTATCTCAAATTTCCAAATGTGTAATTTGATTCATTCCAGGGGGCTCGGAGTGCGTTCCAAGGAGTTTGGAGTGCACTGAAACTGTTCCGTACAAAAGCTCCGACAAAAAATTAAGTCTTCATGAGCAATTATATTTGAGGACATCTCAGTCAAAGATGAAGAAATATTAAAAATACATTCTATGATAAGAAAAACAAATTGAAAGGTTTAGAATACTCATGGTGTAGTGATTGGTGTAACTGGTAATTCTACGAACTATTTTATTTTATTTGTTTACAGAGATGAATGAATGAATGGAAGAACTTAATGTTTAATGTATGGAAACAAGGGATAAAAAATGTGTTTTATAAATAAATATTTATGGTAGATATTATATTCAATTTATTTGTGATCTTAGATCATTTGAGAAGAATTTTAATAAAAAAATTTGTTGTTCAAATTTGTCTCTCCTCTTAAAATAGAGCAATCAAAGAATTAGCTTTCAAGATAGTGTTGTAGTTGATCTGAATATCAACATCAAGTAGTGATACTACATTTTTGTTAGTCTCAAATTACAAAAACAACATATCTTATATAAGCTAAATAATCCATGTTGTAATATCATAATGTTTGCACTAATCTCAAAGTGAAAAAAAAACATATTCTAATGACCTAATCTTTTTTGAAGATTATTTCCCTTTCAATGCCAGAAGATACAAATCCAAACATTCAAACTATTATATCAAGCAAAGAGAAGTTGAAAAAGAGGCTATTTCAGAGATAAGGACGATTCCTTGTAAGGAGGACTGAAAAGATAAAAGAAGAATGGAATAGACTCATTAAAGTTGTCTCCATGAAAATTGAGGACAAAAACTAGATTCTAAGAAATTAAAGGATTTTGAAAGCTTCATTTTTTTATATGAATAATTAATTCCAATGTAAGAAGTGTAGAGAAGGGGAGAATTGGTAAAGATAAATGGGCGTGGTAAAAAAAAAATTGTCACTCAAAAGTCTCAAAATAAATTAGTACAAAGAGGAAGGTAGCATACGAAGAGCAAAAAATAATAATGGCAAATGACATGAAACGAATATGAGCTAAAGGGGATAAGGTTGATACCTTAAGTCATCAACTCCAAGATAAACAATGAGTAGGTCAAGAGCATTTCAAATTGCTATGCTCGTATCATTAAAGATGCACTTGGAAGAGACCTAACTTAGAATTTGTCACTAAAAGAAGAGACCTATTGTATCTTATGGTTCAACACATCAACATGGTGGCAAAAAGACTCATACTTTCAAAGGATATAGAAGACTATAATTTGGTTAGAAACAACAAGATATGGCAAAAGATATGGAGGAACAATGGTATTGGTGAAAGAAACTCGGGACAAAAATGTTTAGTTAGAAAAATTAGACCTTAATAAGTAATACATTTCAATTAAAACAACAATAAATGAAAGAATGTCATAATTGTAACTTGTTACTTTGCCCCACAAGCCTCAAAACACATACAAGAAATGTGGGATAGATGGTGACAATCTATACATAGCCTTAAAGAAAGGTATGTCATTGTACTCTCAACATGGATAATAACTTCTCTTAACAGATTTCAACCAAAGGACAATAAATGAGTAAACCAAAATTTTATGTAATGAGGAAGATAAAAAATCATTAGGGATTTCCAAAGAGGAAAACCATGTGTTCAAGATGTTTAGAGGATAAAGAGGACATCAATCAATTTAGTGAAGAAGTACCTACATTGTGTGGTATATATGGTGTGCTTATTTGCAATGGAATAGGTGGGTGCAATAAATCCAAAAATGGTATATACAAAACTTATAATAGGCCAAGTATTGTTGATTATATTATTTGCTTATAACATATGATAGAGATAATGACAGATATAGTGATTGCAGATTCTCCTTGAGAATTGAAACCAAACATAGTCTAATATCTATGAAGTTGTCATGGTAGGAAATAAATCAATATATGTTAGATGTACAACCCAATCTACAACCTTTGACAAAGGAAAGCATTATTATAACTTAAGAGAGTTTTTGTGTTATCAAGGAAGCATTAATGCATGGAATCTAGAAGGGAGGAAGAACAAATATACAAAGCTTCAAAAATTGCAATCTAACAAACATAATTTAGAAGGCACTTGAAAGACATAAAGGTAAAAATAGGAAGCAGAAAAAAAGTTGTTTTCCAGGAAATAGTTGCAATGAAGATTATAAGGTTGCAAGGAGAGGTCCAAAAGAGTCAATTAAAGAGGATAGATAGATAGACAAACAGACAGACATATAGATAGATGGATAGATAGATAGTGCAACGTCCTAAAATTGTGCCCCTATACAATTTTGAACGCATTTGGGTCCCTACCTTAGCGTTTGCACCCCTAAGCTTGATCGGAACCTGATTCTGCTCATATCACTCAAGTATGACTACATTTTTTTCTTTTATATCAAATTGGGCCCTATTTCAAGCACTTTTCCCTATTTCAAAACTGAGTGAGAATTCTAGCTCTGTGTCGGCTCATGTCAGGAAATTAGTAAGTTTTCTGATGGGCAAGTATAAAAGGAGGATTTCTCCTCTCATTTCGATATGCATCAACAAGAACACACACATGAGATCAAGAATTCAAGCATCATTCAAGCATTCAAGCAATTGAGCAAGTAATCAATCTTTCTTCAAGCTTAGGAGCAACAACAAAGTCAAGATTCAAGCATCAAAGTGGAGATTTCCATACTATTTTATCAAAGACTTTATGAAACCCTAATCCTGTGTGGAGACAAACAAAACTTCACATAGAGGTATATCATTTGGTTTTCAATCATCGGCATCTCCCTCAAAAGGAGAATCTTCAATGACATCAATTTAATTATCTTTCATGTCTATTTCATGGTTAGTTCCAAAATTGAGGTTTGACTTAGGCAAGCCCCTATTCCACACCTATTTCCCTTTCTCTATGTGTGTATGAAACAAGTACAAAGTTGCAATCTTCAGAATAGGCATTATTTGCAGAGACGAATCAACCCCCTTTGGCGTGAGAAAAGTTAGGAGGACCAGAGCGACAGACATTATGGTCCCGACAGTTTTGGAGCTTTTTCGGGGATCAGATTTGAATATGCTTATAATCCTCATATTTAAGTGTGTGTCTCAATCCCCTATTTGTAGCTCATTGTTTTTGCATTTTTTCCTTCATTTTCATCACTTTTCCCTAATTTCAGTAATTCAACTCACAAAAGAGGGCAAACAAATCAGCTCCCTTGAAATCCAATCAGCGTTTAGTCCTTATCTTTTTGGTTTGTGACTAAATCTATTAGGTTTCACCCCTCTTTTGAATGTAATGGTAAAATTAGTGGTTTTCATCCTTCTATGGTGAAAACCCTAATTTTTCACCCATTACAGATAGATAGATGGATAGATAGATAGATAGATAGATAGAAGTTTGTGAACACAAGCAAAGAAAAACTATATATTTAGGAAAAAATAAACCAGGAATAGTTTGCAAGGAATTCTAGCAAAGAAAAAGCAAATGAAGAATAACATTACATTTAACCAATTGTTAGAATATGAAAACCAATTGTAAGAATAAGTGTCAGAGTAAGAGCCCCCTCACACATTTAATAATATAACAAAATTATTCATTTTACAAGAGAGTAAGGAAGGTCTCAAGAAGATGGATATAGGTAAGGCTTTGTGACATGGATGGGTGACATAAAAAATAAACAAAATGGAGATAGAAAAACATCACCCCTTACATTAAAAAAATATTCAAAATTATCATTCATCATGGGTTTCTAATATTTTAAAATCAATTTAGTGTTGCCTCTATTTAAGAGTGGAGATGTAAATAATCTTTCTAACTACAACACTATATTTGGAAGAATATTTTTGTTAGGATGAGGTGGCATTAATGTTGCAATCCTAAGCCATTCATATGTCTCCATGTTCCTTGGAAAGTGTTATGTAGGACATATGAGAAAATAATTAAATATTTATGCTTAATCGTTATTTGTAATTTCATTTTCAACTCTAGGTGAACATAAAGAGGTGATAAAGATAAATTAAAATAGGCAAAATGTACTCTTTCCCACATTCATATTGAGACATTAACGGTCATGCATAAGGAACCCAAGTTTGGGATGGGAAAAGGTGTCCATTAGGGATATATATAGTCATCGAGAGCTACAAAGTACTTCAAATGTCTAAAGTCTTAATGGCTTTGGGTTTGGTGTTGAAAGAGGAGTTACTTGAAGAGTTTAATTATTTTATTATGTCATATGACTATTCATTCTCCGAGGCGTGGGTTTTTGACAAGTGGTTTTGGCCCTTTTTTGGGGGAAAATAGCTATGATTTTTCCTCTCCTATTTGGCTATAAATTGGAGCCAAGGCATAATTTTTTTATCATAGTTTCTCTGAGTTTTCCAAGTATTTACAAGATTATTTAGATAAGTGAAGTTAAGTGTATAATTGTTGCAATCTTTGTTTTAAAGACTAATAATATAATTGCCCTCATTCTCTAGTGGAGTTCTTTTTCAAAATGGTTTCTCCATTTAAATCTAGTGTCTCTTTAGGTATAATTGATTTTGTATTCATGTTGAATGGTGCAATCACATGTTGATTTCATATTGTTTCATATTGGGTAGTCTTTTAAGCTTTGTAATCACATAAGAAAGTTGTGTTAGGGTTTATGCAGATCCAAAGCAAATACAAATTAACAATTATATGCAAATTTGAATACACAAAGATGAAGAAAAAACACAACACAAAATAACACAGACATTTAACGTGGTTCACCCAAGATGGGCTACATCCACAAAACACAGTCATCCAATATTTTCTTATTATCCAATAAATCAGTACAACACCATTAGAATGCCTTTTACATTCCAACCACTTATAACATGTAATTTTTAGGGCAACATAAAAAGTTGGTTAACTAAATTAACCCTAACCCTAACCCTAAAAATATATTCTCATAATCTTTTCCTTGTACTCGTATTCTTCTATTCCCATGCACATCCAAGAAAAATTTCACATGAACATGTACTTTAGGACTCTACATTGTCACGTGATGCTTGGAAGAAAGTGGATAAGAAGACATGAGGAACCATTCAGTTGTGTCTTACCAATTTCATCCTCTTGAATTCTCTAAAGAAGACTCTGCATACAAGTTTTGGAAGAGGATTGGTGACATTTATCAATCTAAAATTTTGTCTAGTAAGTTATATCTCAAGAGAAGGTTATATTCTTTGAAAATGAAAGAGTGTGAATTTATTACGGATCATTTGAATGCTTTTAATCCGAGTATAAGTAAGCTTGCATCGATAGATGTGAAATTAGAAGATGAAGATAAATGTATCTTGTTTCTTTGTTCTTTGCCTGAATCTTGAGAAAATCCAATTGTTGCAATTAGTAGTGGTAGTATAGAGTCAAATATAGACAACTTGATTATCATGCATATTTTAGAAGAGGTGAGAAGAAAGTCTATGAATATTTGCTACCAAGATCCCCTGCATATGTGAGGGAGATTTAAATAAAAAAGGCTTGAGGGGGATAAAAAGAGGGAGGAGTCTAGAGGGCGATCGAAGACCCTTGGAAAGAGAAAAGTGTTGGAATTGTGGGAAAAGAAGACATGTAAAGAAGGAACGTAGAGTTAAGAAAAATAATGTTGATTACTCCATGAAAAAGTCTTCTGATAATGATTTTGATGTTATATTTATTTATGCTAACATTGTTAGTGATGATACGACTTATTAATTCAAGTGCCTCCTACCACATGACTCCTCACAAGCAGTGAATTTCCTCTTACAAGAAATGTGATGGGGGAGATATTTTCCTTGGTGGAAATAATACAAAGAATGTTGTTTGTAAAGTAAAGGTAAAGCTGTGTTTCAATGATGGAAGAGTAAAGACTATTGATAATGCTTTTCATATTCTAGGACTTACAAGAAATCTTCTTCGTATATCCAAGTTAAATGATTTTGAAATGTATGTGACATTTGGCAAGTCTAGTTACAAGTTAGTAAGAGGGAGTTTGGTGATAGCTAAAAGATCTTGAATAGGGACTTTGTTGAGGCTTAATGCTTCTACTTTACTTTTTCTAACTCTACCAATGTAACTAGCACTAAAAATGCATGCATGATATGGCACTAGAGATTGGGTCACACTAGTGAAAAAGGTCTTAGAGCCATTCTATATAAAAATCAATTGACGCTTTTTCTAATTATTTTATTTGCCAGAATGATTTTTGTGAGTATTGTGTGTTTAGTAAACATAATAGATCATCTTTACCTAGAGTAATCTATAAGGCAAAGAGATCATTAGAAATTATTCATTCAAATGTGCATGATCTAGAGGAAGTTGTTTCTTTGGGTAAATCTCAGTATTGTGTTTCCTTCACTAATGATTTTTTGAGATACAATTGGATTTATTTTATGCATTCTAAATATGATTTTTTCACTAAGTTTAAGGAATTAAAGGCCTTACTAAAAAAGAAACCATATTATAAGATAAAAAGTGTTGAGGACTGACAATGTGAGTGAATATTGTTCTAGGTAATTTGATGAATTATGTAAGCATACAGGTATTGTTCGGTAGAAGAATACTCTTCCCAAAAAAATGGGGTAGAAGACAAAATGAATCAAACTATAATGGGAAGAGCTAGGAGCATCTTATGTGGTGCTAAGATTGATAGAGGATTTTGGGAAAATTTTGTTGGTACTGCTTGTTATTTGTTCACTAGATCTCCTTGTTCAACTCTTATTGACAAAACTCCTTATCAAATGTGGACATGTAGAGAGCCTTAGGTTTCACACTTAGGTCTTTGTTTGTGAGGATTTTATTCATGTGCCTTAGGATAAATGATCTAAACTAGATCCAAAAGCTTAGAAATGCATCTTTGTTGATTATAGCAAAAATGTAAAAGATTATAACCTTCAAAATCCTCTAACCCAAAAAATAATCTTTTCTAGAGATGTTATTTTTAGGGAATTTAGAGCTTACTCAAGTTAAGAACAACCAAAGGAGAATACAAATACAATTCACTTCAAAACACAAATTGAGAAGAAGGAAGATGCACATGTGGAAGAGTAGTTAGATGGATATGAGGACGGAAAAAACGATAGGGTTTAGAGAAGATGATGTGCGGGATGAATACATAGAGGAAAATGAACAATTAAAGTCAATTAGTCCTAACTTGAGGAGGTAAACAAGACAACAAAATCCTGTTGACAGGTATAGCCCATCATGTTTTCATTGTATATTTTCTTTATTTGAGTATTAATGATGAACCTAGATCCTTTAGAGAGGCTCTCTCTTCATAGGAAAGTGAGTCTTGAATGAAAGCCATGCAAGAGGAGATGATGGCCTTGGACAATTGTGACACCTTGGATCTTGTAAGTTTTCCCAAAGGAAGGAAGCCCATTGGATGCAAGTGGATATTTAAGAATAAGTTTGGAGTAGATGGTCAATTAGAGCAGTACAAGGCCAAACTTGTGGCCAAGGGCTACTCCTAGAGAGAGGAAGTTGATTTTGGGAAAATTTTCTCTCCTGTTATTATAGTGTCATAAATTATAACTGATACAATTTATACCTCATATTTGTGCTCCTACATTAGCATGTCCTATCTCCTTTCCCCCTAGGCCCGTTTTGGCCCCATTTTAGTCCATATCCGATGTCACTTGTTTACATGGCTAGGTGGACTCCATCCCGTGGTTGTGTCTCCCTATTTATTGGCTACTTGTCTTGTTTTTGGAGGACAAGGATGCTATGGTGCCCATATGTGGACCAGGGTGCCATGGTCTTCTAGTCCCTTTTAATCAAGACCCATTTTAAATATAGGTTGACACTCCCCCTCCCCAATGGATTTTGGTTTTCCTGCCTCAATGTGATTATTGGAGGTTGGCCTAGTCAATAACTTAACTAGGAAACCCTATATAAAGACATTATATCAATTCATTTTAGATTTAAGAATCCATAACATACATACCCCATCATTTGTGCATCCATCAAATATTTGCAGGCATTCAGGACAACATTTCATCCTTCAAGCATCATGAAGAAAAGTTACATCAATCTTCATGCAATAATGTGTGTTTGATTAAGTATTTCATGTTAGTGTTTGTCATGCTATTACATTCAAATTTTGTGATCATATCTAAAGAGCATTGCATCATCAATCTTCTCATCAACCATTGCAACTCTAAGGTATATCTCCTAGCGTTTACTTTAGTATTTATATTATTCAATTCAAGCTTAATTCCTAAATCAGGGTTTGATCTAAGGTAAACCCTTATTCCCAACCTTTTTCCTCTCTTTCTATGTGCAGGGAATTGGCTCGAGAGTTGTAATTAGAGTTTCTGACAAAGTTGGTGACTATGAATAGGTTCAAATTTTGATGAAGTGAAAAGTGGAGGACCAAGACGACACACCTTCCCAGTCTCGATTTTTTTTTGTGAGCTTCCAATAGTAAATCTAGCGTGTTTCCTTCATATGAAATAGATCATACTTGTATGCCTTAGAGTTAAAGGGCTAGGGTGAACCACCTTCTCGGTCTTGGAAAATCAGCCTAAACTTTTAGGAACAAGTTCTGATTCTCTTCATCTACTCAGATTCCTATTTGTGGCTCTACATGATACCTGTAGCAATATGTTATTTCTGTTTCATCCCAATTATCCATTGCTTCATCTTAAACCCTACAATTTAAATCCAAATTTAAACTCAAAAGGGGGAGACAACAAATTGGTAAATCTAATTAGTATTTTTAGCCCTTTTCCCAATTGAATTGTGGCTACATCTATTATATTTACCCCTCTCTTTTAATGTAATGACCCCTTAGGTAAGATTAGTGGTTTTATTATCTTAATTGGTGAAACCGTAAATTTCCTCACCATTGTAGTTATAAAATTGACTTCTATTAGATTCTTATTATTTATTTTAATTGCTTGTGATTTTGAGATAAAGAAAGTGGATTTAAAACTGATTTCTTGCATGGGGATCTTGAGGAGAAGATTTGTATGCAATAGCCTGATAGATTTGTTAAGAAAAGGTCAAAGAGATCTTTGTATGGGTTCAAACAATCACCCAAGATGTGGTGCCAGAGGCTTGATACTTTTTCGTTGAAGTTGGTTTATATGAGGAGTGAGGAAGACCATTGTGTTTATATTAATGTTATTGATGATCGGATATTAATCATTTCCATGTATGTTGATGGCATGTTGTTTATTGGTAACAACAAGGTGATGATTAGAGAACTCAAGGATAAAATTTTTGGCACATTTGATATGAAGGACTTGGGGGCTACAAAATATATTCTTAGAAATGAGATTAGCAAAGATAAGGTTCACAAGAAGCTTTGGTCAAGCCAAAGTAAGTATGTTGATACTATTTTGTAGTATTAATATGCATTCATGACTAGTAGCTATGTATTTACTTTGTTTGGAAGAGTAATAAGTTGGATAAGTTAGAGACAACCTACAATTTCTTTGTCCACCACTAAAGTAGATTTTTAAGGCTAATATTCATAACTCCAAGGAGGTGGTATGGTTACAGAGACTTGGTATCGTCATTGGTTTTGATTGTAAGATTGTGAGGATCTAACGTGATAGTCAAAGTGTTATATGTTTGGCCAAGAATCCCATGTGTCATGCTCATACTAAGAATGTTGATGTTAAGTATCAATTTTTGCGAGAGATGGTTGAGAATGATAAGGTCTTGATAGAGAAAGTTGACACTTTGGATAATGTTGTAGATTCTCTTACGAAGCCAGTGATCACAAAAAAGTTCTTAGTGCAAAAAGGTCATGGGCCTTGATTGATCATTGTACTTGATTTTATTTTATGCATCTCTTGGATGCAATTGTAATGTATAATGTTAAGTGGGAGAATTTTAGGGTAAGGTGACATCAACCTTGCAGTCCTAAGCCATTTATATGTCTCCATGCTCCTTGGAAAGTGTTCTATAGGACATGTGAGAAAAATATTTAATATTTAATATTTATACTTTATGGCTATTTGTAATTGCATTTTAAAGAGGTGAACATGAAGGGTAATAAAGATAAATTTAAATGGACAAAATACACTATTTCTCATGTCCAAATTGAGACATGAAGGTTCATGAATAAGGAGCCCATGTTTTGGAGGAGAAAAGATGTCAATTTGGGATATGAATAATCATCAAGAGTTACAGAGCACTCAAAATCTCTAAAGTCTTAATGGCTTTGGGTTTGGCAACCAAAGAGGAGTTACTTGAAGAATTTTTTATTTTATTGTCTCTTGGCTATTCATTACCCAAGGCATGGTTTTTTGGTAAGTGGTTTTGGCCCCTTATTTTGGGAAAATAGTAGTGGTTTATCCTCTCCCATTTGGCTATAAGTTGGATCCAAGGCATAGTTGTTTGATTATAGTATCTTTGAGGTTTCTAAGTAGTTTCAAGATCATTTGTAGAAGTGAAGTCAAGTATATTATTTTGGTAGTCTCTCTTTTGAATTTTAATGATATACTGGCCCTCGTTCTATAGTGGAGTTTTTTTCTAAAAAGGGTTTCTCCATGTAGTATTGTGTCTATTTTGTTATGATTGATTTTGTACTATGTTGAATGGTGAAATCACATGTTAATTTCATATTTAGTTTTAAATTTTGTAATCTTTTAAGTTTTGTAATCACATAAGAAAGTTAATATTGCAAAGTTTTCTTCACCTTGTTTCTAAATAATTTGACCATAGAATCAACAAGTGGGTAGAAGAAAAAAGCTTAGATGACAAAAGCATAGGTAGTTTTCAAACCAATACACTCAACAATAAACTATGGAATTACTTCATGGCATATCATTGGATAAAGTATCATGGACCAAAAATATGAAGCTTATGAATTCTAAGATGACTTTTGACATCGTTCTTAGGATTTTTGGAAGAATCTTGGCATAATATAGTCGAATAGAGAGATAGCTTGTAGAATTTTTGAGGATGTTCAAGTAAATCTAATAACTCAAGTAGGTCCTTTAGAAATCTTTAGGAGTAACATTGGAGACAAACAAGGATGGCCACTATACCATACCATATTTTGCTTATATATTGATAGACTGGAAAAATGGTTAAATCTACAAGAAGGGGACTTGAAAAAGAAAAAGAGCTTTGGGAGGTAGAGAGAACTTTTTATGTCATAAAATAGAAGTAGAAAGGAAATTACCTTGATATATCATATTGGAAAACTATATGGATTTAATTTGGGCTATTTGTAATTTGTTAGTGTTTTATGAATGTGAATTATGAGTATCAAAACTTTGGAAATAAAATGGTGAGAAATAGAGAGGATTCAAAAACATCCAATCATAGGCTTATGAGGTTCTTCTAGTAGAAATGATTATATTCCCTATTGAGCCAAATATTATGGTTTATCTCTTAAAACATCTAAAATAAAATGAACATATGAAAAAAAAAAGATGGCCTAAGGTTGTCAACAAAAATATTTGACTAAAAGAAATTAAACTTTCATAAAGAAAAATATTAAATAGATGAATAAAGTGAACATCAACATGAATATATGTCTAAATAATAACAAATAAATTAAAATCATTTGTTATGAATAAGTTCTATTGGTATATGCAAGAAAAGGTATTGGGGAGAAAGCACAAACATTATCTTGACGAACTTAAACAATATGATCATCACTAAAAGACTTACATAGACATAAATATCAAAAGGAGATATAAGATGATTATGGCCTAGTTAAGGACTAACTCACATCATTGTTGGTGTGAAATAACTGGATGGAAGAGGTCAAAAGAAGAGTGGGGGGAGAGGTTATGTGTCTTTTAAATCACTACGACAATTCATTCAATGAAACTCTTGTTGATATTTTTTTTGTTTTTTTTTAAACTATGCCATTTAGAAAGTTTCAAGGTATACATTTTTTAAAAATATAAATATTTTTTAGAAAAAAGCTTTTATGAAGCTTTATGTGTCAAAAGGGAAGAAGAAAATAAAATATTAATTTTTTAGCTTTGACTATTTTCCACGCTATGAGGAAGAGAAGAAATTTAAATTTTTCAATTGTTTCATATTGACGAAACATAATTTTTGGGCATGAAGAACAACACATTGCTGCCATCTTCACATGCAAATTATTGAGAGAGTAAAGAGATTCATAGTGTCTTTTAAGGCATTTTTTTCAAAGGATAGCAAGTTGCAGCCACTAAGGAAGGATCCATGGCACATTGAAGAGGGACTTGAAAGATTCACCCACCATTTTGGTGTAGAAAAAACATGTGATTCCTTGGGCTTTTACCATATTGCAAAAATGAAGGACAAAGTTCCCACATTGCAGACCTACATGTTCATTTTCTCAAATAAAAGGTATGCATTCCGTATTTGGAAGGTTGAGCATCAACAATCCTTTAAAAGAGTTTTCATTATGGTACATATCATGGTTGTGATCTATTTATATCCAATATCATGAGTTGGATATTGGGTCTTTGGAAAATATCATTTCTATTTTCCCATGTTAAGAACTTAAGAAACAAAGTCCATGTTATTGTAAACCATTCAGCAACTTAGAAGAGGGTACAACTCTTGTTGCTTTGTTGCTATATAATGCAAATAAAAATAGTGACTTATTTAGATTAGGTCATAAAAGATGTTGGTAAATTGAAAGCAAAACTAACTAAAGTACATGCTATGATTTCAAGCATTAGAGGAAGAGGCAAGAAACAAGTAAAGGATTATGGGATATATTAAAGATTAATGAATAAAGAGGACATCGCTTAGAAGGGCAATCATAAGAGAAGAGTGAATAAAAATCAAAAAATGAAGAAGCATTTAAGGTAATTGTAGACACTTAAAATTGTCATGTCTAATTAAATAATTATCTAAGCCTAATTCTTCTATTAATTGAATAAATCTTTATTTATTTAATTAATTCATTTATCCTCTTCTAGCCTTGTTTCTCATTTAAATAAATACATTTATTTATTTAAATTGTCCTTTTCCTAAATTAAATAAATATCTTATTTATTTAATTGATCCCACTTCTACTATTAATTAAATAAATCTTTATTTATTTAATTAATTCATTAACCTTTTCTACCTATGACACATGTCATTCATCTCTTAATTCCTACACTACCTACCCTCTCATTATTTTCTTATTTTCTCTACCTACCCTTTAATCATAGCCGACCATTTATATTTTACACCTCTCAATCTTTTCCCTCCATTTCTTATGGTGTCTTCTATATAAGGAGATGCTTCCTTCATTATCAAACCCTAACTAACTCAATTGTGCACTTGACTACACTACGCTTTCGAACTTGCATATGCGATCCTACTTGCAACCACATTTTTGTTCTTTGTTGAGCTCTTGTGCACATAAAATCTGAGAGCAACTATATCAAGCAAGATCAATGGAGATAGGAAGAATGGAGATCCAAACCCTATTGGACATGTGATGGTATAATCTTTGTGATTTCATTTGATTTGCATTGTCTTAGGTAATCTCCATATGTTATGGTGGATCTTTGTTGTTGTTAGGCTAGGGTTTTGTGGTTGAATTCATTTAGTCTTTCAATATTATTGTTGTTTTCACTTTCACCATAAACATTTTGGCACGCCCGGTGGGACATGGATTTTTGATAGATCTGTGTTTTTTGCAGGTTTTCCTAACCATATATTATTGTTTTGTAAAACAATTTGGAGAATAACCTTGTGCAGCTAGGGTTTTTGACACAAAATCAAGATCTTGGAGAGATTCGATCATATCTCACAAATGGCTTGGACATTTTGCACCAATTTTTTTTGCAGGTTGAAGACAACATCAAGAGCTCTCAAAGAAAAATTCAGATCTATTGGAGCATATTTTATTTTTCTATGATTTTTTTATGAATTTTCATAAAAAATTAATTTTGAGAGCAAATGAGCGAATTTTTTGGATTTTCTTACATTTTTGGAAATCTCTCATAATTATACACAGGATCTGTTCTTTGTGATTTTAATTTTGATGCAAAATATTTCCTAAAAAATTGGATCTTTAAAAATTAGGGTTTTTCATTGTTTTGATCAGATCTCACAAACAGTTTTGAATTTTGGCATAAATTTTTTTTTGCAGGTCAAGAACATCCTCAGAGATTGGTAGTAAAAAATTCAGAGTTTTTGGAGCATATTTGAAATTTCTATGAATTTTTTATGTATTTTCATGAAAAATTAATTTTGAGAGCAAATTAGCGAATTTTTTGGATTTTCTTATATTTTTGGAAATCTTTCTGATTTATACATAGACTTTGTTTTTTGTTATTTTAAATTTAATGCAAAATCACTCTTCAAAAATTGGATCTTTGAAAATTAGGGTTTTGCATTATTTTGCTCATATCTCACAAACTCCTTGGATTTGTTGCAAGAATTTTTTTATGCAGGTTTGGAAGACCATCAGGACTATCCAGTAAAAATTTCAGATTTTTTGGATCAATTTTGCATTTTATATAATTTTTTTATGATTTTTTTTTTAAATTAATTTTTGGAGCAAATTAGCAAATTTTTTGGATTTTCTTACATTTCTAGAAATTTCTTGAAATTTTACAAGTGGTCTTTTTTTATGATGAATCAGATATTTGAATTGGTCAAAAAAACGCATTGTTGAAGGCTCCTATTTCACAAAGTCTTTTGGATATAAAATTTACCTAACTTGTGTGCTTGCAGGAGGGGTATTATTGCAAAACTACTAACAAATATTTGTTGCAGAATTTTGGCAAGGGTTTTTTATCTTTATTGTGTGCCTTGTTTTCATAGATTATCAAACACTTCAATTGGTGCACTAAAATTGAACTAGTGTCTTTTGTGTCTTGAGCAATAGGCTCTTTTTGTTTCATCTTTAGAGGGCCTGTCTCCCCGTGTGGTCATTAGGACTACTAGTGAGGAGAGAACGACCCAAGTGGTAGCGAGGAAAACCCACCTCTTCCAAACCACTATAAACAATTGTATCCATGGTGAAAAATATGGACAACGTGTGCTGATTAGTTCATACTGACACTATGTCTCCCCATAAACCCGTTTGATCAATTTTTATTTGATCATTTGTAGGGCGTAACCCCTACCGGCTAGGAGCCTTCTGTATTTACAGAGCTGAAAGTGTTGCATGTATGGCCACACGATTGGATGCCCTTACTAGCACCTTTTTGTTTTAGAAGCCAAAATCCTTCTAGTTGTTGGGGCAGGAGGTCGGACCTCTAGTAGCGGCCCACACACATACGGTTCTTAGTAGAGATACAAAGTTCACCATGAGGAGTTTTCGTGGGGACTGATGCTTGGCTGCCCCGAGAAGTGAGTGTCGAGGGTGGAACCAGTGGGGTCAAGCATCTAAGTATTAGCTCTGAATAGCGTAGCCTCGGGGGAAACTCCATGTCGGATCAACAACTATTGTCTTGGCCAGCCATAAGAATTGTGCTTGACTTATTTTGAACAATCAAACATTCAAGACCAAACACCAAAACATTGTGTCTTTTGTGACTTCAAGTGTATGCAAAACAATTTTACATCAAACAACACACTTTTCTTTGAGTCATTTTGAGTCTAAACACTTGCAAACATTGAGTCCTCATCAACACTGTGTCCTCTTGTCACGAAAAATAGTCAAACATTCAGATTTGGTCACAACAAAACAACTTCACAGATTGGAAAAATTGCACAAAGTTTGTAGAAATGTATTTGTGTCTGACAGACCCGCGTCTGTGTCATCTAAACGTGTCTATGAAGGGAAGAAACGCATCTGTGTGTTTTGAGCAACATTGCAGCATCTAAATGCTTCTGTGTCTGACAGAATAGCGTATGTGTCCTTTAAGCGCGTCTATGAAGTATACATGCACGTCTGTGTTCAGGATTGAAAACTTTCATAATTCAACAAACAAGAACAGTCTGTTTCAGACTTATTGAGCTTCCTAGGTTATCTCTCTGGGGTTTTCATCTAGCATTCAACCTGTCTTTGGGTCTCACAAAGTCCATCATTGCTTTACACCTTACATTACATTCACATTTGTCTAAACTTGAGTCAAAAGGTCACTTGCTTGTCCTCATCTTATTTTGTCAACACACTACATACAACAACATTTTGCTAAGTGGTCCCTCGTCAAGGTCTATCACCTTTGGGTCTCATTTGGTCTTACTTAGAGTCAAGGTCAACCTACCTCATCAAGAGAAACTATCATCTCTTTGGAAGTCACACCTACTCTACTACATACATACTTGGTCTTACACTTTAGACATTGCAAGTACACCTCAGATTCATTTACATTCCATCCAAACTCTTGGTCTTCCATACTCTTTCCATTTTCATCTACTCTCACGCATCTTGGTTAATACCTAGTTCATGGTTGAAACCCGTCCCCAAAAATCTAGGAGAGAAGCTAAAGAGGCTCAAGAGTCCACAAACATGAGTTCCTATGAGTATGACAATGATATCTTTTTCAATTTTGATCATACTAGATTACCTGACATGGATGCCTATAGAAACATTCCAAATGTTGAGAACATGGACACTATAAACAACAATGATACACACAATGACAATATGGACAACTTTTCCGTACATTCAGCAGAAGTGGAAGACTCCATTATGGATCCTTGTTTCAATCGATTGGTTGAGGAAATATGAGGAGGGATAGACAATATTTCTTACAAATGATGGCACAAAGTGGAGCCAAGATACCTCATGATTTTGACATGTCTCAAATAATGGAAAATCGACCTTTGCAACAAACTCACTCCAACATGGATCAAAGGAGGCCTAATAGTGGAGGCAATAGAGGACCACATATGGTGCCTGAATCACCATCATCTTTGTTTCAAAAACTAGAGGTCCCATACACACATGGTCAAGCATATGATACTCACCTTCGCAGACCATTATGGAAGTCTTATGCAGAAAAATATACTCAATCACATACCAATGCTAAGGATCAACCACCAAAGCAATTGTATATCCAAAGGCATGCTCAAAATTTGGACACAAGAAAACACTGCGTCAAATTTGGGGGCAACACATTAAAACAAACTCATGACAGGCATGTAGAGTATAGTATACATGGACAAAGCAGATATTCCATTCCTCACCATGACTCTATACCAAGGGGTCCATATACGCAGCATCACTATAGACCTCCTCCTTATGAACATGTGTATGATCAATATCATCCATATATGCAGCATGCTCCTCCTCCACCCGGCGCCTCAGGCATGGGGTATGGTTCAAGAAGCCGGTCTCCACCTAAGAATAATTTGGAACAACAAATCAAGGACTTACAAAAGAAAATGGAGGACATAAATACATCAAAACCAACTTACACAATGAGAGACATATGTCCCTATCCATTTGACAAAAGCATTCCAATGCCTCCTTTTCCTACACACTTTGTGACACCTAAGTTTGATAAGTATAGAGGAAAAGGGGATCCTAAGGCACACATAAGACAATTTTTCACAGCTTGCATTGAGGTAGCAGCAGAAGAGACATATTTGATGAGATTATTCCCACAAAGATTAGGTGATCAAGCTATGGAATGGTTCTCCCAACTTCCACCTGGTATTAAGTCATGGGATGACTTAGCAGAGGCATTTATTCAACATTTCTCATACAACATAGAGATAGACATATCAGTCACTACTTTGTGCAACACCAAGCAAAAGGATGGAGAGTCTTTTTCATCATTTTTACAAAGATGGAGGAATCTAGCCAGTAGATGCTCTTGTGAAATTCCACAAAAACGAATGGTAGAAATGTTCACCCAAAATGTTAACAGAGACATTGGTTATGACCTAAGAAAAGCGTGTTTGTCCACCTTCAAGGACGTCATTGAAAAAAGCTTAGCGATAGAGAAGGTCCTAATTGAACAAGGAGTCATTAAGATATTCAAAGAAAACAAAGATGACTTTAATGGAAAAGACAAGCCAAGATTTTGGAATAAAAACAAGAACACAGTCAATGATGGTGTTGTGGATACCAATACAGTACGACCCAAGATCATTTTTTTTGGATCAAGCTCTACAAACAATCAAGTGAATACTCAAACAACTTCAAAGTCACGAAGGAAGTACACTCCATTGGGAGAACCACTTGAGTCAGTTTTCAAGAAACTAGTGGCAAACAAAGTAATCACTATTCCAGATTTTCCTCCATATGAGCCAAAGGTTAAACCAAATTAGTGGAATGATGATGAGTATTGTGAATTTCATAAGAGCAAGGGTCATAAAACAGGAAATTTTCATTGACTGAAGAACATCATACAAGATCTCATTGATAGAGGTGACATTGAGATTGAAGGACACTCATCCAATCAAGAACATGAAATGTTTAAGGAACCATTCCCAAAGCATGACAAGGGAAAGTCTAAAGCCACAGATGACCAAACCAAATATACCAGAGCATCTTATAACTATGATTCAACTATCAATCACATCTCGATGGACAATTATGTCTCTACCATTATCATCAAGGACAAAACGTCTGAGAATTCTACCCAAAGACCCAAGATTGTCCTAAAAGGCATTGGATCTTCTTCTGAACCTACCTCTGAATGTAATGTTACAACTCGTCAAGGTAAATTCACTTTGCAAGGTGCTCAAACCAAAAACACAACTTCCTCATCGACCAAGCCTGAGTATGACCTTGTAGAACAGTTAGGGAAGACACTCGCGCTCATCTCCATCCTTGAGCTCTTACGCATATCCCCCGCACATAAAGCCATTCTTGATAAAATCTTGAGAGACATTGTTGTTCCTACTGATTTGAACGTGGACCATTTTCAAGCCATGGTGGGATACCTTTCCATTCCACACTCCCTTACATTCACAGAAGCTGACGATGCCTCCGTAAGTCAGCAACATAATGCACCTTTACACATTGAAGCCTTCATACACAAACATCGAATAACACGAGTCCTGATAGATGGAGGAGTAGGTCTAAACATTTGTACATTGAGCACTATTAAACAATTGGGATATTCTGATAAAGCTGTGAATTCTACAAACAAAATTACCATCAAGGCATATGATGATGAGGAACGTTCATCCAAGGGCACAATCACCTTACCTCTCAGAGTTAGGCCAGTTATGAAGGATGTGGTTTATCGGGTCTTATACCTAGATCTCACATACAATATATTTCTAGGACGTCCTTGGAGTCATGAAATGAGGGCAGTCCCATCTACATACCACCAATGCATTAAGTTTCCTCACAATGGAGTTGAGATAACAGTTAATGTTGATCCTAATCCATTCATATATTGCAATAACTTGAGACCAAAAACTAAAACGATCATCCCAACTAATAGGGAAGTTGTTCCTTCTTCTGCATACATTGATCCTGAATCATTAAAACCTTCGACCTCAAAACAAGGTGAGCTTAAAGGCAAATTCCAGGACAAGGGCATGGGTGAATACACTTTGAATCAAACCATGTACTTACGACAAGTCATGAGTTCACCAAAAGAATATGGAAGACCACATCCTAATAAGCAGATATCTATTATTATACTCAAATGGGACCCTACTATCTTTCAAACATGGGGTGAACTAGAAGAGGAATACTTATACAAAATGCTTTACAAAGACCCTGAAAATGATACACAAGATCACATCAGCATACCATGTGAAAAGTATGGCAAAGGGTTCAAGATCCTACAAAAATTTGGGTATGATGGCAAAAGCCCTCTTAGCTTAAGAAAGGAAGGCATCATTGAACCTTTACAACCTGAATTGACATTCAAAAAGGAACGCTCGAAGGGACTTGGTTTCGTGACTTCCAAGGTCCACACTCAAAGGACAGAAGAAGCATTACAAATCAAAGCTGGCAAAATTCAACAAGAGAATTACTATTCCACAGACTCCAACGAATGGGAATGGGGTTTAGACAAATCCGCCAGTGACTACGAGCTTACTGAGACATTTAGAGAGCCAGATGAACCCACAGAAGAAGAGGAATTTTATGAAAAATTCAAAGTTGGTCAAGAAACAACCCCGGAGGATCCCATACAGTCCTTGCCTCTAGGTCCTAGGTTGAAATCACATAGAATGAGAACACCTGTCCCAGAATGCGCTTCTAGTGATGATAATTTGGATTTGTTCACGATCGAGACTGATGAGGAGAGTGCCAACAATGACCTTGATAACTACCTTGACATACCTGATTATAACTGCATCTTCACTCTTAGCCCTGCTAACTTTGAAGACATCAAAGGCCTTCCCCTTGTTCACCACCAACTTATTGACTGGGACCATGAAGGACCTGCACAGTTTGACACATTCCAAAATGATGAAGCTTTTATTGACTATCTTGGCATACGAGATGATCTTCCCCCTGGGGACCATAAAGCAGGATACACTATAGAACTCAATAGCATGGCATATTTTGGTGAGGGTGTCGGGCCTTCTAGTCGCAAAAATATAAAAATAAAAACAAACCAAGGATCTTATGGCGAAAACCACATGGTGGCACTATCTGACCCCAAAAAAGTAAAAAGAAAGAACGTATCTAAGGGCAAAAACCTTTATGAGGCACCTGAAGATGGAAGGCTCAACATTCTCCCAGCATCATATGAGGAAAAGTCATCCATGTTGGTAGAGGAGACTATCAAAACAAACATTGGCACAGAAGAAGTTCCACACAACATATTCCTAGCTCAATCTTTGACAGAGTCAGAAAGGTCAAAATTCATAGGTTTCTTCATAGAACGACAAATCAACTTTGCATGGTCATACGTTGATATACCTAGATTGGATCTGGATTTGGTAATGCATCATTTGACAGTTAAACCGGGGGCAAAACCAGTGAAACAGAAATTAAGAAAGATGCATACACAAGTCGCATTATTAGTCAAAGTAGAGCTTGAGAAATTATTGGATGTCGGATTCATACGCCCAATTGATTATCCCGAATGGATCTCCAACTTAGTGCCTATCAGTAAACCAGATTGTAGTATCAGAATATGTACAGATTTCAAAGACATCAACAAAGCTTGTCCTAAGGATGATTTTCCATTACCAAGTATTGACTTGATTGTCGATCTCACAACAGGTCATGCGATGTTATCTTTGATGGATGGATTCTCTGGTTACAATCAAATAAAAATCACATCCAAGGACCAACACAAAACAACATTCACTTGTCCTTGGGGAAATTTCTGTTGGAATGTCATGCCCTTTGGGCTAAAAAATGCAGGCGCTACATATCAAAGAGCCACGACTACTATCTTTCATGATCTCATGCATGTGACTGTGGAAGATTATGTTGACAACCTCTTGGGTAAATCAATAGACAAAGATACACATTTGGACATACTTTCAGTCATCTTTAATCGGTTGGAAAAGTATAAAGTAAGATTAAACCCCAAGAAATGTGTCTTTGGAGTAACCTCCGGGAAGCTCCTGGGATTCATTGTATCAAAAAGAGGAATCGAAGCCGATCCAGCAAAAGTCAAGGCCATCCTAGAGATGCAACCACCAAGAAATATCAGTCAACTTCGATCTTTGCAAGGGAGACTCCAGTCCATATGAAGATTCATAGCACAACTTGCAGATAAGTGTAATCCTTTTTAGCACTTGCTACATAAAAACATCAAATTCAAATGGGATGATAATTGTCAAGGAGCTTTCCAGACACTCAAAGATTATCTTTTGAATCCACTAGTTTTGATGCCACCAGTTCCAGACCAACCTCTATTACTATACATATCAGCTACTTCAACAACATTGGGGGCACTCTTAGCACAACAAATTGCTAAGGGCAAAGAAAAGGCAGTGTACTATATCAGTCGCACATTGGTGGGATATGAGCTAAACTACACACCAATTGAGTGTGCATTTCTCACTGTGGTCTTTGCTTCACAGAAATTATGACATTACATGCTAACTCATAAGACTAAGTTGGTTGCAAGGATAGATCCATTGAAATACCTTCTCAATAAAGCAACACTTACTGGGCAACTAGCCAAATGGGTGATGCTCCTGAGTGAATTCGACATCGAGTATGTGGACAGAAAAGCAATAAAAGGACAAGCTATGGCAGATCAGTTAGCAGATGCTCCCATGTTAGATGATGTTCCTCTAATTTCAGAATTTCCAGATGAATCCATTTTAACGGTGTCACATGCAAAGCCTTGGCAACTATACTTTGACGATTCATACACACAGCATGGGGTAGGAGTTGGCATCCTCTTCATAACTCCTCAAGGGGATTCTATACCAAAATCATATCGATTATCATTTCCCTGCACTAATAACATAGTGGAATATGAGGCATTAACAACTGGATTACGGATTATAGTTCAGTGGAAGATCCAGGAACTTCATGTTTTTGGGGACTCTCAACTTGTAATTCGTCAAGCAACTAATGACTACCAAACAAAGGACGATAAATTAATGCCTTACAAAAGAATGGTGGATGACCTGAAACAACATTTCATGAAGATAGACTTTGAGCAAATACCCAGAGAGCAGAATCAAGCTGCAGATGCCATGGCTACAATTGCTTCACTAATTGATCTACCACTGAATGAGACCCGCTATGAGTTCTTGGTGGATAACCTTTTGGTTCCCTCATATGAAATCACTCCTACTGAGATGATATGTGTTGTTCGTCTTGAGTCCCAGTTATATGGTTCCATTTTCGCATACCTTCGTGACAATATCCTACCTCCTAACCTATCCAATAACCAACGTCGCACTTTCATTCGCCAATCTTCTCGATATATCATTTTAGCCGATATCCTATACCGTCAAGGTCTAGATGGCACTCTTCTTAGATGTTTAGAAAGTGACGAAGCTCAGATTGCGTTACGTGAAGTACATGAAGGGATATGTGGTCCACATTCTAGTGGTCCTACCTTAGCCAAGAAACTCATTAGGAATGGATATTACTAGCCCAATATGGAAAAAGATTCATATTAGTTTGTCAAGAAATGTAAGCAGTGTCAACTTCATGGAGACCTCATCCATGCGCCACCGCAAGAACTTCAACCAATTGCGACTCCTTGGCCCTTTTGTCAGTGGGGACTCGATCTCATAGGCAAGATTCACCCTCCATCTTCCTACAGTGATAAATTCATCATCACTGCCACAGAGTATTTTACAAAATAGATCGAAGCCATGCCTCTCACACAAGTCACTGGAAAATAAATTGCTACATTCATTCTCAACTATATCATTTGTCGATCCGGTATTCCTGTTTCCATCATCACTGATAATGGGCGTCCCTTCAAAATTTAGGATGTTTGTGAACTCTGTGACCACTTCCATATTACCCATCATTTTTCCACACCTTATTATCCCCAAGGTAACGGTCAAGCTGAGGCGTCTAATAAAACAATCCGTAAAATCTTGAAAAAGACAGTCGACGACGCTAGCCGTAATTGGCATATCCAGCTTAATCCCGCACTTTGGGCTTACCGCACAAGCGTCTGCACACCTACAGGAGCTACACACTATTCACTTGTCTACGACACTGAAGCTATCTTGCCTATTGAGGTCAAGTTACCCTCTTTATGAGTCTCTTTGCAAAACATTATCAATGATGAAGACTACAGGGTCTCTCGCTTACAAGAACTTGAATTATTGGATGAATGAAGACAAACTGCTTTTCATCATCTCAAGGCTTATCAACAATGAATGAGTCGCAACTACAATATAAAGTGAAGCCTCGCACATTTGAGGTAGGTGACTTGGTTCTCAGAAAAAATCCTAAAAATCAGCAAGACAGAGAGAAGAAGGGCAAGTTTGAACCGAACTGACTTGGTCCCTACATTATCACAGCAGCTTATGGATCTGGTGCATATCAACTCTCAACTACAGAGGGTGAACCTTTGGAGGATCCTATCAACAGCATGCATCTTCGTCGGTTTTACACATAGTTCTTCAGAGTATCCCAATTCAAAAATACAAAAAAATCATAAAAATTCAAAAAATTCAAAAAAAAAAAAAAAGTAAAGAAAAACATTTTCGTCCAACGGTGAAAACCACTTTGGTGGTGCCCTAGGCAAGTACCATGGTGAAAACTGGATCACCAGCACCATGCGTAGAGATATTGCTCCTTCCTCCTTCAGGATTCTCTTTCATCACTTCACTTTGCACACACTCACAACCTATTCATCCACAACAAACTTACCCATTCCCATCATGGCTTGTTATTGATCTACCTAAGATTGGTTAGCCATTCATAATAAGCATTCCTATTCACCCCTTTTTGTCCATAATAAATCAGCTCTTATCTGTGGCTAAGGCAAATCCTACGTCTAGTAATGGGTGTGGAACTGAGAGCATCACACTTTTCGAGGAGTACAGTTTCTTCCACTTCTCTTCAGTCTATCCGTGCACAATCCGCAATAAAGCAACATCTGCATCGCTGATCCACAATAAAGTTTTGCTTTCTCCGCAATAAAGTATCAGTTTCATGGATTCAACCAGTTTCAGATGAGACACAATAGTAACAATGGGCTTCAACAAATCAAATCTTTCAACAGACTTAGACAATATTATGGTTCAGTGCTATCTATCCTTTTTGTGAAAGTAAACATTGTGACCACAATCAAATAAGACTTATACAAGTGACAAGAGACACTAAAATTGAGGACTACAGTGGATGTTGGTGTCGATTCTTGGTGTTATTTTGATTTTATCTTTTGGTGACATGTCTTTTAGATTTTCCAGGATGTCTCTGACTAGAGATTCTATCTCCAGGATGTCTTTGACTAGAAAGGCGAGGATGGGGTATCGTCACCTATTTTCTTTCGTTGTTTGTGGATTGTCTCCTAGTAATGCTATGACTTGTCCAAGGATATGAGGACACTGAGAGTCTAGTGTGAACTGGGGCATTCCTTGTTTGCGACTGTCTTATCTCCATGCAAACAGGTACAATGACTTTCTGGGTCGAACATATGCCTCGATTGTCATAACCTACTTGTCATAATAAAGCTCAATGATGATAACACACAAGAATCTCTCTCACTTCCATATCTTATATCTTCCATTCCCCTTTCTTGATTGACTTCCATTGTCCTTCTTGAGTACCTGTAGCCTGCTATCACACGACTGAGTATAATGACACACCAAAAAAATATTTGCATTTCATGTAGTTGCACCTGCATTACCACATATTAAGCATTTCATACATACATATAGATATCACAATTGTATCACATCATGCACACAACACATATTAGTACATTTTACATTTAAATCATGTAAATAATCATTTGCATTATCATATTCATTGGCATTTCATACATTTACATTCACATATGCATAACATATTAAAAACATAAAAGAAAAAAAAATTACATTTCATCATGTACATATTTGCATCCATATCATAACTATCACATAGAAACATACATCATGAAACATCTCATCACATAGAAACATACATCATAGGAACATAAGAATCACATAGGTACACACGCATATAGCTGCCCACAAAGATGAATCATCTCATATATATATATATATATATAATCAAAAGTGTCATGATATAATGATGTCAAAATCATATGGCTACAACCACCCGAAGGTGTCTACATCATAATACAAAATGGTACAAAACTGATACATAGGGAGCCCTCTATGGCTATGATGAACTCCCTCCCTCAGAGCCACCTGGCCTCGACGGAGTCTGAGCCCTAGAAGGACCCACCCCAGGATCATCTCTCATGCCCCCTCTATCTGGTGGTGGCAGCGGACCCATAACCCCACCGCTGGACGACTATCTCCTCTGACTCCCTCCAGTAGTCGTCGTTGTCCGCGATGGTCTGCAGAAGCTCCTCGCCCGCTGCTCTGGTGGCACTGCCCCGTAGTATAGGTCTCGCTAATAACCTATCTCCTCCCTTGCCCGCAGAACATAGGCGTATCCAGCCCCTGTGTCCTATGTTGCCTGCCTCCCAGCCCTCAGTGTTGTCTCAGCCTTAGTATAGCGCTGGATAGCCTGATCCCGCTCCCGCTCAGTATCCCTTAGCTGTCTCCTGAGCCTAGTTGTCTCCCTCTCCAAATCCTGGATCTCATCTTCCTGTCCCTAGCAGATCTCCCTCAGCTCAAATAGCTCATCCTCCTCCTCGGCCCCCTGTGCTTGTGGCTCTGCCTATGGCTCCCCCTGTACTGGTGGTTGTGCCTGTGCCTGTGCCTGTGCCTCTTCCTGTACCTGTACCTGCCTCTATCCCTGTCCCTGCACCTGTCTAGGACCCTATGTTGCTAGCACTTGTAGTGGAAATCCACTGCGACCCCTCACCACCTGAGCCATCATCATCCTCATCTCCCCCACCATCTCCATCTATTTGCTCCCCTGGGTCTGTCAGTCGTGGAAATGGATGCTCATCCCAATATGCAGTGTACTCTGCATCCATACCTGCATCCTCAATCTCAGGCCACATATCCCATGGCATGGGCACCATCTCTACCAGCTGCATCACGACCCGATCATATGATAACAGTGGCCCAAAGTATGCCTGGTCTCGCACTGTCCACGCATACATACCAGAACCCCGTGGCATCCGCTAGATCCTGCCAAACTGCCTGCATACCCTGTCCACTAACTGCCTCTCCAGTACATAGGGCGTCCGCCCAATCAGATATCTGCTCCTAAAGGTATAGGGTAGATCCACTGCATCATCCTCCCACTGCTCGCACTCATGGTACAACCTCCATATCACAGTGTCAATCTCATCGATCACTAGACGCTAGTGCTCCAACCTGCCAATCCGTGGTTGTGAGGCAATCATATCATATAGATGAACAAAACTGTGTCCATGACCCCGACCTCTAAAATGTATCGGTCGTGTGACTGGCATATGCTCATATGCCCAAACCTGCAACAATGTAACTCTGCAGCCCAATCCTACAGATCCATGATAAACAAATTCATGAAGCTCATAGTACAAGTGTGCCAGCACGCATGGTCCCCAGGCATATCTGGTATGCTGTGTAACCAGTGTCTCCAAGGTGCTCCCGCAGCCCACAGCCAACCCCCATGTCGCCCTGTCTGGACACAGGAACCCACTAATCACTCCTCCTAGCACTGCTGGTAGTGCCAGTCTTGTTGTTGTCATCGTGTCCCATGCCACGTGTCCAGCCCTCATCTCCAATCCCGGAAGACTCGTCTCAATGCCTCCATGTCTCCATCTCGATCGTAGGGTATCAGCTCCCCATCGATCGGTATCTATAGTATCCTGTACACATTCTCTAAGGTGACTGTCATCTCACCCATCGGCAAATGAAATGTGCATTTCTCAGAGTGCCATCTCTTAGCCAGCGCAGTCAACAAACCCATGTTCGCCTAAAACTCAGGCACATACAGAATGTATCTCAGACCCATAACCTCAATGGCAGCCCTGTCCTCGAATGTCAGCTCTGGTTGTAACCTTTGAGTCAATCAGAATCTCTCTTGTGACTCCAGCATAGGCAAGTACTCCTGCAGTCAAGCAAAGCAATCATGTCAGTCAAAGTGACACTCACTGCTCATCACAAAGTGTTGCTTCTATCCTAGTGACACTCACTGTTCATCACAAAGTGTTACTATCTATCCTAGTGATCACTGTTCATCACAAAGTGTTGCTTCTATCCTAGTGGTACTCCCTGTTCATCACAAAGTACTACGTGTTTTGCACTCCCTGTTCATCACAAAGTGTTGCTCATATTTGCACTCCCTGTTCATCACAAAGTGTTGCTCCTATTGGCACTCCCTGTTCATCGCAAAGTACTATGTCTTGGTACTCATTGTTCAGCACAAAGTGCCTCGATCCATCCTATCCTAGGGCCTCTGCTTGAGTGTATCCTCTTGAGTAGTTTCATAATTGGCAACGTATGTTCTATCAAAGAATTGTCAATCCTAGCCCTATCTGCTATCCTAGTCTTCTCTAGAGGACCTGCTTGAGTGTATCCTCTCAGCAGCTTATCCAATCGACAGCGTATGTTAATCACAGAACTATCGATTTGACCTTGAAGACATAAACACGCCTTCATGACATAAACGCGCTTACAGACTGCACAAACTCTCCTGCTCTGCACAGATGTGCCTGAAATACATAGACGTGCCTATGCTCTGCACAGATGCGTCTGTCCTGCACAGACGTGCCCACATTTTACAAACGCGCCTGCACAACACAAACACGCTCGCATCTGGCATAGACGCTTTTCCCAGCATAGACGCGTCTGGCACAAACGTAGACGCACCTACATGTTTTTGACATTATCCTAAAGCGCATTTATTGCACTACCTAGCATGCATTAATGACAACAATTAATGTGACAAAGTACAAGGAGGTTTTTTGGTACTTACAGGCTCTCCTGCATCTGCTAGCCTCTAATATCGGCGAACGCGATCGAATCTATGCACCAATGCCATCGCTGCTGACTGTTGCTGCTCAATTCTCTCTCTGCACTCTGATTTCTTGGATGTGTGGATGACAATGAGGATGTGTTCTCTCATGGTCTATCTTATAGACTACCCTAGCCCTAGCCCTAGCCCTAGTCGTTCCCCAAGTCAGTCTTCTTTATTCCGTGACTCTGTCACTTTATCCGGTCAATCCATTCTAGCCTTCCTTTCTTATCGAGAGATTGTCTGTGATCTTTTTCAGAGATTTTTATCCAATCTCTTGAGGGGGCATATCATTCCCATCTTGGGGCAACTTTGTATCAGTTCATCTTATCTTCTTTGAAACAACGCGACAAGCTGCACTGTCTCAAAGAGGGGCGAAATGTAGACACCTAAAATTGTCATGTCTAATTAAATAAATATCTTTATTTATTTAATTATCTAAGCCTAATTCTTCTATTAATTGAATAAATCTTTATTTATTTAATTAATTCATTTATCCTCTTCTAGCCTTATTTCTCATTTAAATAAATACATTTATTTATTTAAATTGTCATTTTCCTAAATTAAATAAATATCTTATTTATTTAATTGATCCCACTTCTACTATTAATTAAATAAATCTTTATTTATTTAATTAATTCATTAACCTTTTCTACCTATGACACATGTCATTCATCTCTTAATTCCTACACTACCTACCCTCTCATTATTTTCTTATTTTCTCTACCTACCCTTTAATCATAGCCGACCATTTATCTTTTACACCTCTCAATCTTATCCCTCCATTTCTTATGGTGTCTTCTATATAAGGAGATGCTTCCTTCATTATCAAACCCTAACTAACTCAATTGCGCACTCGACTACACTACGCTTTTGAACTTGCATATGCGATCCTACTTGCAACCACATTTACGTTCTTTGTTAAGCTCTTGTGCACATAAAATCTAACAGCAACTATATCAAGCAAGATCAATGGAGATAGGAAGAATGGAGATCCAAACCCTATTGGACATGTGATGATATAATCTTTGTGATTTCATTTGATTTGCATTGTCTTAGGTAATCTTCATATGTTATGGTGGATCTTTGTTGTTGTTAGGCTAGGGTTTTGTGGTTGAATTCATTTAGTCTTTCAATATTATTGTTGTTTCCACTTTCACCATAAATAGTAATAAAGAATACACACATGTAAGGATGGATAGCATATGACTCTCACAATCAAAAGAAATGGAGATAAATTCCGACATGCAAAGAAAGATCTTCAAGTTGTAAAGATAGTTCCAAGCACGAAATCATGGATTTACATCACTACAAAGTGAACCAGATGCAACACGCAAGATTAATATGGAAGTTGAATTGAATGACACAAATTCAACAATGATGATTCTGGACTTCTCTCTATATGATGTTGTAAATGGTTCTACTTTTTAAAGTTTATATGTTAATGGATCAGAGTCTCCTTGTCATGATAGAAACACTTGTACATGTGAGGATTTCAAATGTGTTTTGCAAAGTTATTACCAATAGGATGTGGATCCCAACATTGCAAGTTGGAGTCAAATGCATCAGAGAAAGTAGATTTGGATTCTCATTTGTATGATGTTTTTCAAAGGATTTTACATTTCAAAATCCAGATGTTACAAGGTCCCCTTGACATAATAAAAGACTTGTACACATTAAGGATTTTAGAGTTTCTTTCATAAAGTCACGATCACTTGAAGGAAGTGTATCTCAACAATGCAATTTAGATGCAACTGACAACATAAATGTGGTTCTATTTGATGCTAAATCAAAGGATTTTACTTTTCAAAGTTTAAATCTTAGTAGCATGATAGTCTTTATCTTGTGCATAAACAAGTGATATGTATAGCAAGAATGGTTTGAGTAAGGTAGAATTAGTGTCAAGATTGAAACACAATCTTGTAAAGAGCATCAACGTATAGTCCACAAAGGATAACCTTGTGAAGAGCATAGCCCTAAATTTTAAATAAGTGTAATAGATATGTGACAAACTTAAGATAAGATAAGAGGACAATTATGACTCTGTATTTCGAAAGGACATACACAGTAGGTAAGTTTTATGAATAAGATATATCAAATAAAACTTATTGATCTTTGTGAGAAGAAGATTTCCCTATCCATGGTGGGCCCCTATTGTAGGGGCCATATATTGGCAAAAGACCAAAACCCCTATGAATAACATAATTAATAGCCATCAAAGAAATATGGAGGCACCTAGAGAACAAAGATATCATGGAAAAATAATGAGGACATTACACAATTGGTTTAAAAGGCATGTGTGATGATACCTTCATGTTATGAAAAATAAATGATTGAAGGTCACAAAAAGAACCTCGTCATTAAGTCAATCAGTGACATGACAAATTTGAGCAAAGGATAGTCCTTGGTGAATAGATAAAGAAAAAGGTGTTCAAAGAAGATAATGCCAATCATGTTGTTGAGGAGAATAATTGTTCAAGCATAGAAGTCATGAAGAAAAGCATTAAAAAAGCACTCACAAGAAATATAAAAAATTAATCACATAAAAAATAGTCTTGTGAATCCATGAGCGCTAAGATACCAATATGCCAGTGTTTAAAGGATGTGTATGGTCAATGAAAGATTTTGTTCAAGCATAATGGATAGAAGTTGTAAGTAGCCCAAGACATAGTAGATAGTCCAAGCCAAAGTACATCAAGGAGTGACAATGAAGTAATCTTCTCATCCAAGTCAAAACAGGGTGCTCAAAGAGGTCAAAGATAGTCACGAATGCATGTATTAGTAATATTGAGACAAATTGAGGAGATATAGTAGGGCATGTAGCATAAATTTTCACACAAGTCATGGGCATACACTAGAACAGGAACATTAAAAAATTCTCATCATAAAATTTTATTATGATTGTTATCACTGAAAAAACATGAAAAAGGTTGTGGTAGAAAATGTAATGCACTCCCCTCTTGTGTTTATCTTGATTGTTGTTAATGTCAAATATTTCATTGATGAAAACCCTCACAAGATCATATATTACTCTGGTGAGATGTAAGTGATGGTCAAATAGACTATTTAGAGACATAGTTTATAATGCAAGTGTACATGGATGGAAGACCAATATTCATAAGTGTTCACACCCATTGAGAGATGACAACCACAAATGCAAAAGGATGAAAAAATTAAGAGAGCCAAATAAAAGTGTGACAACGTCATGACATATGACAGTAGCAAGAGACATAAATCAATCACAAATAGATAAATATGGTAAACTTTAAATTGATCTAATATCAAGGATTTGACAAAGCCATGACTATTTAAGAAGGAAAAACTTGAAGACTGATGAGACATACCTATGATGGCTTACAACAATGGATAGTACCACAAATGCAAGAGGACAACAAAATAAAAAGATCCAGATAAAAATGTGACATCTCATACAGTGGCAAGAGGATCTACCTATTGAAAGTGATAGTTCTGATACTTAATGTAAGTACAGATCCAATAGCCAACAAGATGAGAGGGGGGGGGGTGAATCATACAAACTTAATCATTCATAAAAACATCAGATTCAACCTCGGTAACATATATAGCAATCATATAACCAAAACTGTCAAACATGCAAACTCAAAAGCATATGAACAATATAAACCTCATAACACCAGATTCAACGTGGAAACCCAAATAGAGAAAAACCACTATGGAATTTCAAACCCACTAAGAAATATACTCTTCTAGAGTATGCTCGGTTAAAAGCAAATCATGTTAAAGATTACAAACACATTGCTAGATGTGACTCGGTTAAGGGATTTCCCTCAGATCTGTTAGGATCTTCACCTTGTTAAAGGATTTCAAACACTCAATAAGAATGTCACCTTGCTAGAGGATTTACATATAAGACTGTTAAGTCCACTCGGTTAAGAGATTTTTTGCTACTTCTCAAAATAACAGTAATAAAAATATGTCTGCAACTTCACATCTAAAAATGCTAAAGCAGATTCCTATTTGTTCAATACAATTTAGACATAGAACTAATCTTGTCTATCTGTTGGGCATCTATACTTTGTTATCAAAACAGGTCTTCAAGCTTCCGTGCTCGGTAATCACTATGTAGCATCCATGTGCATACACTTGCCTACATACATTGTTTATCAACAGTTTCCTATTTATAAACAATCTTCTAACCGCTTAATCTCCTTGATCATATTTCCCATGATCAATCATAGCCATCAGATCTTCAATCTTGTCCAGGTTTAATGTATTGTTCGATCTGAAAACGTTTTACCCTGCCTTGTAACTTGCATTTTCACCTTGGAACTTGTGTTAGGGTATTGCGGTTCAATCTGAGCTGTAGATCTTCCTGTCAATCTTTCTTTACCATAGATTCTTTAACAATCTTCATACATGGCTTACCAATCATTTAATTCACTCCAGCTCATCAGCTTCCTTCATTAAATATCACATGTAAACATTTAATGCATTCTGTTATAGCTCGGTTGTAACTCGATAAATACTAAACTTCACTCGGTAGACATTCTGCCTTCATTAACTGATAGCAATAACCTTAGGGTTTACTGACTAGGTTCCTTAGGGTTTACCGACTAGGTTCTTTGCTCGGTAACATCGTGTATTATTAACCTTTCAAACAATAGCATATGTAGGATATCAAAACAATCTAAACATCATGATCTCATCATTGTCTGACTCGGTAATAGTTGCCCATTGAATAACTTATCCCCTCATTCATCATATTCTTTCTGTGTCTTTTACTGACATCTTTATACTCATCAAATCATACTTCTTAAGATATGGCAACATCATACTAAATTAGAAAATCAATTTCTTGACATCAATGACAAAATAATAATATTAAGACAGTAATCATCCTTAATCAGTTATATCCATAGTCATTAACAACCTTCTCAATATCCTTATTGAAATGCCAACAATCTCTCATTGTAATTGGAATGCCAACCTTCTTCTTGTCTGTTATAATGCAATATTTCCAACAATCTCCCCCTTTGGCATTGATGGAAAAACCAATTGATTTGACCTTGATAGATTCGGATTGCTGTGATTCTGAAATGCTGAAATGCTCTCCCCCATACATTAGACTTCTCCTGTTTTCTCAATCTTCTTTCCAATCTATAGTCTGCTCTTCTTATGTATTCTCCCCCTTGCATAGGTATTCTCCCCCTTTGACAAAAATGCCAAAAAAGAAAAGAACTAAAACATAATTTGTTTATGTAAGAAGTTATTTCCTGTTGTTGTGTATTAACTAAGTCTCGGTCAGAGCATTTGTCTTCAATTCCTGTTCCCTGTTTATTGTTTCCTGCACACCTTTAGAAAACCTCCTAAAGTGTGTAAATCAGCATCAATTCCTAAAAGATATTCTGTAGAGTCATCGAATTGATGCTTTCACCGAACTTGGTCAATGAATGGAAGATAGGGGTAGGACCCCTAACTGACTTCTGAGATACTCAAAAGTGTCCTTTAGCAGTGGCTTGGTGAAGATGTCTGCAATTTGTTCCTTTGTGCTAACATATTCCAACACCACTTTCTTCTCTTGAACTTCTTCTCTAAGATAATGATATTTGATAGAGATGTGCTTTGTCTTAGAGTGCATAACAAGATCCTTTGAAATGTTAATGGCACTAGTGTTATCACAGAATATAGTTACTGGCTCGGTAACTTGCTCATTTATACCTTCCAACAGTTGTTTGATCCATGCTATATTGGTGCAATTCAGTGCTACAACAACATATTCAGCTTTTGTTGTTGACTGAGAAACACATCCTTGTTTCTTGCCAAGCCAACTCACTAGTCTTTCTACTAAAAAGAAAGCTCCTCCACTTGTGCTTTTCTTGTCATCAATGTTGCCTGCCCAATCAGCATCAATATAAACTTTTAAATCAAACTCATTTCCTTTCTGATATACTAAACCATAATCTTCAGTGCCTTTTAAGTATCTGAAAATTCTTTTGATTGTCGTCATGTGTGTTTCCTTAGGATCTGCAGAAAATCTTGCAACAATACCTACTGCATGTGCTATATCTGGCCTACTGTGAACAACATATTGCAACTTTCCAATCATAGATCGGTAAAGCGTCTCATCAACAGATGCAGATTCATCATTCTTTGATAGTTTACAGTTAGTAGTCATAGGAGTACTTACTGGTTTTGAATCCTCCATTCCAAATTTCTTCAAGATTTCCTTTATGTACTTGGATTGGGTAATGAAAATCTCATCTTTCATTTGCAGTATCTGTAGACCTATAAAATATTTTATCTCACCGATTAATGACATCTCAAATTCTTTACTCATTTCATTTCCAAAGTTCTTGCATAGAGAGTCATTTCCACTAAAGATAATATCATCAACAAAAATGGCTGAGATTAGTATTCCATTTTCATCATTCTTCATGTACATGTTGTTGTTCTCACTTGTCCTTATAAAGCCAATCTTAATCAAATAAGAGTGCAATCTCTCATACCATGCTCTAGGTCCTTGTTTCAGACCATATAAAGCTTTGTTCAATTTACATACCTGATCATTATTTTCTCCTTCAACAAATCCTCCAGGTTGTTTAATGAAAACTTCTTCTTCTAATATACCATTCAGAAATGCAGATTTGGCATCCATTTGATATACCTTGAAATTCTTGTAAGCAGCATATGCCAACAATGTTCTTACTCCTTCAAGTCTTGCCATAGGTGCAAAAGTCTCACCACAATCAATTCCTTCTTCTTGGGCATAACCTTTGTAAACTAGTCTTGCTTTATTCCGAATGACCTCACCTTTTTCATTTAGCTTGTTTCTGAAGATCCACTTTGTACCGATTACATTTTTGTCCTTCGGTCTTGGGACCAGTGTCCATGTGTCATTCTTCTTGATTTGATCAATCTCTTCTGTCATAGCATTTAGCCAATCTTCACTGTTAAATGCCTCTTTCACTATTCTCGGTTCAAATTCAGATATCAAACATGTTTTATGTCTCAATTTGTTCCTTTTCATCACTGGATCATCCTTATCTCCTATAATCTAACTTGGTGCATGATGTCTTCTGACATACTTGGCTAATACAGGCTCGGTAGGCTCTATATGATCTTCTTCATCACTCGGTAACTGGATATTTTCTTCATTTTCTTCAACAGTTATCTCGGTAGGACTTCTCGGTTGCACATAGATAAATCCTTCATAATCTTCTGGTTCTTTGGAGTTTCCTTCATCATTTCTTTTTGCAAATTCATCAATTTTCACATTTGCACTTTCTACTATTTTGTTAGATGATTTGATCAGACATTTAAATGCTTTGCTTCTAGAAGAATAACCTAGAAACATTCCTTCTTCACTTTTCTGATCAAACTTGCCATTTCTATCATCTTTATGAACATAGCATCTACTCCCAAAGATTTTAAAATAACTTACATTAGGTTTCTTGTCATACCAGATTTCATAAGGTGTCTTCAAAGTACCTTTCTTCAATTGAACTCGGTTCAAGGTGTAAACAGTTGTGCTTATTGCTTCTCTCCAAAATGTTTGTGGAACTTTCTTTTCAATCATCAAGGTTCTGGCACAATCCACAATAGATTTGTTCCTTCTCTTAGCTATCCCATTCTGCTGTGGAGTTCTCGATGTAGAGACTTGTCTTTTTATACCATGATCATTGCAAAATAAATTGAACTCGTCAGATGTAAACTCTCCTCCTCTATCTGATCTGAGACATTTTAGTTGTCTTCCTGTTTCATTTTCAACTCTAGCCTTGTACCATTTAAACATTTGGAAAGCTTCTGATTTTTCTTTTAAAAACATTACTGACATCATCCTTGAGTAATCATCCACAAATAATATGAAATATTTATCACCATAATAACTCTGAACTTTCATAGGACCACAAAGATCAGTATGCACAAGATCTAAAATTCCCTTAGAAGTGTAGGACTTACTTGTAAAGCTTGATCTTGTCATCTTACCCATTTGGCATCCTCGGCACATAGCATTCTCAGGTTTTTCAAGACTCGGTAGACCTCTTACTCGGTGCTTCTTACTTATTTTGATCAGATTATCAAAATTAACATGACAAAACCTTTTATGCCATAACCAGGTATCATCTATCCTTGCATATAGACATTTATTCCAAGTTGAGTCAAGATGAAATATATTACCTCTTGTTTGTGTCCCGATAGCAGCTAACTTTCCATGCTTGTCATGAACTTTGACAATTCCTTTTTCAAACTCTATTCGGTAACCTGTGTTGTTTAGTTGTGCTACACTCAACAAATTGTATTTCAAACCTTCAACCCAATAAACATCATTACATTTATCATTGTCAAGAAGTGTTATGGATCCTTTACCTCTTACCGAACATGGTGCATCATTACCAAATCTTACATAGCTTCCATCATAATCATCTAATTTAATAAACTTGTGTTTATCACCTGTCATGTGATGTGAGCAACCACTATCTATGATCCAAGAATCATTGGTATTTATATGAGATATTAAAGCTTTTTCTTCATACCTTTCTTCATCTGATCCATCTTTAATAGCCACATAAACAACTTCCTCTATATCAGTTTCATCTGATTTATCATCATTAGATTCCTCATCAGCTATTAGGCATGTCTTTTTATCTCTTCTCCTGAAGTCTCGGTGTCCTCTGTAATGATTATCTTTCTGTCTGTCATCTCGGTAATCTCTCTTTTCACTAGATTCTTTGAAAGGACAGTTAGAAGCCATACGTCCTATCTTATCACAATTGAAACATTTTAAAGGTAGCTTTCCTTTATACTTACCTTTTCCTCTCAGTAGCCTTCTGGCTAATAGTGCTTCAAACTCTTCTTGCTTTCTGATTTCCTCATACAGTTTGTGTACCTCCTCCATGTTTTTGCGAAATCTTTCACTTGCTCCACTGTGATTCCCTTCAGAGTACTTATACTTTCTATCATTGTAATCATCAGTTTCGTCAATATGAAAAGAACTGAATGTAGATTCAACTTTATTTACCGATGACCCACTATTATGAAAGTTACTTAACTTAAATGCATGTAGCTTACCAATAGTAGCATCTAAAGAAACTGGCATATTGGGTACAGACCTCAATTCATTGATTGCAGAGACTCGGATTGCAGAGACTGGTAGAAGGGATCTTAACAACTTACTTGTTACATCCTTTTCTTCAATAGTTCCTCCTGCTCCTTTGATTTGATTTACAATCTCCTTTAGTCTTGTACCATACTGGGTTATGTTCTGACCTTCATTCATCCTCATAGATTCAAGTTGTCCTCTTGAACTATCCACTTTTGCTCTTTGAACATGTTCATCTCCTCCATATACATATATGAGCTTAGTCTGCATTGCCTTTGCATCATTGCAGCCTTCTAGATCATTAAACTTTGAGTCGGTCAATGCAGATGTTATTTCAATCATTGCTTGAATATGTTCTTGCTTTGCCTTTATCTCTTCCATTGTCAATGGATAGGTGCTCGGTGTGATGAAATCATTCTCTAGATAATAGACAACATATTCTCCAATTCCTGATAGATGCAGCTTCATCCTTTTCTGCCATGTAGAGAAACTTGACTTATTCAGCTTCGGTGCATCCCTCTTATACATCTTTGGATCTTTAACTCAAGTGCCTTTAAACTTTCCTTTCGGAGTCCAATGCTCTGATAACAATTGATAGTTATGATACTTAATGTAAGTACAGATCCAATAGCCAACAAGATGAGAGGGGGGGGCGAATCATACAAGCTTAATCATTCATAAAAACATCAGATTCAACCTCGATAACATATATAGCAGTCATATAACCAAAACTGTCAAACATGCAAACTCAAAAGCATATGAACAATATAAACCTCATAATACCAGATTTAACGTGGAAACCCAAATAGAGAAAAACCATTGTGGGATTTCGGACCCACTAAGAAATATACTCTTCTAGAGTATGCTCGGTTAAAAGCAAATCCTGTTAAAGATTACAAACACATTGCTAGATGTGACTCGGTTAAGGGATTTCCCTCAGATCTGTTAGGATCTTCACCTTGTTAAAGGATTTCAAACACTCAATAAGAATGTCACCTTGCTAGAGGATTTACATATAAGACTGTTAAGTCCACTCAGTTAAGAGATTTTCTGCTACTTCTCAAAATAACAGTAATAAAAATATGTCTGCAACTTCACATCTAAAAATGCTAAAGCAGATTCCTATTTGTTCAATACAATTTAGACATAGAACTGATCTTGTCTTTCTGTTGGGCATCTATACTCTGTTATCAAAACAAGTCTTCAAGCTTCTGTGCTCGGTAATCACTATGTAGCATCCCTGTGCATACACTTGCCTGCATACATTGTTTATCAATAGTTTCCTATTTATAAACAATCTTCTAACCGCTTAATCTTCTTGATCACATTTCCCATGATCAATCATAGCCATCAGATCTTCAATCTTGTCCAGGTTTAATGTATCCTTCGATCTGAAAATGTTTTACCCCACCTTGGAACTTGCATTTTCACCTTGGAACTTGTGTTAGGGTATTGCGGTTCAATATGAGCTGTAGATCTTCCTGTCGATCTTTCTTTACCATAGATTCTTTAACAATCTTCATACACGACTTACCAATCATTTAATTCTCTCCAGCTCATCAGCTACCTTCATTAAATATCACATGTAAACATTTAATGCATTCTGTTATAGCTCGGTTGTAACTCGGTAAATACTAAACTTCACTCAGTAGACATTATGCCTTCATTAACCGATAGTGATAACCTTAGGGTTTACCGACTAGGTTCCTTAGAGTTTACCGACTAGGTTCTTTGCTCGGTAACATAGTGTAGTATTAACCTTTCAAACAATAGCATATGTAGGATATCAAAACAATCTAAACATCATGATCTCATCATTGTCTGACTCGGTAATAGTTGCCCATTGAATAACTTATCCCCTCATTCATCATATTCTTTCTGTGTCTTTTACCGACATCTTTATACTCATCAAATCATACTTCTTAAGATATGGCAACATCATACTAAATTAGAAAATCAATTTCTTGACATCAATGACAAAATAATAATATTAAGACAGTAATCATCCTTAATCAGTTATATCCATAGTCATTAACAACCTTCTCAATATCCTTATTGAAATGCCAACAATCTCTCATTGTAATTGGAATGCCAACCTTCTTCTTGTCTGTTATAATGCAATATTGCCAACAGAAAGAATTCAACACAATGAGGAAACAACAAAATAGGTTAGGCACAGTCAAGTCCTCAAGAGTTGTGGTAAGAAGGATGTTTTTAGTGATCAACTTCACATGCACAATGAATAAAATGTTGAGACGAGCATGATGGAAGCTACATAACATATTGCATAGAGATAAAATGCAAGATAATGGGATACTAAGCAAAGGTCAAACAAGAGATGATAAATATGATAACCCCAAGCTAAGAGAAATTGGCACTTTGAAATTCATTGATAAGTCTAAAGTTGCAAGATAGACATGAAGACAAACTGGGTCAAATGCCAAACTTGATAGTGATATCTATTAGGATGAGTGTTTTATTGTATGATAGATATTTAAAAGAGAACCAGTAGTAGCATATTTGTGTACACATAGAGGCTACAACATAATGGTTGAAACCTAGTTATATATAATTTTTAAGCATAAAATTTAATAATTTATGATCATTTCAAAGAACAAATAACCCCAAAAGTAAGCATGAATTTATTAGTAATGGAATTAGATTCCAAAAATAAGTAGGAATATAATATTAATAGTGAATATAATTATTATGTGACGCATATTACTAACCTTAGGCAATTAGGCTCTAATAATTCATCTTGTACTCACAAAATAATTCAATTAAAATTTTAATAAAATAATCCTTAGGTGATTTAAATAGTATTGAACTAGTTGCCCATATATAACTAACCCCTTGAACATAGATATACCTTCTACTCATCGATTATGTAGCCCACATTATAGTTCTCATGGATTGCTATTTTTCATCGAGTATAAAATTGGATAGATCAATATATCAAATTTAATTATATGGGGAAAAATATTTATTACTCTTATTATTAAAGTTTAAATATGATAAAGTGTATTTATAATTTAGATACAAATGCACAAAATGATTATTTATCAATGCTAACTAGCTAAAGACATAAGCACATTAATAATTCTATCATTAATGTATAAATTGGCATCCAAAAATATGAATATGATAAAAAAAATAGCATCATTAAAGAATTTAGATATATCAACTCCATCTCATTTATAAATATAAATATTTTTTAATAATAACAAGCCTAGTACTTATTGAATCACAACACTTGGAAACATTACTCTCACCTTGGGAACATTTCAGTGGCATTATCCCTCATAGCTATAGAACACTTTGAAGAATCTATGTGAAAACACACAATGTGCCTAATTGTACCATGCATGTACTCACTTTGATTAATGTGGCTACTCCCACCAAAGCTTTGGCTAGAAAAACCTCAAGTGTACTGTGTACCCTCAGTTGGATAAGTCTATGTGCCCATTTTCATAGCTCACCAACCCACCTTCTTCTTTTTCCTTGAGTGATCTTCAGGCCATTTTCTAAGTTTCATAATTTTTTATATAGTCTTATGGAGTGGTTTTCAAACCATCACACCCTTTCATGAAGGTTTTATTTAATAATTATTCAAAAAATACATTTATTTCTCTCCTTTTAAAAAGAATTTATACAAATACTCTTTATTAGTGTCCATTTTAACCAAATTAGCATAATATCCTTTATCTTTTGTATCTCCCTTCTATTTAAAGATTTATTTCATGGAAAATAACTTTCTTTCACTTTGGGAAAAAAAATTCATAACATATTGTCTGTATATAATCCACTATCTTGCTCAATTTTATATTCTTCCAAGGTGAAAACATACTAATGTGCAAAATAACTAAAAACTATTGATACCACAATACAATGAAACTTGTATATGGCAATAGCACACGTACCTCCTATAACTCTTACCACACAAGGATTATCTAGTCTAGTGTCAATTGAAGAAACAAAAGAGTCCACCAATCAATCGCATAAAAGATGTGGCACATATCATCAAAATCATCTAATGTTGATTAACACACACAATGATTTTCAAATCACAACCAACCTACTACAAAAGACATACTGCCTTGAATAGTTTTTTGATCACTCTCTCACCTTTTACCTTCTTAACTCTCCCAAATAACAAAGTGGAATAATAATAAATGACAAAAAATATATAGTAATCATAATAGCTCCACACAAATCACAAAATCAATATCATATAAAAATAAACTTTCGATATGATACATAGAACCATAGAGAAAAAATGTAACCCTAATTAGATACCATATCCTATTGCTAAAATTGCAAAGTGCTAAAGCTATAACAAGTAATATCCTTACTTCAAAAATTACAAATATAATATCTTTGACAATATCCAATAGTGCAACCCTAAGGTAAAACACAATATCACTAAATCAATAAACCTACAAGGATGTAAGGTTATAAAATAAATGAAGATCAAACTAATAGTCATTCCTATCATAGTGAATATGTCCAAACCATTGCATGCATCCTAAAAACTTATCCTCCTAAATAAACTCATGTCAAACCATTACATGCATCCTAAAAACTTATCCTCCTAAATAAACTCATGTCATTTCCATCAGTAGGGAATATGCCCAAACCATTGCATGCATTTTAAAAAATTGTTCTCCTAAATAAACTCATTCATATGAGAAGCCAAAAGAAAAAAGACATCATTCTAAATACTATTAAACTCAACCCTCAAAAATTGACATTTGTAACTCAAGATTCATTACCATGAGAAAGAAAAGCATAAAAATAGAATACACCTAAGTAATGAGGAGGGAATATGTATAAGATAACTCTCAGTTCATTGGATTGAGAGTGGGGAATGATAGTGATCCTTTAAAGATGCATGAAGTCACATAGACTCTTTGTATGAACAAATTCTTCATCAAGTCAATGTTGAACTCATGACTATCTCCAAGTGAAGACTCCTTAATTTTTCTATTGAAATTTCATCAAACAGTCACTTTCCAGAACACAATCCCCAATAAAAATAAATATCCAATTTCACCCATGTTTATTTAGTATCTACGAGAACATAATAGGTCATCTCATGCCTACAAAATTTTAATTGTAGAATTGCAATCTTCAAAAGTTTGCAATGCAAAATGGAAATTATACTCAATACCAAAATACTTCCTCAAATTACTAATAAAGTACCAATTATACAATTAAGATCTTGGCATGACATCATAATTTACATGTTTCTCATAAAAAATTGTTTATCTTCTATGGATAAATTTGCTTTGAACAACACCCATATCATGCCAAGACCATAAAAATAAAAGATCTGGACACCCTCATGACACAATATCACATCACTATCAAAGTTCTCATTGCAAGTGATCAAAATCTAGCCATAAGAACGTGATGAACATATCCTAAATAAAGATCTTTTGCAGAAACATAATCCATGAAATCAAATAACTCATTGTAACATCAAGAGCTCCTAAAGGTAAAAATAATACTACAATTTCCAAAAGAAGATAATTGGTGTAGATTCCAAGAAAACCAACTACTAGTGACCCAAAGTACTCTCACAAGAATTGTATAAACATCCCAAAGTATTGCAACATGAATCAGAGGTATTTCATCCATCTATCTCTTTGTCTCACAACTACATAAGACCAATGTATCATGATAGTCAAAGCACCACAAATGCTAGAATTTGTGAATCTATGGTAACCAAATAATCTACAATAAACCCCCACTACAATAAAACACTATGTAGCACATCAAATATGTATGGGTATAGTCAACCAACATTTGAGTATTTCATGCAACATGTGAGTATAGACATCCCATATAACTAGAAAAAATGGCATTAGAGGGTGATAGAAAGCTTGAACAATGTTCCAACTACAACCAAGAAAACCACAAAAATGTAAAACTTAAAACAATAAACAATATGTATCTACAAGGAAACATATACCAAAAGACATGCAAAATTGCACAACCCTTAGAGGAAACATGAATTAATCATGAAATCCAACAACATATCCTTGCAACGGAAACTCTCCAATGCGCCTATCTCAATCCCTCAATATATAGACTCAAGGATGCATATAAAACCACCAAAAGACATTTGTGTGGGCCTAAACAAGGTCCCAAAATAGCATGGTAAAAATTCTTATAACCCACATCCCATTTGGACTCATTTACCTCCTTAAAAAATATGCCCTATGACTATCCATAGCATGTGCAATAAGTGGGTCAAGATTCCTAGTCCACATTGTAATTGTAATACCTCTCGTGTTTGCATTTTGACACATATTTTGAGACATGATTTGTATGATTATACCTATAAATTTAATTCAAGATTGTTCGTAACACCATTCTTTTTGTATTGACATCAATATTGGATGTGCTTTATGAGAAACTAATAATATTATTATTGTATGTTTATGATGATGTTCTATTTAATTTAATCATGCACATGCATGTTTAAATAACTATTTTCTTGATTATGATGTTGTGCCTTGTTGGGGAGATTGTATGTGCTTCGACTATTTTATATATGCACAAATACACTTGACATGGGTTGAGTGGTTACAGATACTAGGAATTTTTCCACTTGGCTTCATAGGTCTACGTTATTCCTCGACTAATGGTAAGAGGAGAGGTCACATTGGTTTTACCAATTTTTAAATATGAAATGAACTTTGTGACTCTACGGTATAATTGAATCATTTAATTTAATATGCGATTTAATTAAAAGAATATATTTTATTATTTATTTTCAAAAAAGTGGAAATGGGTTTTGGGTAAGTAGGCGAAATTTCTCATTTTTATTATAATGTCATTTTGGGAAGGAAAATGGTGTGAGAGGAGAAACCCTACAAATGCAAATTTGATTTGGTGATTGTGGGAGCTAGAGTGGAGGGATTTGCATGAGGTTTGCTACATTAGAAGCAATTTGAAGGATTTTTTACTACTGCAAGGAATTGTGCATGCATTGTGTGTGTGGGAAGAACTCTCCATTTGAATCTACAACCAAACAATAGGTAAAAACGTCCATTTCTCTCTCAGTTCATGCATTTCTTGTTGTTGCATGTTTAAAAAATGTTAGAAAGATTGGAAAGACATTTCCTTTAATTAAAATCTTGCATTGGGTAATGTATTAATTTATTTAAACATGTTATATGTATTTTGCCCCAAAAAACGCCCTCATGTTGTCCAATCCACTATAAGGTGAGTGAAATGCATATTTTATATTAAAAGAGGGGTGTGAGGTGTATTTAAATCAAAAGGATATTCTTAGAATTTAAATTTGATGATCTTCAAAATTTGATGAATTTATAAGCTATTTCAATGCTGTGGCTGGAAATTGTTGGTTTATGTCAAAATTATAAAAAGTTTGAAAAAGGTGAATTTATTGTATTTTGTATTGAATTATTACGTAGAGGTATGACTATACTTTGTAAAAAATGGAAATGGATTTGTTCAGATCATGTACCACAATATGGTTCAAAATTGAGAAAAGTGCAATATCATGTCAAAAGTAAAATCAACAATGTATGTGTTTTATTCCATGTTTGTTTGTGAACGTGATGAGAGTTGGATTTAGGTACTTCAGAAGCTTAAGGGAGTGGCTCAATCTAACTTTTGAATTTTCACCTCAATAATCAATAATGCCCTCTTGTTAAGATTTCATTTTATATTGTTGAGAGGATAATTTCAGATGTACTTGTTCATGTTTACTGTTTGAGTGTTGTTCATTCATAAAATGCTTTGACATACATGAATATCAGTGAATGGAGCAAATAAGTTTGCAACTCAATGTCAAGAATAATAATAATAACAGATACAAGTAACTTTTTTATCTTTGTTTCTGTAGTGCTCAATCAGAAATTTATTAATATCATTCCAAAATGTAGTGCAAGAAACTCAATACATGTATTCATAGGAGGAATTTTGTTCAGGCAAGGTAAACCGACTGCACCTTAACTTCCACATATAGCAATACTGGCCAATAGCAAGAAGGATTGAATTTAAAGCCTCAATATTCTTCCCACATATAGCAGACTGAACAAGAATAACCATTATGCCAGAATTAGAGTTTGACAACAGCAAAAGAATGTGAATATCTGGTTCACTCGATAACACTTGAAGAGGCAACTATTAGAAACTTTATTCAGTACTCAAAAACTTATGTCACATATAATGGAGGAAGGTCTAACATCTTCAATATTACAGCCCAACAATAGTAGGAATGATGTTCCAACCAAACTGTTATAGTTCAGCTCCTTAGAAAACATCACACACCATAATCACTAATGAAACTCTCAAACAAAGGTAGAAAATAGTCAAATACAAATGGGCTTCTATCAAGAATAGACTTCATGACAAGGTTAAGAAAGTTGCGCTAATACTCTAATTTCTTTGCTACATCAATACAGATGGGAACAGCTGAATCATACGCTCAAGACAATAATAAGAACTAGGAATAAGATTTCACGCTATGCCAAGAATACTCTCACTAAACAAAGCCATCATAGAAATGAGAACAAATCCCTGGAAACTGCAACAAACCCATAACAGCAAATAAACCCAACCGAGTTGAAGCTTCACATACAATATAAAGAGATGCACACTCATATTTGGTGCCCAAAATAAATTGAAAAATTCTCCAAGCACACCAAGAAAGCTATGGAAACAACCAATAATTCTAACCACGCCTTAGAAAGCTGAAAACTTCATCACATAAGAAATTGATACTCAAACCTATAATTTGCAAGGTCGTTGTTTTCTTCACACCATATGCATATAACTTTACCTTTATCTTTTAGTGGTCAAGCACTTTAATATCTCAGCAAAGCTCAAAGCCATGTCATTAAACAAGGTCTCCCATCCCAATTCCTTAGCATGCTCACGATTTTCTTCTACCCATGGCAGGTACCACAAATTAAACTTAATTGGCAATACAAATCACACTCTTACTTTTTCATGAAATGTGACAAAATTTATCTTGAGAACAATTTTCAAATAAAGAACTACGATTTCAAATAATTATTTACACCAAGACCAAAATATTAAACCATTCATACAGTGAATCTTCTACTCTACAATTTTTTCTCAAAATTATACTTCAGAAAATTATAAAAACCTATATGCTAAAACCTTTGCGAGGTTCCTTGATGAAATCTCCAATTCGAATTGGGTTTCCATCCAATTCTTGATAAATCTTGAGGGTTTTTGTCCTCAGATTTTTTGAATTGAAAGCCACAAGCTCTCCAACCCTCAAAGAGAAAAAACTAAAACCAAACATTATGAAAATGAGCTTCTTATTGCTCTTTTATAGCCCATTGGAGGGACTCTTGGCTTTCCCTCTTCTTTGCCTCTTGATTTTCCCTTTCTTTTAATTGAATTTGAGAGAAACAATAATAAAATGACTTTATTAAATCTTTACTTAATTGTCCTTTAAAGTCATTTTAATAATCTTATTAAATAATTAAAATAATTTGTCATGTGATTTATTTATTTTGATAATTTAATTTTAATTATTTAATTATATTTCATTATTGCAAAAAAAGAGACATTATAGTCCTCCCTTCCCAAAGTTTTCTTTTCCTCAAGCAATCTAAATCTTCATGTCAATACCAAGGTCCCAAATAAACCTGCAAAATGCTTTACCATATATCTATTGTATCAGTCTGATGTAGTTGAACCTGTAAATTCTATTAAACTTTGTCGTACTGTGAAGTAATCTACTTAAGTACAATCCAATCATCCTGGAAATTCCTTGATCTTAAAGCCAAAATTGAATTCTATCAATCCCAATATGAAATTCATCCTGTAGAAGCAAACTAGGAGTCCTGCAAGCTATGAATTCTCCTTTTGTACGAGAGAGCACCTATTTCCACAATGATGAATAAAATTCATTATCAGTCATCCATCCTATTCTTATGTATCATCAAATAGATGATCAAATCATCTACATATGGGCTAAAAGAAAAATTGTGTGCATGCACCTTACAATGCAATCAATGTGAAATTATGTGGCTGGTTGTGTTGGAAATTTTGAACAATCGCCAGGTTTTCATAACCTTCTATTCTCATCACATGTTCCAGTAGATGTGTCATGAATCAAATCATGTGAAAATGTAATTTTTAATAAAAAATGCAAGATGTGTTACCATGTAAAAATTGATGATCAAACCCAATGGAATTGCACCCATGATTGTTACTCCAAGTGCTATCATCAAGACAAATCTTCATGCTAGTAGAGTTGTTGTAGTCATTAAGTAATTCTTCTCTCTGCCTCTTACTTCCACTATGTTTTCGCTACTCTACTTTGATATATTATACTCTAAAAAATCCTCTATCATATGAAAACTTGTCACACTTGTGTTTCCAAATCCCTTTTGTTCAAATCATTAGGAACACTCATCATCAATGCGGAATATTTCTTAATAAATCACCATATGTAGTCTCACTTAATTCCCCAAAACTAGTGGAACAAATATGATCAACAATATTAAATTTGAAAATACGATTTATAATCACATCAAGAATGCATTTACTACCATAAATTGGTTAAGTCCGTCATCATTCAATTCCTATAATGACTATCAATCAACTGTTAACATTGTTGTGGAATCTAGAAATTTCATGATCAACATCATAGGACAGCGTTCAAACATTAAAGTGTAAGATGGAGACCAAGGAACCATGTCGAAAAATCTATTGATCCTTCAAGAGTACTACTCTAAAATTTGCCCATATATCTTGTTATAATGACTATCCCATTCCCACAAATTGTATCATCATAGGAAGATTGATCATAAATAAATCATGAGTTCAATTTCTTGTCATTCCTTTTGATCCTCATCAATACACTATGTCTCCTTAGAATGAAAAAATGTTGGAATCATTATGGCTTACTTCATCCTTATGTAGTGCATCAATCCCTTCAATAATTTGCATTATTGCCATAGTCCTAGTATTTTCTTCCTATTCTATAAGAGTGGTTGCAATAGATGTTTGATTTTTTGCTTTGTATAATGAATAGTGAGTCATACTCAAGTGTAAGCAAAGTTCATCAACTTCTTTTTCCTTGTCTTCAGTGAACTTGATAGCAAGATCTCCATCCTTGAGAAATTGCAAGTAATCAAATTTCATTGTTTCTAATGCTTCTTTGATTGTGGCTAGTTGAGTACTAGTTCATCCAATTGCAAACTCCTTTTTTGTCTTTCCTCAATTTGGGCTTTCCAAATGAGGTCTTCAATGTATTAATGAATTTTATCTTCTTTAGTTAATACTTGCACAAATTTCTCTTTTGCAACCACAAATCGGTCCTTTAAATCTTACAAATCTAAAGGTATGTGATTAAATTCATCAAAGTGAATTGGGCTACCACTTAATGAATTTTATTCTTTACATTCAATTGTTAGAACAATATCACCATCTAGGTCAATTGACTCACAAGAAGATTTCATGCACTCTTCATTTTAAAATGGTGAGACAATGTTATGATCACACATAGATCCATCAAGTGAATCTATCTATTCACAAGGTTTGTCAATATTAACCTCGAAGTCACCAACAAAGAGTCTTGTGTACCCATTATATGTAACAACAACTGATTCTTTCTCCTCACAACCCATTGTGTTGTTTTGTTGGGTTAAAATGGTGTTAGTTCTATCTTATTCTTCCTTTGTTGACTTAGCAAGATCAGATTCTTTGATCTCATAAACATAAAAGTACTCCTCACTAGTAGAAGCACATGAAGAATTAGTTTCATCCTTGATTTGAGAAACATTAGACCTGACAGAAGCAATTTCCTCTTTTGAACCTCTTGAAATGATGGCGTGAGAATACAAGAAGTTACATTAGGCTCAACATTAACACACTTTTCAACTATGATGCCTTGATAGGTTATTGGGAAATCTATCTATTTCACCTTTTCAATCTCTCCTTTTTCATATTTATGTTCTTCGCTTGAGTATAGGTGACTAGAATTCTAAGGTCCTTTGTAGGAAAAGTAGAGATTTTATCTTTGTGATTCATTCTTACTGACATCGTGATTTATTGTACTAGAAGACACTTTTTCATTTACCTTTGCTTTATTTTTAGCTGAAAAGAGAGCACTCACTTTCTCAGGATGCTCACCAAATTTTATTAAAGCCTCATCACATCTTTGATAGCTTGTATTGTCCCCTTTTTGGGACATTAGGAAATCCATTTAAATAATTAACTTGTCAAAACATAATAATTTAAAAGATAATTTAATTTAATTATTTATTAATGCAAATTAAAGTGACTTTTTATGTCAACATCAAATTATAAATTAAAGTCACTTAATAAATAGAAGAGAATTCCAAGAGATACACAGTGGGCGAACAAAGAGTCACAGGGTTGAGCTATTTAATAACTTGGAGAAGCTCATTTTTCCCTTCTTGGTTTATGTTTGGAAATTGTTTCTCTTGGAGAGTTTTTGGGAAGCTCTAGTTTTCAGCAAGTTCGAGGATGCAAACCCTCGAGCTTGGAGGCAGTGGACGGAAACCAATTGTCAGTTGTAGTTGTCATTCAGGAGGCTCACTTTGTGCTTCAGGTTTTATTTACTGGTTATCCAAACAGACTGTAAGTTATGTGGCTCCATTTGGATTTTTTTTTCTATTGTTGCTCTATTAAGGATTTGAGGCTATAGTCATATCTAAATTTTAGAATTTTTTTTTAAATCTGAAATTTAATGATTTTCAGTGTAATTTGGTGAATAAATTGAAATCAATTACATGCAAATTGTATGTTGCAAATCTGTGGTTCGTTTGTTCAAATTTCTAGAATAAATATCCCTAGGGGGATATTTCATAGCTTTATTGCAGTTCTTCCAAGCCCTTTAACAACTCTTCAAATGTATTCATTTCCCTTAATGGAATAACCAACTCTCAATTGTAACAAATTAGGCACAATTATAAAAAATGAACTTTCATTAAAAAAAACCCTCAAGCTGATAGGATGCACAACTTTGTGTAGACGTCCAAAATTAATTAAATTAAATACTTAATTAATTTTATCATTTCCTCATAATTAATTTATTTAATTGAGCTAGCCTTTATTCTTCCCAGTATTAATTAAATTTAATCCCGTCACTATAGTCCATCTAATTGATTTATTTAATTAAATCAATTATTTCTTATTTTTCCAAGGTTATCTAAATATTTATTTCTTCTAAAAACCCCTTATCTAATTAATCTAATTTAATTAACTAAATTGAGTGATTCCTACAAATCACTCTCTCTAAACTCTCATTAGCTTGATTAATTCTTCTAGAATCCCTCATAATCATGCTTAACATTATTCTTCAATTTTAAATTCCCCCTCATTCTCTCTCCTCTTGTCAAATCCTCCTTCAAATCTCACTTGTCTTCTAATCCCACACTATCTCACCTAATCACCTTCTTAATCATTTGCTAGTGGTTAATCCCCATGATTAGCCACCAAGTCAACTCATAGCTATTTATGGCTAAAATTTGCTTGTCCCCTCCTCACCTTCCACCTTAAATGCACCCAATTGGGTCAATTCAAGGATTTCAAAATTTCATATCCTCCTATGCCTTTCACTTTCCCAAGGAATTTTAAATTCCTTTTCTCATTCTCTTTCCCCATGCATCTCATTATTTAAGAATTTTTAATTCCCTCTTCATCCCCCAAGGAATTTTTAATTCCTATTTGTTTCCCCTATGTACTTGGGGATCTCTCCCTCATGTACATTGTGGAGTGTAGAGACAAGAAATGCCTTTATGGAAAATCTCTTGGTCTCCACACTTGTCACCTCATGTCCTCTCAATCCATGTGCTCCACTTTCCTTCAATCTCCTCACTTGATTCATCTTCAATCTCAATTGTCCATTCATCCTCCCTCAAATCTATGAATTGGGGTCTCCTTCCCTTCATTTTCCATCTCTGAGTCAAGTAATTTCATGTTGTCCACATAGCTCTAGAAATCCATCAAAAATAATCCTCACTATAGCCAAATACCCACTTAGAATCCATATACATCACTCAAGCATTCAACACTCCATCCCTTTTATCCTTATTGTGCATCTTGGAGAGCAATCTATTGAAAATGTAGCTAGGTCGTATCCCTGATTGGCCCGACCTAGCTTGGTAAATTTTAATGTGGCCTTCGGCCTTAAAATTTATTGTGTATGGGCCTATTTGGGATATTGTGTAACTTGTAAATTCAATAGGTCGGGACCTATTAATATGTAGCTTGTAAAGTGTTATTGGTCAGGTCCTAACCGATGTAATTTGTGATATTGGTCTAACCCTATTATGGTGAATGTAACTTGTGGTTATAAATGGGTCTGACCCTATAATGTAACTTGTGAATTTGTAATTTAGCGCCAAAGCCAACCTAGGCATAAGGGTTAAGGGCATGTATATAAAGGAAGTGACTTGAGGTCACAAGTGATATAACATAAGTGAATATCATCTGCCTTAATGTGATCTATTCTGCTCCAAAAGATCAACGAATTACATTATGAAGTCAGCGAAATTGTCTTCTAGCTAGGCAAACATCTTTCTAGGTCTGTCGAACTTGCTCCTAGGTCTGTTGAGCCTGCCCCAAGGCTGCCGAACATGCTCCAACATTTTTGAACTCACTTCAGGTTGTGCTACATCTGTTCTAGGGCAAGCAAACTCCCTCACATCATCTGCAATCAACAATCTGGGCGATTGTTCAAATCTGACCTGAACTCTGATTCAGATAAGTTCTTTGTATGCCCTAGAAGGGCAATATTGTAATCTGCTGCTATATCTAATCTAATCAGATTTGAGATCTTTGGTTGTTTGGTTTTTCCTCCAAGAGGGAGGTTTTCCAAGGGTACATGTGTGTTATGTGTATGATTTACTTTGCATTCTGATTTTATGTTCTATATTGCTAATCTGATCACTAAAAACTAACACAATCCACATCCCATCAAGGAGCCAATCCAATCAAGTGGAGCATTTGAGCGCATTCCACTTCATCAAAGGCTCAATCCGAGGAACAAGAGAAGGTTTGTGAAGGTGTAATGGTGTTTTATCTTGTTTTATGTGTTATTTGAATGTTTTATGGATTAAACTAACCATTTCCTCTCACTTTGATTTTCCCTTGATTCACTTTGATACCACTGTAAGAAGCTTATTCAATAATGCCTTTTTGATGTTAAGATTTCATTATGTATTATTGAGATGATAAATTTATATGTACATATTGTTCATGTTTACCATTTGAATGTTTTTCATTCATAAAATGCTTTGATACACAAGAATATAAATGAAAGAAGTACATGACTTTGTAACTTAATGTCAAAAATAAAGACAACAAATACAAGTAACTTATTGATATTTATTTGTAGAGTGCTTAATCTGAAATTTATTAATATTATTCCAAAATATAGTGCAGCAAAGTCAATACATATATTCATACAAGGAATTTTGTTTAGGCAAGGTAAAGAGATCACATCTTAACTTCCATGTATAGGAATAGTGGCCAATAGCAAGAAGGAATTAATTATGAATGTAAATCCTCGATATTCTTCCCACATAGAGTAGACTAAAGAACAATAACCATTATACCAGACTTAGAGTTTGACAACACCAAAAGAGTGTGAATATTAGCAACTATTAGCAACTTTCTTCATGACTCATTAACTCATATCATAGATAATGGAGGAAGGTCCAATCTCTTCAACTTTAAAGCCCAGCAACAGTAAGAATGGTATTTTAACCAACTTGGTATCATTCAATTCCTCAGAAAACACCACGCACCATAATCATTGATGAAACTCCCAAACAAAGGCAGCAAATAGCCAAGTATAAATAGGCTGCTATTAAGGATAGACTTCACGCTAAGGTTGAGAAAGTTGCACGAATACTCTTATTTCTTTGCTATATCAATACAAATGGGAAAATATAAATCATACACTCAAGATGACACCAGGAACCAGAAATAAGATTTCACACTATGCCAAGAATACTCACTCCAAATAGGCCCTCATAGAAATGAGAGCATCAAATCACTAGAAACTGCAGCAGCAAATAAACCCGACCAGGTTGAAGCTACGACAACAGCCAATAACTCCAACCAAGCTTCAGAAACTTTCACACTTCATCACATAAGAAGTCGATACTCAGACCAATGATTTTCAAGGTATCATTTTCTTCATGCCATACTCATATAAATTTTCCCTAAACTTTCAGTGGCCAAGCACTTTAATATCTCAACAAAGCTTGAAGCCACGCCATTAACCGACCATCCCAATTCCTTAGGATGCTCAAGATTTTTTTCTACCCTTGGCGGCTACCACAAATGAAACTTAATTGGCAATACAATTCACACTTTTACTTTTTCATAAAATGCAATAAACGTATTCTTCAAGAATAATTTGTAAATAAAGAATTGTGCAAAACCAAAATGATTTTGATTTAAGTAAGCAGCAAATCAAGGGTATTGACCCTTTATACAACAGTCTATAGGTGATAAAAGGATACAAAACAAGGGTACAATCCTCAAACAAAACAAGGTTAGCAAATCAGAAGTCCACTATTAGAAGCCTACCAACCAGCAACAACCCAAAACCCAGCTCAAGAGTGGGGAAAAACACCTAAAACTTGAAATAGAGGGGTTTGTGGGGGAGGAAAGGACTTCCCCTCCTGCCTGCGACAAACAACAGTCTAGCCGATACTACTGTCAGGGACAATAAAAGAAGAATCAAGTAGGGGGGAGAGGTGCAGAGTTTTTGTTTGCTACAACAACAGATTGTTGCAGAATAGCATCCGGAGCAGAATCACCAGGAGCAAAACAATGTTTCCAAATAGGAGCAGTAGGTGTAGGATCCTTAGGGGCAGAAGAGGCCACATCAGTAGTGACAAGAGGGCCAGTTAAAGCTTCTATAGCAGTAAGAGGAACAACCTCATCCCAAGAAGAGACATCCTCCTCCTGAGAGGAGACATTTGAATCTAAAATAGAAGCACTGATGGTCAAGTGATCAACAGTAGTATCCTTCCACCAAAGAGCACCTCTATGATGTAAGTGAGAACAATTCGAAGCCAAATGATTTGTTGAGAAGCGTCTGCAATAGCGAAAGGGGAGACCCTCATAATCCAACAATTGAGTCAATGGCCTATCCCCACCATAAGAACCACATCCCCAGGGAGGGGTGTGGAAATGTCAATATCAACCAAAATGCGAGCAAAGGTAGAGTGACCCATAGATGATGTGGCATCATCGACCCTCAAAAATCAACCAAAAGAGTTCCCAACGACCTCGTAACAAGAGTGTTCCCAGATATGTAGGGGAATATTAGGAAAGCGAACACATATTGGATGCATATTAAGTGGTTCAGTAAGGGGGTTAAAGGAAGTTGTCCAGGGTTTGACAAAGATAGAGTGATCTCCCCAAACCCACAACTTGCCTAAAATCAAAACACGGTCATAAGAAGAAGTAAAAGAAGCAATGAAAAAGCATTTAACATAAAGGAAAAGCTCAATGGAATGAGCAACTAAAGGTTTCCAGGAATCACTCACCCAATGATGGAGGTCCAAGAGAGAAGGTCGAAACCTAGAAAATCTGCAAAATAACGCACAACATTGGTAGAAATGAACATTTTCCACAACCTCCTGGCCACAAATCACCACAGGGGAGGTCTTGACACAAGGAAAAGGACAAATCCACTTGGGGGGATGAGCATCAGATCTATCCATGCGAGAAAATCTTCGTCCACCAACAAAGCAAGGAGGTCTAGGAGGGACCTTAGCACCCACAAGATCGCCAATGACAATAGATGCAACAACACCAAAAGGAGCAGCTACACCCACAACAACACTACCAGCATCGACACCAAGATGGGCAACAACAACATCAAAAGGGTCATCCATGACACCCAACCCACCAACAACCAGCGTAGTAGCAGATGAGGATATACAGGCAACGACGAAGGAGTCTGAAAAGGGTACAGGAAGAGGACTCTTGGAATCCATCACTACATCCAAAAGTGTTACTAGATGTTGCATGTTCAAATGTGCAAAACCAAAATGTTAAACCATTCAATGAATTAAAATATTTCTCCAAATTAAAATCTATTATATTTTTTGAACATCAAAAATAAAATATATCAAATCAATATCATTGTGCCAAAGAATATTCTAGTTTACAATTTTGTCTTAGGATGAGACTTTAGGAATTTATAAAAACTTATTTGTTTAAACCTTCATGAAATTCCTAGATGAAACCTGAAACCTGAACTTTGTTCTCATCTAATTCCTAAGAAATTCTGAAGGTTTTTGTCCTCCTATTTCTTGAAGTGAAAGCCACAAGCTTTTCAAACCTCAAACAGATAAAAATAAAGCCAATAATGAGAATAAGCTCTTATTGCTCTTTTATAGCCACCAGAGGGACTCTTGGCTTTCCCTCTTCTTTGCCTCTTGATTTTCTCTTGTTTTTTATTGAACTTGAGAGAAATAATAATAATGTGACTTTATTAAATTTTACTTGATTGTCCATTAAAGTCACTTTAATAACCTAATTAAATAAGATTTTCCATTAAAGTCACTTTAATAACCTTATTAAATAATTAAAATAAGTCGTCATGTGATTTATTTATTTTTGGCATCTTAATTTTAATCATTTAATCATATTTCATGGTCACAAAAAAGGAGACATTACATCCTACAACAACAAATTTGATTTGGTGGTTGTGGGAGCCAAAGTGCGGGGATTTGCATGAGGTTTATTGTATTAGAATACAAATTTGATGGATTTTTTAGTGCTAAAAGGAATTGTGCATTTATTGTACTTAGGAAGAACTCTCTATTTAATCAACAACCAAACTTGTGGTAAAAATGTTCATTTCTCTCCCAATTCCTGCATTTCTTGTTGTTGCATGTTTGAAGAATGTTAAAGGGATTGGGAAAAACATTTCCATTAATTTAAATCTTGCATTGGGTAGAGTATTAATTTATTTGAACAATTTTTATGGATTTTGCGCAAAAAAGCCCTCATGATGTCCAATCCATCATAGGGTGAGTGGAATGCATAGTTTATGTTAAAAGAAGGGTGTTGTGTGTATTTAAATCAAAAAAGTGTTCTTCTAATTTTAATTTTATGATCTTCAAAATTTGATGAATTTTAAGCTATTTTTATGGTGTGGTTGGAAATTGCTAGTTTATGTGAAAATTGTGAAAAGTTATAAAAAGGTGAATATATTGTATTTTATTTTAAATTATTATGTGGAGGAATGATTATTCCTTGTAAAAAAATGAAATTGGATGCATTCGAATCATGTACCACATTATGGTTTAAAACTCAGAAAATAGCAAGGTCATGTGTAAAGTGAAATCAACAATGTATGTGTTTTATTCCACATTCATTTGAGAGTGTGATGAGCCTTGGACTTAGGTAATAGAGAGGGTTGAGGGAGTGGCTTCCAATGTGACCCCAAGCCAAAGTGGTTGAGCATGGTTATAACATGTAAAAGTTGACTAATAAAGTGAAAACTAATAATCATGGGTAAATAATTAACTAAGATAATGGTTGCCCCGTGCATGCCTATTGCTCATAAAAGATAAGAATGTCTTCAAAAGACAAGCTCGCTCTAGGATTTATGGTACTTATATGATCAAATTTCCTCATCCATATGAGAGGGTATTTGATTCCACGTGGTAGCTTATCTTGTGTTTTGTGATGACACTCCTAATTGGCTCTCTAGCATCTAGTACTAGTATAGTAAGAGTAGTACCTGAAAGATGTATCCAATTGCTCCATGTTGATGTTGTTTTACTTCATTGGATGCTGTGTATTCTTTTTGTTTGGTGTGAGTGTAAGTCCTTATCCCCTTGTGTTTATGTGTGTGAGTGTTTGGATTATGTGACTATCTCCTATCCTGGTGGGGAAGAACCATCATAGGGGATCGAAGGCTATTGATCAGGGGCAACACCGACCACTAGTTATCGAAGAATATGTAATTTTAGGATATTTGAGTTCTATTAAATTTAATTTTTAATTGAGTTTATTAGACCTCTCCTATAGAGACATTTGTAATTTGAAAATGTAAAATTGATTACTATCATTTAAATGACTTAGTGTTGGTATTGAGCATGAAGATCTTGTGTATCTTCCCCTCATTATTGAATGTTGCAATCTTGTTAAAATGTATGTAGGAATATCTTATTTGGCTAAAATGAATAAATCAGTTGTTAGAATAAATCCTCTCAAACGTTTTTTTCACAATTAGAAAGACAAAAAAAATCAAGTTTTTCAGGCTTCAAGGTTCAGACGTATGCCTTACAAAGTTAATTATGTGATCAATGTATAGTACAACCCGAACCCCCACCCCCAAAGTCTTCTCTTTATAGTTAATTTGTTTTAAATGTTTTGGGTCTCGAGCATCGGGGCTGATATTTGTGAAGTTCACTTATGTGTGAATAAGGTATAGTTGTATCCCTAACCCCTGACCCCTGATCCTCAGAAGCCTCTTCTTCATCTCAAACTATTCTAAGTATATTGAATTTTGAGGATTGAACCTTCTCTCTTCATAGTTCTAGTATGCAAAATGTATAGTGAAACTCTGAAACCACCTTCTCTATCATAAATGTCTCCAAGTGTTTTAGGCATCAGATATTGCATGTTCACTTTACACATTAAGTCTTTTATGGAAACTAAAACGTTCATTCTTGATCCTCGACCCTCAAAAGTGTAACTTTCAGACTTGCAACCACGACATTTTTTGGACATTGGACATCAAGCCTCTATTGTTTGACTTTGAACTTGATAAGTCAAACCCCCGATCCTCGATGAAGACCTCTCAAATGTTGGGTGTTGAAGGCTCATATTTGTTGGACTTTAGACGTCATACCATCACATTACCATGTTTGCCTTTGTTTAGTATTTGATATGTTGAACCCCCTGATGCTCGACCCTTGATTGTTCTTTGGACATTAGACTTCAGATTTCTATTGTTTGAGTCTCCTTGTTGGGATAAATGTAAAGTCTCACCCCAAACATCAACAAGAAATCTTATGTTATCCAATTTAGTACTAATTTTTACCTTAACTTTAAAAGATCACGACTCCTAGCCAATGAAAATAAATTGATCTTTCATATCTTATTGAAAAGAGCTCAAAGAGACCTAGAATCTATTTCTTTGAATCATGTTTATGGAAATGATTTTAAGAGATTGATGAAAGTTTAGACCCCAAATTCCACTCTAGAGACATCTGAAACTACAATTTTCTAAGATATAGAAAATACTAAGAAAATTAGACCTTAATAATCAATATCTCCTTGATGAGGAATCCTTCTTGGGATGATCCAAATATTTCAAGGGTATCCTTATGAACTCTCTTAATGTTCCCTTATGGTTAAGCTTTCTTTGGAAAGGATTAGTCTTCTATTGGTACCACCTTGCCTATATAATGGTGGAAAATTCTCTCTTAACTAAATCATGTTGGTATTGTAACCTTGTGTACATTTGTTATGCTCTATCTCCTTGTAGATGAGATTAAATGCTCTTTTATCTTCCTTTATGTGGTAAGTATTTCAAAAAAAATTGTTAGCCTAGTTTTTTCTCGGTCCTTTCGATGGGGCATTACAATAATTCCCTATAATCATGATCTTACATGCATAGTAGAATCTATCATAAATAACCCTACATATCATAATGTCATAAGATGTTCTTACACATTATGATGACATTAGACACTCTTAAAAATTCTTACACATATCCCAAGATAGTTGACATGGAGCCGAAAGTGCCACCTCAAAGTTAGATGTTGCATATCCATAACAAGGACAAAATGATAGATATATTCAAACATTAGGACTTGAAAAGTGTATGTCATAGTTAATCCTAACACTATGTCAATTGGCTATTGTGTTACGATGTGTGTAGGAACATTTGTCATGTAAGATGAATGTAAGAACATGTATGACATTGTAAGATACATAAATGCATGTAAGAGTTACAAAATGGGTGTGGAAGGATGTCGAAGAATAATTTTGACCAATTTATAACACCCCTAAGAGCATCTTGTAATTGGTTTCAATAAACCAAATTGGAGTGTGAAAGCATGGTGGGTAAAATCTATGACATCAAGAGTTACATATTATTTCTAGTGGGTTGGCTTACCATGAGGACATTAGAATTAGGAAGACTCTATTGGGCTCCTAATTTTGGTTTATGGTTTTTTATTTGACCTTGATCTATATATTGGATGATTGAGATAGAGGTATTACGCTCTTATAAATTTGCAAATATTACGCTCTCAGATTTTCTCTACACACAAGTTGAAATTTTTTGTTAAAAAAAATTAATACTTCAATAATATATTATAATTTTGATATTGAAGATAATAAATTAAGCATTCCTTCAACAATGAGTTTTTTGCAAAAAAATTGTGTGATCTTCTTTTATATTGTTCATTCAAAATTCGTTTGATCCTATTTAACCTTACTTCTATCATTGAAGTTGAGGTAAGAATTTTTGTAAAACATTTTTATGTAACTTTCTTTTAGATCAATCTCAGAGCATTTCTTCAACCAAAACAAAGACCTACATTCTAACTTTTCTCCAAAGGCATTGAAACACCTCACAGAAGTTGGATTTTATTTTTGTCTTTTGAATGTAAATTGTTTTTATCCATGTAGTTCAAGGACTTTCTACATGTTTCATAGATCCATAGCCTTTTGCAATAATTGCACCAAATTATGTTACTAAAAAATAGGGGAACATAAACACTGCATTCTTCTCCATGCCTCAAGTCCTACACACAATTCTTAAAAGAAACTTGTAAACATTGTAGATCAATTTAAAGATGAGCCACAAAGGAAATGGTGTCAAATGTAACAAACAATGGCTACTCAAGAAAACCACATTACCAAATTTTAAATGAACTTAGATAAAAAATTTATAGAACTATCAGATAATGGCAGCTAAAAATAACCACAAGCCAAAAAAATGAATTCAAAGTTGAATTTAAAATCCCAAAGCAAAAAAATTCAACCGTAGCAAAAACACCTGATCTAAAATAACCTCAAATTCCAAGCACCATACATTTGTAAAATATATAAAATATGTGAAATGAAGGTGAATACATTGCTTGTAGTAATAAAACCACAAACCAAATTCAATGTTCACAAGAAGAAAACATGCAAAACCAAATCTAATCATCATCCAAAAAAGCTATAAATCTGAGACTACAATATCTACAAACTAAAAACCAAAAAATATCAAAAATCTGAAACCAACTAATACGCACCTAACATCTCACAAATGTTTCCCATCTTATTCAGCAGAACCCAAGATCTAACTATGTAGAGCTTCCACTCAAAGAAGAGGCCCTATATTCTTTTCACTCTTTGTCTCCCACAATATTTAGACCTATATCACTTCCCATAACTCTACATCTACCTCTCTCTCCCCAATCTCTCTATCTCATTCTCTGCTCTCTCCTCAAGCTCTAAACCTATCTCTTTCACCCTTCTACTTTGTATGTCCCCTCTCTTCTCTACCTACCTCACACACATTCTCTCATCTCTCTCTCTCTCTCTCTCTCTCTCTCTCTCTCTCTCTCTCTCTCTCTCTCTCTCTCTCTCTCTCTCTCTCTCTCTCTCTCTCTCTCTCTCTCTCTCTCTCCTTATCAAATTATTAACCTTTCTAATGTAGGAGCATCGTGCTAGAATTTTTTTCTAACCGATTGATCATTGATCCTGTCACCACATCAGCAGGAAATAGAACTGAACATGAACGATTAATGAGCGATGAAAAGAATCAGTTACAAAGGGTAATGAAATGGTTAGGAGGAGTCAGGCGGTTTGGAAGAAATTGAACTCTGAAATAAACTAGGTAAAAATGCTAAAGATTGGAATTGGCCGGATTAGGATGGGCACCGAAAGGAAGAAGACCGATAGGCAAAGGGAAGGTGATCCGATTGGAATGGAAAATGCCAGAACTGACAGTACAAGAGGGGATTTAGTAGTTAGTGTGTAGAGGCGTTAGATGGAAATGCCGATAGGCCGACCTTCAGTAAAAGGAATGAGAGTGTGGGTTGATAATTGAGCAGAACCAGAGAGTCCTGATTTGGATGAATAGCAACGAAGGATTAACATATGGAAGTAGACCAAGTTTGTGTTGAAAACAGAGGGGAAAGTTCGTGGTCGGGGAAGATAGTTGATTTGTGTGCGTAGTAAGCCGACCAGATACTCAGTTTCATAAAGGGAGGAGAAAATAGAAACATTGCATGAAGTAATGCCCTAGGAAACTATAATAGGTAGAGCCATAAGGATGTTGAGTTGATGAAAGGGGCACATGAAGACAAAAACGAAGTGCAGATGGTTATTGAGTTGTAGAGGGGAAGTTGGACAACAGATGTATAGCCAGTTTATTTGTTGTAAACATCTATATTTAATGTAGCCACCTTCATATGCTGAGTAATAATAATGATAACCTTTTTGGTGTTCACATTTGCATTGTTGGTTGTTATTGATGACTCTCGTTCTCATTGGAATTGGGTGCTAAATATGTTGTTGTTATCGATTCCTATTATTCTCTATTCTATTACTATCACAATTATGATAGGAAGTCTATAGATGATGATTGTTTTCCCCTAAACTTCCTATCATTATTGCTTGCGTGTGGAGTATGTGTTTGGGGTTTAGCCAGAGATTCTACATCAATTGGTATCAGAGCTCAGAAGCTCTGGGTAAGATAGTTTTGTGTTTGTGATTGTGTAGGTTGAGAGGATAACCTGGTTGTTGGTTGCCAAGAGACTAGGTAGATAAGGGAAGAGACACGTAGGTGAGGCAAGGACAAGATGAAGCGGAGTGAGAGAAACCTGATTGAGGGAATGTACCTTTTGAGAGATTATTTGTGAGGTGAGGATTCATGGAAGAAGAAAGAGGAAGAGAGGAAAAGGAAAGAAGAAGGGAGAAAGAGGAAAGAAGAAGAGATGAGACCAAAAGAGATTAGAGAAATAAAGCAAGAGTTGGAATGAATAAGACTAGAGATGAAAAAAGACATAGAAGAACTGGACAAAATAATTAAGATGCAACGACAAAGATGGCATTTGACAATTAAAAGAAAAGTTGTGTAGCCTATTCAAAGGCTAATTAAACAAAAAAGACAAATAAGGACAACAATACATGTAGAGGTAAATCTGAATGACTTTTATAATGATGTTATGGTACACTCCTTAACAGCGAAGAAAGATGATGAGTTTGGGCATAAGTCTTGTGTAGACATTGGGAGGTGTCATGAAAATGAAGAAGTCCAAAATAGTTTAGTTAAGGCAGATTTACATAAGGCTACAAATGACTCTGTTGTAGTTGAATGACCAATGGGTGAGATGGAAAAGAATAACAAAAAATAATTATTATTGGTTGGAAAATTTATGAGAAATGAAGACCCGTGTAGAGAAGGACATGACGTGGAAGGTTACAACTCATGGTCAAGAATTCCTTGTGGACGCAAACAAGGAGGTAGACAAAACAATTGTAAAAGATATTGTGAATGATGGAGTGTCAGCGAAAGGGGTGTGTGAGTTTGAAGACATGGGGATCGTGGATTCCCACATATCATTTATGTTGTTGACTAGTTGCAAAGAAAATATTGTAGAAATATGGTAAACAAGGAAACATGCAGTAAGAAGCTCCGTTGGAGAAGTGTAATATGAATTCCCGAGCGACTATGGAAGAAATGAAAGAAAAAGTATAGAAGCAAGTGTTGATTAATCGCCCCATGTGCAGGAGCACATGATCTTTTGTCTCCTTGGGAGTTTGATGCAGGAGCATCGTGTTAGAATTTTTTATAATTGATTGATCATTGATCTTGTCGCGACATCAGCAAGAGATTGAACTAAATATGAACGATTAATGAGTGGTGAAAAGAATCGATTACAAAGGGTAATGAAATGATCAGGAGGAGTCAAGTGGTTTGGAAGAAATTAAACTCTGAAATAAACTAGGTAAAAATGCTAAAGATTGGAATTGGCTTGATTAGGATGGGCGATGAAAGGAAGAAGACCGATAGTCAAAGGGAAGACAATTTGATTAGAATAGAAAAGGCCAGAACCGATAGTACAGGAGGGGATTCGACAATTAGTGTGTAGAGGCATTAGATGGAAAGGCTGATAGGCCAACCTTCAGCAGAAGGAATGAGAGTGTGGGTTGATAATTGGGCAGAACCAGAGAGTCCTGATCTAGATGAATAGCTGTGAAGGATTAACGTGTGGAAGAAGACCGAGTTTGTGTTGCAAACAGAGGGGAAAGGTCATGGTAAGGGAAGATAGCTTATTTGTGTGCGAAGTAAGCCGACCAGATACTCAGTTTCATAAAGGGAGGAGAAAATAGCAATGTTGCATGAAGTAATGTGTTGCGAAACTATAACAGGTAGATCCATAAGGATTATGAGTCGATGAAAGGGGCATGTGGAGACGAAAAACGAAGTGCAGATTTTATTAAGTTGTAGAGGGGAAGTCGGCCAACAAATGTATGGCCAGTTTGTTTGTTGTAAACATCTATTATTTTATGTAGCCACATTCGTATGCTGAGCAATAATAATGATAACCTTTTTAGTGTTCACATTTGCATTGTTGGTTGTTATTGATGACTCCTATTCTCTTTGTATTGGGTGCTAAATACATTATTGTTATCGAATCTTGTTATTCTCTATTATATTCCTATCACAATTCTGACAGGAAGTCTATAGACGTTGATTGTTTTCCCCTAAACTTCCTATCATTATTGTCTGTGTGTGGAGTATGTGTTTGGGGTTTAGCCAGAGCTGCTACATCACTTTACCTCCATACTTACCTATATCTCCCCTCCCCCTCTTTCTACATACCTCTGCATCCCTCGCTCCCCACTTCTATTTCTATACATAAATCTCCCTCTCTCTCCCTCCCTCCCTCCTTTCCTCTCTATATGTTTGTATCTCACTCTTTTTGTCTTCCTCGAGCTTTATACCTATCTCTCTCCCTATCAGTCTCTCTCCTCTCCCTTCCAAGATCTAGACATCTCTCTCTCTCTCTCTCTCTCTCTCTCTCTCTCTCTCTCTCTCTCTCTCTCTCTCTCTCTCTCTCTCCCCTCTTACATTTTCAAGTCTCCTTTCAAGGCTAGGTGTTGCATTCAAGTCAAAGATTCAACCATTGAAGAGGAGATTTCTATCAACATTCAAGACATTCTATTTCACATATCCTTTCAAGCAAATTTATCAATATTTCAATTGCATCCCCTATTGAGGTGGATTTTACTTTAGACATTTCTTTTCATTTACTTGCAACATTTTTCAATCACTTCGTTAATTCCAAAACGGGGTTTGACCTGAACGCAAACCCCCAATCCCAACAACATTTTCCTCTCTTTTATGTGTGTAGGTTGCAGGTGCGTGACTATAATTTCAGGTTTAGGATTCATTTTTAGAGATTGAAAAACCCTTTTCGGCGCGCGGATTTTTCAGAGGACCAGGTGCAACTTCAACCTGGTCCCTACAACTTTTGCTCAGATTTGCAGGGAAGCTTCATCTCAACATTTTACTGCTAATTCCAGGTGCACGACTTCATCCCGCACTTCTATCTCAAGATATAATTGCTTCTTTGTCATCTCTACACTTAGTCTCAATTAGCTTGATTCAACTAGTCTATTATAAAAGAGGGTTAATTTACTTTTCTAATACATTCCAAATTCCCTACAATTCACTTAGTATTCAATCTCTTTTCATTGGGATTGGATCTAGTGGATTCAACCCCTCTTTTAACGTAATGTGTTTGAAATATTGAAGGGATCCTTTGTGAAAACTTCAGATCTAAAACAATAGATAGCATTTTTTGCAAAACACAAGTTCAATTTTGATTTTAACAACTAGGACTTTGATTGAATTAACCACTAAGTTTTATAAAGTGCAAGAAAATTAAACTTGTAAATGAAAAATATGTGTGAGACATGGACTAGCTCTGATACCATGTGAGATTTTGTGAAGATCTAGAGGCAATGGAAAGCACAAATAAGAGAGACAAAATATATGATAGGAATAAACTGTATTCTATCAAGAGAAAATACTGATGAACTGGATCATCAACCATTCGTTCAATTACATACAACGAATATGAGCCTGCTTATATAGACAAGGCTATATGGATATGTGAGCACACAAACATGACATGTGGCTCAATAAGAAACAAGGGTAGGTAGGAAATAGGTGTGGGTAGGTAGGAGAAACAATATAATATTCCACATGAGGTGGATCACCCACTGAATGTGGTAACAACAAGATCACACCATAAAAGGTGGAAATTATCCTACACACACTATCTCAATGTGGCACAAACACCCAAGTGTCTCATACCCAAACTACTATGAAATGCATTTCCTAAGTAAACTTAAGTATAATGTAATAATATCCATGATGAATAATAAGTCTACAATGCAACTAAGCAATGCAAGAAGGGTCCCGGCTACGAGGCCATGTTAGGTACCCATGTACAAATGCAAATGCATGAAAACCAATGCAATGAAATCTCTCACAAAGTGGGGAAAGAGAGAAAAACCCAATGGGAAAAAACCCTCCCCCAAAAGAGAGATGAAAGCTAGATACAAAGAACTCTCATAGAAGAATGTGAGGAACAAAACCCCATGTGAGGAAAAAGTCCCCCCCATATGAGAGAAGAAGAGAAGCTAGGAAGCCCCCCCTCAATGTGGAATCTGTACCAATGATAGAAGCTCGATGTATGAAGAAACCGCTCCACGAACGTTGAACAACATTCCTCCCCTCAGGAAGAAACAAAACCAAAGGTGTATCCATGAAGTCTCCCCAATCATGAAAGGAAGATGTATGAAAAAAACTCATGATGAAAGGAATCTCTGAAAACTGCCCAAGTGTCCCCATGTCGATGCTGAAAGATACACCCTCCAAAGATGGTAAACTGTGCCAAACTGTTGAAAAAGACACTCCAAAATCTAGTGGAGATGGATGTAGAACATGTCCCAAAGACTCGCATGTCTCCTCAAAAGATAAAGAAACCTCCTCCAACTGTTGTACATAAGTATCCACAATCATGTCAACCTCGAAAGAATGATCATGTAAAGAATGAACAAGAGGGTCAGAGTGTTCCCTCGCAAAAATCAAAGAAGGATCATCTTCATCAAAGAGAAGATGAATGTCATCAATGATGTCTCCCAAATCTGCAATGTAAGATTCCACAAACAAACCTGCAATGTCTGTCAAGTAATCATCCCATGAATCTGAAGTTGGAAGACAATGAATATCCTGCTGCACTGAATCACATGAAGGCAAAATTGTCACACTATCTGCATCATCAGGTGCAATAGGTGATGTGATATCAATATGAGGAGATGAAATACAAGGCTCAAGAACGGGGTAACATGTGAGAATCCCCATGTTCAAGTGCCCAAAGTTCTCCTCAAAATCTGAACCATCACAAAAAGTGTGATCATCATGTGTAGAATTATCAAATGTAAAATCATCATCATCAACAAAATCTGAAAAGGAGTATAACCGAGATGCATGATCAACCACCCCAGTCACAATGATAGCTCTAGTCTCCAAGTCTCTAATGAAAACTGACTCAGGTGTGAACTCTACAACTCTCTTAGTTGCGCCATGTGTGATTTGATAGATGGAAAGGAGATTATTTGTCAAGTGGGGTACACACAACACATCATTGAAGAAGTTGTCTCCAATGTCAATAGATCTTTTCCCAATCACATCAATGTATGTATGATTGCCCATCAAAATTTGTGGCATGGTGCAAGGCTCAAATGTAGAGAACATAGACTGTGAAGATGCCATATGATGAGAAGCCCCTGAATCTAGAAGCCATCTCTCTGAATCATGACTTGTTGTAGCACAAAGAGCTTTTCCTTTTCTTGTCCCAAAAGAGTGAGTCTTCCCACTTGTAGAAGCCATGAATGCTTGCCCTTTTCCTTTTGAATGTGAGGAAGTGGAAGTTGATGAATCATCCTTCTTGTAGACATTAGGCAAATCAATGTTATGCTTTTGGAGGATATATGTGAGCTCATCAATCTTCTTAGAATGGTAACGACGTTCCTCATGACCAAACTTTTTACAATAGGCACAAGTAGGTCTCTCCCTCTTTGGTGAGTTATCCCTCTTGGAAGAGGATGAATCTCCTTGTTGTGGAGAGGATGATGCTTTGTCCTTAGGCTTTGATTGTCATTTCTTCTTGTTTGAGTTGTCCTTTCAATGATTTCCTTTGTTCCCTTGATTTGCCACTAATGCTTGAGACTTAGAAGCCTTAAGAATGCCCATGCTTATCAACTTAGTTTGTTCCATCATCAACATTTCAGTGAAAGCATCAAATGTAGGCATTGTGTAGCTTGAACCCATTGTCATCCTATGGGTTTGGAAACTAGAAACATATTTTTCCAAGATCTAGAGGCAATGGAAATCACAAATAAGAGAGACAAAATATATGATAGGAATAAACTGTATTCTATCAAGAGAAAATACTGATCAACTGGATCATCAAGCGTTCGTTTAATTATATACAATGAATATTGAGCCTATTTATATAGGCAAGGCTATATGGATATGTGAGCACACAAACATGACATGTGGCTCAATAAGAAACAAGGGTAGGTAGGAAATAGGTGTGGGTAGGTAGGAGAAACAATATAATATTCCACATGAGGTGGATCACGCATTGAATGTGGAGTGTAACAACAAGATCACACCATAAAAGGTAAAAATTCTCCTACACACACTATCCCAATGTGGCACAAACACCCAAGTGTCTCATACCCAAACTACTATGAAATGCATTTCCTAAGTAAAATTAAGTATAATGTAATAATATCCATGATGAGTAATTATTTGCACCAACAATATGCAATAATTTTCAATGTAAAGCATGTAAGATGTCGAGTTCACCAAAATGTAATGTGGTGAAAAGTTATGAGGGGAGATCAAGTGGAAAGCTTTACTCCCCTCAAGCGAGAGATGAAAGTTTCACAAAGGATTCCCTTTAACTTTTCACACACGTTACATTAAAAGAGGGGTTGAATCCACTAGATCCAATCCCAAAGAAAAGAGATTGAATACTAAGTGAATTGTAGGGAATTTGGAATGTATTAGGAAAGTAAATTAACCCTTTTTTATAATAGACTAGTTGAATCAAGCAAATTGATATTAAGTGTAGAGATGACAAATAAGCAATTATATCTTGAGATAGAGATGCGGGATGAAGTTGTGCACCTAGAATTAGCAGTAAAATGTCAAGATGAAGCTTCCCTACAAATCTGAGAAAAAGTTGCAGGGAATCGGGTTGAAGTTGCACCTGGTCCTCCGAAAAATACGTGCGTCAAATAGGGTTTTTCTGTCTCTGAAAATGAAGCCTAAACCTACAATTACAGTCGTGCACCTGCAATCTACATACAGAAAAGAGAGGAAAATGTTGTTGGTATTGGGGTTTTGCCTTCAGGTGATAGAAAAATGTCTAAAGTAAAATCCACCTCAAGAAGGGGATGTAATTGAAATGTTGATGAATTTTCTTGAAAGGATATGTGAAACGGGATGTCTTGAATGTTGATAGAAATCTCCTCTTCAATGGTTGAATCCTTGACTTGAATGCAACACCTAGCCTTGAAGGAGACTTAAAATGCTCAATGCTTGAATGAATGCTTAAATGCTTGAATGCTTATGGTCGACTTCGCTTATCAGCTTGATTTTTTTTGCTTATGCAAATAGGAGGGGAAATGCTCCTTATATACTTGCCAATTAGAGGTATTTGGCTAATTTTTCATCTTAGGTCAGCATAGGAAAACTTTTCCCGCTCAACAATTGACAAGCCCAATGCAAGATATGATCAAAGGAGGTGGTGGTGTGATGTTATTGAAAGAAGGCATTGATTGAGAATGAGGTGGTGGGACACTATGGTAATTAGGCATAGGTGATGATTGAGTAGGAAATGGAACACTAAAAGGAGTAAAATGATTTGACAAATTGCCCCCTTGTGTCACATTGAGTGGTTGAGAGATAATAGGAATACTCATTGAAGTCATAGATAAAGATTGAGGATTGAATGAAGAAGAGGGATTGCCCCCATGACTAACGGTTGTAGGTATGACATTTTGAGTTGAAGTAGCCATGATGTTTGAAGTGAAAGTAGGAATGCTAGTCATAGAAGTGGTCAAAGGAATAGAATGATTGATTTGTGTAGGAGGTTGTAAATAACCTAAGGTTTCAGCACAACATTAAAATCAACAATGTGAGCAATACCATGCAATATATCAATTTCATTCGTATCACTTTGAATCATGTGTTTTAGACCTTAAATTAATGGAAGAGCTTTACTATTGGGATATTCTTGGGACATCCATTGTTGGAAGTCAAATTGATTGTCCAATATTGATAGTTGATCTATGGAAACTCTAGTCAAACCTTCTTCTTCATCATCAGAATCATCAATTTGGTAGATAGGGATGTTATTAGGGTGGTAAGAATTAGCCATATCCTTATTGTAGAAGTCACTTAAATTAGGCTCCATCTGTTCAGGAATTAAACCTTGGGAAGCCTTAATTCTAATGCTTCGTCTAACGGAGATAGGATAAGTAGGCCTAATAGTTGTAAAACTCATGCACTAGAGGGAAATTTTCAAATTTGAATTTTGAAATTTGGGAACAAAGTGCGCAAAATTGAATAATACAAAATTCAAGAAAGTGATGATCATACAATTTGAACTTTGTGGAAAGAAGAATGACACAATCTCCAAGAAAATTTATGATTAATAAAAAGAGATTGAAATTTAAAATTAGGACCAATGGGATACCACTTAATTTCAAAATTAAAATTGACAAGACTAAGATCTTAAAATTAGGGCAAATTATAATTAACCGCTTAATTTTAAATGTTTCTTTGAAAGTTGTAATGTTGAAATTGGGAAGTGTTTTTTATTTTAGAGGGATCAGAATTCGACAAAATTGGCCAATTTTTTGGATTTAAGCAATTAAATATAGTCATAACAGACTCCCAAAATTTCGAGAAAAAAGTCACGGACCGGGTTGAGGTTGCACCTAGTCCTCCCAACTTTTTCATAAATTTTCAAAGATGAAAGCTACGATGATTTGAGAGCTAACCCCAGAAAATTGATTAATTTTACGATCTCTTAATAGGCGAAATTAAGGTTTGAATGTCAAAATAGGACCCTATTAGGGTTTTGAAAAAGATGAGAAATTGAATTGCAATTTTGAAAAAGGTCAAACCTAATGGATAGGGCCACCTTAAATAATATTTAGAAAACTGAAATTTATTGAAATTTGCACAAAATCCAAGTAAATTTAAAAATTCACAATAATATTACTATATAATTGTTTCATTGATAAGATTTTCCTTGTCTTTTCCTTCAAGAATTTTTCTGAAAGTGATAAGATTTTTTGAAAAAAGGAAAAATTTGACCATAACCTTAAATTGACAAGGAATGCATATTTCTAATTTTGTTTATAAGTTAAAAGGTGCATTTTCATTCATCTCTACTTTTTTTTAACTATATTATGGATGGATTAGGAGACTCATTTGTAATGTCTTCATTTGAAGCATTTTGTGATAGATTGACTAGAGAACAAGCAAAAATCAATCAACTTAATGTAACTCCTAAATCACATGTTTTGATTAAAATCTAAGGGTAAAAGAAAGAAGAAGAATAAACCTACGATAAAATCAAATGAACTTCCCTCCTCTTCTCAAGAGGAAAATCCTATGAAGTAGAAGGTGAAGGCAAAATGTACCTATTGTAATAGGCTTGGGCATGATGAACAACATTGTTGAAGGAAACAATTAAATGACACAAATACATGTAGCCATTCTTTGCACATAACCTATATGCTCAAATGAGTGATCACCTAGTGTAATTAGAACCTCCATATAAAATACAACTATAAAATTTTATCCAATAGCATATATATATATAATTAAATTGAACTCTTATATATATATATATATATATCTTTTTTATGAAACAAGTACATGGTTATATGATGATGCATGAATATTGGGAACTTGCTGGCTCGTTGTATTGGTTAATTTGTAGGATAGAACTGCTATTTGTGTGTTTTAGTTGAACGTATTCTTTCTTTCAATTACATCTAATGTAGATGTTATTCCTTGTACTTATGCTTTGTTTCAATATTAAAAAAAATTCAATCCAATGCCTTATCCAATAAGCAATGAAATTGATGAATAATGCACATTACAATTAAGTAACTAGTTACTCAGGTTTCAGAAATATGAACCCCAAATAGCCAATTGTTACCTTCATTTACACAAACTAAGAAATACCAAATTACACTTTTTAAAAACTTCAAACATAAAATTAGACGGAGAAAAAAAAACTGTAGTCAGACGACCATCCATTTTGGAGTACATAAAAATTATGGTAACTTGTTCTAAAGAGCTAAATATAAGTCCTAGAATGAAGAGCCAAATTTGAGTTAACAAAGTGCAAATAAGAAATTCTATCGTAGCCTTCGAAAATTACCTTTTAAAAGAGTAGAGAACAAATATTAAAGAGAACGAGTAACATATTAAAGAGAACGAGTAACATTTTAAAAATTAGAGAAAAAATAAAATATGATGTTGAACCATAAGAACATTTCTTAAGAACTACAGAATTTCGTTGCCACAATATTGCTGACCTTATCAAATTTGGCTTTCAAATGATTATTAAATTAATAAGGGAAGCCACTGGCTTCTAATTTAATTTTTTGAATATAAAATCACCATAATATTATCATTGATAAGATTTCATTTATAAAGACAGCCCATATCTGCTTTGTTGATATCCCATTAGACTATGATTTTCCCAAAACACTAGACAAAGGTCATCGAGGCACGTAGGTGAATGAGAAGCAATAGCAAGGAGGCCAGTTTGCAGCACAATGTGTGGAGTTACGAATCCATTTCTGTTGTGCTGATATCCCATTACACTATGATTTTCCCAAAACACTAGACAAAGGTCATCATGGCAAACTGAGGCAAGTGAAAGAGAAGCAATAGCAAGGAGGCCAGTTTGCAGCACAATGTGGGGAGTTACGAAAAAAGAATGGACTTGTCACGACAGTCCATTTCTGCTGTGTTGATATCCTATTAGACTATGATTTTCCCAAAACACTAGACACAGGTCATCATGGCAAACTGAGGCAAGTAAGTGAATGAGAAGCAATAGCAAGGGGACCAGTTTGCAGCACAATGTGGGTGAGTTAAGAAAAAAGATTAGAGTTATAGGGGCAGTCCATTTCTTCTGTGTTGATATCCTATTAGACTATGATTTTCCCAAAACACTAGACAAAGGTCATCATGGCAAAACGGTCAATTTACTTTGATAAAATCATTCCATATAAAATTGAGACAAATTCAACACAAAAACCTACATGTCGTTGTTCTATTGTACCATGATCATCTATAAATGTTGTCTGGGTAAGCTAGACTCTTCACCCTTGCCCTAAAATTCATATCTTAAGGGATTCTTTCAAGTGACGATTAACTAAGCAGGAGGCATACTATTTTTCACAATAGCCCATGATTCTTTGGAAATGCAGGTTTGTACACGAGGCCTTAGTCTCCACTCTTCAACCCAAAAAAAAGTTCATATCCAATACACCGCTGTTAATAATATGTTCTAACTTCCTCCCAATTTATGGGATATTCTCGAATAGATTGCTCAGCCATCGGAGGAATTTATTGGAATGACTAAATCAACTAGAATCAGAGAACTCTCATCTTATGCATGGATATGTATTAAAATCAATTTGGCAAAACCTTTGATCCACACAATTTGAATAAAATTGGCTTCAGGTGAATGTAGACATGAATTTATATTCTAAAAATGTAATAATATTGGCCATGCAGTTAACAATTGCAATACTCTAAGAAGGTACCATTAAGAGCTTCCAACAAAAGAAAAATCTTTCTTGAAAAATCTGGAAGTTCTTTATGGGAAAAATCAAAAAACCCTAGTGAAGAAGTCGAAAGGATTGTTCAAGAAGGAAAATCTACAGTTGAAATCAAACATCCAAGAAGCAAAGGAAATTGAATCTCAAGATGGAGATACTCCAGATAGTATTGAATAATCTAATAGAACAAGCCACCCAAAGGTGCATAGAAATATTGGACTCGATTAATCTCAACATAAATAGCCTCTGTAACATAGTCAATATAAGGGGAGATGTTCCGAAGAGTACTCCCTCTTAACTTCGGGTGTGAAGCTTAATTATTCAGTGCAGACCATCACAGCTTTTACAAGGGGCAGAGGGAACAAACCCTCCACAAAGAGATAATATATGTATTGGTTTGCATAGGGCTTGTTGGCCCCTGACATCTGCTTTGGCCTAGGAAGGTGATTTCTACAGCTGAATCAAAGAAATACTATTTCGATTGGGTGATGTCTTGCTTGTGCGCCAAGAAGGTGGTTGTGAGATGGGACTGATTGCAGCTGAACAGTAATCAAAAGAACCTTCAGAACTGACTCAGCTATATTGCTAAAGGATTGATGGTTTGAGAAATTGGTATATGAATATGAAGGGTAGGTAATTCATATTGTCAACTGGGATTTGACTAATCTAACTCCTAGATTTTTCTGGAATGAAAGTCTTCATTTTTTAGTGCTGCTCAGTGTTATGCTGTTGGTTACTGTTATATTAATTGGGACCTCCATATATTTAGCCCAAAAATGTAATGATAGAATTCAAAAATAGGTAATCTATATATAGAATACAGCTTATATGAAAAAATCACCACATCAACAACAAGAATATCTTAGTAATAATTGTTATTTGGAAACATGAAACTGTTATAAAGATTTTCCTTGGGAACAATTGTCATTTGGCTACATGGACTTGCTGTAAAATGTAGGATGAAATTTTAGAAGACCACAAACAATAAATAATCCCCATCAAATGCATAATCTCTTCATATTAATTGACATCAAAAACATCTTTATGGCTTATTGCTTAAATAATTGCTTTGACTTCAGCAATAAAAAGCTACAAAAAGAAACCAGAGTGATCCAATCAACTGTAGATACTCTTGGTGAGCGATTGTCTTCTTTAACCATCAAAAAAATGGCAATTTTTTTATTAGATTTGTGCCACAATTCTGAATCAGAAATCAGTTTTCGACAACTTCAATCAATGTTGGTTCATAGTCACTGGGTGCCTCAAATCCCATAAGATTAATCATAGTGGCCGCCACATTTGCAAGCCCAGGCTGTTTCAAATCATTTCGGAACCTAACTCCTTCCTTCAGTCCAGGACCTCCAATGGCAATCGGTACCTGTATAAGCAAACATAATTAACAAGGTTTTCATAGCCCCCTATTATGGCAGGTAGCATCTTAGAAACCAACAGTACACTATTACATGAAAAGTAATCATCTATAACACCAGAGGTATCTACTTAAATATGAAAACCATAAATTACACTCACCAAGTAGTTGTGAGCGAAAATCTAAAATGAAAAACTCATGATTGAACTTGCAACTATCACTAGAGCAATTTTTAGCAAGTCCAAAGTGCAGACTCATAATTACTACTTATCAAGCCTGCTGCATTGACTTGCCAGACGCAATTTGCTAGTACACATGGCAGAAGAACACACAAAAGAAGCAGGAAGCACACTGCAAATCTGTTTTTCCTTGCACAGAAGATTGCTCGAGTGAATATGAACAAGTTTGAAACAGATTTGAGGACCAAATTTATAGAACTTTGGGATTCCAGTTTATAATTAATTTCTTTTTTTGTTCAGAACATTGCAAGAATACAATAGCTTTCCAAAATGTCAGATTTAGGTTTTCAAACATGTTTTGAATTTACTGAATTCAATTTGCATAAATTTTAAAGCTGATTTCAGCTATTGCAAGAATACAATACCTTTCCAAAATGTCAGATTTAGGTTTTCAAACATATTTTCTGCATAAAGTTTAGGGTTTAGAGTATAGAAACTGTTATTTAGATTATTTCATCGTATTGCTATTCAATTACATTTCAAATGCATTTTATTCTTATGTTTTGGCCCTTCAAGACCCAAGTAACTATTTTTAGTTTAAACATTTTTTACTTAAACATGTTGCATTATAAAAAAGAAAATTGATATTATAACTGTCAGGTTAGCATATAATGGCATATTAGCATCAAGAAGTGGAAGCCAACAAATGGATGCAACTTGAAAACATGGCATGCCTAGACTGGTCTAAGGAGTGCTATTTGCAACTTTTGTGAGAACATGGATCGTGGAGGCATCCACCATCTCATACACAGTACTTGTCATGATGTCAAAGGGTGTCCTAATGGATAAGGCACAATGAGAGAATCAAGCAACCCTTGCATTTTTTGATTAAAAAAACCTAGAGAATGCAAAGGAAAAACACAATCATACCAGCAACCATTAATCTCAACTTACCAGTGAAAACAGGCATGGATATGAAAGAAATTGCAAGCTCTAGTAACAATCCATTCATGTACAACACATCCACCATGTCTAGCTTGAGCGGAGCCCAGTCATTAGACTTTGTGTACCTCAAAACACACCTAAAGCACAACTTTTGCTTCAAGGTACAATGTGAAACAGGGAGATGTACAAGAAAAGAGATAATTTCTAGTACTACTTCTAGTATTACAACTTTACTTCCAACATGGCAAAGAACCTATACTAAGAGGTAATTGGATCATGGCACTAATAGTTGCAAAGAAAGGCTACAAGGCAACCTCTCCATGTGACTCAAGTGGCTGCTTGCTCCTAAATATTGTCACAAATGCAAAATCAATTTTATAAAAACAAAGGAAGCAATGGTGCAAATTTGAATGCAACATACTTTAAAACAAGTGGACAAAAGGAAGAAACTGCACCATCATCAACTTCCAATAACTTCAAGTTGAGAGATGATGTTTTTGAAGTCCATAAATGCCTCTATAAAGTAAAGAAGTAGAAAACTGTGTTAGATGGTGGAAAAGATTGTGTTAAAGAAGGGCATAAAATGTGGTGCAAGTTGTAACCAATACTGCAACACATGTTGCCACAGGCAAACTATTTCAAAAGAGAGATCCATTACTTTTCGGACCCCCCTTGTATTGTCCATTGTCTTTTACCTTCATTTGGAGGACACTGGCAAAAATGATTGCATGAGACCAGTTGTAAAAGAAGCGCATACCATCACAAAATAAATTTATATCACCCTTGGGTTCTCTGTTTGATTTTATCTTGACCTTCTTTTGGAGGATATAGACAAAATTGCTTGGGTGATACTGATTGTGAAAAAACTACAAAATTCATAAAATATGTTTATGTTGTGTTCTCACCTTGATGAGAGATTAAACCAAGGAGAGCATTTATGTGAGAGTGTGATAAGGTTCACAACTTACTCACATTGCAAAGCATTTGTACTTCATTACCACCTTTCAAGTGGACATTTGTGAATCAAACATGGCTAGACTCATCGTATTCAATGAATGTCAATGGAGAGAGGGTCACGGATATTTTTTTATGATAACATTGTGAAGAGAGGTATGGAGATTGCCAATGTAACTTCAAACTTTTAGTGAAGTGAACCTTTAATTTCAATTTTTTTGAATTATTTACTTTAATTTGTTTGTAGGTGTTGAAGCCTTTGATGAAAGTTTTGCATTTGATGCATGTGACGCAAAACCTGATGATATACATTTATAAGGCCATAGACAGGGCCAAGGAGCCATATAAAACTATTACAATGGAGAGAAAGACAAATTTGATCCCATTTGGAAGATCATTCATTGAAGGTGAAAACACCAACTCCACCAACTAATTCATACAATAAGGTACTACCTCCCTAATGATTTCACAAATATCAATGGGTAGATCATGGAAGGCCTCTCCACATGCATTAAAAAGGCAATACTTGAGGATGATATGATATGAGGGATCTAATTATTTTACATTTGCAATATTACAAGTGAACAGAGGGAAGGTTTTTTTCTTTGACACTAACTTATCCAGGGGAGTATTTATCTTACAATTATTTCTTGACAAGTTACAATTATTCCGTATTTACAAACTTTCGAGTATCTTATTTGCAAGGTCTTGATAGGAAGATTGAAGTGGAAAACCCCCCAAAATTTCACAAGTTGGCCCCCTATGTTTTCCCTCAACTTTGTAGCGGTTTTTGTTGAAGATTTATAGCTGCGAGAGAGATTTTCTGAGGAAGCCTTGCCAGCTGTTCTTATCCGATGTGGAGTGATTCTGTGCTGGCTGCCATTTCTATTCCCGTATGGAGTTCGTCGGTTGCCTTTCCTCCTTGCGCCGGTGGTGTAACCAACCTCTTTCTTTATGTGTGACTCTTGTCATTCCCGTAGGGAAGAGTAATGGCTAGTTCGGGAGAGTACGTGAAGAGTCTGGTCTTTTTTGTGCGTTGATTGTTCTCTTTCTTGTTACGGGTTATGATGGATTCCTATATAAGGTTGGTGATAAGGCAGCTGTGGGTAGAGCTGAAGGCATTCAAGTTTTAACAGTTTTGGATGTGACCACAACTGGAGTTTGTCTAAGGCCAACAACTCAAAAAAGTGCCAATAAGTTCTCTCATAAATGCCAAATTGACCTAGTTTTTATGCAATAAGGCCTTCATCTTCACATGAAAGAACGGAGGACAAAAATGCTCAAGAATCTATAGATTTCGATGAGAGTAATACATACAAAGACTAGATTGCACAAGATAAGGGCACCTTTTGTCTATACAAAACATGATTGTGGATTTTGAAAAAGCAAGCTATAGAGGCTGCAGCTACAATAGGAGACATTGGATTGCATGGCACCATTGCAAATTATGTTGAATGCAAGACAGAAGAGTCATTAACATCTACCTCTAGGGAAGCCATGGCATTCTAATACATGAGTGGAACCACATCCAATGTCAAGGAGTAAGTTTGCACCCTAGATTTCCAAAGGAATGGGGAAGATGAAATTGTAAATTGTTGTAACATGCATGGGCATGCAATTTACAATGAAAATTTCAATTACAATCATCATAAATACATCACATATCATAGTTTTTGGCTAGCCATTGTATTCACATGATGAAGTGTTATTTACTCTTTTGTACTCAAATCTAATATAAAAAAAAAAGCCATCCACCAAGGTTCAAACCCCCAGAGGTGCATTCAGGCTAGGTTAAACAACTGGTGACTTTGATGGACTGGATCCCCTACACATGGCTTCTTAGCCAAAGGTCACTTCTGGTTTAGATGTATGCTTACTCAAATTGATGTAATCTGCAATATAAAGGCAGAGATGCTGACATCTATGTGATCTGGCTTGTTTACACCAAAAGAAAATCTAATAAAAAACACTTCTTGGACTTTTTAAAACTTCATTGGGCACATTTTATAACAGTATTTAGCAAAATATTTATATTTTATAAAATTTAAGTATTTTTTAAGTCGTTTCACCGAATTTTTTGCTGAGCCAGGGAATCTATGTCAATTTTGGGTCTTTTTGAGCCAAGTTTGCAGACTAGTCTAAAGCCATCACACAATGTTCATACCAGGAAGAGTGGGAACACTAGAGAGGTGATTAGGAAAAACCGCTGCTTTTAAATTTAATTTGCAATAGTAGAAATGATATTTATATAAAATAATAAAAAGAAACAATCCCAACGCAAATGATTAAAAGCAGCAGTAATCTTGAACTAAGATGGTAAGAATATCACTACTGTTTTCCAAATCTGGCCAATTGTTAAAGCATATGAATCATGAAAAATAGCAACCTCAAGTGGTGGGAAACTTCCAAAGGAATAAAGGAATCGACCAAACAGTTGTCATACTAAAGATTTATGTATTAAGAAGCCACAAATCTAGTGAGTGAACTTAAATTTTGTTAGATCTCCAATATCTAACAAATCACAGGATTTAATTTCATAGTGATGAAATGTCAAACAGAAATTACAGTGCATCTAGTATAATAAATGTGAGCATTCAAATCCTTTTATGGTCAAGACAGAGAACTGATATATAGGTAAAAATCAATCTTACAGGAGATAAAGTATGAGAAGTAAGAATTTGGATATTTCCATCTTTATCAAGCTGTGGTTTTCCTGTTTTGTTTCTTTTCACCATATCCTCAGCATTCCCATGATCTGCAGTTACAAGGTAGATTCCACCAACTTGTTCTACTGCATCAAGAATCATCTGTGAATGTAATGCAAACATTAGTTTCAACTTTCAAACATAGAATAACAGACAAGCATTCTTCTTATTAATAACACCCATTCAAATCTTAAATATAATCTAACTAGTGCTCAACCATACAAAGAGCATTGGCAAAACATATCAATAGAACTGGCTCTCCATCATACCACATTTACTTCTTACAACACTGAAGGAATGAAGCAGATATTGTGTTAGTAATTATTAATATTAACTATCATGATACATTAAGAGGAAGCCTACATTCTGGAAAGATTCAATTCATTCCATCTCAGACAGCAACTTAAGGCAATAGATAGTGCAGTTAAAACTTCTGATAAGTGATTAAAACATAAAAGCATAGTAGCAAATATTCTTCTCAGAAATAACTTGGCAAACCAAACGATAAAAATTATTACAAAAAATTATGATTTAGATGGGAAAAAATAAGATTAGGGTTGGGGTTAGGGTTTCTGAAAAATTGTGATCTTTTACAGAATATCAAAAAATAATTTAAGTGTGCCACTAGAACAAATAATGCTGAAAATTCCCATTTAAATAATATCATAAATACATATAGTCACTATTAAGTATAATGCAGTTTTAGCCTGAGGCTGGAGGGCAATTGGCTTCCAGGTTCACTTTCTATGAGTTCCATCCCCAAGTCCAGTCCTCCGGGTGCCAGAAAGGGGTCCATTTGTCCATTTACTTTCAAATATTCCATCAAAACTATTCTCAATTAAACAAGGTAAAATCATTTTTGCTTTGTCCTTGCATAAAGACAACAACAATAAGCTGCCCCATGCCATGCATCTATCATATTAGGCATCTATATGTAGGTTCATTAAATTACAATAAAAATTATCTTCTAATTGCATCTGTTTTAAATCAATTCTTAATTGTAACGATGGATTTCTTTCTCTAAGTAAATCTTGGTTGAGGTTTGTGGAGCACCTTTAATAGAATGTGGGAAAAGTTTAGATCACATTCTTAATTTGTATAATACTATAAATATTAAATATAGGTAACACTCAAAAGTACCCCATAATCACTAGAGTACACCCTTGCTGCACTGGGCTAAAGTTATGGACCTGTTGTGACCATTTCACACATCGCCCCATTAGAATGGGGGCCCCCTCTTTTTCGCGTTTTGTTTTGCCTGTTCTTCTCTCTGCTTTTAGGGTTTTGAGTGAGTGAGTTGTCTGTCTGGGCTAGGGCTAAACCTTAGGGGTTTCTTTTGGATATTTTTTAAGCCGAGTCCAGTCAAATTTTGAAAGTTATTAAGCGTCCTTCCGAGGGTTGAGATTGTTGAAGTAAGATGAGTCTGTCAAGAGAGTCAGATAGGTCTTAGGTTAGGTCTAATCAGGGTTTTGGGGTAAAATCCTAATTTTGTCTAGGTGTTAGCATTTTGAGGGTGAAACTATGTATTCTTGCCTAGGTAAATTTTGATCAAATTTCGGGGGTAAGATGATGCCTGAAACGGAGAAATCGCTCATGTCCTTCACTGGAGGCCCAGGGCGAAATACATTCTAAGTGCAATTTCTTGTTTTTGACAGGCGTGCTAACTGGTTCCTGGCCTTGAGAATGACCTGACTCTACCTTGTGAAATGATCGGAGACTTAAATTTTGAATATTTTAGCCAGGAAGGACAAAATCGCTCCTGTCCCTCACTCAGGGACCAGGGCGAAAATGTTATTTAATGCATATTTGTCACTGACTTTTCTATTTTGTTTTGTGCAGGGTCTCCAGGAAAGATAATTGGACGTGACTTGATATTTCTGAAGATTTTGAGGGCATGAAAATAATGAATTTTGAAAGATTAAGAGAAAATCGCTCCTGTCCTTCACCCAAGGACCAAGGCGAAAAGACTTAGCAGAGTCATTCCTGACCTTGTTTGATCAAATTGAAACATCAAAGGCATGGTGGAGGCCGAAATGAACGTGATAGAGCATCCAGGCTTGATTAAAGACAATGAAATGATGGAGTTTTGTCTAGAAGGGTAAATTCGCTCCTGTCCCTCTCCAAGGGTCCAAGGCAAAATTCTTTATATGCACAATTTTAGACCTTTCTTGGACATTAACTCTTATTCATAGCGTCAAGTAAGATGAAATCTTCCCTAGCAAAGGAATTTCGAGATGAAAAATGAGACAATTTGATCATGGTGGCAAAAGTCGCTCCTGTCCCTCACTGAAGGACCAGAGCTTGAATTTCAAATTTGCACTATTTTTGTAGGATCAAAGTGATTTTATGATTTGAAGAGATCAAGGAAAACATGTTTTGTCCGTTGAATATAACTTAAGTGGTCCACAAAGGAGGAAATCAACACAAATGACAAAAGGCGCTCCTGTCCTTCACTGAAGGACCATGGCGTTTTTTCAAGATTGTCCTCTTCATTTGAGATTTTGAGGCAAAACCTAACTTGGATGGGAGGGAAAAATGATGTTTTATGCCTTAGATGCGATTGAAGGTTTAAAGAACAAGGAAATATGCCTAGAAGGCAAAAGGCGCTCCTATCCCTCTCCAAGGGTCCAGAGCGATTTTCTAAAAAGTGCAAATTTCTTGCAAAAGACAAGGCAAGTTTGTGATTGAAATGAATGGAATAAGGCATGTTTAGCCCGTTGAAGATAATTTGGAAGGCTAGCAAAGGACGGATGAGTTTGAAATTGCAAAATCACTCCTGTCCCTCTCCAAGGGACCAGGGTGAAAAACCTAATATCTAGCCTTTCTCTCCAAGTTTGGACAAATCTAAGCCAAGGCGCAAGTTTGAAAGGATGTTTAGAATGCCTTGAGGTGGAATTGAGATACAAGATTTGCAAATTTTGATGATAATAAGCAAAGGCGCTCCTGTCCCTCACTGAAGGACCAGGACAATTTTTATAAAATCAACAATTTCCCTCCAAGATTACGCTAAGGAAGGGTTGTGCAAGATGGGAAAAGTCTTCCAAAGCATGGTGAACAAAGGTTTGACTCCAAAACTTGACAATCCTGGGCTAAAATGCAAGAGTCGCTCCTGTCCCTCTCCAAGGGACCAGGGCGAAAATCTTTGGAGAATCAATTTTGCCTTGCAAAAACGAGTTAGGCATGCATGAAATGAATGAAAGGGATCATTGCTTACCCCACAACGAGAGTTGGCAATTTAAGGTGAAGGATTAAGACCAAAAATGGAAAATCGCTCCTGTCCCTCTCCAAGGGTCCAGAGCGAAAAAGTACTAAAGACACTTCCCTTCTTAAAATCAAGTGAATTAAACTCAAGACTCCAATTGAAAATGCCACTTTAGATGCCTAGATGAAGTTTTGGCAATTAAAAATGAAGAATGCAAGGTTTAAATTGCAAGTTCGCTCCTGTCCCTCTCCAAGGGACCAAGGCAAAGTTATTGGCATTCTTTATTTTTACCTTATTTCAACGTTGATATCCTCTAAAATCGCATTAGATGCCAAAATTGCCAACTTCGAAATATTTGAAAAAATTTAAATTAAATTGGCATTTAATAAAAGGCGCATTAGTATTTAATAAATTAATTTTGAGCCTTTAAAAAATCGAATTTTTATTATAAAGGCATTTAAAATTAATTTTTGTGAAATTAAAATTAAAATGGAGCGCTTGGAGGCTTATTTTCATTTATTTTGTCAAGTCGGCCTCTCCTTTTTGCAATTTTATTTATTTTTTAGGCTTATTTTGTCAAGTCGGCCTATGGGGAGACAAAGTGGTGAGCGCCCTATATAATAGGGGTGTTTTGATCAAGTTTAATCAATCATTCACTCATTATTTCAAGTGCGAATTTGGAGAGCTAGAGGAAGTGCGAAATCTGGTCTATTTGGAGCGAATTTACCTCAAGTGTTGAAGACTAGGGGTGGTGGAGTTGATTCTTGTGAAGACTAAAGGAAGCGCATTTTGCTCAAAGGAGAGCCTTGATCTACATTTTTGCCTAACGAATTCTCCTATTTTTGCATCATTTCTTAGAGTTAATTCTCAAGAGGAGGTATGGCGAAATCATCCTAGTCCCAATGTTGAAGTTTCGAATTTTGAACTCTAAGTTTTGAAAATTGCGTAGTTAATTAGGAAATGATAACTCAAGATTTATCATGAAGTTTCCTAATTAATATCTTTTATCTTCCTTTTGAATCTTCCTTGCTACTCTCTTAAATATTTTACTAATTATGAAATGATGTGTAGGTGTCAAGATGGCGACTCCAAAGGCAGGAGCATCTACTAGTCGTCCAACTCTCATGAAGGAAGATCAGAGGAATGAAGAATTGGAGACCAAGATCGTGTCCAAGTGGAGCAATATTGGAGATACCAACTTGGGAAACTTCAGTATCAAGAAGTTTCGAGAGGTCCCTTACATTGGCAAGCCATCACCTATCGCAAAGAGAATAATTGAAAGTGGCATCATCAAGGCGGTCGGTTTCCCTCCAGCAATCCAATGCCATGAGCTGATGATCGAGTGTGCCCGCCATTATGACCCACAATCAAGATCAATCGTATCCAAGGAAGGGAACACTTTGGCATACCTTTCGGAGGAGGCTATAAGTGAAGCTCTCCATCTTCGAGAGCATAAAGATATGATTTACAAAAGCCTAGAAGGAGCCAGGTCAATGTATGAAGATGATCCAGACACTTGCTTGAGCATCATCAATAAGAATTGGTTACTCAAAAGTCGTCCTCGCCTGAGCAAGATTCCCAACACACCACATAGGATCGACTTCCAGGAGGAATACAGAGATTTGATAACCTTGCTCAATCGAGTTACAGGGGCTCCTCAAGCCTTCTACTTTGAGAAGTGGATGTTCTACTTCATCCAAGTGATAGTTCAAGGGAAAGGAACGATTCATTGGGCTAGAATTATTAGCCATTGCCTGGACGTGCAGTTAAGAAGACTAAAGCCTACCAAGTCATTTCACATGAGCTCATACGTCATATATGCCTTGATCACGAGTTTCGAATATGCAGAACTACCTCACAGAGGAGTGATCGGAAGAGGACCCGGAGAAGTGAGAGTTTGTGACTCTTATGTTCATTTGCATCATCCACCTGGAAGTGACTACAAGTTAGTCAATGATACCTTCACGATGAACATCACTAGGATATTGCAAGGCGGGATTCACAATCGACTATCTCTGGATGCACAAGAGCTTGTAAAGAGGTATGGTGCTTGGTTCATCCAGTTTCAAAAGTTTACATCAGAGTTCATGGGTGTCCTTCACCTCCCTACATGTTGCCGAGGTATCCGACAGACAGGATAGTGCTACTTGAGGTGACTAGACAATTGGCAGCTTATGCGAAGGCATTCAGACACAGGCATGGAAATGGAATTCCCGTGCCCATCATATTGGGGAATTCAGTTGAGGTATGTCCTAATGCTCTAGCCTTGGATGATGCAGAGAGGGAGTTGGCATTATATTCATTCACGTTCTTTGCCTTGAGGGAGAATTTTGATCCTTATGGGTATATGGAAGAGACAGCTGGTAGGAAGTACAAGCATGAATTTCAGGTAGAGGACTTTTGAATGAATCTCTCAAGTGATTTAGAAGTGAAAAGAAAGATGCATTCCAGATTACCTTTAGATTTCATCAGGAAATGCAAAGTCTACAGAGTGGCCGATCAAGCTCAGGACAGTGGCAGACATCTCCAATCATCCTATGACAGAGAAGACAAAGCAGTGAAGATAGATTGGAACGAGCCTGAGATTTCAGACTTGAGAGCTTTGATGGCTCCAGTTTTGTCATGTACTCGTAGATGGGTGGATGTACAACATCAAAAGTTGAGAGAACAGAATATATCAATGACTTTTACTTTGGAGGAAAGACCAGAAGAAGGAGGAGCAAGCGCAAGTGAGGGCAATTCTCATCCTAGAGGCGCGAAGAGGAAAGAAAGACCTGAGAAAAGGGAACCCTCCAAGAAGAAGCAAGAGGCCAATCGAGATCACTCATCAGGTACATCATCCCGACTTGAAAAAAGGACAAGTCAAGTTGAAGGACAAGAGAAGACGGTGCCTAAGGTTGATGAATCTATGGAGTCAATGGTACAGAATGATAAACCTGAAAAGGGGAAGGCACCTCAGCATTCGTCAAGTCGATCTCCCCAAGTTGATGAGCTACATGCAGAGAAGAATGATGACGAAGTGACATCTCCTCTCCGAGAAGACGAACCATTGCTTAAGGAAATACAAGTTAAAGAGACAAGATCCGCCATTCCAGATTGGTTGAAAGAGAGACTGACAAGGGTGATTGTGATTGAAGATGAAGATGATGTAATTGACTTAGAGAGTTTTATAGGAAATTCTCAAGAAGCAACGGAGAAGAAGAAGGCCACCAAGATGTCCAAGATGATCAGAGATGAGACAGGGTCCAGGAAGTTGCAGATAGCTACACCAATAGTGGACAAGTATGAAGGTGAAATTCTCGCAGAGGAGTATGATGTAGAAACATTTGAGCTTGGTCCACTCACTGCTAAACAGGCACTGGATGAGGCAACCGATTCATTTGAAGTACTTAAAGACAAGATTAAGGAGGAAATGGAAAAGAATAGAAAGCTTGAGAGAGAGAGAGGTGCTTGGAGAGGCTACTTTAGCCATCTCAATCAACCCTTGGGATGTCAGGATCCAGCAGTGTTTCCTGTGCAAGCACTTCCCCTTGAATCAGTTGGCGAGGCAGAAAGAGTCAAGAGCTTGGTTCAGCTTATGAGCTCTTGGATTGACAAATCCCACACAGTAGTCGTTGAATTTACGACAAGAATGATGCAAACAATCCATCGAGCTATCCAGGTCCTTGAGATCGTCCACAACCTAATGATAACAGTAGCCGCTTTCGCTCACACTAGAGATGTTATCATTCCTGTTCTGCAAGTGATCAGGCAAACACCAAGGAAGATCCTAGCACAAGAAAAGATAATGGATGGAGGAGCTCATAATTTACTTCAGTGGTCAACTCTACTCCAGATGAAAGAGGTTCTTTTCGAGGACATCAGCACCAAATGCAATCAAGTTGAGGGCGTCATCCATCCAATTCAGGACAAGGTGTTTGAGGTGTTTGTGTACCATTCTTGGCAGGAGGATCGAACTTGAGACAGATGTGGACCTTCAAGAGTTGGAAGACAGAGTCAAGGTCATCTTTTGCAAAGATGAGAATGTCATCACAGATGAGCAACGGGATCTAATGTTCACTACTATGCTCCTGATTGAGAAGATCAAAGAACTCGAACCTGGATGGCATACGGCTCTTCTCAAGGCCTTTGATCAGGTTATCCACTTGGAGGAGCGAATGAGGAATCTTCCCGAGATTCCTATTGCTGAGATTGAAGGAATTGTGTCCAAATTCGTTGCATATGCTAAGAAAGAACATTGGAAGGGGAATAAGGTTCTAGAAGAGAGGTTGTTATAAAATGATGTGGCATCTTAATTATCATTGGTCTATGTTCCCTCGATTTTTGTGCCAATTAAATATTTGGCTATGCATTTAATAATGTTCAACTAAAAAGGGAACTTTTTGTAACAAACCCTAATTGGGGTTTAGGTGTCAAAATCTCAGCCGTTGATCTTCTTTTGATCTAGGCCGTTCATTGTAATTGAGGATGCTATATATACCCTCACTCATTTTCATTTTGTTATTAGATATTGGATAATTAGCAATTAGAAATTAGATAGCTAGAGCTTTTGGAGAGAAGAAAGTTATTTTGTAGCAAGATTGAGCATTGAAGAGGGAATTTCAAGCAATTGTTGTCTATTTTGGCTTTGAGATCAATAAAATATTGAAGTTATGGTGTTTTATTGCAATTCTCGTGGCTATCTTCATGGTTGTTTACTTTCTTGAATCATTCTCAGTCGAAGTAGTATTTAAGCTTGAAGGACTAAGTGTTGGGCTTGATCTTTGGTGAGATTCACGTTCCAAACCACTAGCTTCTTACTGATTGTAAGGACGCCTTGTGCGGTCAACTGGAGATATTTGGATTGCTTGAACCTTCAATCATTATTGAACTATTGATATGTACCTTTATGGTAGTATTTATAATTCTTGATGATTTGAAAATCACTAATCACCTTAGAAGATCGCATCAATTCCAGTAGAGTTGTAATTCCTTGGCAATACTGAAATTGGTAGAATCTTACCAAGTCTAGCCTACATTGAGTCATTCTTAGGATTAGATTAGAATTCATCTCTTGCAAACCCTATCTTTTGATCTTTTTGAGAACCTGTTAGTTTTAGGAAAATTTTGTACCTGCAGTTCGAAAACGTAAGGCCCCTTGAAGAAACAGCATTCACAACGACCACTGGTGCTTATCCACACGTAGAGATCCTACAACGAAGAACATTGAAGTCACCCTGATTGATCCTTTCCCGCGATATCTTCAGCATTCAGAGGCTTTACTCAAGAGAGGATAAGGTACCCTTGGGTATTTTATTCTGTGTTTGATAGTGCATAAAAAACACGTCAACAGGACCACCTTACTGTGGTGGGAAAGGTTTGAACCTGTCTAACATATGAGTATCCTCAATTACCATTGCACCACAACCATCTAGTCAATGTCGACATGGTTATAGCTATTGTTGACAGATAAAATATACAAGCACCATTATAATATTCTTTAAAGAGCAAAAATGTTTGCTGTGTGGAAAGAAAACTCCAGTTACCTGCCAAAATAACATCTATTAAATCTGAATAAAATTGTTCAATTTACAATCCTTTTGCACCAAGGCCAGAATTCTTGAATAAATATCAACAGTATCTGCGTTAGTAACGTCATTTTGATACACACAGTAATCGGTTTTGGCATATTTCATGCTTCAGTGACTATGATAGGGCAATTCACTAACCTCAACAAACATAAGATATGGAATGTATCTTCTTATTAGAAAGATAAAAGTCGGTTCATATTCCAGCACTGAACAGGTCAGCCCCCATATGCTGTTTACAAGTTTGTGACAACCTATGTTTTTGGTAAACAGTTGCCCAGGCCTGGTCACTGCAACCTCCTTTGTACAAGTAGACACCTTACTTCCAAGTTACAGAGCTATTTTCCAAATTCCTTAGGGAAAGCCATGAAAAGCGATTACAAAAATTTTACACAATGTCATGTTGTTTATGTTGTCACGATATGGCAAAGACAAAAACATCCAATATATTTGTTCAGTGAAATTTCCACCAGACTGAAGTAAAAGTGAAGCCCTCAAACAGAATGTGTGATAAACTACAAGAAATCTTACCGTGCAAAAAGTTCAACCTGGCCATAATATAATTGTAGACAGTTCTGACACTCAAATTCAGTATGGCAAATCAAAACAAAATTTTATGTAATGCATACCACGCAAAAAGGTTGACCTGGCCATATTATTGCATACAGTTTCAACGCTCAAATTTCAGTATGGCAAATCAAAACAAAATTTGATGTAATACATTTCCACAAGGTCTTTTAAAGCATTACAATAATAATATTATTAATCATAACTTTCGGTATATGTTTGAAATTTGGCAAACTATCATGTCTGAAACAATGGGTGCAGCTTACTCAAACGGAATGCTTGATGCAAGTTCCAGATGACTACGAAAGAAGAGATACTTTGGTCCTGTCATCTTAAGAAAAGAATCCTCCAAAAGGGGGAATTTAACATAACATATCGAAGGTAATGATCCTCTAGAAACCACAAAGTCAATACCATATCAGTAAATAAATTTCATAACAAAATGACCTTAAGATTCCCTTGTAAAGCCATCTATCTAAAGAGGTGTATTTCATCGGTATGTGCCATACAAAAAAACAAGTGTTCCACAGGGACAAGTCCCTAGGGCCAGGGATTTAGCAGGGGCGTCCCCTTCTTTCAGGATTGGCTAGCCTGCTCAATTTTGTGAATAAAAATGAAGTAGCTATTTAAGGAAAAATTTGCTAGAAACCCGTGAAAATCTCAAAAAAGGAGGATAGTTGTTGCAAATTCATCAAATTGTATTTGCTTTTTAAAATTTCCGTTGCAGTTCTATGTTCTGAAATAACCAAAACCAGAACATAATTAAGGCAAAAGAAGTGAAGCAATTCCCTACCTTGACGGCCTCATCAGCAGCTTTACACGCAACAACTGTTGCCTCGATATCACCAGTATGTCCCACCATGTCACCATTGGGTAGGTTTACACGAACCTGTAAAGGAATAAGTCATTCATTTGCCACAAGACTTAAGATAAAAGTTGCAATAAATGGCATTAGTCAAAAGCAATTCTGTACCTGATCAAACTTTCGACTCAAAATGGCATCTCTTGCCTTCTCAGAAATTTCTAAAGCTTTCATCTTTGGCTGTACATTGAATGTAATCCCTGAATCACTTGGTATTTCTACATATTCTTCTAGCTCCTTGCTAAAACATCCTGACCGGTTACCATTCCAGAAAAAAGTAACATGACCAAACTTTACAGTTTCACTGCAAATTCATAGTGTTATGTTAGAATACTTCACCCAAAAGGTAAAAATTCATATGTAAACTCATATTGCACACAACCTATGAAATGATTGAAAAGCAACGGAACATACATTAAATGCAATATCTCAAATCTGTCCTAGATATCTTGTTGCATATAATAAATCTAAGGTGTTAATCTTGCATTCTGAAAATCAATGATCAGTCAAAAAAGATATATCAGCAATACAAGATGCCAGCCCTAGTTCATACAGAGCCCAGAGCCAGGTTAAACAACCTTGATAAGAACATGAATGCATATGTATGCGTGTGTTCATATGTGAGTATCCATCACCTGGTTCTTTATGAACTAAAGTAGGTAGCATGAAATGTCGATGGTGTCTGTACATTTTATCAGAAAATTATGAAAGCATATTTATCGCTGTTGTTTCTGGATAAGATTGTGCGAGAATATACAATCTAATCCAGAAACAGCACCGATAAACATTATGGATTGTGGAAATTGGATATCATTAACTGTGAAGGCATGTCATCAAATCATAATTAAAGTCTTCTTAGCAAACAGGATGCAAGTCTCCAACTTTTAATATAGCAAGATTTGCAGTGAGGATTTTTTCAGCAAGAAAATAGATCATGAGGAGCCATTTGCCACTACAGGAAAGATGAACATTAGCAATGGATGTTGAATATGCCATTATTAAACAGTTTTTTGACACCTTTTTGTTTATCCAAATGGTTTTGGGTATGTTAGCAAGGAAAAAATTGTGCAAATTAGTGACAGCACTCTATCGGCTGAAACAAGTGCCCAGATAATGGTACATCAAAATTGATCACTTTTGATTAATTCAGAATTCATGAGAAGTCCCGATCCCAATCTTCACATTGAAAGTTTATTTAAGGTTGCTTGCAAAAAAAGCTTGAGTGCAAATTAGTGAAAGCACTCTATGGAATAAAGCAAGCACCAAGAGCATTATATGCCAACCAAAATTGGTAGTTATTTGATTGATTTGGGATTCACGAGAGTAGTACTAATCCAAATCTTTACTCCAGAAGTTCAGTGAATTATATATAATATACATTCTTATTGTTTGTGGGTGACTTAATCATCACAAGAAGCAAGACCAGCAGTACTAACAAAGTTAAATAAGATCTCCACTCTACTTTCGACATTACAAACTATGGATCTCATGAACTACTATTTAAAGGTTAAATTCTTGCAAACATATGGAGTGTATGCAATTGGACTACCTGAAAAAATTGTGATAACAGTTTGTAAGCTAATGATGACCCTATGGAGTCTTGCTTGAAACTGGCAACCTCAACTGATTTTGTTCGGCATTGGCAAATCACTTGCTTGAAAATTGGAGTGTAACCTAATATATAATCCTTCCACTAGGCTTGATATTCCCTTTGTTGTTAGCTATCACAACAAATTCCTTAGTAAGTACAATGCTGATCATTGGAGGACAGCAAAGAATTAAGAGTACTTGAAAGACAAATTGGATAAGAGAATTTTGTATAATTTTTCTAACAATTTCCAGTTGATTATGCATGTTCAGATCCAATCAATCAATTGATGACAGGAAGTCAACTATAGAATATATATTTACAGAGAACAAATTGGCTAAGCAAAAATAAAAAAGGTCCTTGCTTTGTCATTGATAGAAGCAGAGTGCAACACTTTTCTTTTGGCTGCTTCTAAGGTATTTTGGCTGAGTAGGATATTGGCTGATTTGCAATTACATTAGGATCAGCCAACAGGTATATTTCACAAATATTGAAGTGCATATTTCACAAACATCATCTCCATTTTATAAGTTTTCTGATTAAAATAAGGAGTTGTTAGGCTGAAATGGTGTCTCAGGAGCAAGATGCGGATACATTTACAAAACCTTTTGTTGAAATGTATATTAAATTAAGGGATAAAATTTTCAAGCTTTCATATATGACCATTAAGGAAGGTGTCTAAAATTAATTTCTCCTGGCTTTTAGTCTCATCTATCTATGCACTTGTAATCTTCTTCTACCATTATACCTTATGTTCATTTCAAGATTTTGACTAATCAATGTTTCTCCATTTAAACATTGCATTTCCCAAAACCTTCTGAAGTTCTATTATCATCCATCTTCCTACAATGCGTCCATCATCCTCATTTCATTACCACAAGAAAGAAGACTTCCTTGCATGGAAGACAAATATGTGTTTATTGACACTCTATACACGTCAAGAAAAGTTCTGAAGAACCTTCTTGCCTAGTCACTTACTTTTTAACAGTCAATAACATTAGAAAGCCTTTTCTAAAATGTATACTAGGCTTTACTAGCAAAGCAACAAAGGTGAGGTGAACCCACTTGAATTCATCAAGTATGATGTAATTGTTTAATTCAAGATTTGACTGCCTCTTATTTATCTGAAACAGCATTCAAGATTTCAATCTATCTAAAGAGTAATAGAAATTTATTGTATCCACCAAAGAACAGATCAAATATTGCTGATAGGAGAACAGTTCCTAAGTCAGCTAGTGATCATCATGGCAGTGGCTGGACTCTCCCTTTACATGGCTCTTTGAAGAGGAAATTTGATGAGGCTGCTCTTGGAAATCTTGGTCTTGCTGGGGTTTCTCACTGAAGGTGTTTTGCACTTCCTTGGGGTCAAAAAAGAATGAACCGAAATGAGAAGATATGATTTATGGTCTCTATTTGGCCATCTCTATTCAACGCAAAAGCTGGTGATTGAAGGTGATTCAAAGAATGGCATTGATAGGCTTTCTCATGGTTCATGTCCTAATTGGCAAATACATGGCCTTTCGGAGGCTAAAGATCTATGCACCTATTTTAATAATGTTGGTTTGTTCATTGTTACTAAATTAATAATAGCATTCCTGACATTCATGCCAATTGGGGTCTTGATCAAGTGCCCTTTTCTACCTTGGTTATGTGGCAGGGCCTTAAGAAATATGCTGGTAGTACACATCTACAAATGCCATCATCAACCAGCCTTTCTTCCCAACAGTACCACATTAATTATGTTGGTGTAAGATTGACTTGTATTTAAGTTGTCCATTGAATATGCCACGTGTGGCTTATTTCATTGTATTTGTTATGACTTCTCCAACTGGCAACGGTTCCTTAAATGTGATAGCTCACCCATTCCTTGTGTGGTATTTGCAGTTCGTTCTTCAAGAACATGTGGTTTTGTTGTTTGGCAAGAGATTGTGGTGACATATGTGGTGGCAGAAAGAAAGACCATATTGCAAGGAAAGATTTCTAACCATAACCTCAGGAAGATTTTCCACTATCTATATATGATGTCATTCAATCTAGTGAAGACTGTTTTAGGGATAAAATGTGGAGAACGGTGGGTCTTTGCATCACAAGTAAACTATAATAGAAGATTTCCTAGTAAAATTGGGAACATCGTGCCAACAAAGGATTCTTGTATGTGAGTGGTGTTGGAATTGGTAGACCCAAATTGCAAGAACTCGTTGGAGGGGGTCGTAAACTCTGTGACAATCGCACCCATTGTTGTTGTAGTTGGTTCTATTGATGAATAAGTTTGCTATCCCAAGTCCAACAGCTCGCAGAGGTTAATTGATCTATTGTGTGCCATTCCTTCTGCCTGGATTTGAGAAATGTTATTCAACACCAAGTTGCGTCTCATACTGATTGGTTTTCTTAATGTCACTATATCTTTCACCTTGCCTAACTTAAACAAAAATAAGGTTATTCAAGTGTTGAGTTAGGAGAAGATTCACCTGTCCAATTATTGGCATTGGTTAACAAGGATCAAGCCTCTCACATTGATCTCTTTGCCAATGTTGGTTAGTCCTCAATCGGAGTCTATTAACTGGGAGTCTACAAATTAAGATGCTTGATATAATAAGCCAGCAGTCTAACATGGAGGAGTTGATGCTGGTAGTCGGTAGGTCAGCATGGGAAACTACACTCTTTTGTCCCAGTCTTTTGTAACTTATATTTTTTAGGATCATGATGATATTTAAGCTTGGCTCTCATTTATGGTCATATATTGTGCAGTCCAGGATCAGGCACCCAATGAAGGGCAGCCACACCATATAAATCACCCAGATCTGCTAGACAATTTGCATTATGGAAACGATCACAATGCACTGATTTACATAGAAATCCCACACATTCCATTGATATATTAAAAAATAACCTCCAACAGACAATCCCAAAATTAAAACTCATAAGTAAACCAAAAAAAAAAGGAAAAATCAGCAGTCAATGCTTGCAGCCCCCAAGGCAACAAGGCAAAAAATCAGATCAAGCACATTATATTGCCAAGGCACAGGATACAAGCATCTGAAAGTTATGTCCACATTAAACCTGAGCAAATTATCAATTACTAAGAGCACAGATCTGAAAAAATTACATTGCCAAAACTGAATTAATAAAATATCTTGAAGTTCAAAATCCAGTAACAAACCTGCATGCAAATGTTCGTACACCATTATGGACTAGATATTCTCCAGATGTTCTGTCAATATCTGGTGGATTAACAAGATAACGACTTGGAAGCTTTAATTCTCCATCATACTGAAGCATTCCTGCATAGTGAACTTTGGGGTATCGAACTCGATCAAACTTGTCAAAATCTTCATATTCGAATGCTTTGGCAACCATAGTCATACGATCTGCACGAAAATTGATGGTTACTACCGCATCTCCATCGAGAATGGGCCCAACTGCTTTATTATTTTCATCTACTATGACGAAGGGAGGCAGGTATTGATCACTAGCTTTAGGTTCTTGTCTAAGTTTTTTGACAGCTTCCACTGCACTCTTAAATTTATAGGGCGCCTCTCCCAAAACCTGTGCATCCCAGCCTCGCTTGACTACACCCCAATCATTCTGCAAGAAAATGATCAAATTTCTTGAGGCAAAGCAATGATATGTCTCCAGAGTTCACATGACAAGCCCAATAAACAAAATGAAGCTAATTTTTCAGCTGACGCAAGCTACCTCTCATCACTGAAAATTTTCAAAGCAAGAAGATCTTTCAAGGTATCATGTGCTTGCAAATTATCAACATAGAAACTTCTGTGATGCAATAGAAAAACAAGTCAAATAAAAAGAGTATCATGTATACCTCATAACGATCCATTGTGACATACATGCGACCACCACCAGAGGCAATCTGTGCATCAACGCCCTCTTTACATAACTCAGCAAGATCCTTTTCTAATGTCTCAACAAAACCAACACTAGATCCATCAAGACAATCACGACCATCAGTGAGGATATGCACCCGGATTCTTTTGGCACCATTCCTAGCAGACCCTTTCAAAAGCAACTGCAATAGCAAATTGTGAAAAAAAATACTACAGAAAGTACAAAGACAGCTAAAAGCCTAAAAGTGCCTAAGCCTCAGACATACAGAAAATAAGCAAGTTTCCTATCTTAAAAATCTTCAAGGCACATTCAGTTAGCAATGCTCTCATATATATGATTACCTGCAACTGATCTAATCGTGAATGAACACCACCATCACTCAAAAGGCCAATGAAATGAAGTGTGCCTGTTTCAAAGCATTCCTTGATGTACTTGAACCCTTCCCCATTGTAGAGTTTTCCCGATTCAAGAGCATAATCTACTAATTTAGCCCTGCTCTACATCATCAATTCTTCAGTATTATATAAAAGCACAAAACTAAAAACTAGCATACTTATATTTTAAAAAATATATCTAAAATACACCAAGAGATATCAATTTAAATTATAAAGAGACATATAAGAATACTAATACTAAATATAAATCCCATTAACAAATTTTCTATCACTAAAAAAAAATGATATTTGGACAAAATTTAAATTCAATAAATAAATTGAAATAAATTTGACTATTGCAAATTTATACCAAATATAAATCCCATTAACAAATTATCTATCACCAAAAAATAAATCTTAATTAAAGTGGACAAAATTTAAATTCACTAAAAAAATTGAAAATATATCTGACTATTGAACAATTTTTTTGATATTTAAATTTTTTAATAAATTTAATATAATTTTTTGAATATTATAAAAATAAACAAATCTATCAATATAATTAAATTCAAACATATATTAATAATTAAATTGAGTATTAATTGAAAAAGTTTTGCATTAAATTGAGTATAAATTGAAGAAGTTTCGCATTACCTTCATACAATACGCATAATATGTAATAGACAAGATAATTTTTTATTGAATTGAAGATTCAAAAACATTCAAATTATAAAGTGGACTAAAATCACTTTAATCTACCTCTCGTGTTATTATATTTTGGGATGAAAGAAATATTACTAACAAGTAATTGGTTAAAATATGAATTGTATTTACAGAATGATTAATAGATCATTATAAAGAATTACAACAATGATGTTTCTAAAAAGAAACAGTCGTAAAATAGAAACAAACAAAATAAAACTCATTTTTACAAAATATTACATAATTGACCATTAATTAATAATATATAATATTATTCTAATACCCTCCCTTAATAGTCAATCTATTAACAACACCAAGCTGCCCCTTGAATTTAGCAAACTTATCTGGGCTGAAAGACTTGGTGAGAATATTTGCAATCTGATCTGCAGTTGGAACATACTGCAACTGAACTGAGTTGTCTTCAACAAACTTCCGAATAAAATGACAATGAGTTTCCACATGATTGGTTCTTTCATGGAAGACGAGACTCTTGGCAAGTTTGAGAACTCCCTGATTATCACAGAACAAGGGAGTCAGACCTGCTTGAGATATTTGCATATCGGCAAGCATCCAACGAAGCCAAACTGCCTCACAAGCTGCCTTAACTACTCCTCGATACTCTGCTTCCGTCGTGGAGAGAGCCACTGTCTGCTGTTTTTACTAGTCCATGTGACTGCACCAAATCCCAAACTAAACACATACCCAGATGTTGATTTCCTGTCATCAACCAAACCTGCCCAATTTGAGTCTGTGAAACCACTGAGTCTAGGATCGTGACTCCTAGTGTAAAGAAGTCCATAATCAAAAGTACCCTTCCCATAACGCGGCACATGCTTCGCTGCTACCCAATGATCAGCCTTGGGGGCTGTCATGAAGTGTGAAATGTAGCTCACTGCAAAACTGAGATTAGGTCTAGTGGTAGTGAGATAGACTGCAATAAACACTACTTCTGCCCAAAACTTCTTAGGAACATTTTTGTGTTCCAACATAGACCTAGCCATTTCTGTTAAGGTGCGGTTGTGACGTTCTACAACACCGTTCTGTTGAGGGGTGTATGGTGTGGTTAACTGACGTTTTATGCCATGTGTATCACAGAAAGTGAAGAAAGCAGTAAAACAAATCTCCCCCCCATTATCAAACCTAAGAGTAATAATATAACAACCAGACTCTTTTTCTACTAAGGCCTTAAATTTCTAAAATACAAGAAACACATCTGATTTCTGTCTAAGAAAATACACCCACATTTTTCGACTGAAATCATCAACAAAAAGCAAGAAATGCCTGCACCCAGCAACAGAAGGTGTATTCATTAGACCACATACATCAGCGTGGACCATCTGTAGTACCTTAGAGGCTCGACATTAGTCACCATCCTTGAATGGTGTCTTGTGCTCCTTACTAGCCTGACAAGCTTCATAAACTCATTGATTCTGGGTTTGAATTTCAGGTAGGCCATGTACTAAATCTTCTCGAACAAGTTGAGCAAGGTCGTGAATGTTCACATGACCATATCACCAGTGCCATAGACTGGTGATAGAGGAGGATTTAGCTGTGAAAGCATGCTCAAGAGAATCACCCGTATCCACAAGTCTGTATAGACCATGATCCTTGATGCCAACAACTACAGTAGTGCGAGATGCACAATCAATAATCGAACACTTATGTGAGTTGGATACCACATCAAGCTGAGGAGAGTGCTGCATAATCCAACTCACGGAGAGATGGTTCGATTCCATGCCAAGAACGTAGTATACAAACATAAGATTCCTCCCACCAGACTGTATCTGAACGTTTCCCTTACCGACAACAGTATACTCTTCACCTCCTCCAAATATGAATGAATTAGTATAGGAAGAGAATTATGTAAACCAAACACGCCTGTGAGTGAAAAGTCGAGAAGCACCAGAATCTATATATCAAGCAGAAGACTTCACATGGTCTACAGGTTTTTTAGCCATGAAGGTGTAAAAGGCACTCTTTTTGCTCTATGTGCTCAGTGACATTGGCTTTAGGCTAAGACCTTCCCTGCTTCCGTTGTTCGGAAGCTATCCAATTGCAACAATCCTTGATCATATGGCCATATTTATGACAGTAGTTGCATTGAACCTTCTTCTTCAAACCATCTTGAGGCTAACTGGAGCCCTTCTGCTAAGATGACTGAGATGAATGAGATTTGCCTTTATCCTTGTGAAAGGATTTTGGCTTCAAAGGCTTGCTCTAAGGAGGACAAAGTGGCACTGCTACCAAACTATTGTTTCCAACAATCCTGTTGTAGAAGTTTGGGGCATAACTCTGGAAATTTCAAATCAACATTCGTTGAAGTAATGTTGAGAGTTTCTATAAAGTGCTCGTAGGATTTAGGCAGACTCTTCAAGGTGATGACTACCATATCCTCTTCCTCCATTTTACGACCAATAGCTTCGAGCTGATATCGAATGGCCTTGATCTTTGTGAGATGCTCCTGTAAGGGCGGACATATGTTAATCCATCATGATGGAGAACAACTAGTTCTTTAGGAAGAACGCTCAACTTTTGTCGAACCTCTCATGCAATTCCTTCAGATGCTTCCAGAATTTTTATGCTCACTTGCCAAAAGGAATCTGAGGCAACTAGTCATTTGTGACAAAGAGCTTGAGGAGCATAACAACTTCCTGACTCCGCTCATCAAACTTGTCATGATCTGGTCCGGTTGTGGTAAGACGAGACTCTTTTCCCAAAATAATCATCAAGGCGACGATATTTGAAGATTGTCAGCATGCGCTGCTTCCAAGAGTTATAATTCTTGTAGTTGAATCTCTGACTACCTTCCAACATTAATTTGGTCAATGAAGCCATCTTGCATGCTTCCCAATGCACGAAAAACAAAAATCAAAGAGGCAATAGCACGAAATCCGAGGCAAGAATCCCAATGCAAAAAACGAAGGCAGATGCAATACGGACTTCAAAAAACAAACGAAGTACGGTTGGCACGAATTTCAAGAAAAAATTTCGACTGACCCAGAGAAATTTGATGAAAACCCAAAAAACTACTCAAAAAGACCACAAAGAATTTGTGGTATAAATTTTATTCCAACCAAAAAATTTGAGGGTTTTAATAAAACCAACTGAACCCTAGCCACCAAAAAAACAGAGCCACAATGAAAAAATGCAGATAAAATCCTAGTCCACCAAACACAAATCACCTAGATCGCGTGGGTCATAGAAAATGTTAAGCGCGAAATACAAAAATGCAGAAAGTCTTAAAGGAGCCGTCGCAGGTTGCAGGTCGCAGACGAAATTCGCAGAAGCAGAAATCGCAGGTAAAAACCACCAAATCCATCGTTTCAAAAACGTGGGTTTTAGAAGACCCTAGGCAGAAAATGAGAAGAGTGCGAGAAATTGCGCAAAAATCCGTTGCACCAAGGTAACAAAAAATACACGAATCACGTCACGTTGCTTCGGATTGAAAAAAATGGCACTGAAAAAAAATGATCTCAAGCCCAAACAATGTCGCGATTTAAAAAATCATGTAGAGAAGTGGTCACGAGAGGTTGCACGATTAACACAAAAAACAAAAACAAAAATCGTGCTGAAAATCACACGCGAAAATCAAATCACACGAATTAAAATGAAGATTGCACAACTGAGAATAAACGGCACTTGCATAAGGGTTTTGAACAAGCCCGAAAAATCTTTTTAAAAAACTTTGAAAAAATAAAAAATTTATATTTCAGCTCTGATACCATATTACTAACAAGTAATTGGTTAAAATATGAATTGTAATTACAGGAATGATCAATGCATTATTATAAAGAATTACAACAATGATGTTTCTAAAAAGAAACAGACGTAAAATAGAAACAAACTAATTAAAACTAATTATTTACAAAATATTACATAACTGACCATTAATTAATAATAAATAATATTATTCTAATAAGAAAAGCATAATACCTTATTGACAAAATCTACTACTCTAATTTTATTATTAAATTGATTCTTTACAACATTTCTATAATTTTGCTTAGAGGTCATGGACTGATCCACACATACTCCATTCACATGTGACAAAAGCAAACATCCCCTACCATTTCTATCAAACAAAACTACATTGATAAGATGAGAAGAAAGTTTATTCAATCGATAGGCATCTTTGAAACTGAGACAAATGCAAAATTGATCTAGTATTGTACCCTTTGCTCCATCTAGAGCCAAACTCAATGCCACAGATACGAGAGAAAACAACATTCTTGTTTGCGCTTACTTGTAATGCTTCCTTTGAAAACTCAAGTGATAAATTTCTTTGACTATGAATTGAAGATTTGATATTCATTGCTCTTCAATTCAATGTATACTGAATATAGTATCCTACAAAATAGAATTGTGCATCTATAACTTGACCCAATAAGAATTAAAATAAAAATAACCAGAAATATAAACAATTTGAAAGTAGAAGATGTCAATCAAAATTAAAAAATGTAAAACAAAATTAAAATCATAATCTAGGATGCAAACCTCAAAATCAATGCACTTTAATGATTGACTTCAATAGACTAGATTTACATAAATTTGATTGTATGGAAATGTTGAATAATGATCTTATTTTTAGATTTTTCTAGGGAAAATCAAATCAAAGATGGAGATGAGGCCAAGGATCTGAATTAGAAAATGTAAGTTTGTCATTTCAAAGTGATAAGGAGATAATGATGAGTTATTTAACTCAATTGATAATAATTATGAGGATATTCTATCTTATTTTAAGTTTCAAAAAGGAAAATATATATTATATATATAAAGAATTAATAATATAATAATTTATTTTTTCACTATTCCATTTGAATAATATAATAGTATAATTTATAATACTGATATATGTCATTTCATAATATTTATTATAAAAAATATTAATTTCAAAATTTCAAAATTTATTTTATAAATATTTTTTAAATGTGAATTTAGAAACATATTTTAATTACTTTTAGGAAGGATAATCAAATGTAAGATGACAGATCATCTGAAGCATGAAAAATTTTCTGATTGAATTGAAAAGCTCACCTCACTCAAAAAGTTAATACTCACATAGCAGTAAAAATATATTTAAATATTTTAATCTCTGCAAAGAGACAGATAGTATTTCCCTACAGATGCAATGTTTACCATTTTTCCCTATAGATTATAAACCTATTACTAAGCAACCCTTCAATGTGAAATTCCTGCAATTTTCGCAATCTTTCCCTAAATATTATATACTTATTACTAGGCAACTTTTTTTTGTGAAATTCCCTCTTTCTCATAATTCTCAGGGGAGTGGCCACCCCTGAGAATTAGACTCCAGTGGAGACATTGGAAGACAGAAAAAATCATTACACCCAAATAAACAATCTGTTTGAACAGTTAAAAACAACTGCAGACAGTCTGAACATTTTTGGCCATCTTCAACTATCAAAATGGTTTAAGCACGAATAGCTAACCCGTAGTTGTAGTACTGGATATGATATCTGACACAATACTATAAAAATTTAAGATGTCTTAATAGTATGATACAGATATGACAAGATAGAGAAATTATAATATACATATATTTAACTATTTACAGATCTAAATGCATAGAACATAACATTAAAAGTATTTCTCTCTATATATTTTCATTTTTATATTATAGTTATTATTATATTTATTTTGTTATCATATTTGTCTTTAGCAATTTAAATATTTATTTTGTTATATTATATTTATCTTCAGTGATTTAAAATGCTTGTGAGCCATTAATGCAGACATGGTTCCAACTATACACCCAATTGTGCAAACAAAGAAGACAACTTGAGCTTTCACTAATAAGGTAGTTAGGGTTTCAAACCTCTAAGAGAACCCTGGCCATTATTGCTGAGGATAGTTACAGTTTGCAAGGGTCATTCCTCCATACCTCCCAAGCACATTTCCACACACATAAGCATAATTACAAGCAGAATTCACAAGGAAACTGCATTCCATTGGTTTAAGACCACTTCAACAATATCAAGCTAGTTCGACTTGTAGGTTATTTTTATAACCAGTGTGTTATGGCTATGAAATCGATATTTCAATTCTTAAGGCAGACTATTATGTTTCATATTGTAAATGAAGGGTTCTACACATTTATCTCATTCGTGATCCCTACTTTTTAATTTGGGTATTTTGTGAATTAAATTTTCCCTTTAAATATGTTATCAATCTATCTTTTGTTCATAAACTCAATAGTGTAATATAGAAGACATTTAATGTTATTGTGTAAATGTAAAAGAGGAATTTTCTAGGTTTGCTAGGTTTGGGAGAATAAAGTAGGGTTTTTCATTTTAAAGTATATTATCGAAGTCTAAAGCATAATACAAGGTCAACAATGTTGTTGTGAAAACATTATCACCATCTAGAGCTTCTAGGCTATGGTTTTATAAGCATTTATATCCCAAAGTAGAAAAAGCCAAAATATTTGCCTTGGTGTTTACATTTTAAAAGAACCTGATTAAACATATTTAAATTTGTCAGCAAATATTTGCATAATATTTATTGGGGTCATTACAATCTTAACTCTTGTGAAAAACGGGATCTTGTTCATTTGCCCAAAAGAAGGAAAGCTAGTGGTCCCAAATGAATTATCTACAATTAGGTTTCTTTTATTCATAGCTACTGCAAATGATTTTGAAATCGAACAAATGGATGCTAGAATTGCATTTTTGCATGGGGATCTAGAAGAGGAAATTTATAAGCAACAACCTAAAGGTTTTAATGTAAAAGGGAAAGAACACATGGTTTGCAAGTTGATACAATCTATTTATGGTTTGAAACAATCACCCTAGATGAGGTAACAAAGATTTGACTCATTTGTATTGAAGTTGGGTTTTGTAAAAGGCAAAAAGGATTATTGTATTTACATTAGATGTATTCATGATTACGTTCTAATTATTGCCTTGTATGTGGATGACAAGTTATTTTTCAACAACACCAAGGGTATGATTAGTCCATTGAAAATCATCTTCCAAATGCATTGAGTGACAGATTTGGGGACAAGAAGATAGATATTGAGGATATCAAAAGCCATGTGAAAAGTTATGTTAATTAAACAAAAAAAGATGTATAAGGAAAATCAATCAAGGAGAAGGTGACATCATTTTTCTGAAGATGTTTTATATTATTGCTCCTTGTGGAGCTTGAATCTTGGTTCAGCAACCTGAGGACAAACTCTCAAGGATTGAAATTAATAGAAAACCCCTTATTTTCCATCACTGAGTTATTTACAGAAAACATTCTTAAGAGGATAAGTTCTAAATTTTTTGAGATACATTCTAAGTATAAAATCTGAATTATATAATATACTATTAACCTACAATTGCTAGGTTAATTACATTCTTAAAATTGCAACTATTATTGTGAGTTGGGGTTTATTATATTCAAAGAAAAAGGAAATTTTTAAAGGGGGCATTACATGCACTAAATATTAGCCAGTATCGCTTAGGTATTCTGTGATTATTTTAAATTGTAAGTTGGTCAGCTTTCGGCCAACACTTTTCAGTTAATCTTCCTCTATCGACATTCTTACTCCATATGCTCTCACCTTGCCAGTTCTGGGAACTGAGTGATCAAAAATGATAGAATTAAGTTGATTGCAAAAAAAATTACTAGAATTTTAGTTAATGTCCTATAAGGGTTATTGCGTAGAAAACCATGGGAACCTAGAAATCATTATTTGGGAAAAGGCCAACAGAACTACATACAAGTAATGCCTCATGAGAAGGAAGAAGCGGAACCAAAAGTAGATCAATGTGAAACTAAATAAACTAGTAGACTTATATTTAAAAAATATATGTAAAATATGCCGAGAGATATCTTATAATAGAAGAGAATCATCTGTAAAATAAATGTTCTTCTAAAATACTAAACAACAAGAATACAAATCTATTAAAGTCCTGCATGCAAAAAGCTGTGAATCTAGCTAGAGACAAGTGGCGAGGGTTCTATTTTATTTGGAGTAATAAAATAACACCTCCACAACATGGCATATTTCATGCATTTACCCGTCATTTGCATGTCAAATTGTTTCAAAAATGGATTTTTGTTTACGGACATTTTGATGTCATTGTAGATGCCTCTCGGCATAAAAATAAAAGAAGGTGAACATTCAAAGTGCACACTTGTAACAATGTCAAGTGCTCCTAAATACCATCATTTTAGTTAATGTCCTATAAGGGTTATTGCATAGAAAACCATGGGAACCTAGAAATCATTATTTGGGAAAAGGCCAACAGAATTACATACAAGTAATGTCTCATGAGAAGGAAGAAGCGGAACCAAAAGTAGATCAATGTGAAACTAAATAAACTAGTATACTTACATTAAAAAAATATATGTAAAATATACCGAGAGATATCTTATAATAGAAGAGAATCGTCTATAAATTAAATGTTCTTCTAAAATACTAAACAACAAGAATACAAATCTATTAAAGTCCTGCATGCAAAAAGTTGTGAATCTAGCTGGAGACAAGTGGCGAGGGTTCTATTTTATTTGGAGTAATAAAATAACACCTCCACAACATGGCATATTTCATGCATTTACCCGTCATTTGCATGTCAAATTGTTTCAAAAATGGATTTTTATTTACGGACATTTTGATGTCATTGTAGATGCCTCTTGGCATAAAAATAAAATAAGGTGAACATTCAAAGTGCACACTTGTAGCAATGTCAAGTGCTCCTAAATATCATCATTTTCAAGTAAGGGGGGGCACAATGATGTCCTAATGGGCAGTGAAGCAACACAAAATTTCGTTGATGAAGGATTAGTTGCTAGAAGAGGTTACAAACAGAAGATTTCAACCAATCATTATAGTGGTTGATGGCTTTACCATTCCATGCACAAAGAAAATTCAACAATTGGACGTTCCACTAGATAGACACAAAATGCAAGATGACTTCAATGTGGGGACATAGGAGAAACCAATGTGGTCTTAGGAGTGCAATGGCTACACTCTTTGGGAGAGTTTACTCAAAATTATCAAACTATGGAGTAAAGGTTCAAATTAATTAAATTTTATTATTTCTGGAGACTGAAACCGAGGGGCTGGACAAAACCCTAGTTCCTCCAAAGGGGTGAATCAGTTACTCCAAAGGGATGGATTCGCAACAGAGTCTACATCACTATAATGTCCCCAATTTTTAAAGTGGCAATTTATTAAATTAATTTTTATTAAGTTTTCAAAATAAATAAAATGTTCAAACAATGACTTAATATTAATTATTTTAATAACAACAGTACAATAAAATATTATTATGTCACTTTATTGATTATATTTCTCCAAATTAATTTAATAACAATAAAATATTATTATATCACTTTATTAATTATATTTCTCCAAGTCGACCTATCTTCTAGATACTTCCCCAATACCTTTATAAGGGTGTTCCTAGTGATGCTTTTGATTTGATAAATTTTATATGATTTCTGGAGACAAAAACCATCAAGAGTTCAATAGAAGGGCTGCACAAAACTCCTATTCCTCCAAAGGGATGGATTCACAATGGAGTCTACAGCAGTGCCAAATTTATAACGTCTTCATAGAAGACAAATTTGCAAAAAACAAAAGTATTTGCTGAATAAGGTATTTATATCTGAATTGGAGAAAAAAGGAATATTTAATTCTGAGCCTTATAAGTCCATAGAAAATGTATGTATATGATACATCTTTGATGAGAGTTTAATTTGGGATTTATAATTAATGTGTTATCTGCAGAATATCTAAAGGAATTTGATTTTATAAGGGTTGGATATTTAAATGGACTGTGGCAGTTAAAGTGATTGATATTTATTGTCTCCAGCTAATGAAACAAAATGAATAAATATTCATTTGGCTTTTATTTATCAGGTGATAAGTATTCCTATCTGCCGCAGAAATAGGAGACACTAATTTGAAGGCATTGATTTATTAACGGATGGTGGAAATATAATATTCTTGTGAGGGCATTATTTTAATATTCAATCGAAGGCTCCAACCTTTCTAACATTTGGCAATTAATCTTTCTAATGTTCAGCGGGATGCTGATAGTTGCCATGCGGGACAGTTCAGTAATGGTAGGAGTTAGTGGAAGACTTAATTTTGTCAGCCAAGATTCTTCACCTTCTATGAATTCGAAAGAAGCCTTTACAACAATAAACAATTCTGGAGATTAAGTGCTCAATGTCGTGGATAAGAGTTTCAAATGGCCTCTGTTATATTTTAATGCTCGAGTATGAGCACTCAGACAGGGATTGCGTTAGAATCAACCTAGAGGTGATTACCTATTAATTTCAACGAATTCCAAATGCTGAGAATTAATACCATATATCGTGGAACATCAGTGTCTCTGGGAGGAAGGTCTTCAGCAGTCGTGAATATCTCTCTGTGACGGAACGTCTCTGTTATCGACTGTTCAATAGTAGTGGCTATTATGTTCCTGTTAGTTTTGAAGGCATAATTTTATAGTCACAGGACTGGGAAATTCTGAGTTGTTAAAGGTCAGATATCTCATTGAATTCTGGTTGTGAGGAAATTGTTCAACATCCAAATTTACAATTGATTGAAGACAAGCAATCTTAGGAAGGGCAGACTGTAATGCTCCCCTCCTTAATTTTGTATCAAGAATGGTCTATGTGCTAACTGCAAATCGATCTCTACAGGCTTGTCCATAAAGGGAAAATAGAAGCCAATCAGCATTCACTAAATTTCATTAAACAAAACAATTTCCTAAAAAGTTTGTATGACTATTCAAGGAGCAATACCTGTTTAAAGAATATTTAATATTAATTACATTTAGTTAATTGAAGATACGATGAGTTGTGTCCCTTGGAAGGAAAGGGTATAAAGGGAGTTCCAGAAAGGAGAATTGAGGACTTACAAATACAATTTTATATTTTACATATCTGGTTTTATCTCCCCTGGATCATAGATTGTGTCTTAATAGCCCGAGGACAAAACCCCTCTAGGCCTGAAAATTAAACGACAAAAAACCCTTTTTCCCCTTGCTAGGTTGGTGGCAAAACCCTTGACTCAAGCAGATTTGAAGTTATTTACCGAAGGCATCCAATTGCATTAAATTGTTGCAAAATTAAATAAAATCAACAATCCTACAAGAACAAATATCTGATATCAACTTGAGAAAAAAATTGGACTTAATTATATTTAAGGAAAAATTTTAAAAAAATCTAAAAAAAACATTACAATCTTGTAAAGTGTTGTACTCATGTGGTTTGCTGTTTTCTACTCAAAACCTTTGATGGTATTCTACAAATTAAGAATTCTAAGTTGGATGGTAATTCATGAACAAGCAAACTTAATTTCAGATATGTAAACTTAATTTCAAATTTCCATACTGTAGTAGTTTACCTTTTACTCCCAACAATTAATAATTACTTTATATTATTAAAAATGGTAACAAAATTTTAAATACATTCTGCTGTAGAGGATATTTTCCAATGTTTAGCCTCCCAATCTTGTGAACCAATCCACATACTAGACCTCAACTTGGAGTCCAATAATGGTCTCCCCCTCAGCCACAAAACATGTTTTTATACCCGGGTTCAAGGTAAATCATAAGCCTGCCTCCTCACGAAAATTTTTGGAGAAACCTCCAGGATTGTCTTTTGACGCTGCATGCGTGTTCAGCTTCATCCCTAGTAAGTATTCCCAAATAATTAAGGATTGTGTGTTTGTAAAATGTACCGATTGAAAAAACTAAAAAACCTATCAACTGTTACAAAAAGATATTGTTAATTTAGATACTTCTTATAGAAATTCTCAGATTCCATAAGAATATACTAAAAGAACAGAAAAAAATTCAATTTTTTATTTAAGATTTTGGTCCTAACAATTTCCAGCTGTGACATCAGCTTCCTGTTTAGATTACAAATATCGTATAATTTATTAGCTGTTTCCAAATATCACTAAAAGCTTCCATGTCTGGACAAGATCTCAAAGTCACAGCATGCTATACAAAGATAATTGGACTTGTCTCAATAGTTCTACAGCCTAATGCATTCTATAACGAACCTCCATGTTGGGAAACAATATTGTATCACCCAAGGTTGGTTAATAGCATGCTAGTTTAGATGTGTCACATACATGTGAATCTGTATCACATGAAAACTGTTTGTTATTGGTAGTCCTCGGGTCTAAATCCCAAAAAATTATCTTGCACCTTTAAGATAAATTCAAGTAGACAAGGAGAAGAGGAAAGAGCTATTATAAGGTAAAGGGATCGTCAAAGTATATTTCTTGATAGCATTTTAAAGATTTTCATTCAATGCCATCTATGCATTTTTCATGTAAATATCTTAATAACTTACCCTTGAGCAAATATCCTCCCAGCTCCAAGGGCATTATGCCCAACTTCACTGTTTCCCATGTCATCTTCCGTAGGGAGTCCAACTGCAGGTCCATGTGCTTTAATCAGCATCCATTTCTCTGGAGCTCCCTGCAAATGGAGAACTCATAAGCTTTCTATATATGCAAGCAATACAAAAATCTTGTGCACGAAATGCAAAATTAATTAGTAATTACAGATATTACAAGATAATAGCCGTAAGAGAATTACAGAAATTGTATGCATTGAATTTTAAACTGATAATAAGAAATAACTAGCAGCAAGCAAGTTGAATCCACTTTCTTTTGTAGTTGCACACTTGAAAAATACTACTCGGTAGGTTACATAAACAATTATAACCAGCCCTCAGATTGGACATCTCAATGCAAAAAGACACATAACATGTTCTTAAAAGCCTCACCCATGACAGCTAAAAAGGTAGGATGATTCCTTTTGGTGTTCAAGTTGCCTCATGCTGTGAGTAAAATGTATAAAAAATTATCAATAAAAGCTCCAATCAGAAGCACCATTTCTGTAAAGTATATTCCATATTCTAGTCATGGAAAGAAACTACAATGCATCTGCTACATTGAGATTTTCTGAGACCTTAAACTGATAATAACTAATAAGAAATAACTAGCTGCAGGCCAGTTGCATCCACTTTCCTTTGTAGATGCACACTTGAGAAATACCACTCAGTAGGTTACATAAACAATTATAACCAGCACTCAGATCGGGCATCTCAATGCAAAAAGATACATAACATGTTCTTAAAGACTCACCTGTGACAACTAATAAGATAAGTCGTAAGACAATTACTTTTGGTGTTCAAGTTGCCTCATTCTGTGAGTAAAATGTATAAAAATTCTAAATAAAAGCTCGATCAGAAGTCCCATTTCTGTAAAGTATATTCCATATTCTAGTCATGGAAAGAAACTACAATGTATCTGCTACATTAAGATTTTCTGAGACCTTAAAAAGTTCAGAAAGATCAAACGGCTGTGACCTTGAATTTAACTCATTATTTATATTAAACAGTGGAACAACAAACATAGGCTTCACGCAAAATTATGAAACCATATGCAATTGTTATATCATAAGGTGTGTTAAATACTGAAGCCTTTCAACTAAAATTATGGTTTTTGTGAGATTTGAATCATGAGAATTTTTGAGCCATGTGATGAATGCAATCATCACTTTGGGCCTTTTACCCTCTAGTCAATGAGGAAAGAAGCTAGAGGGTAAAAGGTGCAAAGCAGTGATTACATTCATCATATACCTCAAAAACTCACCTGGGTCAAACCCCACAAAAATGAGGAAATAGATTAGATTAGAGTATGAAAACCCAACGTGTCGTTCATGTTCAAGCTACAGCTCAAAAACTCAAAACAGGTCAAATCCAGATTCCACAAAAATCAAATCATACTATTCTAAAGTCAGCTTAAAAATTAATCATGATAAGGTTCTCACATCCAGGGAAATTTGTTATAAACATGATTAATCTGAAAAATTCTTGTTTGATTGTTAAACTAAATTTTAGTTATTACTACTCACAGACCACACAGATTACATGACATAAATTAAAAAATAGGAATAAGAGAATGGTAAGGTAAGGAAAAAGATGATTTAAATATCTCATTGTAATACAATGCTGCAAATAAAAAATGTAGACCACAAACTAAAAGTGTTCAATTTCAAATCTGCACACAAGGAGTATGAAGCATGGATGTAATTTATCAGACGATGTAAGTGCACCAAGCAAGCATATGATGAAACTGGAGTAACAATTCCACAGATAGTGGAAAAAATCTAAGTTACCGGGTTCACCCTTGGACCCCCCTGGTACCGGTCCTGGTTCGAACGGGTCTGTGGTTCAGGTCCGGTTTGGACTGGATTCGACCAGGGTTCAAAAAACCCAGAGGTGGTTCATCGTTGGTTGAACCCAGGTCGAACCCAGTCGAACCCAGGCGGACCCAGGTCGAACCCAGGCGGCTGGGCGGCCCAAAAAAGCAAATTATATGCAAAATTTATTTTTTTTTTAAATTCCGCCTACTAAAAAGTGAAACTTATATCCTAAAAGTGACTTCTACAACATTATATTCACACATTTCACCTCATTTGTGTTGCAAACATATGTTTTATGAGAGAAGGTTGAAGAAAGGGTGAACAAAATTTGGCTTCCAAGATCAAAGAGGAGTTGAAGACTGATGTTTGTTTTGTTGTTTATATGATGCTATGTGACATGCAAATTTTTAATTCATGCTTATAGGCTTCACAAATATCAATATATATATATATATAAAGAATTTACATGTTTTTGTACTAACAAACCCAAACGAACCCAAACCCCTTTTCAAAATTTTGCCGTATCGGCGTACCGGGTTCTTCGAACCCGAACCCGTGCCCGAACCCAAACCGGCAACCGAGGAAAAAATCAAAACATTAGACCGGTATAAAACATGTCAGACATCTGAATTTACATTTCGGTTATTTTCATGGAGCTGACGACCCTTTTCTGTCCATTAAGAATTAAGTTATAGTTTGTTCAGAAGAAGGTTTAAATGTTAAGCGGGGATAAAGGGGTATATAAGACATTTGAATATATATTTCAGTGTTTGACATGGAGCTGACGACCTTTTTTTGTCCATTTAGAATTTCATCTATAGATCATTCAGAAGAAGGTTTGGTTTCCCAAAAGAAATATATATAACGTTAGCAATTTCTGCAAAGTGCCGTCCTCGTTATATTATGTACTTATAGGCATATCTGTCTTGCTTAAAATTAAAAATCAAAAGAAATATCTGAAAAGGAAGGATATAGTAGAGGCAGCTACCGAACCATACAAAAAAACTAACAAACAACAAAAGACTTGTAAAGGGAGGATGGCTGGGCTTAGAATATTACAAAAGAAGACTTGTGAGCATGTAATGAATATTAATGATAATCAATACCCAAAATATAAAAATATAAGGTGTCAAAGTTGTCATTTCTAATTTTCTATCCATTTTGCAAACTCCCATCCAAGTTTCTAAATTGGCACATTTACAAAGGATAGAGCACATTCCCTGACAAATATATTAGTAAAAGAACAAAAAAGGTACAGATAAGAGCGTGAAATTGAGGCATAACACACCAAATGGATTTGCCCTGAAGCTTATAGGTAACCAACTGAGGAAGCATGGACACAGCCTACAAACCGGGCCTTGTTTGATGCAGTTAAAGAAAACTAAAACCAAGATTTACAGCCAGATCGAGGTATGAAATTGGTACCACTGTTAAAACAGAGAGAGTTTTCTAACAGCGTGAGCTGCATGGTCAGATCAAATCCAGAGGAAGTTAAAAAATAACATCTCAATCGGATAACTAATGTTCCCTGTGGAGCGCAAAGCCCCGCTACAACAAATAAAACCTCTACAACTTCAAAGCTTCCACAATCCATTATTACATTAAAGTGAAAAAATCGAGTTCGGGTAATTAAAAATCAAGACAGTGTGTGCTCGAAAACGTAGACTATAGAAATCATTCTCAAAGTTACATATTTCATTTAGTAAAACCTTATATAAAATCAAAATGTAATTTTGCGTTCAACGGGATGAGCTCCAGTGGTTTCAAAAAAGTCGGTTTTTGAACTTAAGGACGGGTAGAAATCCAATAAAACAACTCTTCCAAGCACCAAATGTATCAATCGTGAGTATCCCGAAGGTCACCCAAAAGAGAAAAATGTATCCTGCCCAAAAAGCAAAGACAAATAAGAACATTTTGAGGAACATAAAGATCACCTTCTTGAGCGAATCCATTGTCGGTGTCTCGGCAACATGAATACAGTTGTATTGATCGGGCTTCTCTTCGCCCCATCCGTCCAAAATAATGACAGCCAAGGGCTTCCCCTTCTCAAGCTTTGGATGATCTGCTAACTTCCAATCGATGCTGCCCATTCCTATTCTCCATATAAACACTTCATATCAAAATCTTTTCCGGCAAATACATTCAACAATAACAAAAGGGAGTTCAGGGTTTTGTTCACCTTACCGTCAAATTTCGAAGCCTTCACAGAAAACAATCAGGAAACACACAATCCTTCGGCTTGCGTGTTGAATTATATATATAAACCTTCTAAACCAAAAGTTACCATCTCCCGGTAAACGTGTGGCCGCAGTAATATCTAATACCACCGGCACGGCTCCATGAATTGACCAAGGTAAAAGAAAAATCGTTTTTTATAAATTCTGGAAAAAAAGAAATTGAGAATAAGGTAGCTTAATTCTGGCGCAGGTAGAGGCATGGAAAACGGCTGCGCGTGAGATCTGGGGTTCCTTCGACCCTTCAAATTTTCAACGCGAATGCGTTTTGGTTGCCAAATTTGACGGCCATTCCTTCCTGTCGGCCTCCAATAGCGAACGAACAGGATGAAACCCACACCAAACGGGGAGACACGTGTTTTGCAATTCTTCCGTAAAATACAGGAAGAACTAAATATTGCCTTGGTGGGTCCCAAAATAAATTAAAAAATAATTAATAATTAAACTTTCCGTGAGATGTGGGCCTTGCTGCCCTACGTTTTATTGTCCCACTATATTTGATATTTGACCTTTATTTCTATATATATGATTCTAGGAGGCATGAAGATATAGGGGAAGAGCACCAGTAGCCGTCATAGCTAACTTCGCGCACCCACAGATCTTAAACGGTACATCAGATTTTGAATTTATTTTTTTAGTTGTCTTCGTATGCGACTTAACTGTTTATAGCTATTGATCTGGCTTCTGGGTAGTAACGATGAACGTCGTGGAATCAGTTATGTGCACAAAGGTCAAAAAGTACACATTTCAAAGTGTCGCCTGATACCCAACTAAAGATGTTCCAGTAACCGTCAACTCAAAATCACTAGTACTTGTTGACAAATGTCCCAATAGTGGTGCACAAATGTTCCAATAGTGGTACACAAATGAGACAAATGTTCCAATAGTTATGCACAAATGGGCCAATTAATTACAAAAAATGATCGGCTATTGGTACAAAACAAATTTATTAATGGTGTTTTCACTATGACAACTAATGGGGGGTCAACATGACAATAAGGTGACAGTTATTGGAACTATATTATCTATTGGTACTCTTCCCCTAGGATAGTTTTTTTATTTTATTTTTTAAAGTTTATTTATTTATTCACATATAAATTTGATATTATTGGATTAATTTTGTATTTATTAGTTAATAAATTTAAATGTTGTGATGATGAATGGTATTACTCATGTTGTTTTTTTTGTTTTTTACTCACAACATGGAAGTTGGTAAATAATCTAATTCTTTTCCATCATCACTCATCTTGATATCTAAATTGAGTTTCATTGGAGTAAAATTGACCCAAGTCATTTCCACACATGGATTTGAATCCAAACTTCTAGATTTAAAGCTCTTAATTTGTGGCCATGTTTTCCTCCTTTATTAGTGTTATGAGTGAATTAAAGCACCAATTATTTCAAATTGCACATTAAAATGTATTTAAGGACAAATGCCCCGGTTCATTCTTCTTGCGTATAGATATGGATCTAAGACCATTCAAGTGATAACATCATAATTGGTTATTAGCTTACATCAACAATTGAGTATATTGTGTGTTTGTATATTAGCTTTAATCTTATTTGGACTAAGAATAATATTCACGTTGCAATTTTTGTTAGACTATTGCAATTTTTTTATTCAATTGTTGATTAACTATCTATACATCTCCAAGGATCATGGAAAGGACTATCTTGGACATCCACCTAAGGATGGAGAGTATTTATAGTTAATTATTACTCTCTAGGTGATTTAGAATATGTGTAAAGGGCATAATGTGGGAGGAAGCATTATAAAATATTATTGGACTCTTGGCATGTAATGGAAGGCAATCTATGACAATTTATGATGTTGTTAAATATGTAAGAAGTATCTCTAACATTATAAGAGATGTGAAAAATCATATGTGCTGATGTGTGAGGAGTTGGTTGTCTTTCTTGGACTTGGGTAGTTATTTTTTATAATATTAAGTAACAAAACAAGGGTTTTGACCCTCAAAAACAAAAGCCTGTGAGTAGGTAAAACAAGTCCATGGACCACTTACAACAATTTAACAACACAATAGATAATGGTTCCTCAAGGTTTGGAGATGAGATTTTGGTACCTTTCCTCTTATTGTTCTTTCTATTGGGAGATGGCATGATTTGCACTATTATTTTTTATTTAATATACTACAGTGACTCAATCACCTTTTACCAAAAATAAAACGATTTGGCATAGTCAAGATCAATAAGTATGCTTAGATCAACCCAAATTGTATAACTTACAATAACTTCATGTACAGTTTACTTAGCTTAGAACCAATGCAATGAAATCCATTTTTTTTCAAGGAGGGGAAAATTATTTTAGCATAGCATTGAATGTTCCCTTCAGTGATATCATCTATTCACTCAATGCAAACAACATGTTATTTGCACACTTGGACACAACATATATCTTGTACATACATGCATACTTATCACATGAAATCATTAAATACTTATTTCTATATATTTTAGCATATCACATGGTTGCACATGCCAACGTCCTACTAGATCACATTCATGTGATATGTACCTACACCTATTCCGTGTGCTCTGCCAAAAAACTAGAACCTTAAGAATTTAACTTTCCTCCTCGCCATTTTTACATGAAAAGTGTAGCATATGAATGTGACACTTGTTAAAATGTTTATGTTTCCTAGCTAATAACCAATTTATATAAATACCTAAATTATGCAAGTTATAGGTAGAGAAGAACCAACCAATATCTCTATTAGACACATGTCATTGTGCATATTTATTATAATATAACTTTCTTTCTAGCCTTTTGCACTTTTCAAATGTGTAATTGGATTCTATATTAACATTTTATTTTCATATTTTACAAGCTTGTAGATCTTTAGCTAATTTATAGGTTTGCATATTGGTCCACCTAAGCAATATAATATTAACATCATACTTTCTTTGTTGTTGCATGATCCACATCTAGCATTATTACTATCATTATCTTTGGAAACTTTAAGGACATATTGAATTTTCCCTCATCGCACGTACTTATAATTGTACGACATTGAAAAGTAGGGTTTCAACACCTTAAATAATAAAGCCACTAATTTTGCTTAGGACCACATTACATTAAAGGAAGGAATCGAATTTGATTGATCCATTCCTAAAAGGGTTGAATATAGATTAAATCAATTCCTCCCTTGTTAGAGTTGGAAATTGAATTTGAATTAAAATTGAATTGCAATGCTATGTGTAGGATGAACAATGAGAAATTGATATAAAATAACAGTTATAGAGTTTTCAGAAATCCTACAAAGTTGTAAACCTAGATTTGAGGATGGAAAATAGATCAAAACCTATGAAGGAAAGTTCGAGCAAAATTGTTGGGATTGGGGGGGAGCAATTTGCCATTGTCCTCTGAATATCGAGGATAGACAAAATGATATTTTACGAGTCAAGATGACGCACATAATCCATTGTCAAAAGCTCATCAGAATTTCTCAAGACCAAGGGGAGCCGGTCATTCCTAGTCCTCTACTTTTCGTGCCTTCAAAAGTTGAATCTGATTGTCATCGTCTACCATGTTGAATTCCTCACTTGCAACTCTTGAGGCAATTCCCTACACATAGAAAGAAGGAAACAGGTTTGGTTGATGGGAATTTGCCTAAGTCAAACCCCAGTTTAAGAATTAACCTTGAAATTCAAATGATAATTGAAATGGAATGCTTTCCTTTAGAGGGAAAGACTAGATCTAATCTGAAAATACTTGAACTTGAAACCTTGATGAAGTTTGCTTGAATCCTCATGCAAAGGTTTGGGATGCAATGTAGAGTTTTCATAGAAGGTTGATCGTGGATGAATGCTTGAACTTGACTTGACCTTCTCCTTCAATGCCTGATGAATTCTTGAAAACTTGCTCACATAGACTTGAATTGATTTTGTAACTGCTCTTTAAATAGAGGTCTCATCTAGTTTCTAGTTCTCCAAAATTTCTCATTAGTTAGTTACCAAATGACGGGGTGATATGCTTTATTTTATACCTAACTGTGCATTAAATGTTTAAATTTTTATAGCAGGTTGTCACGGAGCCAAATTCGCTACCCACATGAAGTGAACATTGTGAGGTCCTATTTTGGGTACTGATTAGGAGGACAAGGGAGGTCAAGGCACCTTGTTCCTGACAAATCAGGACTCAAAATTGGGTAGAGGCTAGATCGGGAATTGAAAAGACAAATTTCAAGAGGGTGTGAACAAAGTCAAAGCAAGCATTGAGCATTGGAGACCAGAATGCCGAAGTGAGGATGAAATTGTACATTTAGCCCCCACTTCAATGAGAGTATGAACCTATGTCCATACTCATGGTAAAGTAAAAAGTCACATGGAAAAACTTTCACCAAGATACCGAAGAGACAAAACGCACCAAGCCCCCCAAAACTTAGGATCTTATCAATCTACTATCAAGATAAAAGGAGGAACACACGAAGAGGATATAAAGAGCATGACTTTTCTTGGCCTAGTAAGAAATTTTGCTTACTAGGAGTCATGTTAGGTTGAAATTTTTGAAATAAAAAATGTAAAAGATTACAAAGAAAAAGTCTCAGTTTGCAAAGTAACCTGATCATTGAATCAAATTGACTGCAAAATGGGTACTGCAACATGTACCAAACATATCATGGCATGTGATCAAAGTGTACAAACCAAATCTCATGGTGTGTGCACAAAGTGTGACACTGAGTAGAGTGTAATCCCCCACGTTCAAGCAATTTTGCATGCCTTACAGAGAGCAATTGCTTTAAGGCAGCATATATGCATCCAAAAGACAAGCGCTTTGCCACAATGAGATGCCACCAAGAACGAACAAATCAAAGGGAAATGATCACAAAACATGTAGGAGAAAGCACATAGGGGATCCACTAGCTAGGGTCTGCATGCACTTTTGATAAAATAGTGTATATCAAGAATAATTGCATTGAATTGACCTCATCACCCAAAGGTAGTGGAACTACAAACACAATGGGAGAAGATCAGATAAGATGAACAAACATAAATCTTTTTTTTTTAACATCGTAGAGACTAAAAAGAGTCTTCAACACTTTACATCATCCCCAAGTAGATAACACAAAGTCACATTTACGAACAAAATCACATGTACAACATAACATTGATACATGTAGAATAATTGAGATACAAATAGAGGAATGTCATGAAAGATTCGACTTCTTTATTACCTTATGCCAACGAAGCAACAAGGGTCATCCAAATAAATATTAACATAGCGTAGAGACATATCAAGCCACACATCACGGGGGAGGCACGTTGCGTACAAGCAAACACATATAAGAGAATCCACCGCATGAGCGAAGCCAGACAAGAAAATCATCCATCTCCCAATCTTACTTAACATCACTTAGGGATAGTGGACAAGACGCAAGAGGAGCAACAACAAGCACAGTATATTGAGCTACTACAAGTTCCAAACAAGGACCATGCTCTAATCATGTGTCACTTTGTTTGTCGCTAGGAGATAAGATTAATGCTTTTGAAAAGTGTGAAGATAATTTGTGATTAATCTCAACAAGCTCATACATATCATCAAAATCATTAGGATCAATAGTATTAGTATGAACAACATTATTATCATCATCTAAATTAATCATAACGGGATTTTTAATACGAAAAGAAATTAAACCATCAGTTTTCTTAAGAATCTTTAACTTTGGTTATTTGAGTTGAACTTCCTCCCTAGGGTTAGGCAAAGGCTGGACAAATGGGACTAAGTCAACATTTGGTGTCTTCGGGAGGAAATGGTTTGAGCAACAAGTTCACGAACCTCGGCACGATGTCTTCATCAATGTTCTCTCGTACAACGATTTCTTTTAGTTTTACTCAATACTTGCAAAGCTTGAGGATTAATCAATAGAGGCTTCTTTTCTTCTCTTATAATGGGAGGAATTGAAGAAGCCTTGCTAGGTTGAAAGATACCGTATGCTATAAATTTTCCTTTATAAGATGTGGGAGGGACTATAGCATATAGAGGAGGAGTGGGAGTAAGAAGAAGACTAGGTCCGGGATGAGGAGGAGGAATATCCAAGGGTGAAGGATCTCTAGGTTTACTTAAGGCCAATATCTTATCAATTTTTTATTTTTGATAAGATAGAAAAATATTATCATTTTGAGGCTTTAAAGGTTCAAGTTGTTTAGGCCAAAAGTAATCAAGGGTGAAATTTCCATGCTTCATTGTGGGTTGGTAAAGGCTATGATTAATCATGATAGTATTCTCATTGTGAGGGAACTTCAAACATTTATGTACTGTATAAGGAATAGCTTTCATGGAGGAGAGCCAATGATGTCCTAACTTCACACAAAGTTGATCCAATGTAGGAATAATAGTAAAGGTAACATCTAAGCACTTAAGACCAACCTCGATAGGAAGAGTAATAAAACCAATAGTAGGGGAAGAGAAACCAGCATACACCTTGATCATAATATTAGATTTATCATACGTAACTTGATCTAATTGTTGAGTAAAAGGGTATTATTTAGTAATATCATTCACCAAACATACTGGATCAATGAGAACCCCTCACAAGAGTTTGTCTTTAATCTTCATAGTAATATATAATGATCCATCAAGTGCAATGATAGTGTTGTTAGGATCAAAGGTGATGCATAAATTTGGTTTAAGTTTAGGTTTTTTTATGAGGTTCACAACATTATTAGACTTTACACCAAAGTCATCGGGAAAGAATACAAGTGAAATAGACTCAACAACATTGGTAGAGTGAGAAGGCAAAGGATTGGTGAATATTTGGATGTTTTGATTAGGAGGTATTATGGATTTGTTTCCTGCATCATTAACACCACCTATAGATATAACATTGTTTTCAATAAGATCTTGAATCTTATACCTCAACTTATAACACTTCTCAGTATCATGGCCTTCTTGACGATGGTATTGACAAAAGGCTTTGTGGTCAAAGGAAGGTTTTAAAGGCTTAGAGGTATCAATAGGCTTGGTGGGAAGAAGTTGCAACACATTAGCATTAATCAACCTCAACATTATACTATACAAAGACTCAGAAATAGGAGTTAATTCTTTTCTAAAGTATTTGGATAAAGGGGTCGCACCTGATGTTGTGGTTGCCACTTGAGTATTGATGTTGTTGGAAGAGTTATCATTTATCTTGATGAAACCTTTATTGTGTTTGTTGAATTTTTAAAATGATTTTTGAGTGCTCTCGTCCTTATCAATCGAAGCCATTGAAGGAGATGATTCAAATTGGCTCACTCGAAGCTGATAATTATAAAGCATTGCACACAATTGTGTGAAATAGGTAAATTCAAAATATAAAAGCTTATCTCTAATATCTTTTTGCAAATTGGTAATGAAAATTTTTTGAACGTCATGATTAGGCATATGATAAGAAATTTGTGAATGCAAATGTTTATATCTACCAATAAAATCAATCACTTTTTATCTAACTCCTTGCTTACAACAAATCAATTCAATCAAAGTAATTTTAGGACCAATGTTATTTTGAAACTATTGAATGAAAGCATTAGCCAATTGTTGAAAAGAAGCGATGGAATAAGGAGGCAAAGAACAATATCATTGCAATTCTTTATCTCTAAAGGTTCAAGTAAATAATTTTTTCGTGAGGGAAATCACTACACAAGGTTTGGGATGTCTTCCCATGAGTCAAGGAGTCACCTTTTCCATTGTTAACTCTAATTGAGAAATCTACACATTCTTAGGAGCAACCAAATGGACAATCTCATTGGATAGTGGGCTTGCTACATCATAAATAAGAATATCAAACTTAGGATTGGGTTAAAAAAGCCAATTGTTGTTGAAAAGATGAAACACTTTGAGCTAGGTTATTGATAGTGTCTTTGGTGAATGGATTGGAATTGGATTGTGATGGAAGAGTAATGCTATTATAGGTAGTTGGAGATTGAGAATAATAAGGAGAGGGAGCATTATGATAACTTTGGTATAGGAAATGGTTGGGAAACAAATAGAAGACTCGTAGAAGGAGGTATGTAAGAGTATAAATTAATAGGATTGCTCCCATGGATAACATGTGTAGGATTAATGTCTTGTTTAGAGGTAGTCATGTTAGAAGATGTATACGTAGGCACACCAAGCAAAATTATAGTCATAGGAATAGAATGTTCAACTTGACTAGTAGGATGAGAATAACCAAGAGCTTCGACACTACTTTTGATGGGCATAATATTAGTATCAACAACATGAGTGATGCCACGTAACACTTTCACACTTTACCTATCACTTTGAACCATTCTCTTCAATCCTTCAATCAAGGAGATTGCCTCACTATTTAGGTGTTCTTGGCCCATCCATTGTTGAAGATTGTCAAATTCCATGTCAAGCTTCCCTAATTGAGCACTAGTAAACCTAGTTAGCGAGTCATCATATTCATCATCAGACTTGTGAGGTGAATGGGAATCCATGATATCAGGTATGTCATGTGTTGGATTAGAGGAAGTATAAATAGTCACATGGAATAGGTTATTTAACTCAGGCTCTATATCCTTGGTATTTAAACTTTGGGAAGCCCTGAGTCTATAATTTCTTCTCACTAGAATATAGGATGTAGGGTTAAGGGTAACAAAAATCATGCACAGAGAAGGAAATATTGAATGCAAAGATTTGAAAACGCAAGTTTTTTGATAGTGCAAGTTATATGTATGATTAAACAATGCAACCTTTTTGTTAAATAATTGATTAACTAATGAATTAAGTAGTGTGAATTATGAATTTGAACAAAATATGCTTCTAAATATGAAAATGATATGTAATAAAAATCAAATCTAAGCATATAAGTTGAAAATTATGTAACCCGTAAATAAATTTTAACACAATATCAAGGGTTTTGTTAGTTTAACATTTAAATTGATGTGATTTAAGTGCATGAATAAAAGGTAAATTGAATTAAACGCCTAAAATTAGATCTAAACGTAAACAATCAGAAATAAGCATGAGCTATTATGGGCTCACCAAAATGTAAGGTGTTGAAAATTAGGGCTTCAACACCTTGAGTGATAAAACCACTAATTTTTATTATGAACACCTTACATTAAGGGAAGGGAATTAAATTTGATTGATCCAATCCTAAAAGGATTGAAATTAGATCAAATTAATTCCTCCCTTGTTAGAGTAGAAAATTGATTTTGAATCAGGGTTGAATTACAATGTTAGATCTAGGACAAACAATGAGAAATTGACATTATATAATAGTAACAAAATGTTCCCGATATCATGCAGAGTTGTAAACCTAGATTTGAGGATGGAAAATAGATTGGAACCTAAGTTGGAAAGTTTAGGCAGAACTATCGAGACCGAGAGGAGTAGATTTCCTTGGTCCTCTAAATATCAAGGTTAGACAAACTTAATGTTTTCTAGATCAAGATGACACACAAAATCCATTGTCACAAGGTAATTACAAATTCTCAGAACCAAGGGGAGTCAATCATATCGATCCTCTATTTTTCGCACCTTCAAAATTTGAGTCTGATTGTCATCATCTACTCTATTTAAAGATTCCTCACTTGCAACTCCTAAGACAATTTCCTACATAGAAAAAGAAGGAAATAGGTTTGATTGATATAGCCTTGCCTTAGGTCAAACCTCGGTTAAGGAATTAACCTTGAAATTGAAATGATTATTGAAATGGAATTGAAGTAGAATTGAAATGGAATGCTTTCCCTTCGAGGAAAATGTTTGAACTTGATACCTTGATGAAGTTTGCTTGAATCCTCATGCAAACGTTTAGGATGAAATGTAGAATGTCTTCATTGAAGGTTGATCGTGGACAAATGCTTGAACTTGACTTGACCTTCTCCTTTAGTCCTTGATGAATACTTGAATGCTTTCTCACATAGACTTTAATTGATTTTGTATTCGCTCTTCAAATAGAGATCTCATCTAGTTTCAAATTCTTTAAAAGTTTTCATTAGTTAGTGATCAAATGACAGGGGCAAGCTTCCTTTTATACCTAACCATGCAATAAATGTTTAAATTTTTAGAGCAAGCCAACATGGAAGCAAATTTCCCACTTACATGAAATGACCATTGTGAGGTCCTATTTTGGGAGGACTAAGATAGTTAGGGTGCCTTGGTCCTGTGCCAAGGCCGAGGCACCTAGGGTGTCCTAGTTCTATCAATCAAGAGTCAAAATTGGATAGAGGCTAGATCAAGAGTTGAAAATGCAAATTTCAAGAGGGTGTCAGCAATATCAAAGTAGACATTGATCACTGGAGGCTAGAATGCCAAGGCGAGTACTAGGTGAGAATGAAATTGTATAGGGATACAATTTATTATGCTACAATGATATCACATCTTGCACATGTTCTTATATGCTTATCACATGATGATATTTTTTACCATATTTAAATGCTTTGTTATGATCATCTATTTCCTCATTACCTATAATTACTAGCATCCTTTTTATAAAACCAATTGGAAGGGGAATATATGTCAATAATACTCCTTTTGTGAGTTATCTATTGTAGTGAAATGTTTAGTCAATCCCATGATGAGAGACACTCTATTAATATTTTTTCATTGTTAGAATTTTTTACTTCATCGAAGTCCTACCATCTTTCTATTTAGTAGGAGCTTAACTATTTTCTACTTAAATACAATCACTCACCCTTCTCCCTTTTACTTGTATTATTTTTTAAAGTAATTTTAAAGCAAGTTGTAGTTAGTAACTATTTAAATGTGCGATGAATGCTACTCATTTCTTATTTTTGTTTATTTTTCAAATTTACAACAAAGTACACATTGTGAGGAGAACACAAGAATCATCATCCATATCTATATCACTTGAGAATAAATTTATAGTATCCATGTTGATTTCTTGTTTTATTTCAACATGCATCCTTATATTAGTTTGCATTTAAATTGAAGTTGGAGTAAAACATAATAGTGAAAACCACATTGCCTTAAATTTTGGGGCCACAACAAGTTAATTATCCTTATTCGTTGAGTAGTGTGTGAGATGGTGCATTTTTTTATGAAAATTAATAAATGTAATTATTCCACTCTATTTATTATTATCACTTATGCTCAATATTTAGATCCAACTCCACATCTAGCCATTTGCCACCTTCATTGAGATATGTAAAGTTGATCTAAGTAATTTTTGGGTGAGTAATTTTAAGTTCCATAAATTTATAATTTTAATTTCTTAATCTAGGCCCACATTTTCATCCATTACTAGCCATTAGGATTTTACTAAAGTGCCAATCATTTTAAATTGCAAGATAGAGTGGTGTATTTAGACCCATGCTCTAATTTATTATCATTTCGTAGGGATTTATATCCAAGAGCATTCATAGGAGAGTACCATAAAGAACCTTCATTATATTTTGAACTTAATTATATTTTGAACTTTATATGGGTTCAAAAGCATTAGATCAGTCCACCTAGGAGATTTCTAAGAACATGGGCCTCATTTAGCATTTTTTCTCAAATGATTTCTATATCTACACCAACCTACTTTATATATAAGTACACGCAGTCAAAATGCATTTGTTATAATCATAAATTTCCTACTAGTCTAATTTTGTGCATCCAAGTTCGATTTTTTTTTATGCTAGATCAATTTCACATGAATGAATCTAAACTCAAGTGAAGTATAATAAGTTTATAGATCTTGAGGTATTGGTCTAGAAAAAGGTTCTATTTCTTAAAACATTGGTCAATCAATTTCTAACATCTTTAAGAGCATATTCTTTCATCCACAATCCAACTAAGTGTTGCATTTAATTACTTTAAATTATATAAATTTAATTTAACATTTGGCATTCCAATCCCAACTCTAAATTATAGGATCTATTATTGTTTAGTTACTTATCCTAGATAAATTACAATGAAAGCATTTTGTTTGCATTATAGTTGTGAATACTTGTTTTCAATTTTTTATATTACTAATGAACATGATATTTTAAGATAGAATAGTATTTTTTGGAAATATCGGGTAATATCTAATTTCTATTAGTTTTTCACATTAGAAATATGATTTTATCTCGCTATCAAGATTAAACCAGCATTTGTATTGTTAGGAGGTGTCGATAGGAAAATGACAAGGTCATTAACATAGACATATTATAAGAATGGATATATAACACAACATTCTTAGTCTTTTTGTTTTTGCACGAAATTACTTTTTTGGGTGTGAGAGAACATTACCATATTTTATTTTTTAGTTTGAGACAACACTTTTTGTGGTAGATTTTTGGGGTTTGAAAACCCATAAATGTGTGAAAAACTAAGTTGAGGAAATATGATTAATGGTCGTATTAACTTAAAACTATTTTTGTAGAATTCATTCCACCCATTTCAACAATAATCTTCTCCATTTGATGAATTAATTAAGATAAAATACATATCGTTGGAGTGGATGGTTAGCGAATGAAGGTTTGAATATCAATTTAAGCTTATTCATTGGATGGAGAAAAGTATTTAACTCAAGCTAATTTAAACAAGGTTGACATTACCATTCGATTGGGGTTTATTTTGTTAGCCATCATGTTGCATTATTTGCTCCTTGTACATGTCATATCGTACAAACATTATCATTGAAATAAAATTGCGATTGTGCAAATGTGTTGTCCATGTCACCCTTTTGACGATGATAAGAAGATATCTATTGGTTTTTTGTACATGTTTTTATTAAGGAACAAGCAGGTTTTGAAGGGACCTGAAACCCTTTTTACAAAACACTACTTAAAAGGAAAGGCATACTAGTGGTTCTTTGTACATGTTGCTAACAACAATTTTGAGGTAATAAATATATTTTAATGAATTTTTTTTTTACCAAAAAGCACCTTGGTGTGCAATGAATATGTTCAAGAGGTGTGGAAGGTCAATTCCAGTAAAATTTGGTCTATTCTTTGCATAAATTTGTGTAGTACACGAGGTTAATCAGTAGGCAATTTAGAAAATGATGCTATTTATGCAACAAAGGTCTCATTGAAGAAGTGATAGCTTCAAACAAACAATTCACCCTCTTACAAGGATCTAATCATAACTTCAATAAAATATTTAATTCATGAAGATAATCAAGTTTCATTACCAACGGGCTCATGTTATGTTTGCAATAGGATGAGAGGGAGAGGGAGAGATAGAGGGGGGGAGGAGTGAGAAGAGAGAGGGATGAATATATAGAGAGATAAAAAGGAGAGGAAGATGGAAATGAGAGAGGTATAAAGAGATAAAGAAAGATAGAGAGGAGAGAGGAATAGATGCAAATGGAAGAGAAAAATGAATAGAGGGAGAGAGATAGAAAGATAATGATAGAGATAGGAAGTGATATACAGATAGAGGGGAGATATATAATGGTAGAGAGAGATAGAGAGATAACTAGATAGAGATAGAGGGATAGATGAATCAATAAATATGGAGAGATAGATATAGAGAGGAAAATAGATATAGATATGAATGTCTAAAAAGAGGGAGAGGGAGAGGGAGAGGGATATGGATGGATAGAGAGGAACATGTCTAGAGATAGAGGGGGAAAGAGGAAGATATAGGTAGAGATGAAGATAGATTGAGAAAGAAAGAGGGGAAATAAGATAAAGAGATAGAGAGAGATAGAGGAAGAGATAAAGATATAAATATAGGGGAATACAGGGGGGAGATAGAGATATCTATAGAGAAAGAGGAAGAAATAGAGTGATATATAGATGGTGAGATAGAGTGATAGAGATATAGAGAGAGATCCTGAGAGGGAGAGAGATAAATAGATAGATAAATGGAGAGAAAGTCTAGAGATAGAAAAATAGAAATAGTGAGAGGGTGAGACAAATAGGGGGAGATAGAGGGAGAGTTAGATATATATTGGAAGAGATAGATAGAGATATACAAGAAGAGAAAGGGATGGATATGCAAACATAATGAGATAGATAGGGGATTGGGAGGGAGAGATGGGGTGATAAATAGAGAAGAAGGGGAGGTATAGAGAGGAAGAGAGGGAGAGATGGAGGTAATAATATATAGATAGAGAGGGGGAGATGGAGGTAATAATATATAGATAGAGAGGGAGAGAGAGAGAGATATATGGAGATGGAGATAGATGGGGCAAGAGCGAGAGAGAAAGAAGATGGTGAAGAAAAATAATAGAGAGATAGTTTTGGTGAGAGGGAGAGAGATATAGATTGAGATAGGAAGGCAGAAATAGGGAGTGTGTGTTTATGTGAGTGAAAGATATATAGAGATATAGATAGGGAGGGAGAAATAAGGAATCTGTGTGTAAGTGTGAGAGAGGTATTGAGATAGCTATAAAGAGGAAGACATATATAAGTAAATAGGGATGGAGAGAGAGAGAGAGAGAGAGAGAGAGAGAGAGAGAGAGAGAGAGAGAGAGAGAGAGAGAGAGAGAGAGAGAGAGAGAGAGAGAGAGAGATGAAATGATATGTTACCCTAAGCATAACTCCCCAAGGACACATGTTATCCTTATATTATTGGCATGAAATGAGTAAGAAAAAAACTACTCTCTGAACTTTTAAGTTAGATTTCAAGTTGAAATTTATTTTATTATATAGATTAAAATAAAAAATTCAAATATAATTTTGTTCTACAATAAATAAAAATTTAATAAGACAAAAATTATAAATTAAATCAGTCCTAATATATTTTAATTATTATTTATAATTCCATAAAAAGATATATATAATTAAATTAAATTTTAACGTAATGAAAATTAATCCTTAAAAATGAGAATTAAAATAAATTAAGAAATTAAATAGAATATCATAATAAAAGAAGCTAACATTAAAATGCATTCTTATCAAAAGAAGATAATAATAAAGGATATATTTTAAATTCAAAATATGATTATCCTACAATAATTAAAATTTTAACAAGTGTCACACAGTGACAACTACTCGACTTCATAGTATTGTAATAAAAATAATTGTTGTAATCTTTAATTATTTTAATTTTGAATTATTATTTTTTTAACATTATATTATTGAAATTATATTTATGTAATGTTAACTATAACTCTCACTTTAATAAGATAGATTAATAATTATAATATAATATAAATATTATAGTGAAAATGTACATTTAAAAAAAAAACATAAATCTTAATTTAATTAAAATATATATATAATTGTGTGGTGAGAAAAAGTGACACTAAGCAAACATGCCCTAATCTCACTTTCAACCACACACTTGTGGAATACGAAAGAGCCTAGAGGTATCACACAATTGGCTACTTCTTCTTGTGGAAGAGAGAGCCACGGGCTACCTATTAGGATTTCTATTCCTTTGTTGTAATTGAAAGATAAAATGATGCAAGTTCAATCCCAAACCCCAAAGTGCAAGTATAAACTAATAACAAGATTTGCAGAATTGAACTTAAATAATGGAAAGCTGTAAACACAAGGACAAGACAAGAATGCAAATGCGTACCCGAAGTCAAAATCTGAGTGGAAATGTTCAGGACGGGGGCGCGGGCGCCACTGTCCTGATTCTGCCCCTGAAACTGCTCCGAAAACTGTTGTTTTTGCACTTTGGAAAAGCTGTCAAAAATATTGAAAATGTTGTCTGTCAAGAGGACCAGGGCGCCCAGCGCCCCTGTCCCAGGGACCAGGGCGCCCCACGCCCCTGTCCTGGTCTTTTGCTCTGAAATTTGGTGTGGAGTGTTGTCTCGACCTGCTATTCCCGAATCTGCAACCTGCGGCGTCGTCCGAGTCCCGAAACCTGCACTTATATCTGAAAAGATGTTTGGACGGCTATATAGGGTTTTGCCTTAGTCAAACCCCCGCTTCGGTGATTTCCACCTCCACGAATAGCCAAGTTATATTGTAAAATGTATTGTGTGTGCAGACCTAGTGTGTGTGCAAGGTCCTAAGATGCAAGTAAGCAAACTAGAGCAACCTAGAAAGTAAACCCTAATTGCTCATAAATGATAATGTAAATGCTCTAAATCAAGATGCAAAGTGATCTAAAGCATGAATAAAGGATATGTTGAAGCTTATGCAAAGACATGAAAACAACATGAAATCATACCCAACCCTCAAGGGAGGAGTACAAGCCAATCTTCAGTCGGTAATCTCCTATTGTTCTTCAATGTCTTCCAAGCCCTAAATGGATCACTGAAATTGATAAATGCTTGATAGAAGGATATTGAATGTTGTTGAAGTCCTCAAAGATCTGCTCTTTTTCTACATATGAGGTTCCTGAAAATGAAAAATCGGATCCCCTCAAATGAAGAAAGAGAGCTCTTATATATGAAACCCTAGGTCTTAATTCCAACTTTTGGCCGACCTAGAGATTGAATATCCTGCCAATTTCTTGGGGTTAAGCTTTATTTTATGATTGGATCGCGCTCCTAAAATTTTGGGAAAAATGTCCGGGACCATGTTGCACTCCGGGTGCCATGGTCCCGACAACTTTTCACCAAATTTTCAAGACTGTCGGATATGATGATTTTAGAGAGAATCTCGAAGTTACAGCTGATTTCGAGATGTTTTGACCCTTGAAATCAAGCCCCCAAGTTCAAAATAGGACCTAATTAGAGTTTTTGATTAAATGATGTATTGGAAGAATAAAATGAAAGGGGCACACTTTAATGAAAGGGCCCAACTTTGTGATGTGGGAGATGATGAAATAGAACCTTAGACCTAATTAATTTGACTAATTAAGTGCTAAAGGGGAAATGCAATGCAAAATGCAAAATGCACCAAGGTGGGTGCTAAACTAGGTGTGAAATTGTACCACCCTAGCAAGTGCGTACAATTTACGACGCTACAATAATTATAATTATAGTTATAATTATAATAGTAGAATACATCTTAAATTTGGCCTATCAATGGGTCGTCCTTAGTTGATCCAGTTATGTTTCAACAAAAGAATATAAAAGAATATAACCTGGCAAAATCCAGAGGAGGGAGGGGTTAGGTTAAATTCTGATGGTGCCTTAATCCCACCAAAGGCAAAAACCTTCAAAAACTAGGAAGAGAGAATAGGGGTGTGATGATACCTGCCACCCAGTGATCATCTCAAGATGAATTTTGAAGATGCTTCATGAGGGAATCTTGGTCCCTCTAGTGCTAGGTACATCTTAAGGGATGAAAGAGGAAGGATGGTAAGGGTAGGCTCTATCAAGATGCCAGATGAAACAAACAACGACATTGAGTTCTTTGCATTGTTGGTAGGAGTTACCTTTTACAAAGAGAAGGGTTTGTTGAGATTGGTAATTGAAAGAAATTTGATGAATTTTGTGTGGGCTATCATGTTTGGCTCTGCCCTGAGTTGGAAAACCTAGATATGGATCGACGACATACATGAACTATTGAAAGATTTTGAGGATTTTTCAATCCAACGCGTGTATAAGGAGGCGAACACGCAAGCAAACTTCTTTTCCAATTATGCTATAGATCATAGTGAAGATCTATAATCAGTAGTGATGTTAGAGCTTAGAATGTATTGAATTGGAATTATGAGTTGGAGGATAAGGTCAAAGGACTTTGACAACAACTTTCCATTTCACGGGACCAAGATCAAAGATTTGGCAAATCTTCGTTGGTAATAATAGAGGTGTTGTATGGAAGGGAAAGGCCTATATAAGTTTCATAGAGAAGACAAACTTAAATGGGTTCTAGCTTGGTGTAGAAGATGGCATCAAAATATATTACTATTACAGGATGTGATTGTAGCTGCATGTAGGATTCGGTGGAGGAACAACTCAAGGAGGATTTTGTTGCAGAAGGTGATGGGGAAATGGGTGTGGTGGGGAGTATAATCAGTGAGAAGGTCTTGCAAGGAGCCCATACACATAATGTCGACCTGTTAGAGAAATTTGTTTACATTATGGCCAAGACTATAGGAGACCATGAAGCCACAAAAAGGGTGGTCAGACAGATGGTGGCGTTTGTGCTTAGGGAGATTGTTGTGGGACTTGAACACAACGACATATAAAGGATGGGTAGAAAATGCATTTAGTGTAGAGGAGAGCTTTAACAACAGTGACATGTATGCCACAATCAAGGTCATAAGGAATGGCATCAATAGGAACAAAATGAAAAGATACAAGTATACGATGTTTGTAAATGGGAGTATGTTCCATCCAGAGCAGATTGAGAGATTGCAGGATGTCATTGAGGCCATCAAGACCTTATTGTTCTCCCTCTGCAACTAAAATGTAATCTTTCATTTTCTTCAATATAATTGTAGCTACCCCTAGGTAGAAATTTACATAAAATAAAATAAAAAAATAATAATGTTTACAGTATATTAAGTTCGAAAATATATATCTCAACTTTATAAAAACCAAATTTGTTTTGAAAACAAAAATAAAATTAGTTTTAATTGGTGTTATACAATTGATTAATTGGATAATAGTATTTTTTTTTTTTGCTCGATAATGGGCCAAGGCCATAAATTTTATTAATTAGAAGAGATGTTTACAAATTTGTACAAGTTCAGCTCGGTGTGGGCACCGGTAGGTCAGAACCGAACAAAGAAAACCTCTGGTCTTGCCCAAGGATAAATCCTAGAATAACTTACATATCCCAGAGAGCCAACTATCTAATGGATGGTTACTCGGGAGATTACATAAAAAAATCCTCTGACACTGATTTTAAACATAATCTTATGCGATGAGGTACCAAAGCACAGGTCGAAACCCCCAGATGGGAATAAACGATCATTAGTGTCTGAGAGATACTTTCAACCTGGTAGCACTAATCAGGGAGTGGGGCTCCTAATTATATTTGGAACCTACAAAACACAGAAACATGGTTCTCCTGCAATATGAAAGATCAAGTTAATTTGAAGAAATTAACTAGAAGTATGTAAAGAATGACAAACAAGGTGAGATAATAAGCCTGCCCATCTTCAATTCAATCCATAGGCCCAGAGCCAAGTATCCTATATGTACCCAAAATTAAGTTACCCTAGGAGCAAGTCTAGAGTTGAAACCTGCATTGTCGTTTGTCAAAAAGAGTCTGAAACAACAATAGTGTAAGTTAAAACAGACCAGGGCCATTATAGTCATGGCCGATGGAAACTAGAATGAAAGAATGGAGAACCGCTCGGAGTAAGCCAACTTATGAATTAGAACAAAGGAAATCTTGTGAGGGAGATAAAAAAAGCAAGAACCAAAGGAAGGAAACCCAACGAGTGATGTGAAACTAAGCCAAATTAAACTTAACCCTTGTTAAAGAAATAACTAGAAGTGAGCCCCCAGAAAATATATGTCATAATATAAAGCCTTAAAGAGATGGGATTATATTAACCTGTGAGTATATATATCTTCATATATATGTCCACATAAATGCAGATGTGTATATATCTCTGCGAAGCAGTATATGTATGCACCTGTATCTATGTGTATATACTTATGCTGATATTACTCCATTTATGAGTCTTTTAACAGAGAAATTTGCATCCGACCTGGTTCCTAATTAAGATGATTTGATAGTGCGAAAATGACTAAACAGAGCAGTATTAAACATATAATATTATATATCTTATGTGAGACTGATTGTATCTATATTGTTACAAGAAACATCAAGAACTTCAAAATAAAGTCACCAGCTAACTATAGATAGCTAAGTGTATCAAAGTATTTTAAAGTTTAATAGAGGATCGCATTCAAAATTCTAACTTAAGAGGCGAGCCCTTTCCTTTGGGGCCCTACTTGATCCGATGGTGAGCTCTTCGACAAGGTAGGAGACCTCGGGTCAAAGTCTTCCATACCTTTTGCCAAGTCCATGCTAAGTTCTTCATCCCACAGGTATACAACCAACCAGTGCTTGTAAGGAGGGGATTTCAAATGAAACCACCACATGAGGAAATTGATATTCCTCTGAATGATGGGGCACCTATTTGCGAATTTTGCAGGGTTGTTGATAATCAGAATTGGGAATCGGGGAACCTGGCGGTTATTCCACATTAGATTGTCATAGTGCCTGGGCTTAGGGGTCAGAAGATCATTGGTGATATTAACCATTACTCGGTTGAGTTCTCCCATATTACTATGCTTGAAGACCTTTAAACAAAGATTCCTGATAAGCTCCCTGTTAGGCTCAAAATGAAACGCTATACCTAAAAACATGGAGGAGATATCAAAGTTTGCTCTAGTTCTATCATCATTGTTAATGAAATCTTCCCCTAAGATTTGTGAAATGTCATTAATAACTAGGTCGTGAGGGGAATTAACAATACCTTTCAACCGAGCTGCCTTAATCTCACCAGTAACAGTCATTTGTCTCTTGGAGCATTTGAGCTTTAGAATAGTGTCCATATCTCCTGAATTATGCTCTTTGTCAAGAATAAATGCAAAATAAGGGGGGAGCCTATATAAAGCCAAAGGATCGGTTAAGGAGGTAGTAAATAGAAAAGAAATGATAGTATTTAAGATCGAGCCGAAATAATTATCCTTCATGATGAAGCGTTGGGTTGA